>NC_086098.1:170295482-170895482 GCF_963921235.1 Mobula hypostoma | reverse complement strand
TGGCTGTTTAATTATGATGGGACCGTTTGTGTTTTTTTCTTTCTTTCCTTTAATAATTGTTTGGTTAAGTCATAGTCATAGTCACACTTTGTTGATCCCAGGGGAAATTGGTTTTCGTTACAAGTTGCACCATAAGTAATTAAATAGTAATAAAACCATAAATAGTTAAATAGTAATATGTAAGTTATGCCAGGAAATAAGTCCAGGACCAGCCTATTGGCTCAGGGTGTCTGACCCTCCAAGGGAGGAGTTGTAAAGTTTGATGGCCACAGGCAGGAATGACTTCCTATGACGCTCTGTGTTGCATCTCGGTGGAATGAATCTCTGGCTGAATGTACTCCTGTGCCCAACCAGTCCATTATGTAGTGGATGGGAGACATTGTCCAAGATGGCATGCAACTTGGACAGCATCCTCTTTTCAGACACCACCGTCAGAGAGTCCAGTTCCATCCCCACAACATCACTGGCCTTACGAATGAGTTTGTTGATTATATTAGTGTCTGCTACCCTCAGCCTGCTGCCCCAGCACACAACAGCAAACATGATAACACTGGCCACCACAGACTCATAGAACATCCTCAGCATTGTCTGGCAGATGTTAAAGGACCTCAGTCTCCTCAGGAAATAGAGACGGCTCTGACCCTTCTTGTAGACAGCCTCAGTGTTCTTTGACCAGTCCAGTTTATTGTCAATTCGTATCCCCAGGTACTTGTAATCCTCCACCATGTCCACACTGACCCCCTGGATGGAAACAGGGGTCACCGGTATCTTAGCTCTCCTCAGGTCTACCACCAGCTCCTTAGTCTTTTTCACATTAAGCTGCAGATAATTCTGCTTACACCATGTGACAAAGTTTCCTACCGTAGCCCTGTACTCAGCTTCATCTCCCTTGCTGATGCATCCAACTATGGCAGAGTCATCAGAAAGCTTCTGAAGATGACAAGGCTCTGTGCAGTAGTTGAAGTCCGAGGTGTAAATGGTGAAGAGAAAGGGAGACAAGACAGTCCCCTGTGGAGCCCCAGTGCTGCTGATCACTCTGTCAGACACACAGCGTTGCAAGCACACGTACTGTGGTCTGCCAGTCAAGAATCAAGAATCCATGACACCAGGAAAGCATCCACCTGCATCGCTGTCAGCTTCTCCCCCAGCAGAGCAGGGCGGATGGTGTTGAACGCACTGGAGAAGTCAAAAAACATGACCCTCACAGTGCTCACTGGCTTGTCCAGGTGGGCGTAGACACGGTTCAGCAGGTAGACAATGGCATTGTCAGCTCCTAGTCGGGGCTGGTAGGTGAACTGGAGGGGATCTAAGTGTGGCCTGACCATAGGCTGGAGCAGCTCCAGAACAAGTCTCTCCAGGGTCTTCATGATGTGGGAGGTCAATGCCACCGGTCTGTAGTCATTGAGGCCGCTGGGGCGCGGTGTCTTCGGCACAGGGACGAGGCAGGACATCTTCCACAGTACAGGAACCCTCCGGAGCCTCAGGCTCAGGTTGACATGGCAATGTACTCCACATAGCTGAGGGGCACAGGCTTTGAGCACCCTGGTACTGACACCATCCAGTCCTGCAGCCTTGCTTGTGTTGAGACGTTTCAGCTGTCTTCTCACCTGTTCAGCTGTGAAGCCCACCATGTTGGTTTCGTGTGGGGAAGGGGTATAGTCATGAGAGCAGGGTGGGGGACTGTGAGGAGGGGTAGGAGGGGAGAGTGGAATATGTGTTGGTTGGGGGCCGACAACAGATGGCTCATGTGGGGGATGGGCAGGGGCCACAATGTCAAATCTGTTAAAGAACAGGTTAAGTTCATTGGCCCTGTCCACACTGCCTTCAGCTCCTCTGTTGCTAGTTTGCCGGAACCCAGTGATGCTCCTCATCCCACTCCAGACCTCTCTCATGTTGTTCTGCTGGAGTTTCCACTCAAGCTTCCTCCTGTACCTGTCCTTAGCCTCCCTGATCCTGGCTTTCAGGTCCCTCTGTATTGCCCTCAGCTCCTCCCTATTTCCATCTCTAAACACCCTCTTTTTAGCGTTCAGGATGTCCTTAATGTCCTTTGTCACCCATGGCTTGTTATCTGAATAACAAAGGACAGTTCTTGTCGGAACATTGCAGTCCACACAGAGGTTGATATAATCAGTGATGCACTCTGTGAGCCCATCAATATCCTCTCCATGTGGCTCACAGAGTCCCTGCCAGTCTGTCACCTCAAAACAACCCTTAAGCTAACATTCATAAAAATATTTGCTTTATAATTGTATGCAATGTACCGTCTGTTATTTCTTTCCACTGGGTGATCGCCGGGAGCATCAATTTACACAGTGTTCACACAGTACTCACACAGATTAGTGTTCGGGTGGGCAAGACATCCCAACCTCATGGGTTTGGCGAGACCAAAGTCATATCTACCCTAGACTCGCAGAGTCTGAGGCACGGTGGTTTTTTCACTGTTGATTCCGGTGGCTATTCACGAGTCACTTCTATAGAGACGCACTTCAAAAGGGGTTTCAGCTTTATTATATGCCCTCTCTTTTGCTTTTATGTTTTTGATTTCTCTTGTCAGCCACATTTGCCTCATCCTCCCTTTAGAATACTTATTCATCTTTGGGATGCAATTATCCTGCACCTTCCAAATTACTTCCAGAAATTCCAGCCATGACTGTTCTGCCGTCATCCCTGCTGGTGTCCCCTTCCAATCAACTTTGGCCAACTCCTCTATCAGACCTCTGTAATTCCCTGTACTCACTGTAATGACACATCTGACTTTAGCTTATCCCTCTCTCGCTGCAAGATGAATTCTATCATATTTCAGTAGAATTACTACCTCCTAAGGGTTTCTTTACCTTAAGCACCCTAATCAAATCTGGTTCTTTACACAACACCCAATCCAGAATTGCCTTTCCCCTAGTGGGCTCAACTGCAAATTGCTCTAAAAAGCCACCTGGTAGACATTCCACAAATTCCCTCCCTTGGTATCCAACACCAACATAATTTTCCCAATATACTTGCACATTGAAACAACGTTGCTCTTTTTCCATGCATTTTCTATCTCCCATTGCAATTTGTATATCTACATCCTGGCTACTGTTCAGAGATTTGTATATAACTCCCATTAGGGATTTTTATCCTTGCAGTTTCTTAACTCTACCCTCAAGGATTCTACATCTTCCAATCCTATGTCAACTCTTTTTCTAAGGATTTGATTTTTTTTTTACCAACAGAGCCACCCCACCCTTTCTTCCTACCTACTGGACATTTCAATACAATGTGTATCCTTGGATGTTAAACTCCCAACTATGATCTTCTTTCAGCCACAACTCAGTGATGCCCACAACATACCTGCTGATCTCTAACTGAGCTACCTTATTTCCTATACTTAATGCATTCAAATATAACACCTTCAGTCCTGTTTTCATCACCCTTTTCAGTTTTGCCCCAATTTCCACTTCAACTCACCCCACTGACTGCAATTTTACCCTATCACCTACTTGTCCTTCCTCACAGTATCACTACACACTGCATTTACTTGTATACCAATTGCCTTATCCTTAACCCTTTCATTCCAGTTCCCATTCTCCTGCCAAATTAGATTAGATTATCAGGACACGCAGTCCTCTTTTATTGCCATTTAGTAATGCATGCATTAAGAAATGATACGATGTTCCTCCAGAATGATATCACAGAAACACAAGACAAATCAAGACTAAAAAACTGACAAAAACCACATAATTATAACATATAGTTACAACAGTGCAAAGCAATACAGTAATTTGATAAAGAACAGACCATGGGCACGGTAAAAAAAAGTCTCAAAGCCCCATCATCTCACGCAGACAGTAGAAGGGAGAAACTCTCCCTGCCATGAACCTCCAGCGCCACAAACTTGCCGATGCAGCACCCTGGAAGCACCTGACCACAGCCGACTGTTGAGTCTGTCCAAAAACTTCGAGCCTCCGACACCGAGCACCGAGCACCATCTCTGCCGAGCGCTTCGACCCCGGCCCTGGCAACAGGCAATAGGCAAAGCCGAGGATTTGGGGCCTTCCCCTCCAGAGATTCTCGATCGCACGGTAGGAGCAGCAGCGAAGCGGGCATTTCAGAAGTTTCTCCAGAAGTTCCTTCATGCTTCTCACGTCTGTCTCCATCAAATCAGGATTGTGCACTGCCTCTACTTACAAATACAATATCATTTAGGAGCGGCCGCACGTGCTGCGTCACATCGCCATCTTCTTCTCCCCTCCAACAGCTCTAACAAACCTACTCACCAGGATATTGGTCCCACTTGGGTTCAGGTGTAACATGCCCTTTTTGTACAGATCATACCTTCTCCAGAAGAGATTCCAATGATCCCAGAAACTGAAACACTGACCCCTGCACCAATTCTTCAGCCACACATCTATCTGCCAGGTTATCCTATTCTTACCCTCAATGGTGCAAGCCACAGGCAGCAATCCGGAGATTACTACTCTTGAGGTCCTGCTTTTCAGCTTTCTACCTAGCTCCTTATATTCTCTCTTCAGGACCTCTTTTCCTACCTATGTTATTGGTGCCAATCTGTACCATGACTTCCAGTTGATACACTTGATAAGTATATTCGAATCTTGAGAACTGGATAAGTGACTTAATTTACTTTCAAACAGGATTATTCCTATGAGATGAGGGTTAGATAGAAGGAGGTTTGATAGCCAGATTATAAACTGCGCTGTATGCAAATCAGAAAATGTGGAACTATGCTGACTAACCGGAAACTTGGATGAAGGCAATTCACAAAAGAAAAGCAGAGAGGTGGATGAGGGTAATTATCTATAGTTGGTAACATATTTATTATTTCGAGACAGAGTGTGGTATCAGGCCCTTCCAGCCCAACGGACCCACACTGCCCAACTACACCCACATGACCAATTAACCTACTCACCCACACATCTTCGGAATGAGGGAGGACAGCCACAGGTCACAGGGAGAGCATGCAGACTCGTTACAGACCGAGGAGGAATTGAACCCACGTCGCTGACTTCCTAACAGTGTAACGCTAACCACTACTCTACCGTGCCACTCCTATGACGCACTCCCCAAGAAAGGAAGCCCATTCAATTATTATTTTTCAAAATGACATGACATAAATTAGAAAGACAGAGCAGAAGTGTGGGAATAATTGGACAGAAAATTAAGAGAGAATTGACAAGGGCACAGTACTCCAACTGGCCTCTTGTTGCTTGTGTCAATTTGATTATTTCAAAGGTGGGTGATCAGGGAATAAAAGTCACACTCTGAATTTGTCAGTGAGCTCTCAGGGAACCGTACATGTGTGAAAATTGCCCAGCCTGCAATATTTATGGAACCTTTATTAAGAGCTAATTGACCATCATCGAAAGCTCCTTATATGTCCGGGCTCTAGACCCATAACTCTGTAGTGGAAAAAAAACATCTCCAGTATCGAGCTGTGTTAATGTTAACCTGTGTCTTCTAGTTTTACAGTTGCAGAAGCCTGAATAGCTGTTGTTCAGAAGAGAACACAAGAAGACAACCTCCGCCAACCAATCTGCTGAATTTTTAACAGTGCTTTGGAACCAGATACCTTCACCATGGTAACATTATTTGGTTACAAGGGTCAGTGGAAATTCCAATGGAAATTGATAATTCTGATGGAAAGTCTCGACTGTGTCGTACTTGTTTCGCTATTGTCTGAGGGGAAATTGACACGCTGTACAGGGCAGGGGCATGCTGACTTCTCTGCAAATAATGCTTCAAGTAAATGCTGATCCTTCTATATTGACATGGACCTACTCTGAGGGGTTGGCCTTGCCTGAAACCTCACAGCAATTTGGACTCACTCTAATATCAGTTTTTTCCCAAGAGGAAGAAATATTAAGTCATAACCTTAAAAATATAAAGGAAGGTGATCTCTTCTATATTGGAGAAGCTCAGACTAGTTGGAGGAGACCTGGTATGTCACCAAAGACAGTCACAAATTCTGCAGATGTACTGTGGAGAGCATTCTAACTGGCTGCATCATCGTCTGGTGTGGGGGCAGGGCGGTGTGATTGCACAGGATGGAAGTAAACGGCAGAGAGTTGTAAAATTTGTCAGCTCCATCATGGGCACTGGCATCCTGAGTATCCAGGACATCTTCAAGGAGCGATGCCTCAGAAAGGCGGTGTGTATCATTAAGGACCCCCATCACCCATGCCTTGTTCTCATTGCTACCATCAGGAAGGAGGTACAGGAGATTGAAGGCACACACTCAACAGTTCAGGAACAGCTTCCTCCCATCTGTCATCCAAATTCTGAATGGACATTAAAACCACGAACACTACCTCACTACTTTTTCATATTTATTTTTGCACTACTTATTTAATTTAACTATTTTCCATTGTTCTCTTGGGTTCATCAGTGGCGTGGAGAGGGGGAGCTTGCTATGTGGGCATCAGCTTGCTCTCCATATTGTACTGCTCAAGCCTGCATATCTAGACAGCTAGGACACAATATCCATGGTCAACTGTGACTGACAGAGGCCTCCCCTTTGAAATTTCCCTCTCACCCTAAATGCATGGACTCGAGTGTTAGTCATTTTGACCATGGGAGAATGATACTGATTGTCTATCAATGCCTCTCATAATCTTATATACTTCTAAAGTGTCTCCCCTCAGGCTCTGCCACCATAGAAAACGATCGAAGTCTGTCAAGCCTCTTGCCCTCTAATCCAGGCAGCATCAGGAAGGAGGTACAGGAGGCTCAGGACCCACACCACCAGGTTCAGGAACAGATATTTCCCCTCAACCACCAGGGTCTTGAACCAGAGGGAATAACTTTACACAACTTCAATTGTTCCCACAACCTATGGGCTCTTCATCTAATGTTGCTTATTTATTTATTATTATTATTATTATTTCCTATTTTTGTATTTGTACAGTTTGTTGTCTTCTGAACTCTGGTTGAAGGCCCATGTTGGTGCAGTCTTTCATTGATTCTGTTATGGTTATTATTCTACACATGTATTGAGTATGCCCACAAGAACATGGATCTCAGGGTTGTGTATGGTGCCATATATGTACTTCGATGATAAATTTGACTTTGAATTTTGAACTTTGGAGCTGGAGGCCCGAGAAGACTGGCTGTCCTGGGATTGGAGGACTGTATATGTGTGTGGATGGCTGGGAGGGAGGAACAGGGCTTGTTTCACAGTTATGGCATTGTTGTTCGTTGTGTTCTGTGTTGTTGTGGGCAAAACGTGTGGCAACACTTGTGGACTGCCCCTAGCACAGCGATACATGTCACTGTACAGTGCTTGTGATTCATCCAGTCAGGTGACTGCAACCCATTTACACCAGGAGCAGCACACAAGACGCTGGATGGACTCAGTGTGTCAGGGGTCATCTATGGAGGGAAATGAATGGTCACCGTTTCAGTCGAGACCCCAGTCCAGATGAAAGATCACGAATGACTGAGTTCCACCACCACTAAACGTGTTGCTCCAGATTCCAACATCTACAGCCTCATGTGTTCACTTCCAACAGGATCCCACGTGGATGTGAAGACCACGCCATTATTTGGGAGTGCAGAAAGTAATCTCAGTGGTCCTGACAAACATTCATCCTTCGATCAGAATTATTACAGGTGGCAAATTCTGTTGATGCCCGCAAAATAAAAGCAGTTCAGTACTGGAAACACTCATTATTTGCCTTTTTTGTCAGATATATCTGAGCAACTGTACAGGAGCAATTTTATTTTATTTCGAGACATTGCACAGTAACAGGCCCTTCCGGCCCAACAAGCCCACGCCGCCAAATTACACCCCTGTGACAAATCAACCTACTGACCTAGACGTCTTTGGAATGTGGGAGGAAACCAGAGCACCCATGGCATGGGGAGAACGTGCAAACTCTGCCTGAAACTTATTGGTTGGGCAGCACATCGAGATGTCTGTGCAGTCCTGCCAACCGGCACATTCCAGCCTGCAGGAGTACGTGCTGGGGAATGACCACAGTGTGGGATTCTTCCACTGGAGAGGGAGGGGTCAGGTTGGGTGACGAAGCCCCTCATTAGTGTGGTAATATTTCACTCCGGGGGCCTCGTGAGCCGCAGCACTCCTATACTCCTATTGATGTGTAGGAATGCAATAGAACAGCATTGACTATGAATGAAAAGCACAAATGGTTTATTCTTTTAAACATCTTATTATGAATACATGTATTTTGATATAAATGATTGCAATGTTGTAGGAACAACTTCTTCCCCTCTGCCATCAGACTTCTGTAGAGTCCATGAACACTTCCTTGCAATTCAACTTTATCTGTTCATCTCTCGATTTATTTATTAACGTAGTAATCTTTTATGTCTTGCACTGTACTTGTAAATCAAAAAATTTCACAGCATATGTCAGTGAAGGTAAACCTGATTCTGATTCGGAGATGCCAGTGTTCTAAATGTACTGTTTGACCAGAGGCCCCTCCAGTCCCACAGTTCAGGTCTTCAGTACAACAGCTAGGATTCGTTTGATCCCATAGTGAAGCAGAATCAGGTTTAATATTATGATAATAATTTTAAAAATCTATAAATTACACTAAGAAACACTTAAATATAAAAAATAAATTAAGAGAGCAAAAAGAGAGAAAAAAGAAAAAGTACTGAGGTAGTGTTCATGAGTTCATTGTCCTTTCAGAAATCTGATGGCAGAGGGAAGATGCAGTCCCTGAAACATTGAATGTGTACCTCCTTCTTCAGGGGAGCAATGAGAAAAGGGCGTGTCCTTAATGACGGATGCCATCTTTTCGAAACATCACCTTTTGAAGGTGTCCAAGATGCTGGGGAGACTAGTGCCCATGATGGGACTAGCTGATTTGACAACTTTCTGCAGCTTTTTCCGATCCTGTGCACCAGCCCCTCCATACCAGACGTGATGCAACCAGTTAGAATGCTCTCCACGGTACATCTGTAGAAACTTGTGTGGGTTTTTGGTGACACACTAAGTCTCCTCAAACTCACAATGAAATATAGCTGCTGTATCCATCACACTCTACAGTTCCCTGACATGAGAGGGGACAAATTGGCAGGAGACTGTCATCTGTGGTGATGGGGAATGTTGCATATTTAATATTAAAGTAATATTTTAAATATATTGTTTGATTAAGCATTCTTTGTTTACGTATGTTGTTGTTCGTCCTTCGTAGTCGAAGATGACCATGGCTTCAAAGTCAAATGGGAGATTGGTGGCTGAGAGTCCGGAGGTGACAGATGAGGCCAATCCAGGCCCTGAAGGCTCGCCCACATGTGGGACACAAGTGGGTGGGTGCTGTCGTGGCAGTGGATGCTGCTCGGGCCTTGCGCACAGCACGCTTTCGTTGCGCCTCGATGATGCAACTGACTTCAGCTGCACGGGCTCCTGTGGTGATCTTGCTGCACCAAGCTGGACGGTGGAGGGCAAGCGTCTCCCACGTGTTGATGTCGACACCCAGGCTTTTGAGGGACGCTTTGAGCCCAGCTCGTTCCAGGATTTCCGTGTTGGGGACTTTGTCCTGCCACCTGATGTGGAGGAGTCTGCGGAGACAGCTCAAGTGAAAGTGGTTGAGCTGTTTGGCGTGTCTGCTGTAGACAGTCCAGGTCTCGCTGGCATAAAGGAGCGTGGTAAGGACCACTGCACAGTAAACCTTCAGCTTGGTGGTAAGGCCAAAGCCAGTGCCGCCTTTGGGAGACTCCGTGAGAACGTCTGGGAGCGGAGAGGACTCAGCCTTGTTTACATAATTCATTATAGGTTATACGTATGGAGTATGTGAATAACATACATCATTACACCACCACGGCATATGTGAGTACCTTGCTAAAGAAGAGAAACTAAGCACACAAATTTTCCCAGCTCCTCCGTTTTCCTTTTGATTAATTTCTGGACTCACAAAACATAGCAGGGATCTCAGCAGGAATTCGAGGCAAGCCATCCTTGTCACACTTCAAGCTGGACGCGGTTACAAATGCATCAGCCTTATCTTTGTCTGGTACCCGTGTGCTGGGGCCCACCATCACTGAGATGGGGATGGTCTTGGATCCTCCTCTGTGCAGTAGCACTCTGATTATTCCTTGCTGTTCCCAGTGGGATGTGTTAGTGCTGCAAATGTTGGATCTAATCTGTGGATTGCAATGATATAACTCTTCCTCTCCAATCAGATTCCACCACCTTTGTCACATCCACCTATCACCTCCCACCTTGTGAGGTCTTTCCCACTCTCCTCTACCCTCACCTGCCTATCACACACTCCCCTCACTTGAATCCACTTATTACCTGCCAGCTCTTGCTTCACTTTTTCCTCCATGTTCTCTCTTTCTTTCAGTCCTGATGAAAAATTGATGGTCTATTTCCTCTTCAGATGCCTTTCCACCCACTGACTCTCCAGCCCCTCTGTCTGTTACCCTGTGTCCGTGTTGTCTTGTTGTCTAGCAGCTTCATCTGTCTTGGACCACACTGTCAAAATTTCATTAATTAATTTGCTGGCATTAACATCCTTGAGAAGACTATAAATCAAGATATAACGCCCTTGGGGAGGAGGCTGCATAGTGTCCACGTCAGGAACACCAGACACCAAAACATCTTCCTTTCACCCACTAACCCACCTCCCCACACCTCTCCACCACTACTTCACCATTTCCTGTCAGTCACCTTATGTGCAGACACTCCTGGGCCTAGTGTCACTTTTTATGGACACAATTTTTGAACACTATCTAATATCTTTATATTTACAGTATTCTGTTCTTTATCTTATTGTTCTTTTTTTGTGCTGCATCGGATCCACAGTGAGAATTATTTTGTTCTCTCCTATACGTGAATAATAGAGATGACCTTAAAGAAACTTGAATCTTGAATTTTTCACTCTGAGATCAGTCGGGTCACTAACAGATAATGAGCCTGTCACCTCAAACTGCCCAGCAGAGGGCAGAACAGCCCTCCGCTCATTTAAGCAACACACATAAAAGTTGCTGGTGAATGCAGCAGGCCAGGCAGCATCTCTAGGAAGAGGTGCAGTCGACGTTTCAGGCCGAGACCCTTCGTCAGGACTAACCTCTGCAGAATTCCTGTTGTTCTCCGCTCATTTAAACTGGATTCCCATGGCCAGATGCAGAGAAATTTCAGTCGTAGATGTTCCATTCCAGCCTGAACATTTTGGACTGCAGTTGTACTCCCCTCTTTATACTGTCCAGCTGGAGTGACTCCACAAGATCCCGTCCACGAGACCATTCAGATTTGTAACATGAGTCAACTTCCATCCGGACTCTTATCTTTTGGAACAGTTTGTTGCCCTCTGCCATCAGATTCCTGAACAGTCCATGAACCCACGAACACAACCTCACTATTCCTTTTTAGCATTTTTTATTTATTGTTGTAACTTAGAGTGTGTAATCTTTATGTTTTTCAGTTATATGTGTTACAGTAGCATAGTTGCTTGCATATTGCTAAATCTGAAAGATTGGGGTTCAATTTCCACTGCTGTCCGTAAGGAGCTTGTACGCTCTCCCCATGATCATGTGGGTTTCCTCCCACAGTCCAACACCATGTGAATTAGGGTTAGTGAGTTGTGAGCTTGCTATGTTGACTGCATAAGCGTTGCCTCCAGCACATTCTCGCTGATTTGATTTGACACAAATAACACATTTTGCTATGTTTCCAAGCACGTGTGACAAATCAAGCTAATCTTATATCTTTATCTTCATAGGATCTTCATCTGCATATCTTCTTTCTGAGGAAGGTGAAGAGAGCTGGACTGTACACATCTATACTCAAGTCATTCTACAGATATGCAGCAGAGAAGATTCCTAACATGCTGCATCGCTGCTTGGTACCGAAACTGCACTGCGGTGGACAGGAAATCTCTGCAACAAAACGGGGAGTCAAAACTGCCCAACACATCACCGGCACCAGCCTACCTGCCATCAAGGACACGTATACAGAAAGGTGCCAGGGGAGGGCCAAGACTATCATGAAGAATCCCACCCACCCAGCTCATGGACTCTTTGTCCTATTCCCATCAGGGAGGAAGCTACTTAGCATCCACACCAGGACCACCACACTCAAAAACAGTTACTTTCCCCAAGCCGTAAGACTGACCACACCTCCACCCTACTATCCCATCTCTCCACACCCCCAACCACCATTACTTCACCATTTCCTGTCAGAGTCACCTTATGTACAGACACTCCTGTGCCTAGCATCACTTTATGGACATACAATCAATGTCTGTCTTATGTATTTATATTTATGGTGTTTTTATTGTTGTGTTCTTTATCTTATTGTGTTTTTTTTGTGTTGCATCAGAGCTGGAGTAATCTGAATCATTCTTCTTCACACTTGTGTACTGGAAATGATGTTAAACAATCTTAAATCTCCAGTTTTGAGTGTGTCAGTGATAATAAACTAGAACTTGAAGCTGAACTTGATTCTTCTTTCTGGGACCCTGGAAACTGAGAAGCGGCCTGGTAGATGGATCCAATGTTGTGAGGGGCATAGATATAGTGGATAGTCAGAATCTTTTCCATAGGTAGAAAAGACAAATATTAGAGGGCATTGGTTTAAGGTGAGAGGGAGAATGTTGTCATAGAAAATTACAGCACAGAAACAGGCTATCTGCTACATCTAGTCCATGCTGAACTATTTAAACTGCCTACTCCTATCGACCTCCAACAGGACCATCGTCCTCCATACCCCTACCATCCACGTGCTCATCCAAACTTTGTGTAAACATTGAAATCGAGCTCGCATGCACCACTTGTGCTAGCAGCTCATTCCACTCTCTCACCACCCTCTGAGTGAAGAAGTTTTACCTCATGTTCCTCTTAAACTTTTCACCTTTCACCTTTAACCCATGGCATCTGTTTGTTCTCCCACCCAACCTCAGTGGAAAAAGCCTGCTTGCATTTACCCCATCTATACCCCTCATAATCTTTTTCCTTATCAAATCTCCCTTCAATCTTCTATGTTCCAAGGAATAAAGTCTTAACCTTTCTTTATAACTCAGGTCATCCAGACCCAACGACATCCTTGTAAATTTTTGCTGTACTCTTTCAACTTTGTTTACATCTTTCCTTTAGGTAGGTGACCAAAACTGCACACAATACTCCAACTAGACCTCACCGAAGTCTTCAAGAGCTTCAAAATAACATCGCAAATCCTGTACTCAATACCTTAACCTATGAAGGCTAATGTGCCAAAAGCTTTCTTTATGACCCTGTCTACCTGTGCCGCCACTTTCAATGAATTATGGGCCTGCAATCCCAGATCCCTTTGTGCTACCACACTCCTCAGTGCCCTACCGTTCAAGTGAGATTTACAAAGCACGTTTGTCTACACAGCATGTGGTGGGTGCCTTAAGGTGGTTGTTGCTGGGAGAACTAGTGGGGATGGACTCCAGCTACTTATGAAATGCCCCCCATGGCGTGCGTCTCAACCTCTGATAACCAAGTCCAACTCCTGGCCTTCGCGTGTGGCTTAGCTACTAAGCCTGGTAGATCTGTTTCTACTGACAGGAGAAAGGGCGAAAGGTGGGTCACTTTGGGCAGATGGGGTTTGTCAGCCGTGGTTGGCAGCTCATCTAGCAGAAGGAAAACTCTGATCTCAAACCTCCACAGCCTTGCGCTATACCCACTCATGGGAAAGGCTTCCAGAGCTGGAGTCCCTAAGGCAGTGCTATATTGAGTTCAACGCTGACTGGCAACTCGTGCAGCACTGCTGGTGCCAAACTGTATCAGTCTCTGCCGTTCATTTGGGTTCATCAGCTGCGTGGAGAGGGGAGCCTGTTGTATGGCTAGCACAGCGCTTTACAGCACCGACGATCAAGGTCCAATTTCCGACTCTGCCTGTATGGAGTTTTACATTCTCCCCATGACTGCGTGGGTTTCCTACATGTTTTTGAAGTTAAAGTCGATTTTATTGTAGCACGCACAAGTACATGTATGCACAGATGCCCCTTCCTTTCCAGTCCTAATGAAGGGTCTCAGCTCAAGACATTGACTGTTTATTCCCCTCCATCGATGCCGAGACCCTTCCTCAGGACTGAGAAGGGAAGGGGCTGGAGCCAGGCGTCTCAGCCCGGAACGTTGGTTGTTTAATTCCCCTCCACAGATGCTGCCTGACCTCTGAGCTCCCCCATTTACGTGGATCAGAAAGGTTTGGAGGGACATGGGCCAAACATGGGCAGATAGGAGTAGCCTGGTCAGCGAGGCCCAGTAGGAATGGAGAGCCTGTTTGTGTGCAGTGTGCCCCTGTGGCTTCATGGCTCCAACCCAAAGATTTGAGGTAATTAGTGGGTTAATTGTCTGCTGTAGACTGCCCCAGGTAGGTGAGTGATAGAATCTGGGGGCGAGGTGGGGTGTTGATGGGAATGAAAACACTGATTAATGTGTGGTTGATGGTTGACATAGATGGTAGGCCTTTGGGCCTATTTCCAAGCGATAAGCCTCTGTGATTCAAGCCAAGAATAAGCAGGAACTGTTTCTTCATAATAGAGCCAAGGGAACCCTTACATCCACCTGGGAGAGCTGATGGGTCCCATGTTCATATCTCAGACTAAAATCTCATCTGGAGTGGTGAAAAGTGCTATATACAGTAAGCACAAACTTCTCCTCCCCTTCCTTCGGCACTTAAAAAATGCTAATGAGCATACCTTAAATGCAAGCTGTTACATTTACAGTTTTTGCAGCTGCAATGAAACACTGCAGAGAGTAACATAAAATGCAATACAGGAAGTGAGATCCTCTGTCAATCAGTGTCAGCCATGTATATTGCATCCCAGCTGATACACAAGCCAGGGCAGTACGATATGGAGAGCAAGCTGTTGCCCGTGTCGCAGAATCCTCTCTGTGCAGCTGACGAACCCAAAGGAAGGGCAGAGACCAATGCAGTTTGGTACCAGCAGCGTCACAGGAGTTGCCAGTCAGCACTGAACTCAATGTAGCACTGCCTTAGGGACTCCAGCTCCGGACTTTTCCTTGGGGTTTACTCCCGAAGCCTTCCCACGAGTGGGTTTAACCACAAGGCAGTGGCGTGGAGGTTTGAGATCAGAATTTTCCTTCTCCCAGATGAGCTGCTAACCACAGCTAATGAGCCCCATCTGCCCAAAATGACTGGCTTTAAGGTGCCAGTAACCCACCTTTGCCCCTTCTCTTGTCAGTAGAAACGGTTCTACCAGGTTTAGTAGCTAAGCCGCACGTGAAGGCCAGGAGCTGGACTTGGTTGTCAGGGGCTATTTGAGACGCCCCCGCCCCCCACCCAGACTTTGACAACCTTAAGGAACCAAAAGCTCCACCCAGTGGAGGGAGTAATTTTAATGTATTCCACAGTGGGGGAAGTGGTGGTTACGGATTCCATAGGTACGTTCAATACACAGAGTGGTCACATGTACGTGGAAACATCCAGTGAAATGCATCGTTTGCGACAACAATCCACACTGTCCGAGGATGTGCCAAGGGCCGCCCACAAGCTTCTGGTGTCAATGTCACACGCCCACAACTTACTAAACCTAACCCATACATCTTTTAAATGTGGGAGGAAACCGAAACACCTGTAGTGGAAATTGAACCTGGGTCGCTGGTACCGTAAAGCATCATGCTAACCACGAACGCTACCGTGCTGCCTTGTGTGGCAGGAACTGAACCTTTCCATATCTCTGGATCTGTGGTCAGGACTCAGGACATTTCACCAGTAGCGTAACCACTCAGCTACGATGCCAAGATTCAGACTTACACTCAGTGGCCACTTTATTAGTTACATCCTGCATCTAATAAAATGGTCACAGTGTATCTCTCTTGTCATTATCTGCTATAGCCCCTCCACTTTGAGGTTCAACATGTTGTGCATTCAGAGATGTTCTGCACACCACTGTTGTAACACGTGGTTACTTGAGTTACTGTCGCCTTCCTGTCAGCTTGAACCAGTCTGGCCATTCTCCTCTGTCCCATCTCATTATAAAAGCATTTTTTGCCCACAGATCTGCTGCTCACTGGATTTCTTTTCACACCATTCTCTGTAAACTCTGGAGACTGCAGTGCCTGAAAATCCCAGGAGATTAGCAGTTTCTGAGATACTCAAACCACCCCATCTGGCACCAACATTTATTCCACAGTCAAAGTCACTTAGATCACATTTCTTACCCCATTCTGATGTTTGGTCTGACCAACAACTGTACCTCTTGACCATGTCTGCATGCTCATGTATTGAGTTGTTGCCATGGGATTGGCTGATTAGATATGTGCTTTAATGAGCAGGAGAACAGGTGCACCTAATAAAGTGGCCACTGAATGTACATCCCTGCTGTAAAAGAGAAGTTTAAGTTTATGTTCACTCTGCTTTGGTTTAAGGAGAAGCAGGAAACAGCATTAGCATCTCCTAAAGTCACAAATCAGCTTGACATGCTCCTTCATCAAAACTGAATCTTTACTCTGGAAATCCTGAGCGAACTTTGGTATGTCATCATTCAAAGAACAAGATAAATCACTTCCCCTGTGCAAATAGAGAGGGCCAATGTTATTGGTTTTATTTGGTACTGGTTTATTATTGTTACATGCACTGGGATACAACGAAATACTTGGTTTCACATACCAACCATACAAATCATTTCATCATATCAGTACGTTGAGGTAGTACAAGGGAAACAATAACAGAATGCAAATAAAATTAATTTCTCAAATTCTGGTAATTTTTCCGCTTTCCCCTTTTCCTCTTTTCCCATTCACCATCCTGGCCCCCCCCCCCCCCACATCTTCTCTTCTCCTCACCTGCCCATCACCTCCCTCCGGTGTCCTTTTCTCTTCCCTTTCTCCAATGGTCCACTCTCCTCTCCTAACAGATTCCTTCTTCTTCAGCCTTTGCCTCTTGCACCTCTTACTTTCCAGCATGTCGCATCAACCACCTTCCCCCTCACCTAGGTTCACCTATCACCTACCAGCTTGTTATCCTTCCCTACCCCCTACCTTACTATTCTGGCTTCTTCTCCCTTCCTTTCCAGTCCCGATGAAGGGGCTTGGGCCAAAATGTCGACTCTATTCCCATCCATTTAGACTGTCTGACCTGCTAAGTTCCTTTTAAAAACGCAAACATGACGAAATCGGCAGATGCTGGAATTTCAAGCAACACACATAAAAAATGCTGGTGAACACAGCAGGCTGGGCAGCATCTATAGGGAGAGGTACAGTCGATGTATCGGGCCAAGACCCTTCATCAGGACAAACTGAGAGAAGAGATAGTAAGAGATTTGAAAGTGGGAGGGGCAGGGGGAGATCCAAAATGATAGGAGAAGGCAGGAGGGGGAGGGATGGAGCCAAGAGCTGGACAGTTGATTGGCAAAAGGGATATGAGAGGATCATGGGACAGGAGGTCTGGGGAGAAAGAAAGGGGGAGGGGGGAATCCCAGAGGATGGGCAAGGAGTATAGTGAGAGGGACAGAGGGAGAAAAAGGAGAGAGAGAAAAAAAAGTAATTAATAAATAAATAACGGATGGCGTACGAAGGGGAGGTGGGGCATTAACAGAAGTTAGAGAAGTCAATGTTCATGCCATCAGGTAGGAGGCTACCCAGGCAGAATAACTGATGGCATGAACATTGACTTCTCTAACTTCCATTAATGCCCCACCTCCCCTTCGTACCCCATCCCTTTATTTATTTATTTATTTATTATTACTATTAATATTTTTTCTCTCTCTCTCCTTTTTCCCCCTCTGGCCCTCTCACTATACTCCTTGCCCATCCGCTGGATTCCCCCCCCCCTTTTCTTTCTCCCTAGG
The DNA here is from genome assembly GCF_963921235.1 of Mobula hypostoma. Classification (NCBI taxonomy): domain Eukaryota; kingdom Metazoa; phylum Chordata; class Chondrichthyes; order Myliobatiformes; family Myliobatidae; genus Mobula; species Mobula hypostoma. Next base: position 170,877,738 of record NC_086098.1, on the reverse strand, counting down.
CTTCCCGTCCCATGATCCTCTCGTATCCCTTTTGCCAATCACCTGTCCAGCTCTTGGCTCCATCCCTCCCCCTCCTGTCTTCTCCTATCATTCTGGATCTCCCCCTCCCCCTCCCACTTTCAAATCTCTTACTAACTCTTCCTTCAGTTAGTCCTGACGAAGGGTCTCGGCCTGAAACGTCGACTGCACCTCTTCCAAGAGATGCTGCCTGGCCTGCTGCGTTCACCAGCAATTTTTTTGTGTGCTGCTAAGTTCCTCCAGCTTTGTGTGTGTTGCAGAATAAAATGTCTCAGAAAAAGTGCGGCAAAGGTAGTCAGTAATGCAGAAGATTGTAACAAGGTAGATTGTGAGGTCAAAGAGTCCATCTTGTCATATTATGGGATCATACAATCATCTTATAATTGAACAGCAGGACAGAACCTGTATTCGACCTTGGTGATACATGATCTCAAGCTTCTGTATTTTCTGCCCATGGGGGATGACTGGGGTGGGAAGGACCCTCAATTATATTATCTCCTTTCCCAAGGCAGTGAGACGTGTGGACAGAGTCTGTGGAGAGGAGACAGGTCTACATTGTCTCCAGCTGCTCTCCCCTGCTGGTGAAAGATTCTGCCACATGGTTCTGAAGACTTTCCAATCTGATTAACATTTTCCCTCACTCATTTCCACTAAATCACTGATATCAGATTCTTGAATATACCTCTTGAATGACAAGATGGATTCTTGGCCTCACAGTCTACCTCATTATGATCTTGTACTTTATTGTTTACCTGCACTGATCTCAGTTAATCTGCACTGGTATTGTTTTATCTTGTTCTGCCACAATCTAGAATGTAATAATTTGATCTTTGTGAACAATGTGCAAACAAACTTTTCATAAGACCATAAGACATTGGGCCATTTGGCCCATCGAGTCTGCTCCACCATTCTATCATGGCAAATTTATCCATTCTCCTGCCTTCTCACCATAACCTTTTATGCCCTGATTAATCAGGAACCTATCAAATGATGTCTTTGTGTCTTGGTACATCTGAAAATAAACAATAAACAATTAATCACTATTTAGTGACGAGGGAAAAATAAAATCAAAAAATACTGCAGCTGCTGGAAATCTGAAATAAAATTAGAAAACATGAAAATAGGTCAGGAAGAACGGGTGGTGAATGGTTCAGTTTGAAGATCAGGTCAGGATGTCTGGATGGTGAATGGTTCAGTTCGAAGATCAGGTCAGGATGTCTGGGTGGTGAATGGTTCAGTTCGAAGATCAGGTCAGGATGTCTGGGTGGTGAACGGTTCATTTTGAAGATCAGGTCAGGATGTCTGCATGGTGAATGGTTCAGTTTGAAGTTCAGGTCAGGATGTTTGGGTGGTGAATGGTTCAGTTTGTAGATCCGATCAGGATGTCTGGGTGGTGAATGGTTCAGTTTGAAGATCCATTCAGGATGTCTGGGGTCTGGGTGGTGAATGGTTCAGTTTGAAGATCCGATCAGGATGTCTGGGTGGTGAATGGTTCAGTTTGAAGATCCGATCAGGATGTCTGCGTGGTGAATGGTTCAGTTTGAAGATCAGGTCAGGATATCTGGGTCTTCAATGCCTCAGTTCGAAGATCAGGTCAGGATGTCTGGGTGGTCAATACCTCAGTTTGAAGTTCAGGTCGGGATGTCTGGGTGATGAATGGTTCAGTTTGAAGATCCGATCAGGATGTCTGGGTGGTGAATGGTTCAGTTTGAAGTTCAGGTCAGGATGTCTGGGTGGTCAATGGTTCAGTTTGAAGATCAGGTCAGGATATCTGGGTCTTCAATGCCTCAGTTCGAAGATCAGTTCAGGATGTCTGGGTGGTGAATGGTTCAGTTTGAAGATCCGATCAGGATGTCTGGGTGGTGAATGGTTCAGGCAGAAGACCCTTTTTCAGATCTGAGGAAGGTGATCTTCAAATTATTGTTTGTGAGAGCTTGCTCTGCATAGTTCAAAGTTCAAAAAGTTCGAAGCAAATTTATTATAAAAGCATGTATATGTCATCAAACACTTCCCTGAGATTCATCTCCTTGCAGGCATACATAGTAGAACAAAGAGATACCTATAGAGTCAACCAAACATTCTGCAAAACAAGACAATCTGTGCAAATACAAAAAAGCAAATAACTAACTAACTAACTAACAAACAAATAAATAAATAAATAAACAATGCTGAGAAGACGAGTTGTAGAGTCTTTGAAAGTGAATCCAGAGATTGTGTTCAGGTCAGTGTTGTGGTGAGTTAAGATGTCCCACAGGAGCCTGATGGTTGAGGGCTAGTAACTGTCCCTGAACCTGGTGGTGTGGGCCCTGAGGCTCCTGTGTCTTCTTCCTGATGGTAGCAATGAGAAGAGAGCATGTCCTGGGTGGTGGGGGTCCCTGATGGATGCTGCTTTCCTGTAGCAGGGTTCTTTGCAGACGTGCTCAATTCTCTTCCTGTGTTTCCAACCTTGCAAGAATGGGCACTCTCCTAAGGGATGTAACTGGCCGCAAAGCTCTTTGGGACGCCCTGAGCTCGTGAAAGGCGCTATAAAAATGCAAATGTATTTGGCCCCATCTCATTTACACTTCCCCATCCGTCTCTGAATGTGCGGCTCCACCCCCAGAGGGATCTGCACCATTTGCAACTGACATCTGCTGGTCTCTGTGCTGCCGAACTGGGGTAACCCTTGTTCTCTCGAGGGGGCTTTGGGGGAACGGATGGGCGGTTTACAACAAACACACGTGCCGGCCACTGACGTTCAGTCAACCCTGATGTCATGGACTTCAGGAGGAGTATAAAGGAAAGCAGCTGGGGTCGTGTGTGAAATCAAGGAACAGGGATGTTTCGAGGCGTTCCGTAAAACAAACGGCGGAACAAAACTCCTACAGAAACTTTGAAGCAAGAGGATTATTCCGGCCAGTGAGTAGAAAGAGTTTAACCACTCCTTCCAAACCGTAAATATTGTTAAACATTTAATCGCCGCGGTGCGTGGAGAAATTGCCTCTGGGTTAGGACTGGTCAGAAAACGCTGCTCTCCAAAGTTTTGGCCGATTGAGTCACTTTTTCCATCCCGAAGCAACAGTCTGGTACTGGTTAATATTAGGAAGGAGGGAGGCGGGTGGTTTGTGCTTCTGGGATCAAAATAACGTTTTAAGTTATTGCACATTTGTCAAATCACCTCGGCACGTTCGCTGGTCATGTAGGAAAGTTTGGTTTCAAAAGTGAGATTTTTTTATACGAAGAAAACTAAGTTTTTATTTTCCGTAAAATGCTGCCAGAAGTTCTGAAAGGTTTTACAAGGGGGAGGGTTCATGGAAAATATTCCCACCCACTCATACAGAAGCCCAAAGGCTTAGACTTCAAGGTGAGGAGGGAGGCTGGCCGGAGGGCGGGGGAGGAGGGGGAGGGGTGGAGGCTGACTCCCCGTAAAGCTCTTCAAACATGGTCAAAATTTTCCAAAAAAACTATTGAGGCGAATCCTTCTGATCGTTAAGTGCCAGAGTCCGAACCCAATCTTCCCATCTTTGGCAGGTACTTGACGTGTGAGAACTTCACACGTCTTCGCTCTGCTTAATATGTGCGGAATGGGACCAAGTCACCAGATAATCGATTCAGAGCAGCTGCTATTGGAATCAGAAACATGTTTAATATCATTGGCATATGTCGTGAAATTTGTTGTTTTGTGGCAGCATTACAATGCAATACATAATTTTAAAAATCTATAGATTTCAATAAGTAATTGAAATGACTGTTTCTTTATTTCCATATATGCTGCCTGACCCGCTCAGTTCCTCCAGCGTTTTGTATGTGTTGCGCTGCATCTGCAGAATCTCCTATGTTTACAATATGTAAATGTATACAGTGCAAAAAGAGAAGAAAAAGTATTGAGGTAATGTTCATGGGTTCGATGTCCATTCAGAAATCTGATGGCAGAGGGGAAGAAACTGCTCCTGAATCATGTGTCTTCAGGCTCCTGTATCTCCTCCTGGATGGTAGCAATGAGAAGAGGGCTTGCCCTGGGTGACGGGTGTCATTAGTGATGCATGCCATCTTCTTGAGGCATCGCCTATGAAGGTGTCCTTGAAGCTGGCAAGGGCCCGAGTGCCCACGTTGGAGCTGTCTGAGTTCACAACTTTCTGCAGCTTTCCCTGATCCTCAACAGTGACCCCTCCGTGTCAGACAGCGATGCAACCCGTCAGCATGGTACATCTGTCTGTGTGAGGTCCTCCTAGCTGGCTTTGGTAATATCACACTTGTTAGAGGAGAATGAATTATTAAAAGCTTGTTGCCAAGTATTATTTGGTATTTTTAATTTAATAGTTCAGTCATGTGATAACTGATAAGACAAGCTCTCTTTAATTCTTAATTTAAATGGAACATTGTCAATGCGTCATAGATTCACACACTACAGAAATAAGCCCTTCAGCCCATCAAATTCACCCTGGCCCTCAAGTATCTATACTAATTCTATCCAGCACGTCACTAGCAGCAGCCTACCTGCCATCAAAAACATACAGTATATACAGAAAGAGCCCAGCAATATCACAGAGGATCCTACCCACCTGGCTCATGGACTGTTTGCCCCACTCCCATCAGTGAAGTGGCTATGCCAGCATTCACACCAAGACCACCAGACTCAAAAACAGTTATTTTCCCCAAGCAGTAAGGCTAATCAACACCCCTACTCACTAACCCACCTCTCCACACCCCCAAACACCACTACTTTATCATTTCCTGTCACACTCCTGTGCCTAACATCAGTCTATGTACAGAAGCTTTTCTTGTAAGTATATACTCATTGTGTTTAATGCTGCATCAGATCCAGAGTAACAGCCATTTTGATTTCCTTTACACTCGTGTGTCCTGATGAATGACAGTAAACAATCTTGAATCTTGAGTTTTATTACCCTGATGCAGGGCTTTGACTGAGACCATTGACCATTGACAATCCCTCCTCTCGTGCACCACCCCCCATAGTTGCTGCTAGACCCACTGAGTTCCTCCAGCAGACTGTTTGATGCCCTAGGTCCAAGCATCTGCTGTCCCTTGTATTTCCTTATTCCCACCTCCCTCAACATTCCCCCTAAATCTCGTCCTCACACACGCACTCAGCTAATTTATATACTTAACCTACTGAGGCAGTACAGTAGCAAAGCCGTTAGCGCAGCGCTTTACAGTGCCATTCGTAAGATTGGGGTTCAATTCCTCCCCCACCCCGTAAGCGTGCTGTGTTGGTAAAGATGTACAGGTCAGGGTTAGTGAGTTGTGGGCGTGCTGTGTTGGTAAAGATGTACAGGTCAGGGTTAGTGAGTTGTGGGCGTGCTGTGTTGGTAAAGATGTACAGGTCAGGGTTAGTGAGTTGTGGACGTGCTCTGTTGGTAAAGATGTACAGGTCAGGGTTAGTGAGTTGTGGACGTGCTCTGTTGGTAAAGATGTACAGGTCAGGGTTAGTGAGTTGTGGACATGCTGTGATGGTAAAGATGTACAGGTCAGGGTTAGTGAGTTGTGGGCATGCTCTGTTGGTAAAGATGTACAGGTCAGGGTTAGTGAGTTGTGGACGTGCTGTGTTGGTAAAGATGTACAGGTCAGGGTTAGTGAGTTGTGGGCGTGCTGTGTTGGTAAAGATGTACAGGTCAGGGTTAGTGAGTTGTGGACGTGCTCTGTTGGTAAAGATGTACAGGTCAGGGTTAGTGAGTTGTGGACATGCTGTGATGGTAAAGATGTACAGGTCAGGGTTAGTGAGTTGTGGACGTGCTGTGTTGGTAAAGATGTACAGGTCAGGGTTAGTGAGTTGTGGACGTGCTCTGTTGGTAAAGATGTACAGGTCAGGGTTAGTGAGTTGTGGGCGTGCTGTGTTGGTAAAGATGTACAGGTCAGGGTTAGTGAGTTGTGGGCGTGCTGTGTTGATAAAGATGTACAGGTCAGGGTTAGTGAGTTGTGGGCGTGCTGTGTTGATAAAGATGTACAGGTCAGGGTTAGTGAGTTGTGGACGTGCTGTGTTGGTAAAGATGTACAGGTCAGGGTTAGTGAGTTGTGGGCGTGCTGTGTTGGTAAAGATGTACAGGTCAGGGTTAGTGAGTTGTGGACGTGCTGTGTTGGTAAAGATGTACAGGTCAGGGTTAGTGAGTTGTGGGCGTGCTGTGTTGGTAAAGATGTACAGGTCAGGGTTAGTGAGTTGTGGGCGTGCTGTGTTGGTAAAGATGTACAGGTCAGGGTTAGTGAGTTGTGGGCGTGCTGTGTTGGTAAAGATGTACAGGTCAGGGTTAGTGAGTTGTGGGCGTGCTGTGTTGGTAAAGATGTACAGGTCAGGGTTAGTGAGTTGTGGACGTGCTCTGTTGGTGTTGGAAGCATGGCAAAACTTGCGGGCTGCCTCAACAGATATTCGGGTTGTGTCGGACGTTGATGCAAATGTATCATTTCATTGTATGCTTTGATGTACTTGTGACAAATAATGATCTTTAAGGCAAAGATCAACTTATCTTAACCAGCCCACACATCTTTGGGATGTGGGAGGAAACCGGAGCATCAGGAGGAAACCCACACAGTCACATGGGGAACGTGAAAACTCCACACAGACAGTGCACAGATCAGGATTGAAACCAGACCTCTGGACTCCTGTAGCAGTGACTCTACTGATTCTGTCACTGTGTACATAAGTGCATCTGACCCCAGGGAGGCTGGACGAAACAGCACTGCCTTTGACAAAATGGGTCCAGTAGACCTTCCTGCTGCCTGGACTAAAGAGCAGCATCTGGATTTTATGCGGATAGGTTGAGCGAGCTGCAGCTTAACGTCTTTGGAACAAGGGGAGGATGAGAGTTAACTTGATGTCTTTCCAGCTGGTGGGTCTGGAAGATGCTCTACAGAATGGTAAGAGGCATAGATTGAGTGGATAGCCAGGTACATTTTCCCAGGGTGAAAATGGCAGATAGCTGGGAACATAATTTTAAGGTGATTTTAGAAAAGTACAAGGAGGTTATCCGAGGTAGAATTTTTTCTTCACACAGAATGGTGGATAGAGTTAGATACGTTAGGGGCATTTAAGAAACTCTTAGATAGGTGATAGAAAAATGGAGAGTTGTGTAGGAGGGAAGGGTCAGGTTGACCTGAGAGCAGATTAACAGGTCAGCACAACATGGGCTGAAGGGCCTGTACTGTGTTGTAATGTTCTATCATTAATTAGTATTTATTAGATATGCATATTAATTAGTTCAGTACAACATTATGGGTCGAAAGGCCTGTTCCTGTACTCTATAGTTCTATGTTCTATATTGCCTGGGTGATAAACTAAACTGGTTTATTATTGTCATATGAACTGAAGTGCAGTGGAAAATGAGGTCCTCATACCATCCTAACAGTAGTGCATTGAGGCAGTACAAGGGAAAACAACAACCAAACGCAGAATAAAGTTTTACCGCTACACAGAAAGTGCAGTGCAGATAATCAAAAAGTGCAAGGCCATACGGGGTAGATGGTGAAATGAAGAGTCTGTCATAGTGTACTAAGAGACTGTTCAGTAGATCAGCCTCAGCATCTCTGAAGAAGCTTGACACGATACAGGAAGTAGCAGCCCACCCGATAGACACCCACACACTGTACATTGGGTGGCGGGGTGGAGATGCGTCTCTACCAAAGGACGTGTAAGGCACTCCTTCCCTCTGCTAGCCTGCGTGTCACCCTTGTAGCACCTGCTGAGGCCCCAGATCAGGGTCACATGAAGCCATGGGAGGAGGTGGTGGGTGGTCGTATGAACTGCTGGTGCCTATCACAAGTCCTGGTTGTGTGATCATTGATGCCAGGCAAACAATCTCTGAAGAGTATTGATAATGGCTGGAGTCACCCATCTTGTAAAGACACTGCCCAGAAGAAGGGAATGGCAAACCACTTCTGTAAAATTTTCCAAGAGCAATCATGGTGATGGAAGGACCATGATCGCCTACACCATACAACATGGCGCATCATGGTGATGTCATACAACCTGGCACATAATGATGATTGATGATGATTGACAGGATGCACTGCACCAACTTACCGAGACCTCTAAGGCACCAGCTTCCAAACCCACCGCCTCTACCAAGTGCAAGGAGCAGGGCAGTAAAAGCATGTGGAACACCACCCCTGGAATTTGACCCCTCAGTCACCCACCACCCTTCCGTCACCATTCCATCACCATCACAGGATCAAAATCTCTGACAGTATTGTGGGGTGCACCAGCGTCTCGAGGACTGTACTACTGAACTACTGAACAGTTCCCTAGTTCCACAAAATGGACTCTGGACTGCACATTCTTTATAATGACCTTGATGTTTTGTCCACCTGCACTGCACTTTCTCTGTAACTGCAACGTCCTATCCGCTCTCCCCTCACCTTCTGGAGGGTAACTTAAGGATGGGCATTTGAATGCCGGCTCAGCCTGCAAAGCCCATCTCCCTTGAATGAAATACAAAACTGATTGTAACACCGATCAGGGTTCAATTCCTACCACTATATGTAAGGAGTTTGTACATTCTCCCCGTGAACGGGTGGGTTTCCTCCGAGTGCTCCGGTTTCCTCCAAAAACACCTCCAGGTTAGAGTTAGTAGGTTGTGAATGTGCTACATTGGTGTTGGAAGCCTGGCAACACTTGCGGGCTGCCCCAGCACATACTTGGACAGCCTTGGTCGTTGACGCAAAATGACGTATTTCACTGTTTTGATGTGCATGTGATTGACAAAGTTACTCTTTAAGATATGCTGCACAAGCACGTTATAATATCCAAAAGTGTTCTTTTTAACCCACTGGCGAGCCAGTATTTAGAAACAGTAGTCTTTTCTGAATGCGAATGGTCTTTTATTAAAAAAGCGTCTTTCACAAGTATAGGATATACAGGTTTCCCCCGCCATCCGAAGGTAGAGCGTTCCTATGAAATGGTTCGTAAGCTGAAACGTCGTAAAGCGAAGAAGCAATTACCATTTATTTATATGGGAACATTTTGTGAGTGTTCGCAGACCCAAAAATAACCTACCAAATCATGCCAAATAACACACAAAACCTAAAATAACAGTAACATACAGTAAAAGCAGGAACGATATGATAAATACACAGCCTATATAAAGTAGAAATACTTTTCCACAATCATTGCTGGCACTGTTCTCCGAAGCGAAAATCTCACGCAAGCGCTCTCGGCAGAAAATCTCACGCAAGCGCTGTTGGCAAAAACACTCTCTCCAGTAACCTTTAAGCTATGAAGCTGCCAAATCATACCAAATAACACGTAAAAATACACAGCCTATATAAAAGTAGAAATTAATGTATGTACAGTGTAGTATCACTTACCGGAATTGGGAAAACAGCGCCGAGCACACTGATGATGGTGTGTTAGACTGAGTCATTGCAGGTTGGGATGGTGCAGTGGTCCCCACCCTCCAGGCGGCCGACTAATACATTGCCACAAAGCACGCAGGGGTCCAGCGGTAGCCAGGAGGCACACAGCACATCTTTAAGAAAAAAGCTGAAATAAACATGCTAATTAATTAATTGTCGGCCCAGATCAGAGAAGATGCAATCAGAAATTAGCACTGATCTGGGCCGACAATCACGTGCCGGGCAGCACCAAATTAATTAGCATGTTTATTTTGGCTTTTTTCTTAAAGATGTGCTGTGTGCCTCCCGGCTACCACTGCATTCTCCGCGAATCGGTACTGTATCTGTCCGCGGCCTGGGTGTTGGCGTGGTGGGACACTGGGGTGTCATCTCGTCGTCGCCTGTTTCCATTAGAGCAGGCAGCTCGTCTTCTCCTATGACTGCCCGCCTTGATGTCGAAGGTTGAGGTTCGTCGTCTGCTGTGGCTGATGTGGAAGGCTTGCTTAACTGCTGAGCCTCGTGCATTTTTCTATCACACAGTTGTTTGTAAGCACTCAAACCATCCTGCAAATATCCCCTAAACCTACGTACCCTTTCAAAATTAAAGTCGTACTTTATCATTGCAGCAAAAATCTCATGCAGATGCTTCACGTTCATTTCACTACCGCATTTGGTTTCGATTATTATTCTTTCCTCTTCCAATTGCATCAGCTCTTCCTCTATCAGTTCTTGGTCATGGGATGCTAAAACCTCTTCAACATCATCTTCGTCAGCTTCCACAAGCCAAACTCACTTTGTCCTTGCTTCGTTCACCACAATCAAAACGCTTAATTATGTCTAGTTTTACACTAAGTGTAACACCCTTACGAGCTCTTACTGGCTTTTCCAATACCTCATTACTCATCTTGCTAACGGCTGCTCAATGCAACGTGCTTAAGCAATGCCGTTCCAAATCTGGGGGAGAGTGGCTGCTCGGGGCGCGCGTTGCCTTTTATCATGCGCTGATTTTTTTCATAACAGTGAAAACACCTTCTGTTAGCAAAAGCAGGGGATGGAGAAGTGGGCTGAGAAGTGGCAGATGGAGTTCAACCCGGAGAAGTGTGAGGTGGTACACTTTGGAAGGACAAACTCCAAGGCAGAGTACAAAGTAAATGGCAGGATACTTGGTAGTGTGGAGGAGCAGAGGGATCTCGGGGTACATGTCCACAGATCCCTGAAAGTTGCCTCACAGGTGGATAGGGTAGTTAAGAAAGCTTATGGGGTGTTAGCTTTCATAAGTTGAGGGATAGAGTTTAAGAGTCGCGATGTAATGATGCAGCTCTGTAAAACTCTGGTTAGGCCACACTTGGAGTATTGTGTCCATTTCTGGTCACCTCACTATAGGAAGGATGTGGAAGCATTGGAAAGGGTACAGAGGAGATTTACCAGGATGCTGCCTGGTTTAGAAAGTATGCACTATGATCAGAGATTAAGGGAGCTAGGGCTTTACTCTTTGGAGAGAAGGAGGATGAGAGGAGACATGATAGAGGTGTACAAGATAATAAGAGGAATAGATAGAGTGGATAGCCAGCGCCTCTTCCCCAAGGCACCACTGCTCAATACAAGAGGACATGGCTTTAAGGTAAGGGGTGGGAAGTTCAAGGGGGATATTAGAGGAAGGTTTTTTACTCAGAGAGTGGTTGGTGCGTGGAATGCACTGCCTGAGTCAGTGGTGGAGGCAGATACACTAGTGAAGTTTAAGAGACGACTAGACAGGTATATGGAGGAACCTAAGGTGGGGGCTTATATGGGAGGCAGGGTTTGAGGGTCAGCACAACGTTGTGGGCCGAAGGGCCTGTACTGTGCTGTACTATTCTATGTTCTAATGTAGGTCTTTCGTAACAGTGAGGTTTCGTAAAGCGAACATTCGAAAAGCGGGGGACACCTGTACTAGAGTATTGGCTGTGTTACAGTGTGCCCTGACCTCTGAAGGTCAGCAAAGTTCAAAGTAAGTTTATTATACGTCACCATATACCACCCCAAGATTCACAGTAGACCACGGAAATACAAAAGAATCATTGAAAAACTCCACACAAAGACAGACAAACAACCAATGTGCAAAGGGAGACAAAAGTGTACAAATACAAAAGAACAAATATTGATAATGAGTAAATAAGTAATACTGAGAACTTGAGTTGTGGAGTCCTTGAAAGTGAGTCTGTAGGTTGTTGAATCAGTTCAGAGTTGCAGTGAGTGAAGTTATCTCCTCTGGTCCAGGAGCCTGATGGCTGAAGACTAATAGCTGTTGCTGAACCTGGTGGTGTGGGACCTCACTCTCCTGTATCTCCTACCCAGTGGTAGTACCATAGCGAGACGAGAGCATGGCCTAGATGGTGGGTATCCATGATGATTGATGCTGCTTTCCTGTGGCAGTGCTCCTTGTAAATGTACTCAGTGTGGGGAGGGCTATTCCTGTGACGGGCTAGGCTGCATCCACCACTTTTTGTAGACTTTGGTGCACCTGTGCTGATGGAGATTGTGAAGGAGGTGTTGTTGCCCATCGGAACTAGCTGGGGTCTGCAAGTGGGGAAGTCGAGGATCCTGTTTCACAAAGACATATCGAGGCCCAGGTCTTGGAGCTTATTGATTAATTTTCAAAGGATGATAGAGCGTGGTGCTAAAGACTCTCACAAATTTCCATGGATGTGGAGAGCATCCTACCTGGCTGCATCACTGTCTGGTATGGAGGGGCCACTGCACTGCAGGAGAAAAAGCTGCAGAACGTTGTAAACTCAGCCAGCTCCTTCATGGGCACTAGTCTACACAGCAATGCCTCAAAAAGGCAGAATCCATCATTAAGGACCCCCCTCACCCAGGACATGCCCTCTTGTCACCCATTGCATCAGGGAGAAGGTACAGGAGTCTGAAGACACGCACACAAATATTCAGAATCAGGTTTAATATCACTGGTACATGTTGTGCAATTTGTTATTATGTGACAGCAGTACATAATAAAAAGTGAATTACAGTAAGTATATATATTAAATAGCTAGGTCAAATAAGTAGTATGTTAGTGTTCATGGGTCATTGTCCATTCAGAAATCTGATGGCAGAGGGGAAGAAACTTTTACTGAATCACTGAGTGTGTGCCTTCAGGCTCCTGTACCTCCTCCCTTTTGGAAGCAATGAGGAGAGGGCATGTCCTGGTGATGGGGGTACTTAATGATGGATGCCGCCTTTTTGAGACATTGCTCCTTGAAGATCTCCTGGATACTGTGGAGGCCTGTGCCCATGAGGGAGCTGACTGAGTTCACAACTTTCTGCAGTTTCTTTCGATCCTGTGGCAGTGGCCCCTACATACTCGACGGCAATGCAGTCAGCTAGAATCCTCTCCATGGTACACCTGTAGAAATTTGCAAGTGTCTTTGGTGACATAAAAACAAATTGTTTAGGCGTTGAGTAGCTGTGTTTAATTTCCTTCATTATAATTAGCTGGGTGTAAAGTTTTTGGGATAATGTCAGGCCGTGAAGTCTGTGATTGGTGGAGATTTTTCGAGTGGTCAATGTTGTACTGTGGTCAAGAGAGTTGTCAGAGTAAATCCCATTGGAATTGGTTTATGATTGTCACATGTACTGAGATATAGGGAAAGGTTGTCTGGTGTTGTGTTCCTATAGATCAATTCATTACACAGTGCATTGAGGTAGTACAGCAGAAACAAGAACAGAATGCTGGGAAGAAATGTAACAGTTACAGAGGAATTGCGGGCAGACAATAAGCTTGCAAGATCATAATGAAATAGAGTGTGAAGTCAAAGGTCCACCTTATTGTACTCGGGAGCCATTTAACAGTCTTATAAAAGTGGGGTGCACATTTTTCTCTACCAAGTGAGGTGTAAGGTGCTCCTTCCCTCCGCTAGCCTGCAGGTCACCCTTGGGCAAAGTGTAGCACCTGCTTTGCCCCGATCTGGGTCATGTGAAGCCATGGGAGCAGGTGGTGGATGGTCGTATGAACAGGTGGTGCATATCACAAGTCCTGGTTATGCAACCACTGACACCAGGCAGACAATCTCTGAAGAGTATTGATAATGGCCGGGGTCACCCGTCTTGTAAAGACACTGCCCAGAAGGCGGCAATGGCAAACCACTTCTGTAGAAGAAGTTGCCCAGAACGACTGTGGCCAAATACCATGATCGCCCACGTCATATGACATGGCACACGATGATGATGATATAATAGTGGGGCAGAAACTGTCCTTGAGCCTGGAGGTATGTGGTTCCCGGCTTTTTTTTACCTTCTGCTTGATGGAAAAGGGAGTAAGAGAGAAATGTCTGCGGTGCGTGGTGTATCTGATTATGCTGGCAGCTTTACTGAGGGAGTCCATGGAAAGCAGGTTGGTTTCCGTGATGTAGGCGGAATGCAAACAGCAATCCCTGGTGAGAAAATGAAGGCCAGGGGAAACCATTCAGTGTCTTATTGTGATGACAGGAATAAGGAATGAACTGCATTATTTTATTTGGACTGCGAGAGCATAACTATAAAATGTTGGCCAGAGTAATCAGCTGGCCAACTCGCTTTGGCTCCTAGTCCAGGAAACCTTAAATTTAAAAATTCGCACCCATACTTTCAGATGCTGCATTACTATCCTTCTATCTGTGACCGCTCTCCTCAGAATCAGAATCAGGTTTGATATCACCAGCTTATGTCGTGACATTAGTTGGCTTTGCAGCAGCTGTGCATTACAATGCATAAAAAAATTATAAATTACAGTACGTATCTGAGAGATATATAATAGTAAAATTAAATAAATAGCGCAAAAAAAGTAGTGAGGTAGTGTTCATGGGTCCAATGTCCAAAACCTGAATTACAGTAAGTGTGTGTGTGTGTGTGTGTGTGTGTGTGTGTGTGTATATCTGTACCTTGTTCCTGATAGTAACAATGTGAACAGGGCATATCCTGGGCGATAGGGGTCCTTAATGATGGATGCTGCCTTCTTGAGGCATCCACCCAATTGTGGTCTCTTGCGTATCGTATTGGGTTCATAGATTAACACAACAGGGTAATGGACAATCCAGCCCAATTGGTCCATGCTGACCACAGCTTTGTTCCTGCCAGTGCTCAACACATTACTCTCTAAGCCTGTCCCTTCCATGTACCTACCCAAGTGTCTCTTAAATGTTGCCGTTATATCTGCCTTGACCACTATTGCTTCATTTTTATTACTTGATCCCTGACCTCAAAAGCTCCCTCTCTCCATCCCTCTCTATCTCCTTGCTCCTCTAAGATGCTCTCTTTAAATGCTCTCACTCCCTGCCCAAAGCACCAGCTCCAAACTTTGCTTGACGACACTCAACTGAGGCATTTGCAGTGAAAGTGAAATGTAATGTGCTATTTTATTTGTTTAGAGATTCAGCACAGTAACAGGCTCTTCAGTCCCAACACATTCTCATTGCCCAATTACACCCATGTGACCAATTAACCCACTAGCCTGGAATGTGGGAGGAAACCAGAGCACGCAGAGGAAACCCATGCGGTCATGGGGAGAGCGTACGAACTCCTTACAGACAGTGGCAGGAATTGAACCTGGGTCTCTGGTGCTGTAAAAGCGTTATGCTAACCACTACACTACCATGCCATCCCCAGATCTGCTGGAAAAGGCAGGCCATGAATCAAACGTTGACGGGCCACCAGCACTTGAGAGGGTTTCTCAAACTATCACACGTACCAAGGTACAGTGAAAAGCTTGTCTCGCATGCTGTTCATACAGATCAGATCATTATACACAGTGCATTGAGGTAGAATAAGGCAAAACAATTTCAGAATGGCACCAAAATAGTGCAGTGCAAGGTGCATAATGTATTGAATTACCTTTTAACACAGGGAAACGATGCAATAGCTGGAGTTGACTGATGTTGTGTGACGGAAATGGCTAATGAAAGAGGAGAACACAGCCCACGCATAAAGACCTCCCTTCCATCTAGCAATTAAAGGAGGGATGCCACTGGAAAGCAGCATCCATCATCGAAGACCCCACCATCCAGGCCAAGCTCTTTTCTCGCTAAAGTTACAGAAACCTTAGGTCCCACACCATGTTCAGGAACAGTTATTACCCTACAACCATCAGGCTCCTGAACCATTGTGGATAACTTCACTCATCTCAACACTGAACTGATTCCACAACCTCTGAACTCACTTTCTAGGACTCTACAATTCATGTTCTCAGTGTAATTTTCTTTATCTGCACAGTTTGTCTTTTGCACATTGGTTGTTTGCCAAGTCTTTGCTTATGTTATAGGTTTTCATAAATTGTATTGTATATCCTTATTTTCCTGTAAATGCCTGCAAGGAAATGAATCTCAAGGTGGTAAATGGTAACGTCTATAGCACTGTATGTACTTCGATAATTTAATTTGAACTTTGCAACTTTCCTGCTATGATGGAAGGTTAATATTCCTCCTCGTGTTTTTGGTCAAATATTCTGCTGACTTCAGAGCAGACGTTGCCCACCTTTCTTTATGCCTTGGACTCCTGCTATTAACTGAGGGGTCCGTGGCCCCTAGGTTGGGACCCCTCCTTTAGAGACTGGTACAGTGGTGGTGGCCCTATAGCAGGACAGACTGCATGTTTAACAATCAGAGCACCTGTGCCTTTTTACATCTCTAATATGTGATCAGGGTGGCGGGGTGGAGACGCGTCTCTACCAAAGGAGGTGTAAGGCTCTCCTTCCCTCCGCTAGCCTGCAGGTCACCCTTGGACAAGGTGTGGCACCTGCTTAGCCCCTGATCAGGGTCACGTGAAGCCATGGGACCAGGTGGTGGATGGTCGGATGAGCAGCTGGTGTATATCACAAGTCCTGGTTATGCAACCACTGACGCCAGGCAAACAATCTGAAGAGTATTGATAATGGCTGGGGTCACCCATCTTGTAAAGACACTGCCCAGAAGAAGGCAATGGCAAATCACTTCTGTAGAAAAATTTGCCAAGAACAATCATGGTCTTGGATAGAGGGAAGATCATGAACATCCATGTCATATGAGAGGATGCACAACAAATAAATATGTGATCTGTGATGGCTAGAGGTAGCTTGAGAAAGCCCAATGACTTTGGCCAAAGCCCTTAAAGTTATAGAGGAATTCAGCATGGATACAAGCCTTTCAGCCTAACGAATCCATGCTTTCTCTCTTCACCAGTAGTGTCTTCCTCATCATTCACCGGAGAAGTGTGAGGTGGTACACTTTGGAAGGACAAACTCCAAGGCAGAGTACAAAGTAAATGGCAGGATACTTGGAAGTGTGGAGAAGCAGAGGGATCTGGGGGTACATGTCCACAGATCCCTGGAAGTTGCCTCACAGGTAGATAGGATAGTTAAGAAAGCTTATGGGGTGTTAGCTTTCATAAGTCGAGGGACAGAGTTTAAGAGTCATGATGTAATGATGCAGCTCTGTAAAACTCTGGTTAGGTCACACTTGGAGTACTGTGTCCAGTTCTGGTCGCCTCACTATAGGAAGGATGTGGAAGCATTGGAAAGGGTACAGAGGAGATTTACCAGGATGCTACCTGGTTTAAAGAGTATGTATTATGATCAGAGATTAAGGGAGCTAGGGCTTTACTCTTTGGAGAGAAGGAGGATGAAGGTGGTAGATGGTAACGTGTATAGTACTGTATGTACTATGTATGATACAGGTGTACAAGATATTAAGAGGAATAGATAGAGTGGATAGCCAGCACCTCTTCCCCAGGGCACCACTGCTCAATACAAGAGGACATGGCTTTAAGGTAAGGGGTGGGAAGTTCAAGGGGGATATTAGAGGAAGGTTTTTTACTCAGAGAGTGGTTGGTGCGTGGAATACACTGCCTGAGTCAGTGGTGGAGGCAGATACACTAGTGAAGTTTAACAGACTACTGGACAGGTATATGGAGGAATTTAAGGTGGGGGCTTATATGGGAGGCAAGGTTTGAGGGTCGGCACAACATTGTGGGCCGAAGGGCCTGTACTGTGCTGTACTATTCTCTTTTCTATGTTCTGTCTCACATCTGTTGTTAATTGCAAGCCATGGATTACTGTGGTTAATCGATAAGACCATTACAGTGTAGCTTGTGACTCTCATCTGATGATTTTTCTCCCTCCCTGTCAATTTCTTTGGGAGGGAGATGGGATATTTTTGCTCATCATGGTTCATTGACAAGACAGCTCCCTGATTGTCCTTGGGAAGGTGATATTGACTTGAATCCTTGAAGTTCAAACTACTTTTATTGTCCAACTATGTACACGCAGTACAACCTTGGGATTCGTCTCCTTACAGGCAGCCGTGAAACGAAGAGACTCAAAAGAACCAGTTAAAAGAAAAGATCGTCAAGCACCCAATGTACAGAGAGAAAAAAAAATGAATCATGCTAACAATAAACTCAAGCAAATAGCGTTCTGAACTGGAGTCCATAAGGAAGTACTAAATCAAGTGTGTACTGGGCAGTTTCCAAGTATGTTTCAGAACCCCTGTGTGCTGTGTGACAAGGGGGTGTCCTGGTAAATGACAGCATGCTTCTTCCCCTGCAGTACAGCTGTGATCCAGATGCTTGTATTCAAGACATGCTGGCAGTTTTGTGGTTCGGCTACTCGGTTAACTGAGTTAGTACAATGGTGGGATTTATTATGCTTGCAGGCCACTAACTTGTGAAACCGTGTTTCCATTTAAAGACAAGCAATACAGTCAGTAAAATGTTGCAACTGTACAAGATGTTCAGATCTGCAGACAGCTAAAGACACAGGAGATGTGTAGGGAAAGAATTTTTACACAGTGAGTGGTGGGCATCTGGAACGGGTTGCCAGGTGCACTGTTGAAAGCAGATGTGATAGAGGCATTTCAGGGGCTTTTCGATAGAATCATGAATATGCAGGAATCGAGGAATATGGAACATGTTCAAGGTACATTTATTATCAAAGTATCTATGCAGTATAAAACTCTGAGATTCATCTTTGCCAGATAGCCACGAAACAAAGAAAACATGGAAGCTATCCAAAGAAAAGCATCAAACCCCCCCCCACACCCCATATGCAAAAAAAGTCCAAGTGAACTACATTCTAATCCATGAATCGCAAACCCAGACCTTTGCTATTATCCTCCACCAGCACTGAGGAAGAGAGAAAGAGATCACTGTAACTCAGTGGTCTTCCCTCAGGAGAAGTGAGCAAGAGACCGTCACACGCTGACACACTCTCCAGTAGCAACGAGCAAGAGGCTAGTAGACGGTGCTGAACACTTGCTCGCCTTCCGCACTCATATTGATGTTTCAATCTTCCTCGATGCTTTGATCGGCGAGGAATGGAATTGATCTGGGCTCGTACCCCATTTCTAACATTCTTGACCTCAAGGCCGCTTGCCTTCTGGAATCTTCTCAGAGACAGCAAAGAGCCAGATTGCTCAATTGATCTACAAACTATAGATCACAGGCTCTGAAAGAACCAGAAACGCATTTAAAATACAAAGAAGACATGAAGTAGATCGTTTTATGGACTATCTGGAAGATGTCACCCGAGGTAGCATTGTTTGTAAGTGGATCTTGATCGGATGTGCAGGCAGAAAGCATTTAGTTTAGTTTGACATTATATTAAACTGAGGAGTTCAATACCTCAAACTACAAGGGATGCAGACTAACATCTTTTTGCCTTTTATTTCACTTTTAATTTTTTTAGCTTATTTTCATGTTAGCACTGTTATCACATTGTAAAGAACTTTGAACTACGTTGTCAGTGTGAAAAGGGCTCGATAAATAAAGTTCTTATTCGGATTATTATATTCGGCACAGGCATCGTAGGCTGAGGAACCTCTTCCTGTGCTGTACTGTCCTACGCTCTATCTGGGGATCGTTAGTTGGTCTGTGTGTGGAGGAGTGTGTGTTGTATCTCTAGGGGTATTAATTTTCAGCGATGCGTGTATACCCACTCAGTCTCCTTGGGGAAGTGGCAGTACTGGGGGGGGGGTGCAAAGGAGACTCACCAGATGTTGCCTTGAGTTACAGGGAGAGGTTGGATAGACAGCTTTGCTGCAGGACACGTGCATGGATAGGAAATGTTCAGAGGGATTAAGCACAGTCAAATAGGATGAGCTCGGGTAAGCACCTTGGTCGGCATGAACAAGTTGGGCCGAAGGGCTTGTTTCTGTACTGTAGAACTCTACGCCTTTAAAATACCAGAGATTCTGTACTGTAGAACTCTACGCCTTTAAAATACCAGAGATACTTTAACAATTATACAAATTGTAAGTAATTTTTTATAAATAAGTGATACAATAAATAAATATAAATATAATATAAAATATTAATGTATATATATTACATATACGATGCACGGTAGTATAACAGTTGGCGTACTTTACAACACAAGCGGTCATGGTAAGGGTTCATTTCCCACCACTGTCTGTAAGGAGTTTGTACGTTCTCCCTGTGTCCACACGGGTTTCCTCCGGGTGCTCCAGTTTCCTCCCACAATTCAAAGATACATGGGTTAGAGTTTTTAGGTTGTGTGCATGCTATGTTGATAGCGGAAGATATACGGGTTAGTTTTTAGGTTGTGTGCATGCTCTGTTGATAGCGGAAGATATACGGGTTAGTTTTTAGGTTGTGTGCATGCTCTGTTGATAGCGGAAGATATACGGGTTAGTTTTTAGGTTGTGTGCATGCTCTGTTGATAGCGGAAGATATACGGGTTAGTTTTTAGGTTGTGTGCATGCTCTGTTGATAGCGGAAGATATACGGGTTAGTTTTTAGGTTGTGTGCATGCTCTGTTGATAGCGGAAGATATACGGGTTAGTTTTTAGGTTGTGTGCATGCTATGTTGATAGCAGAAGCCTGGCGGCACTTGCAGGCTGCCCCAAGCACAATCCTCGGACTGTGTTGGTTGTTGAGGCAAACGACGCATTTCACTGTATGGTGTGATGCACATGTGATGAAGCTAGTCTTAAATCTTAATCATAAATATTATAATATAATATAAATCTGCTCTGCTATCAGATTTGTGAACAGACAATAAATTTGTGCACGCTACCTCTAATTTTGCTCTCTATTTGCATTAGTTATTTAATATATACATACATATACAGTGCCTTTAAAAAGCATTCACCCCCCCCCCCGCCATGGTAATTTTCATGTTTTATTGTTTTACAACATTGAATCATAGTGGATTTAATTTGGGCTTTTTTGATACTGATCAACAGGAAAAGACTCTTTTGTGTCAAGGTGAAATCAGATCTCTACAAAGTGATCTAAATTAATTACAAATATAAAACACAAAACAACTGATTGCGTAAGTATTCATCCCCTTCAGGTCAGTATTTAGTAGAAGTACCTTTGGCAACAATTAACCTTGAGTCTGAGTGGATAGGTCTCTGTCAGCTTTGCACAACTGGACACTGCAATTTTTCCCCATTCTCCTTTACAAAACTACTCAAGCTCTGTCAGATTGCAAGGGGATCGTGAGAGAACGGCCTTTTTCAAGTCCAGCCACAAATTCTCAATTGGATTGAGGTCTGGACTCTGACTTGGCCACTTCAGGACACTAACTGTGTTGTTTTTAAGCCATTCCTGTGCAGCTTTGGCTTTGTGCTTGAAGTCATTGTCTTGCTGGAAAACAAATCTTCTCCCAAGTTGCAGTTTTCTTGCAAACTGCATCAGGTTTTCCTCCAGAATTTCCTTGTATTTTGCTGCATTCATTTTACCATCTACCTTCATAAGCCTTCCAGGGCCTTCTGCAGTGAAGCATCCCCACAGCATGATGCAGCCAGCACCATGCTTCACAGTAGGAATGGTGTTTTTTATGATGTGCAGTGTCTGGTTTAGTCTAAACATAGCATTTAGTCTGAAGGTCTAAAAGCTTAAATTTGGTTTCGTCAGACCATAGAATCTTCTTTCAGCTGATTTCAGAGTCTCCCACATGCCTTCTGGCAAACTCTAGTCGAGATTTCATATGAGTTTTTTCAACAGTGACTTTCTCTTTGCCACTCTCCCATAAAGCTGTGACTGGTGAAGCACCCGGGGGACAGTTGTTGTATACGCAGTCTCTCATCTCAGCCACTGAAGCTTGTAACTCCTCCAGAATTGTCACTGGTCTTTTGGTGGCCTCTCTCATGGTCACTTGGTTTTTGAGGATGGCCTGCTCAAATGGGCTGAAAAATGGCAGATGGAGTTTAATACAGACAAGTGTGAGGTATTGCACTTTGGAAGGACAAACCAAGGTAGAACATACAAGGTAAATGGTAGTGTGCTGAGGAGTGCAGTAGGACAGAGGGATCTGGAAATACAGATACAAAATTCCCTAAAAGTACCGTCACAGGTAGATAGGGTCATAAGGAGAGCTTTTGGTAAATTGGCCTTTATAAATCAAAGTATTGAGTATAAGAGTTGGAATGTTATGGTGAGGTTGTATAAGGCATTGGTGAGGCCGAATCTGGAGTATTGTGTTCAGTTTTAGTCACCAAATTACAGGAAGGATATTAATAAGGTTGGAAGAGTGCAGAGAAGGTTTACAAGGATATTGCCGGGACTTAAGAAACTGAGTTACAGAGAAAGGTTGAGTAGGTTAGGACTTTATTCCCTGGAGCGTAGAAGAATGAGGGGAGATTTGATAGAAGTATATAAAAATTATGATGGGTATAGATAGAGTGAATGCAAGCAGGCTTTTTCCACTGAGGCTAGGGGAGAAAAAAACCAGAGGACATGGGTGAAGGGGGAAAAGTTTAAAGGGAACATTGTGGGGGAGGGCTTCTTCACACAGAGAGTGGTGGGAGTGTGGAATGAGCTGCCAGATGAAGTGGTAAATGCAGGCTCACTTTTAACATTTAAGAGAAACTTGGACAGGTACATGGATGAGAGGTGTATGGAGGGATATGGTGCAGGTCAGTGGGACTAGGCAGAAAAATGGCTCGGCACAGCCAAGAAGGGCCAAAAGGCCTGTTTCTGTGCTGTTATGTTCTGTGGTTCTACTTACAGCTGTGCTATATTCTTTCCATTTCTTGACGATTGTCTTAACAGTACTCCAAGGGATAGTCATTGACTAAGAAATTTTCTTGTATCCATCCCCTGACTTGTGCCTTTCAATAACCTTTTCACAGAGTTGCTTGGAATGTTATTTTGTCTTCATGGTGTAGTTTTTGGCAGGATACTGACTCGCCAGCAGTTGGACTTTTACTACAATCAATTGAAACACTTTGACTGCACACAGGTGATCTCCATTTAACTAATCATGTAACTCCTAAAACCAATTGGCTGCCCCAGTGGTGATTTGTGTCATATTAAAGGGGGGAATACTTATGCAATCAATTATTTTGTGTTTTATATTTGTAATTCATTTAGATCACTTTGTACAGATCTGTTTTCACTTTGACACAAGAGTCTTTTTCTATAGATCAGTATCAAAAAACCCAAATTAAATCCATTGTGATTCAATGATGTAAAACAATAAAACATGAAAATTTCCAAGGGGGTGAATTCTTTTTATAGGCACTGTGTATATTCCTTACTGTAATTTATGGTTTGTTTGCATGTATTTCACTGTACTGCTACTGCAAAACAACACATTTTGTGACATTCTGTTGATATTAAACCTGATTCTGGAAAATAAAATCATTTTAAGAGTAAAATACCAAATTGTTGTGGAGTTTGCCTTGCTCTAATGTTCTTCATCTCTCACTTTCCCTCTCCCAGCCGCGCCGAGATGACTCTCAACACGCAGAGAAGCACTGGCCACACTGTGCTTCAAAGGCGTGCCAGTTCCCCTGTGCCCTCGTCTCACCAGCACGCCTGCCCCGTCCGCAGCCTGACCACAGAGAGGGAGCTGGCTGCCTGCCCGGACCAGCCTCACAGACCTCAGCTCGGTTACTCGGTCTCGTGCCAGCCGTCGGAGAGGGAGCGGAGCGGCTGGTCGTCCGACTCAGCAGATTCCGACGTATCCAGCGAGGACTCTGGCTGTGGCACCTTCCGGGTGCTCCTCCTTGGCGACTCTGGAGTGGGCAAGACCAGTCTGGTCAACGTCTTTGCTGGGATTCAGGATGCTCACGGCGAGAACACAGGAGGCAAGATTGGGAAACCTGGGAAAGGAGGAGGCTGTTCAGCCCCTCTAACTTGTACAATCAATTTTCCACTCGATCATGGCTTCACTGCACTGACTTAGTCTCCCACTAATGTTCCATACTTAGGGTGCTGAGGAGATTTGCCACGATGCTGCCTGGATTAGAAAGCATTTCTTATGAGGGGAGGTTGAGCAAGCTAGGGCTTTTCTCTTTGGAGCAAAGGAGGATGAGAGGCAACTTGATAGAGGTGTACAAGACGATAAGAGGCATAGATAGAATGGACATCCAGCACCTTTTCCCAGGCAATGGTGAATACCAGAGGACATGGAGGAAGGTCTAGTGGAGATGCTTGAGGTGGGTTTTTGACACAGTGATGGGTGTGTGGAATGCACTGCTGTGGGTGGTGGTAGAGGCAGATATATAAGGGGAAGGTACAAAACTCTTAGATAGTTATGTGGATGATAGATAAGCGGAGGGCTCTGTGGGAGGAAAGGCTTAGATTGATCTTGGAGTGGGTTAAAAGGTCCATACAACATCGTGGGTTGAAGAACCTGTACTGTGCTGTAATGTTTTATATTCTAACTTCTATGTTGTACCTCAACAAAGTCGTTTCCATGTTTTCCCTTGGTTTCCAACATCCAGACTCCCACATACTGCAGAAGGTAACAGTACGTCACTGGACAGGTCATTTGACCCACAATGTTTTGCCAATCTCCATGCCAATTTATACTCAGTGTCCTCCTCCTGTGCATCATCCATATCCCTCCACTCCCTTGATATTCATGTGTTTATCTAAGAAGGTTGTTATAGCTGGGGTTGGTAATGGGGACAAGCTTCCGCTACCTATTAAATGCTCCCAATGGTGTGTGACTCAAATAGCCTCTGACAACCAAGTCCAGCCCCTGGCCTTCATGTGTGGCTTAGCTACTAAGCCCGGTGGAAATGTATCTATTGACAGGAGAAGGGGCAAAGGCAGGCTACTGGTGCCTTAAAACCAGTTGCTTCAGGCAGACGAGGCTCGTCAGCTGTGGTTGGCAGCTCATCTAGGAGAAGGAAAACTCTGATCTCAAATCTCTGCTGCCTTGTGGCTGTACCCACTCATGGGGAAGGGTTCGAAAGTAAACCCTGAGAGAAAATATGGTACTGGAGTCCCTAGAGTTCAGTGCTGACTGGCAACTCCTGTGATGCTGCTGGTACCAAACTGTATATCGGTCTCTGCCGTTCCTTTGGGTTATCAGATGCGTGGAGAGGGGGAGCCTGCTACCTTGGCAACAGCTTGCTCTCCATGTTGTACTGCCCGGGTTTGCGTATCTAGACAGCTAGGACACAGTATCCATGGTCAACTCTGACTGACAGAGGCCCTCACCTCACATCAAAAAACACCTTAAACTCCGCCAAACTGTTTGTTTCCACTACTATCCCTGGTAACCCATTCTTGGCATCAACCACTCTCTGCATTTATATATAACAAAAAAAAAACTTGGCCCTCACATCTCCTTCAAACCTCCACCTCTTCCCCCTCCCCCACCACCCTAAAACTCATGCATTCGTCCATTTGAAGATGTACCTTACAATCTGAACATCTGAGAAGTCTATTTCAAATTTAAAGTTTTCTTCCCTTATTCTGATTGCCCAACCAAGAGAAATAGCTTCCATGGCAACACACACAAAATGCTGGAGGAACTCAGCAGCCCAGGCAGCATCTATAGAAATGAATAATCAGTCAGCGTTTCAGGACTGAGGAAGAAGCTAGAATAAGAAGGTGGGGGGAGTTGGGGAGTACAGGCTGGCAGGTGAGGGGGAACTTGGGTGGGGATGAAGTAAGAAGCTAGGAGGTGATAGGTGGAAGGGGTAAAGTGTTGAAGAAGAAGGAATCTGATAGGAGAGGAGAGTGGACCATGGAAGAAAAGGGAGAAGGGGGGAACTAGAGGGAGGAGAAGGGGTGAGAGGGGACCCCTAATTAATTACTCTGCGAGTGGCTAGACTTTAGCACCATTGAGACAAGGGGCCCAAAGCACGACACAGGTCATTTCCAGGTGGGCAAAAGGGAAAGGATTAGAGGCCTGTTCAGAGGGAGTAGAGGAGGGGAAAGCTGTGTGGATCAAAACCATAGACCCTTATCTGTTTCTATGATGGAAATTTTGGCCACATTTTTAAAAAAGAAAGTTTGTAATCTCACTCGAGGAGTGCAGAGAATGGCAACGGGACACAGGAGGAAATGGCTAGCCAGACAAAAATAGGGGCAGCTAGAGAAGTTGGAGCTATGTAGGCATCATTTCTATAAATACATTATGCTGATATGGCTGTACAAGGTGCAGGACTGAAGAACTGAACCTTCAACGTTCCTGGGAGCAGGCTTTAAATACATTGACCCACTACACAGGCCAAGTTGTCTGCTGTAGGAGGTGAATCATAGCATAGCTAACCCTGTTCCATCTAATCCCCAAAGGTTTATACGTCTAGAATAAACATCTTACCATAGTCCCATGGTCAGACCGATCTGCAGAGTTTATACATCTAGAATAAACATCTTACCATAGTCCCATGGTCAGACTGATCTGCAGAAGTAGAACGTACACGTGACTGTCATTGTCCTGGTAACCATATAAGAACTGAACTCAAGCGTTAGGAATCTCCACTTTCTACTCCCTGTATCACTGAAGGGAGGTCCAATCGGTCCTCCCCACTAGTCTCCCTCCCGGCTGCAGGAGTGCTACGCCGAGAAGAATCTTGGCCCAAAACGCCGACTGTCTATTCACTTCCATAGAAGCTGCCTGACCTACGGATTTGTGTGTGTGATGCTCAAGACTGGTGTCTTGGTGTGTGGTGAATAGACAATGTGTGCAAGATGTTGGTGAGACCACATTTGGAGTACTTGTGTGCAGTTCCACTCGCTTGGCTGTAGGAAGGATGTCAAACACAAGAGGCTCTGCAGTTGCTGGAAATCTGGAGCATCACACATTTGCACACTTGCACACTCTCGCACACACTCACACAATCTCGCACAATGCTGAAGGAACTCAGCAGGTTAGGCAGCATAAATGGAGAGAAATAAACAGCCGACATTTTGGGCTAAGGCCCTTCATCAGGATTGGAAAGGAAGGGGGCCATAATAAGAAGGTGGGGGGAGAGAAGGAGTACAAATTGGCAGGTAAGTGAAGCCTGGTGAGGGGAAA
This sequence comes from Mobula hypostoma, assembly GCF_963921235.1. NCBI lineage: Eukaryota > Metazoa > Chordata > Chondrichthyes > Myliobatiformes > Myliobatidae > Mobula > Mobula hypostoma. Next base: position 170,851,187 of record NC_086098.1, on the reverse strand, counting down.
GTTGGTTGGGTAGGTGGGGAAGTGGGTATGAAGTAAAGAGTTAGGAGGGGATAGGTGGAAGAGGTGGAAGAAGAAATCTGATTAGAGAAGGCAGTGGACCATGAGAATGTCATTAAGCTGAAAAGAATGCAGAGAAAATTCACAAGGACGTGGCTGGGAGTGGAGGGGTTGTGTTATGGGGAGAGACTGGATAGGCTGGTACTTTTCCTCCTTGCGGCATAGGCAGCTGAGGGGCGACCTTGTAGAGGTTTACTAAATAATGAGGGGCATGATTAAGGTAGATGATCAGTCTTTTCCCCAGGGTTGGGGAGCCTAAAACTAGAGGGCATATGAGGAGAAAGATTTATAGTGGACCTGAGGGATAACCTTTTCATCCAGAGGGTGGTAGATACTTGGAACAAGCTGCCGGAGGAAGTGGTAGACTGCACTATTACAAAGTTTACAAATGACATTTGGACAGTCTCTGAGTATTGCAAATGTGGCTAACCTAAATATTCAGAGCCACAACATGACTTGCTGACATTTGTACTCACCTTGACAACGGCAAGCATGTTGTGCACCAACTGAGATCAATAAATTCCCCACATCGTCACCCTGACAAAATTAATCCAAGCGACATTCCAAAAAAAAAGGTCTTGGCCTGAAACATCGACTGTTTACACTTTTCTGTAGCTGTTGCCTGGTCTGCTGATTTTCTCCAGCACTTTGTGTTCACTACTTCCAAACAAATGTGCGAGTTGTCAGGTTAATTGCCCACAGAAAACTTCTCCCGATAAGTAAGTGGGTGATAAAACCTCGGGGATGTTGATAGGAATGTGGGCAATATCAAAAATGGGATTAGTATAGGTGTAACTCTCGCTTCGGCTAGTGGCTTAATATAGGGGATGATAGTCTCCGGCCCAGCCAAACTTAAGAAATCTCGTTTGGGTGGATGCTGCGTGATGTGTCCCCTGTTACAAATCAGTACCATGAAATAACAAACAGTACACAGTATGCGATTAAATAATTGAGCTTTATAATTCTTAATTTGACTATATGGTTAGTAAAGAAAACAAAAAAAGGAAAGGACCCTTTCTCATGAAAGAGTCTATTGTGCAATGTTGGAGCTCACTGATAAGGCCGTTCGTCCACCATCGACCTCCTCCGATCATCGCTGACCTTCGGACCCTCACTCCAAGTCCGCTCCGTCCGGCGGTCTACCAACTCTCTCCATTCGCGTCTTCTCTCCTCATCTCTCCCCGGCGAATCCCCGGCTCCCAGACACGCAAGAAAGAACATCCCACTCATTGGCTAATATGCCCCATTATTTCTAGTCATAACCCAAACATCGCTGCTACAGAGAAACCATTACCTCAGCAGTGAAACATTACAGAGAAGCCATTACATTAGCAGTGAAACCTTACAGTGTGTTACATAGGATTAGTGTAACTCGGTGCTTGGTGAGTCAGTGCAGATGTAATGAGCTGAAGGGGCTGTTCTTGTGATTTGTCTAAGACTCTAAAACATGTGTTCCCAACCTGGGGTACACAGACCCCTCAGTTAATGGTCGAGGTCCATGGCACAAACAAGGTTGGGAACCCCTGTTCTAAATTGACTTAGAGGGTGGAAGTTCAACAACAATAATATTGAGCAGTATAGCTCAGGGCTATGCCCTTTGGCCCACAATGTGCCAAACCAATTCAGCTAGTACTTAATTATCTACTAAACTAATCTCTTCTGCCTACACAGTGTCCATGTCCCTCCAGTCATGTGCCTACCTAAGGTCCTGCTATTTGCCTTTACCAATTTTGCTGCCACCTCTGGCAATACATTCCAGACACGAAACACACTCTGTGTTTTTAAAAAAAAAGTCTTCCTTCCTCCCACATTAAATGCATGCCTGCTCATATTAGATATTTCAACCCTGGGAAACGATGTTGAGTGTACATATTCTATATCATTCGTTGTGTGCCATGTCGTACAATGTTAACACTTTCATTCCCAGAATCATCCTCTGCACCTTCTCCAATGCCAGCACATCTTTTATTAAACAAGGGGCCCAAATCCATATGTCTTCATCATTGTACGGCGTGGGCGATCATGGTCTCATGGCCATGATTGTTCTTGGCAAGTTTTTCTTCAGAAGTGGTTTGCCATTGCCTTTTCCCAGGCCATGCCTTTACAAGATGTGTGACCCCAGCCATTATCAATACTCTTCAGGGATTGTCTGCCTGGCGTCAGTGGTCACATAACCAGGACTTGTGATGTGCACCAGCTGCTCAAACGACCATCCACCACTTCTCCCGTGGCTTCACGTGACCCTGATCGGGGGCTAAGCAGGTGCTACACCTTGTCCAAGGGTGATCTGTAGGCTAGCAGATGGAAGGAACGCCTCACATCTCCTTTGGTAGAGACATATCTCCACCCCACCACCAGTTATGTATGCTCTATACTGTATGTGCCGCTTATAATCTCATAAACTTTCAAGTCTCCGCTCAGACTCAAGACACTGTTATACCTGATTCTTTTATATAATAATATCACTTGAGAGAAATGTCATCATTGATGTTGAATGCATAATATTATAGAAATCCACAGTGGTGTAATTAAAGATTGGATAGTGGGTCCAGGAATGTGTGAGCAAAGACTCATGGTGTCTTGAGGGTGGGTCTTATGAAGAAAGAGAGATGGGAGAGGGACAGGTGGAATGAATGGCAGAGGGCGATGAAAATTTCTGAGGCTAAGAAAAATGAAGTTTTTCTTTATATTTTGAAGAAACCTGGGAGATTTAGAAGCTGCATTCTTTGTAAAGTTGGCTGTTATATTTCAGTGAGCAGAAGGTCAGGGTTTGCTGAAAGGTCTCAGGGCTTTGGGAAACCGGGGATGACAAGGCAATTAATAACTGCTGGGGCCTTTCTTCAGCCTCACTTCAGACCGTTGTAATGGAAAATGTTTCAAAGTGGTAGCTTAACTTTTGATGGAGAGCATGTTCCAAATTAACGAGCTCTTCTATTGGGCAGTCCGCAGGGAAATTTAGAATTTTAGCAATGTGCCTCTTTGTGTTAACCACAAATAATTCCGCTGTTTGCAAAGTAAATTCTTTAGAGATTTGATTCCTGACGAGTCAAATAAAAATAGCTGCCTGAAGATATTGAAGATGTTTCCTTTCAACTCAATAAATTAGGGAAAACTGAAGCAGACTCCTCCTTTGAAACCTCGAAAGTCAGAGATGAAAGATTGGGAATGCCAGCTCTAAGTCCTACATTTCAGAGTTCTTTCCCTAAGTTTTTCTACTACGTTCATGTTCTCTCCCTCCCACCCCACTACCTTAAAGAACTTAAAACCACCTTCTCTCAACAAAGCTTTTAACTACATGTAAAGAATGTCTCCTTGTAGGGCCTTGACATGAAGTTTCTTTGATAAAGATTGTGTTACTTCGCTGTGTAGAGGCCGTACATTACAGAATCAGAAATGGATTTATTATCTATGATATACTTCATGGAATTTGTTGTTTTGTGGCAGCAGAACTGTGTAATACATAAAATATATTATAAATTACAGTACTTAAAACCTGACAGCAGAGGGGAAGAAGCTGTTTCTAAAGTGTTGCATGTGGGCCTTCTTGATGGTAGTAATGAGAAGAGTGAATATCCCAGGTGGTGAGGGTCCTTAATGATGGATGCGGCCTTTTTGAGACATTACCTTTTGAAGATTCCTTAAAGGTGGGGGGCGAAGGCCTAGTGCCTGTGATGGGGCTGGCTGAGATTACAACCCTTGGCAGCTTTTTCCGATTTTGTGCAGTGGCTCCTGAATGCCAGACGGTTTATGCAATCAGTTAGAATGCTCTCCAAGGTGCATCTGTAGAAATTTGCTGGAGTCTTTGGTGACAAGCCAAGTCTCCTCAAACAGCACATCATGCCACCATTTCTGGACCATTATGTTCCTACCATTTCCCTGAAAGCGATCTCATCAGAGTTAGTTCCAGTCCTATTCTGCTATTTTCCTTTCTCGCTCTAGTACACCATCCAATTTCCTTTTCCTGCTTCCACGGCATTTCTGGAATTTGAATATCCATTCTTGTGTGATGACATATCGCTCACATTAGAACACATCTACTTCCTCTGGTCTCCACACTAATGGAGGCAAATCCCCTTTTTCCACCTCGATCAGGGTTTTGAAATTCTGTAGAGTAGTTACGGGCAGCTAAATGTAAGTTATTTATAGAGTCATACTATAGCACAGAAATAGACCCTTCAGCCCATCTAGTCCATGCTGAACTGTTATTTTGCCTAGTCCCATCGACCAGTCTCTGGGCCATCACCCTCCGTGCCCCTCCCATCCACGCACTTATACAAATTTCCCTTAAATGCTGCAATTGGCACGCATCCACCACTCCCACTGGCAGCTTGTTCCACACTCTCACCACCCCCCGAGTGAAGAGGTTCTCCTCCAATATTTCTCCTTTAATCTTTAACCTATGACCATTAGTTCTTGTCTCACCCAGCCTCGGTGGAAAAAGTCTATTCATATTTACCCCATCTATACCCCTCATAATTTTGTATACGTCTAGCAAATCTCCCCTCACCCTCCTACACTCCAGGGAGTAAAGTCCTCACCTAATCAACCTTTCCCTATAACTCAGGTCCTCAACATGGCAACATCCTCGTAAATTTTCTCCACACTTTTTCGATCTTATTTAAATCGTTCCTGTAGGTAGGTGACCAGAACTGCGCACATTGCTCCAGCTTAGGCCTCCCCAACATCTTATACACCTTCAACATAACATCACAACTCCTGTACTTAATACTTTAATTTGTGAAGGCCAGTGTGCTAAAAGATCTCTTTATGAACTTATCTACCTGCAGTGCCACTTTCAGGGAATTATGGATCTGTATTCCCAGATTCCTCAGTTCTATTGCACTCCTGCACTGCAAGTTTTCTCTGTACTCTCAGTTTTATATCTCTTCTGACCAGAACTGTGCACAACACCACAAATTTGACCTCACCAGCATGGAATCCGTGAATTCAGAACTTGCGCCCGCTTCTCATGTTCCTTGAGGGAGGCCTCTGGTATCTCTGGAATGAAGAGCCACATGTCACTCTGGAACTGCTATCTCTAGCAAAAGAATGCAGGGAGACCTATCGGACCCGAGATAGCTCACTCTGGATGCCAAAAATAGAAGGCAGAATTCCAACCACAGCACCAGCACGGGTCCAGATGATGAGTTAAGAAGTATTTTTAAACAAAAGCTAAAGATACCCGGAGGTTATCCCAGCCACCGGCCATGTTAAGCTTTGACTTACAGCCCGAGGCATGTGACCTAGTCATTGGTTGTAATTAAACCCAAGTTCAAGGCCAATTTAGCAACTGCCTCTCCCCACTGTTGCATCAGCAGTTACCCCTGCCCATGGACAGTTTGAGAAATCCCCTCGTGCTGGTGGCTCAGCAAGATTCTATTGGTGGTCTACTTGCTCCAGTAGATTGGGGGACAGCCAGGATGGAATGCGACGGCTTTCTTCTCTGGGGATTGCTGTGCATGTTTCGTGCATCTTTGGCTTGCTGTTACCCTTTCATTCATCCGTTAGGTGTGGTGTCACATGACATGGGTGATCATAGTCTTCCCATGACCGTGGTTGTTCTTGGCAAATTTTTCTGAAGAACTGGTTTGCTATTGCCCTCTTCTGGGCAGGGTCTTCACAAGACGGGTGACCCCAGCCATTATCAATACCCTTCAGAGATCGTCTGCCTGGCGTCAGTGGTCTTGTGATATGCACCAGATGCCCATACGACCATCTACCACCTGTTCCCATGGCTTCACATGACTGATCGGAGGGGCTAAGCAGCTGCCACACCTTGCCCAAGGTGACCTGCAGGCTAGTGGAGGGAAGGAGTGCCTTTGGTAGAAGCCTATCTCCACCTCATCATTTTTTATAGTTTCAGAACAAAAAGCATAAGAATGGGAATCTTAGCAAAAGAAAATGGAGTTGTTTTACTTGAATTGATGTGTCAGTGCAAGAAATGTCACAGCAATAAAAGGTACAAAGTAAATTAAATTTAGTGCAACTTCTAAATACCATCATGGATTTGAGCTAACTTTCTATCTTAAGCTACTGTGACTTTTTAAAATCTTTTTAAGGTGCTTGGAAATAGGTACCAAGGGGATGTCGGGGTAAGTTTTTCACACAGAGAGTGGTGGGTGTGTGGAATGCACGGCCAGTGATGGTGGTGGAAGCGGATACAATAGGGTCTTTTAAGAGCCTCTTAGATAGGTACATGGAGCTTAGAAAAATAGAGGGCTATGTGCTAGAGAAATTCTAGCGCCTGAAATGTGCTGTAGATTTCTATGTTCTATGATACCAGGAGACTTACTCATGTCCTCCTATGGGAGCTGGTTAATGACTTCAATGTCAACAGTAGTGTTACGGTTAAGTAGCTCCTGAAACTGTCCCTTTCATTGAGAATTGATGGCATCATTGTCCTTTAGCAGCCTTTGTCCATCTTTTGAGTGAAGGGATTTGGGCCATACACTGCCTTGGCGGCGATAAAGAAACCCCTGATATCACCAGAGTCAGCAAGCTGCTGTACTTCCAGGCCCCTCTCAGTCCACCACTGATTCTTTATTTCCCTTACTCTAAGCTGGACTATGGCCTTGGCTTTGGAGTAGGCTTCTCTTTTTGCCTTGCAGTTGATGTCCTTCAGCCAGGCACAGAAAGCTTTCCTTTCGTTGTTGATTAGCTCTTCCATTTCATTGTCATTTTCATCAAACCAGTCTTTGTTTTTCCTGGTCTTGTATCCAATGATGTTTTTACAAGTATCAGTGTGGTCATGTGTGCTTCAGTGTCCTCTGGGTACTGCTTTGGGAGTCTTTCAGAAAGGAGCCTAGAGATGTTGTACCTTTGCTCTTGAGGTTGAACCTGGGATGGCTCAGCTTCTTTTGCACTCTACTCGTCCTCATGATTTTGATGGTCATTTGTGAGCGAGTAAGCGGATGGTCTGTTTGGCCATCATTGTGTTGCGAATACGCATGTTGTGAATCAACACGACCCTGAAAGCTGTTTTATAAAAAAATATTTTGGAGGTACAGCACAGTATCAGGCCCACACTGCGCAATTGTACCCATGTGATTAATTAACCTACTAACCCATATGTCTTTCCAGGAACATAGCTAGGACCAGAGAACATGGCTTCAGAATAGAGGGACATCCGTTTAGAACAGAGATGAGGAGTGATTTCTTTAGCCAGAGGGTGGTGAATCTGTGTAATTTATTGCCTCAGAGCTCAAAAATGAAGTGGTGGAGAGGCCTGTGATCCCCTGAGATCCAGAGAGCAAATACTGTTGTGTTTAGCCATCTGGTGCTTAATTCCTGGTAGGGTCTCCCGAGGCGGTAGGGTCAGGGGGGAGGTTCCAGACAAAGACCGATCCAACCAAGACCTCAGCAGTGGAGCTGGCGGAAGATGATGACACATCAGAACGGCAGTGAAGATGGAGGAAGACTGCAGCAGTGAAGAATCTGCAGTCGCCTTGCATCCCATGCCACTGGGCCCTGACCCCGATCTGTCAAGGACTGGTTGGTGGCTGCTCATATATCAGTCTCCCTGCATTAAACATAGTCATGCATAGCTTTTCTCCATTAAGGGAATCCACCCTAATATGGATCCTGGATTGGCCTCTGCAACTACCTGAAGATCCACTGACTGACATCCCTTAGGAGAACATCATACTTGACTTAAGTGATCACATTACTGCCTGAGGCTTTATAAGGGATTGGTCAAAGCGCATTTAGAGTATTGTGAGTTTTGGGCCCCATGTCTCGGAAAGGACGTACTGGCACTGGAAAGAGTCCAGAGGAGGTTCATGGTCTTGGAAATGAAAGGGTTAATATTTGAGGAGCTTATGGCTCTAGACCTGTACTGACTGCAGTTTAGAAGAATGAGGTGGGATCTCATTGAAATCTACTGAATATTGAAAGGCTGAGATAGAGTGGATGTGGAGAGGATATTTCCTTTCATAGGAGAGTCCAGAACCAGAGAACATAGCTTCAGAATAGAGGGACATCCATTTAGAACAGATGAGGAGTAATTTCTTTAGCCAGAGGGTGGTGAATCTGTGGAATTTATTGCCACAGACGGCTGTGGAGGCCAAGTCATTATACGTATTTAAAGCAGAGACGGGGAGATTCCTGATTAGTCAGGGTGTCAAGGTTATATGGAGAAAGCGGGAGACAGGGGCTAAGAGGCCATAAATCAACCATGATGGAATGATATAGCAGATTCAATGGACCAAAATTCCTATACTGTATCTTGTTTTTATTTCAGCTCCACTGACCCGCGTTCAATTCAGCTGCTGACTGTAAGGAGTTTGTACGTTCTCCCTGTGGCCGTGTGGGTTTCCTCCGGGTGCTCCGGTTTCCTCCCACTTTCCACAGATGTACAGCTAGTATGTCAATTGATCGCAGGGGTGTAATTGAGCAGTGCAGGCTCATTGCTGAAAAGGGCCTTTTAATGTGCTGAATGTCTCAGTTAAACAAGATGAGAAGTCTGCTATTCCAGCGTTCCCATGAGCTGCTCTTGCCCAGCCCACAACATCCCACCATCGACTCCTGCATGTCCTGCAGTGAAACAACATTCCACAGCAGCAATAGCAGACAGAATTAAGCATCCAGCCAATTAATGAGGTATTTATCTATTTATTTCATGAGACATAGCGCAGAACAGGTCCTTCCGGCCCTTTGAGCTGGGCCGCCCACCAATCCCCCGATTTAACCCTAACCTAGTCACAGGACAATTTACAATGACCAATTAACCTACCAATCGGTATACCTTCAGACTGTGGGAGGAAACCGGAGCACCCAGAGGAAACACACGCGTCACGGGGAGAGTGTACAAACTCCTTACAGGCAGCAGCGGGAATTGAACACGGATTATCTGTACTGTAAAGTGTTGTGCTAACCACTACTCTACCATGTCACCCATCTGAATAGGTTGCTCACATTCACGTGTTTCAGATATAAGTGTCTGAAATTAGAGACCATAAGTTTAAGGTCGGGGTAAGTGGTTTACAGGAAAATCCCTCAGTCCCCTACAATCCAGCGGAATAAGTCTTGGCCTTATCTGACCTCTCCCTATATCTCAGACTCTGGAGTCATGGCAACATCCTCATAAATCTTTTCTGCATTCTTTCCAGCTTAATAGCAACTTTCTTTTAGCTGGGGGACTAAAACTGAACACAGTACTTCAAGTGCAATCTCACAAGTACCTTGTATAATCGTGACATAACCTCCAACTCTTATACCCAATACCCTGACTGATGAAGGCCAGCATGTTTTCATCACCATATCCACCTATGAATCCACTTTTAGGGAACCATATATTTGGACTTGAAGGTCCTTTGTTCTACAACATGCCCCTGGGCCCTGCCTTTCACTGTTAAAGGCCTTCCTTGATTTGACCTGCCAACGTGCAACCACCTCGCACTTCTACCATATGAATTAAACTCCATAATGCAGCCAATCCTTGATTAAGACCATGAGACATAGGAGCACAATTCGGCCATTTGGCCCATCAAGCCTGTTCTGCCATTCAATCATGGCTGATATATTTTTCCTCTCAACCTTGTTCTCCTGCCTTTTCCCTGTAACCTTTGATGCCAAAGATGAGCTTTATTTGTCATATGTACATTGGAATATACAGTGAAATGTGTCACTTGCATCAACGATCAGCCCGTTCTAGGGATGTGCTGGAGGCAGCACGCCAGTGTCACCATGTTTCTGACATGAACATAGCAACTTACTAGCCCTAATCCTTAGGTCTTTGGAAAGTGGGAGGAACCTGGGCACCTATAAGACCATAAGATTTAGGAGCAGAAGTAAGCCATTCAGCCCATTGAGTCTGCTCTGACATTCAATCATGGGCTGATCCAATTCTTCCAGTCATCCCCACTCTCCTACCTTCTACCCATACCCTTTGATGCCCTGGCTAATCAAGAACCTATCTATCTCTGCCTTAAATGCACCCAATGACTTGGCCTCCACAGCCACTCATGGCAACAAATTCCACCGATTTACCACCCTCTGACTAAAGTAATTTCTCAGTGAGCATGCAGGCATGGTCAAGAGGCACCCGAGGAATCCCACACGCGGTCACAGGAAGAACATATAAACTCCTTACAGACAGTAGTGGGAATTGAACCCTGGTCTTACAACTAGCACTGTAAAGTGTAACGCTAATTGCTACACTACTGCACCACCCTAGTTTTCTTGACCAAGTGGGTATGGATATGAGATGTTGAGTGATGCATACAACACAGAAAAGGTAGAGAGACTTGTATTTCATTGATTCTGTCCCTACACTATACAGCCATTGAAGTACTCCGAATGTATAATCCATGTAAGCAGCCAATCTACACGTCCAACAAGCTCCCACCAACAACCTCGAGGTCATGGCTGATAACCTGTTTCAGAGATCTTTCTTGAGGCATAAGTATTGGTTGAGAACATGGGGAAAGGGGAGATTGGGACCTAGACAAAAACTGCCAGGCAACCTCAGAAGGTCAGACATTGTTTACGAAAGGAGAAACAGTTAACATTTCGAGTCAGGGACTCTCCATGAGAATGGTATAAGAGAGATACAAGCGTAAGCGTAATAACGTAATACTAATACAGCACTAGTTGTAAGATGGGGGTTTGATTCCCACAGATGTCTTTAAGGAGTTTGTACATTCTCCCTATGACCGCATGGGTTTCCTTCCCACATTCCAGTGGGTTAGTATTAGTAAGTTGTGGACTGTGCCCAGCACAATCCTCGCTGATTTATTCAACCTGTGAAGCATTTCACCATATACTTCGATGTATATATAACAAATAAAGCTAATCTTTTAAACAAATTGGTCAGAGTAACAGGGAAAGTGGGGAGAGCAAAGAGTAGAACGCAGCGAACTATAAAAATTAGAATCAGGTTTATTATCACTGACATATGTTGTGAAATTTGTTGTTTTGTGTCAGCAGTACAGTGCAATACATAATATTTTATACTTTATTGTCGCCAAACAATCGATACTAGAGCAAACAATCATCACAGCGATATTTGATTCTGCACTTTGCGCTCTCTGGAGTACAAATCGATAGTAAATATTAAAAATTTAAATTATAAATCATAAATAGAAAATAGAAAAGGGAAAGTAAGGTAATGCAAAAAAAACCAAGAGGCAGGTCCGGATATTTGGAGGGTACGGCCCAGATCCGGATCCGGGATATAACAAGTATAAATTACAATAAAAATATATATTAAAATATAAATTAAATAAGTAGTGCAAAAACAGAGGAAAAAAGTAGAGAGGAGGTGGTGTTGATGGGTTCAATGTCCATTCTGAAATCTGATGGCAGAGGGGAAGAAGTTGTTCCTGAATTATTGAGTGTATGTCTTCAGTGAGAACAAGGAATGTGATTAGGGTCCTTAATGAGGGATGCTGTCTTTTTGAGGCATCTCCTTTTGAAGGTGTTTTGAATGCTGCGGAGACTAGTGCCCATGATGGAGCTAGCTGAGTTTACAACTTCCTGCATCTTTTCCCCTTCAGTGGGTCCTCCATACCAGGTGGTGATGCAGCCATTAACAGACGATTCCCTCATTCCTTTACAGAATAACAGAACCATTTCAATCCACCTGTGACCCATTAATGCTTTACTTTAATGCCATATCAAATAGACAGCACGTATTATTTAGTGCTCCCTTGGTCCTGCACCCAAATAACATCCTAGAGCTTTACGCTCAAAGTCTAGAGTGGGAATTGAACTCTCTGACTCACCGACCCTCCCCCCCCCCCCCATTGCCCTTGCTGTATTTGGTCTTGACTATTGTGTGTTGCTGCTTTCTTTCAGAGGACACGTTTGAGCGAACTCTAACAGTTGATGGAGAGGACACAACACTAATAGTGATGGACACATGGGGAACTGAGGTAACCACTTCATTACTGGATTCATGCATGGAATATAGTCCGCACAAGAAAGACCCCAGCGTATACCACCCATCCCTAATTGCTCTGATGGAGATTCACCTTCCTTAATTGTTGCTGTCTTTCTAATTTGGATGTTCCCAGGAACAGTTGGGTGGTGAGTTCCAGGATTTGGACACAGTGATAATGAAAGAACAGCAATATACACTTAGTGGCCACTTTATTAGGTACACCTGTACACCTCATTAATGCAAGTATTGAATCAGCCAATCATATGGCAGCTACTCAATGCATAAAAGCTTGCAGACATGGTCAAGAGGTTCTGTTGTTGTTCAGACCAAACATCAGAATGGTGCCAGGCAGGGTGGTTTGAGTATCTCACAAACTGCTAATCTCCTGAGATTTTCACACACAGCAGTCTCTAGTGTTTACAGCGAATGGTGCAAAACAACAAACAAAAAGCATCCAGTGAGCGGCAGTCCTGTGGGCAAAAACGCCTTGTAAATGAGAGAGGTCAGAGGAGAACGGCCAGACTGGTTCAAGCTGACAGGAAGGCAACAGTAACTCAAATAACCAGGCATCACAACAGTGGTGTGCAGAAGAACATTTCTGAACGCACATGTCGAACTTGAAGTGGATGGATTACTTAAGGAGAGGACCATGAGCATACACTCAGTGGCCACTTTATTCGGTACAGGAGATAATTAACAAAGTGGCACTGACGGCATTTCCAAGTGTATGACTTGGAGGGGAACCTGAGGGCAGTGGTGTATCCATGCAGCTCTCCTACCTAGTGGTGCTGACTACACACTTAAGCAGTTCTGCCAGCAGCCTGGGTCAGTAACGACAGTGCTTTTCACAGGTAGTGCACATTGAAGCCACCCTAATGTAGCATAGCTGCTAACTCAATGCCAATACAGCTTGGGGCATTTCAGAGCTCAATTCCAGCACTGCCTGTAAGGAATTTGTATGTTCTCCCCGGGACCACATGAGTTTCCTCTGGGTGCTCCGGTTTCCAACCTCACTCCAAAGACATACTGGTTAGTAGGTTCATTAATCTTTGGTAAATTGTCCTAGGGTCAAGGAGGTGGGTTGCTGGACGTGTGCCTCGGTGGGCTCATTCTACGCTGTGTCTCTGAAATTTAAAAAGAAATTAAAACAACAACCCAGTAGTGGAGAGAAATGTTTCAATGTTAAGAAAGTCCCAGATGTGCGGCAACAAAGGCTATGTGTGTGGGAGCATTTCAGTTACTGCGCGGCCGCGCAGCTTAGAGGGAACATTGCTTGCAACCAACCCCTCCCCATGTGGGTACAAGACTGGAGGGTCACTGATGTTTGTGGAAGTAGATCAGTGTGAATCTGTGGAATTCATTGCCACAGACGGCTGTGCAGGGTAAGTCATTAGGTACATTTAAAGTGGAGGTTGATAGTTTCTTGATTAATCAGGGCGTCAAAGGTTGGAGGGTCTCGGCCCGAAACTTCGATTGTTTACTCTTTTCCATTGATGCTGCCTAGCTTGCTGAGTTCCTCCAGCATTTTGTTTGTGTTCCAAAGGTTACAGGGAGAAGGCAGGAGGGATGATATATCAGCCATGATAGAATGGCTGAGCTGACTTGATAGTCAGAATGGCCTAATTCTGCTCCTAAATCTTAAATTAATGTGTAAGATGGGGTTCCAATGAAGTATCATGTCCTGAGTGTTTTCAATCTTCCTGAGACAAATGGATATAATTCTATTATACAATAGTGTAGTAGTTAGTGTTTCGCTTTACAGTCTCAGCTGTAAGATCAGAGGTTCGATTCCCACCGCTGTCTGTAAGGGGTTTGGCATTTGTCATGAAATTTATTTTTTTAAATTATTGATACAGCACAGAGCAAGCCCTGTGAGCCACACTGCCCCAGCAACCCCGACAAACCAGATTAACCCTAACCTAGTCACGGGACGATCTACAATAGGTAATTAATATAGCTGGCATGTCTTTGGATTGCGGGAGGAAACCAGAGGACCGGGGATAAACCCACACAATCCACGGTGAGGACATACAGAGACTGCTTACAGAACGGCACCAGAATTCAACTTCGAAATCTAGAGTGTCCCGAGACATAACAGTGTTGTGCCAACCACTGTGCTTCCATGGCTCCCTTGTTTGGTGACAGCAGTACATAAAAAAATCTATAAACTACAAATATATAATATATAGATACTTATATATTATGTATATAATAATTAAGTAATGCAAAAAGGGAGCAAAAATAAAATAGTAAGATAGTGTTCATGGGTTCAAAATCCATTCAGGGATTTGATGGCAAAAGGGATGAAGCTGTTCCTAAATCATTGAGTGTGTGCCTTCAGGCTTCTGTACCTCCTCCTTGATGGTAGCAATGAGAAGAGGGCATGTCCTGGGTGAAGGGGGTCCTTAATAATGGATGCTGCCTTTTCGAGGCATTGCCTTTTGAAGATGTCCTCAATGCTGGGGAGAAAAGTGCCCATGATGGAGCTGGCTGAATTACAACTTTCTGCAGCTTTTTCCAGTCCTGTGCAGTGGCCCCTCCATACTAGACGGTGATGCAACCAGTTAGAATGCTCTCCACAGTTTATGTAGAAATTTGCGACTGTCTATGGTGACATAAGAATTCTCTTCAGCCCAAATGAAATATAGATGCTGTCACAAACATCTGCAGATGCTGGAAATCCAAGCAACATACACAAAATGCTGGGGGAACTCGGCAGGCCAGGCAGCATCTCTGGAAAAGTGCCGTCAACGCTTCATGCCACTGTCATACCTGATTTGTAATTGCATCAATACATTGGGGGCAAGATAGATCTTCAGAGATGTTGACATCCAAGAATTTGAAGCAGCTCACCCTTTCCACTGCCGTTTCCTCAATGAGGACTGGTGTGTGTGTTTCCTCGACTTCCCCTTCCTGAAGTCCACAATCAATTTCTTGGTTTTACTGATGTTGAGTGCACGGTCATTAAGAGCAAAATAAAGAAAATAATAGAACCTATGAAAAAACCATACAGAATCAGGTTTATTATCACCGGTGTGTGACATGAAATTTGTTAACTTAGCAGCAGCAGCTCAATGCAATACATAATCTAGAAGAGAATGAATGAATAAATAAATAAATAAACAAACAAATAAACAAATAAATCAATTACATATATTGAATAGATGGGAAAAATGCAAAAACAGAAATATTGTGTATTAAAAAAAAGAGTGAGGTAGCGTCCAAGGATTCAATGTCCATTTAAAAATCGGATGGCAGAGGGGAAGAAGCTGTTCCTGAATCGCTGAGTGTGTGCCTTCAGGCTTCTGTACCTCCTACCTAATGGTCACAGTGAGAAAAGGACATGCCCTGGGTGCTGGAGGTCCTTAATAATGGATGCTGCCTTTCTGAGACACCGCTACTTGAAGATGTCCTGGGTACTTTGTAGGCTATTACCTAAGATGGAGCTGACTAGATTTACAACCTTCTACAGCTTCGGTCGGTCCTGTGCAGTAGCCCCTCCATACCAGACAGAGATGCAGCCTGTCAGAATGCTCTCCACAGTTCATGTATAGAAGTTTTTGAGTGTATTTGTTGACATACCAAATCTCTTCAAGCTCCTAACAAAGTATAGCCACTGTCTTGCCTTCTTTATAACATCGTCGATATGTTGGGACCAGGTTAGATCCTCAGAGATCTTGACACCAAGGAACTTGAAGCTGCTCACTCTCTCCACTTCTGATCCTTCTATGAGGATGGTATGTGTTCCTTCGTCTTACCCTTCCTGAAGTCCACAATCAGCTCTTTTGTCTTACTGAAGTTGAGTGCCAGGTTGTTGCTGTGGCACTATTCCACGAGTTGACATATCTTACTCCTGTACGCCCTCTCATCACCACCTGAGATTTTACCTACAATGGTTGTATCGTCAGCAAATTTATAGATGGTATTTGAGCTATGCCTAGCCACACAGTCATGTGTATATAGAGAGTAGAGCAGTGGGCTAAGCACACACCCCTGAGGTGCACCAGTGTTGATCATCAGCAAGGAGGATATGTTATCACCAATCTGCACAGACTGTGGTCTTCTGGTTAGGAAGTCGAGGATCCAATTGCAGAGTGAGGTACAGAGGCCCAGGTTCTGCAACTTCTCAATCAAGATTGTGGGAATGATGGTATTAAATGCTGAGCTAGAGTTGATGAACAGCATCCTGATGTAGGTGTTTGTGTTGTCCAGGTGGTCTAAAGCCATGTGGAGAGCCATTGAGATTGTGTCTGCCATTGACCTATTGTGGCGATAGGCAAATTGCAATGGGTCCAGGTTCCTTGTTGAGGTAGGAGTTCAGTCTAGTCATGACCAACCTCTCAAAGCATCTCATCACTGTCGATGTGAGTGCTATCAGGTAATAGTCATTAAGGCAGCCCACATTATTCTTCTTAGGCACTGGTATGATTGTTGCCTTTTTGAAGCAAGTGGGAACTTCCACCCGTAGCAGTGAGAGGTTGAAAATGTCCTTGAATACTCCCGCTAGTTGGCTGGCACAGGTTTTTCAGAGCCTTACCAGGTACTCCACCGGGACCTTCTGCCTTGCGAGGGTTCACCCTCTTTAAAGACAGTCTAACATCAGCCTCTGAGATGGAGATCACAGGGTCATCAGGTGCAGCAGGGATTTTCACAGCTGTAGTTGTGTAATCCCTTTCAAAGCGGGCATAGAAGGTGTTGAGTTCATCTGGTAGTGAAGCATTGCTGTCAATTGTGCTATTGGGTTTCACTTTATAGGAACTAACGTCTTGCAGACCCTGCCAGGGTTGCCGTACATCCAATGTCGCCTCCAACCTCATTCGAAATTGTCTCTTCACCCTCGAAATAGCCCTCCACAAATCATATCAAAGTTGCTTGAATTTCCAGCATCTGCAGAATTCCTGTTGTCTCCACAAATCATACCTGGTTTCCTGGTACAGGCCTGGGTCTCCAGACTTGAATGCCACAGATCTAGCCTTCAGCATTAACAAAGACTGACAAACAACCAATTTGTAAAAGAAGGAAAACTGTGCAAATAAAAGAATCTGAGAACATGAGTTGTAAAGAATCTTTGAAAGTAAGACTGTAGGTTGTGGAATCAGTTCAGAGTTGTGGTGAGTGAGGTTATCCATGCTGGTTCAGGAGCCTGATGGTTGTAGGGTAATAACTGTTCCTGAACCTGCTGGTGTGGGAGGTAAGGGTCCTGTACCTCCTGCCTGATGGTGGTAGTGAGAAGAGAGTATATATCGGATGGTGGCAGTCCTTGATGCTTTCTCCTGGCAGAGCTCTATGTAGATGTGTTTGATGGCAGGGAAGCCTTTGCCTGTGATGGCCTGGGCTGCATCCACCACTTTCTGCAAACGTTTCTGTTCCTGGGCATTGGTGTTTATACCCGGCTGTGATGCACCCAGGTAGGATACTCTCTGCTGTTCAGCTTTAACCAAAGTCCATCACCATCCAGGCCATGCTCTCTTCTTGCTATTACCATCAGGATGCAGGTACAGAAGCCTCAGAACCCACCCCATCAGGTTCAGGAACATTACACAAAGTCAGGCTCCTGAACCAGTGTGGATAACTTCACTTGCCTCAAAACTGAACTGACTCCACAACCTATAGACTCACTTTCAAGGACTCTGCAACTTGTGTTCTCAGTTATTTACTTACTTTTTAAACTATTTTGACAATTTGTCTTTGTTTGCACATTTAGTTGTTTGTCAGTCTTTGCTTATGTATAGTTTTTTTCTTAAATTCAAATTTATTATTTTCCTGTGAATGCCTGCAAGAAAATGAATCTCAAGACAGTGTACAGTGATGTCCACTGTACATACTTTGATAATAAATTTACTTTGAACTTTGAACTATAGAAGTTTGTTTTATCTTGCATATGGAATGATCAGTGCAGAAGACATGGTCTCTATATCTTAGTTACCAATTTCCAGTGAATTTCTTTCCTGTGCAGAGCAATGAGTCGTGGGTTCAGGATTACTGTATGCAGGTGGGCAACGCCTACATCATTGTCTACTCCATCACCGACCGCACCAGCTTTGAGAGCGCGTCCGAGCTCCGTATTCAGCTGCGGAGGCTGAGGCAAGCAGAGAACATTCCCATTATCCTGGTGGGCAACAAGAGTGACCTGGTACGGTGCCGCGATGTCTCCATTGAAGGTCAGTCACACAGCGGTCTATTTTATTTTGTTCTGTGATGCAGCGCGATACGGGCCCTTTCGGCGCATCAAGCCCGTGCTACACAATGACACCCGTGTGACCAGTTAAACCTACCAACCCCTGGACTGTGGGGGGAAACCAGAGGAAAGAAGTGTGGTTACTGGGAGAACGTACAAATTTCTTACAGACAGCGGCAGAATTGAACCGGGGTCACTGGCGTTGTGATGGCATTATGCTAACCGCTATGCAGGCGGGTTGCCTGTGATTAAAAACAGTGATCACCAGACCTGAACAGCATCCACCCCGCCCAATGCTAACCCTCAATCTCGACCCCTCTAATACAGAGTATGAATGTAGACCAGTTTCAGTGGGGAACCAGTCCGTGCATCATTAACTCTTAACTCCAAATCAGAATCAGGTTTATTATCACTGATGTAAGTTGTGAAGTTTGTTTCTATGACTGCAATCTGAAGTGACCCATCAAGCCTGTCGTTTGAGGGGGGTGTCCACAGTCTCCACAGCACAATGTGGATCTATCAATGATCGTCAGCCTTGGCCATGAAGCCAACATTCATTGGAGTCCACCAGCATCTCAACTTGCCGAATTTGATTGCCCAAATGGCCTAATTCTGCTCCCATGTCTTGTGGCATAATTCCAATTCCCTGTGCCTCACCCATTACTTCTAACTGGGCAGATAAGCTGCCCTCTGGCACTCAACGTCATCTGAATGGCTCCGTCTCTAAGAAAATGGATCAGAGTGAAAGGATTTGGGCCAACACACGGCAAGTGCTAGAGAAACTCAGCAGGTCAGGCAGCATACATGGAGGGGAAGAAACAGTCGACATTTCAGGCAAAGACCCTTCATCAGGACTGGAAAGGATGGGGCCAGAAGCCAGAATAAGAAGGTGGGAAAGAGGTAAAAGAGGAAAAGGACTAAAGAAGAAGGAATCTGATACAAGAGCAAAGTTGTCCAGGGAGAAAAGGGAAGGAGGAGGGGAACCAGAGGGAGGTGATAGGCAGGTGAGGAGAAGAGAAGAGGTGAGAAGAGAGGAACTAGAATGGGGAATGGAAAAAGAGTGGAGGGGGAGGGGAGAGAAATTACTGGAAGCTGGAGGAATCAGTAGTCGTAACTTCAGCTCAGAAGCTAGCCGGACGGAATTTGAGGTGTTGCTCCTCCAGCTGGAGGGGGGCTTCATCGTGGTAGCAGAGGAGGCCATAGAACAACATATTGGAATGAGAATGGGAAGCTGAATTGAAATGGCAGATGAAGCAAAGGCACTCAACAAAGCAGACCCCCAAACTACAGAATGTCTTTTTATCCCACTGCAGTCCACTTGGTCCAAACTGAGCATTTTTTTAACAAGCTGATTATCAGTTTGCAAATTTTTTCTCCCTGCCTTTTCTCACGCTACCCAAGATCACGTAGCTACATGGACACGGTCAGGCAGAAGTTCTATGGCACTAATTAAATCTCCAGAGTCCTGAACCTTTCCATTTATTGGTAACTTGGAAGCTCACTGTCAGACAAAAATAGTCTGATTCTCGCTGGGAGGCTTCAGGCTCTTGGCTGGAAACAAGGATTTGCTCATCGATTGACATCATGATCCAGGAATCTAAACAACAAACTTTAACCTCAACTTTTGCTCACGAGAGTTGGACATCTTGCAAACAATGATTACTGAGCAAGGAAAATTTATCACCCACATTTGCTTGTGTTATGAAATTATGCAGACCAATTTACAAATATCGTTGCTACTGGATGTGTGAAATAAAACAGAGTTTTACTCTGTTGAATTCTGGTCACCCCATCAAGGTAGGATGAGGAGGCTGTGGAAAGGAGATACAAGAGAGCTTCACCAGGATGCTGCCTGGATTAGAAAGCATGTGTTATTAGGAGAGGTTGGAAACATTTGTGTTGTTTTATCTGGAGTGTCTGAACCTGATAGAAGTTTATTAAATTACGAGAGGCAGACAACATAGCATGCCCACAACTTATTTTTTACTCAGAGTGGTATAGAGGTGTGGAATGTATAAGGGGATGATAGAGGTAGATATTTTTTACGCAGAGTGGTTGAGGCATGGAACACATTGCCAGGAGTGTTAGTAAAGACAGATACGTTACTAGGGATGGTGGTGGAAGCAGATATGATAGTGTCTGCTAGATAGACACATGAAGGTTCAGAGGATGGAGGGTTATGGATCCTGTGCAGGCAGAATAGCTTTAGTTTAATTTGACATCATGTTCAGCAGAGACGTTGTGGGCCGAAGGACCTGTTCCTGTGCTGTACTGTTCTGTCTTCGTATTCTGGAAATAGTTAGCAGGTCAGGCAGCCTCTATGGCAAAAGATGTGGATAAGGTTTAAAGTCAAACGAGAGATCACACTTGGACTATTTTGTTCAGTTCTGGTCACCTCGTTATAGGAAGGATGTAGAAGCTTTGGAGAGAGCACAGAGGACATTTACCAGGATGCTGCCCGGATTAGAGAGCATGTCTTATGAGGATAGGATGAACTAGGGCTTTTCACTTTGGAGCAAAGGAGGATGAGAGGCTGCTCGACAGAGGTGCATAGATGATAAAAGGCGTAGATAGAGTGGACAGCCTAACAGAAAGGGGCAGGACCCAGAGTAAGGTGGTGCGGGGTGGGGGGAGGGAGTACAAGGTAGGTTCCTTCCTCTCCCCCCCCCCGCAGCTGGAAGATGTTACGTTTTATTGACACTCATCAAGCCCCAAAGGTTCTGTAGGCAAGAGAAAGAAGTAAAGAAATACAGAAATCGAAGAAGCCCAGAATCAGAACCAGGTTTATTATCAACGAAATACTGTATTGTAGTGAAGTTTGTTATTTTGTGGCAGCAGTACAGTGCAACACATTAAATATACTATAAATTATAACATGAAATATGATATGCATACACACTCTGGACATTTTATTAGGTACACCATACACCTGTTTATTAATGCAAGTATCTAATCAGCCAATCATGTGGCAGCAACACAATGTATAAAAGCATGCTGACATGGTCAAGAGGTTCAGTTGTTGTTCAGACCGAGCATCAGAATGGGGAAGAAATGTGATCTAAGTGACTTCGACCATGAATGATTATTGGTGCCAGACAGGGTAGTTTGAGTATTTCAGAAACTGCTGATCTCCTGCAATTTTCATGGATAACAGTCTCTAGAGTTTACACAGAATGTGTGAAAGATTTTTAAAAAGCGTTCTGTGAGTGAAAAAACCTTGTTAATGGGAGAGGTCGGAGGAGAATGGTCAGACTGGTTCAAGCAGACTGAGTAATCAAGAAGGTGTACAGGTGTACCTAATAAAGTGACAATTGAGTGTGTTTTCATTCCTATCCTTACCACATAGAAGGAAGCTATTTCGGGCCATCGAATCTCTCCTGTCCCACAAAGCAATCACAGTTCCTCAATAACGTTCTGTTTCTTGCCACCTTTTCTCTCTACATTCCCATCTCCATGCTGCTTTACTGTGCTACTGTATCTGAGCGGGACATGAAAGAATTAACTTTATTTCTTACATCCTTCACATACATAAGGAGTAAAAATCTTTACGTTACAACTTCATCTAAATGTGCATTGTGAAATTGTGGTAATTTATAGTAATTTATAATAACTAGAACAGTCAATGTAACATAGAATTACACACAAATCAGCATGAGTTAGTCAGTCTGATGGCCTGGTGGAAGAAGCTGTCCTGGAGCCTATTGCTCTGGCTTTTATACTGTGGTATTGTTTCCTGGATGGTAGCAACTGGAACAGTTTGTGGTTGGGGTAACTCGGATCCCCAGTGATCCTTTTTTCACACCTGTCTTTGTAAATGTCCTGAATCATGGGAAGTTCACAACTACAGATGCACTGGGCTGTCCGCACCACTCTCTGCAGAGTCCTGCGATTAAGGGAGGTACAGTTTCCATACCAGGCAGTGATGCAGCCAGTCAGGATGCTCTCAATTGTGCCCCTGTAGAAAGTTTTTAGGATTTGGGGACCCATATCAAACTTCTTCAACCATCTGAGGTGAAAGAGATACTGTTGTGCCTTTTACACCACACAGCTGGTGTGTACGGACCACGTGAGGTCCTCGGTGATGTGGATGCCAAGGAACTGAAAGCTGTTTACCCTCTCAACACCAGATCATGAGAGTCACCACATAAATTACTTGATGCAGCTACAAAGGCATGGCAACAGGTATATTTCACTAGGAGTTTAAGGAGCCTTGATATGTCACCAAAGACAGATACATCGCTGGGGTAGTGGTGGAACCAGATTTGATAGTGTCTGTTAGATAGACGTGAAGATGCAGAGAATGGAGGGATATGGATCCTGTGCAGGCAGAAGAGCTTTAATTTAATTTGACGTCATGTTCTACACGGACGTTGTGGGCTGTAGGGCTTGTTCCTGTGCTGTACTGTTCTATGGTCTGTATTCTGGAAGTGTTCAGCAAGCCAGGCAGGGGTACCGCAGATAGCATTCTAACTGGCTGCATCACTGTCTGGTACCGGGGGGCCACTGCACAGGATCAGAAAAAGCTGCAGCAAGTTGTGAACTCAGCCGGCTCCATCACAGGCACTAACCTCCCCAGCGTTGAGGACATCTTCAAAATGCAATGCCTCCAAAAAGCGGCACCCATCATTAAGAACCCCTATCACCCAGAACAAGCCCTCTTCCCAATGCTACCATTAAGGAGGAGGTACAGGATACTGAAGACAAACTTGCAGAATTTTAGGAACAGCTTCTTCTCCTCTGCCGTCAGATTTCTGAATGGACAGGGAACCCATGAACTCTACCTCACTATTTTCTTTTTTTTTTGCACTACTTAATTTAATTTTATATATGTATATTCCTCATTGTAATTTCTAGTTTTTTATCATTATGTACTGCAAAGTACCGCAGCCACAAAACAACAAATTTCACGACATATTCAGGTGATACTGATTCTGATTCAATTCTCTCTCTCCTCCTCTGTTCTTTGCTGCAGAGGGCCGTGCGTGTGCCGTGGTCTTTGACTGCAAGTTCATCGAGACCTCCGCCACCCTGCACCACAACGTGGCTGAGCTGTTCGAAGGCATCGTGCGGCAGATCCGCCTGCGCAAGGACAGCAAGGAGGCAAACGAGAGGAGGATGGCCAATCACAAGAGGAGGGAAAGTGTGACGAAGAAAGCCCGCCGGTTTCTGGACAGGTTTGTGGCCAAGAACAACAAAAAGATGGCCTTGAAGGTCAGGTCCAAGTCCTGCCATGACCTGTCAGTGTTATAAATACACAGAAGTGCAAGCAAACCAGTCACCGGTGGGGAACAGGCGCCACAACCTGCAAGTTGATTCAGGACCAAGATCTACTCTCTTCTGTGCCTTTCCTGATAGGTTTTGTTGGTGGTTGTGGCCCGGCGATCATGGAGAAAACTTGGTGAGGATTAGAGTCAACAAGATGGATTTCTAAAGCATCTTCATGAAGCCCCTCAATATTCAAAAGGGGAAGAATTGACCAAAGTCTCACATGCAATTCATGAGCCAATAAACATACTGTATTTTAACTTGTGGTGAAAACAATGCTGGTTGGCTCCTGAGCAAGCAAGGCTTTTCTTCCTTCCGTTCTCCTTTGTTGAAGATACTTTCTTCTTTCTTTAGCAGAGTAACCCAGCCGCATCCTGCTTAATCCCCTTACGTCAGAATTCTAAGTCTATTTATTATCAAAGTACATACATGTCACCATATACAACCCTGAGATTTGTTTTCTTGCAGGTGTACACAATAAATCCATAACAGAGTAGTAACCGTTACAGAATCAATGAAAGACCGCACCAGCTAGGGCATTCAACCAGTGTGCAGAAGACAACAAACCATGCAAATACAAAAAGAAAGAAATAATAATAAATAAGCAATAAATATCAAGAATATGAGATGAAGAGTCCTTGAAAGTGAGTCCATAGGCTGTAGGAACATCTCAATGATGGGGCAAGTGAAGCTGAGTGAAATTATCCCCTTTAGTTCAAGAGCCTGTTGGTAACTGTTCCTGAACCTGGTGCTGTGAGCCCCCAGGCTCCTGTACCACCCTCCTGATGGCCGCAGCGAGAAGAGAGCATGACCTGGGTGGTGGGGAGTCACTGATGATGGATGCTGCTTTCCTGCAACAATGCTTTGTGTAGATGTGCTCAATGGGAAGAGCTTCACCCATGACGGACTGGGCCATATCACAGTACATGTCTGAGTCCTGCAGGTGACTGAGGCCCAGTGTCCACCTTCCACTTGATGAGGCCAAGGTCCCTGCACTGACAGTCAATTAGAAAACCAAAGTTGGTACACGTTCACTACAGTGTTGACAGGAGGTCAGATCTTTGAACTTTTCAAGGAGAGATGGGATTGGAGATGTTACTCTGTCCATAATTTAGTCTCATTACGATGTCTAGTTTGAGGAATGTGTGAGGAGCTTATTTTTAGAATTTTGATTTAGTTTAAACTAGTGAAAGATCATGTTGAAATTGACATCCAATAAAGAAGTCTCAAATATGTTGGCTGTCCACATGTGGGACTATGACCAGGATGATGAGCCCACTGCTGGAGGCAAGCTGTGTGGCCCAACTCATTCATGCCGACCATGTCTGTCTGATAGGTGAAGTGTGGAAATATCCCAGGTCTTCAAGAAAAGATACACAACCAGAATATAAAAGCAAGGATGTGGTGCTGGAGCTTCATAAGGCATTGGTTAGACCAGGGGTGGCTAACCTTTTACATTCCATGCGTCAATTTTTTACGCACAAATTCAGATGCACCATACAACTCTTGTACCCCCATTCAATTCTTGTAAAAATATGTTAATATAGGCATATTTAGCATTTTACATGATATATTGATTTAATATAAAAACAAGATAAACATTACTTACATAGAACATAGAATAGTACAGCATAATACAGGCCCTTTGGCCCACAATGTTGTGCCGACCCTCAAACCCTGCCTCCCATATAATCCACCAACTTAAATTCCTCCACATACCTGTCTAGTCGTCTCTTAAACTTCACTAGTGTATCTACCTCCACCACTGACTCAGGCAGTGCATTCCACGCACCAACTGCTCTCTGAGTAAAAAACCTTCCTCTAATATCCCCCTTGAACTTACCACCCCTTACCTTAAAGCCATGTCCTCTTGTATTGAGCAGTGGTGCCCTGGGGAAGAGGCGCTGGCTATCCACTCCATCTATTGCTCTTAATATCTTGTCCTCTCATCCTCCTTCTCTCCAAAGAGTAAAGCCCTAGCTCCCTTAATCTCTGATCATAATCCATACTCTCTAAACCAGGCAGCATCCTGGTAAATCTCCTCTGTGCCCTTTCCAATGAGACTTTCACAACTTCTTTTAACAAATATATTTTGTCTTCTTTTGATTTCTTCCTTTTTTTTAATCACATATTCTTTCCATAACTCAGACCCAAGCACTAGCTTCAGTTTTCCTTCTATTTCAGTCTGATGTTGTGTTTTATAGTGTCTCTTAAGATCATGTCTTCTATTATGTGAGGAAGTGTTTTCACAAACAATGCACAATGGTTTTCCTGACGGACCCACTATGAATAAGAACTCATTTTCCCACTGTTCACTGAATTCACGCTATCACTTTTTGCTTTTCTTTTGCACTGTGATGAGTAATTGAATGTAAAAACAAGGCTTAATTTTCAAAAAAGTACAAAACTGCAGATGTTCACAAAGGACAAAAAAGCACAACTCCGTAGTGCACGAGTGTCAGTTGTAAACTGACTGGCAAAATCCTGTGACGCACTGCAGAACAAAAGTCCTTCTTTCCTAGTTTGAGTACTTGTTATAGATTTTTTTTTCTACAAATCGGTTTTTGGTTAATATTTTTTTGCATGAGTAGGCTTAACTTTTTATTACTATCACCAGGGTGCAATGCGCGACTTCTAATCATTTAATGCGCCGCCGGTTGGCCACCCCTGGGCTAGACCATACTTGGAGTATTGTGAGCAGTTTTAGAGACCTGCTGTCTAAGAAAGGATGCACTGACATTGAAGATAGTCAAAAGGGGGTTCACAAGAATGATTCCGGGAATGAAGGGTTAATGTGCAAGGAGGATTTGATGGCTCTGGGCCTGTACTCGCTGGAGTTTAGAAAAATGAAGGGGGATCTCATTGAAACCTATCGAATATTGAAAGGCCTAGATGGAGCAGATATTCTCTTTTTCACATTCTCTGACATTTTGAAGAATAGAAAGTGAGCAAGCTTGAACAGGCCAAGTCATTGGGTATATTTAAGGAGGAGGTTGATAGGCTCTTGGTTAGGGTGTCGAAGGTTACGGGGACATGGCAGGAGAGTCTGTCAGGGTCATCTATTATACCCATGCTCCTGGTACGGCCTCTTCCACATCGGTGAGACCCAACAGATTGGAGGGTAACTTTGTCGAGCACCTT
Source organism: Mobula hypostoma (assembly GCF_963921235.1). NCBI lineage: Eukaryota > Metazoa > Chordata > Chondrichthyes > Myliobatiformes > Myliobatidae > Mobula > Mobula hypostoma. The sequence continues at coordinate 170,824,665 of NC_086098.1, read as the reverse complement.
CACCCTGTCCACCGCAAAAGGCAGGATCTCTCAGTGGCAGCCCATTTCAATTTCACTTGTACTCCTTCCCCTCCCATTACCGTCTTATTCTGGTTTCTGTCCCCTTCCTTTCTGGTCCTGATGAAAGGTCTCAGCTCAAAGTGATGTCTGTTCATCCCTCTCCATAGATGTTACTTGACCTGCTGATTTGCTTCTATGTTTTTGTATGTTGCTTAAGATTTCCAGAATTACGTGACTTATAGTTTTTTTTGGAGGGTCTAATCTCAATGGGTCAATGCTGAGGATCCTCCAACTTTAGAAGATCGACGTTGACTACATGGGCACATGGACAATGAATCACTGGGATAAGAGAATGGCAATATAGGAGGAAGCCCTTCACCAAGAAGGTGCCAAATCCAGCTACACTGACCATCCACTTTCACGGACATTGGCCTCAAGTTGCCTGCCGTCCAACAATTCCTTCTTCTCAGCAACCCCAGTTTGATCTTGAATCTTGCACGTTCGGAAGCTAGCCTTGCTAGTACAACATAAGCATTTATATAGCTTCAGTATCAAAGCAAAATTTCCCAAGATACTTTACAGGAGCATTCTAAAACCAATTTTGGCACAAGGTCAGACAGGGAGAAACATAGATGGAGAAGTAGATGTGGTCATTTAAAGACTGCCTTGGAATTTTGGGGCTGTGATCCAGGTGACTAAAGTTCAAGGAGTCCAACTATTCTCAGTAAATATGATTTTATGATTTTGTTTTAATATTGCATTTTCAACTAGTGGCCACTTCTCATGATTCAGTGCTAATCGAGCTGGTAGTTGGATGTTATACTGAGCTGTGATCCAGGACAGCGTATGTGGTTCTTTAGAATAGTGATTTTCAGAGAACGGTTCATCGGAAAGGTGTTAAGACAGTTCTCAGAATGTAACCTGACATTTACACATCTTACTAAGATTCCAACCCGCCTCCTCAAGGTGGCAGAACAATGCTAAATCTCTCTATTTTCCCATCACCCATTGATCCTGATGAAGAGCCTCAGCCCGAAACGTTGACTCTTTATTTCTTTCCAAGGATGCTGCCTGATCTGTTGAAGTTCTCCAGCATTTTGTGTGGGTTACTCTGGATATCCAGCATCCGCAGAGTCCCTTGGGTTAGCTATTTAAATACTTATTAAATGGCTATGACAATCTCTGTGATCCCATTCCATAAGATGATTCCCATTCACCTCTAGGTTTGGCCACCTCTGGCTGACTATGTTCCAAGAATCCATTCCCCAATCTGACTCCCCTCTTAGCCATTCCCTTCTCACCTGCCCATCACCTCCCTCTGGTTCCCCTCCTTCCCTTTCTCCTTTCTCTCATGGTCCAATTCTGCTCCTATCAGATTCCTTCTTTTTCAGCCCTTCTACCTATCACCTTCCAGCTTCCCACATCATCCCTCACTCCCACACCCCACCCACCTTCCCCGTCACCTGGTCTCACCAATCAACCTTCCCCCCCCCCACAGCTTTTCACTTCCTCCCTCAGCCTCCCCCACCCATCTACCTTCTGCCTCACCTGGTCTCACCTATCACCTGCCACCTGCTAACTCCTTCTTCTCCCCCCAACCTTCTCATTCTCGCTTCTTTCTGCTTCCTTTCCAGTCCTGATGAAAGGTCTCATCTCAAAACTTTGACTATTTATTCCCCTCCATTGATGCTGCCTGACCTGCTGAGTTCCTCCAGCATTTTGTGTGTGTTACTCTGATTTCCAGCATCTGCAGAGTGCCTTGTGCTTCTATTTCTAAGAAGACCTACCCCTGTGATCCTGCTATTGGTCTTCCAATGTGTCCATCATTGTGATATACCTCGCCTGATTGGAGAATCAGCAAGAACCTTGAAGTTGTGATTGGATGATGATTCTCAGTGGAATGGACTACCTTGTTCCCATCTGTGATAGGTTAGCTAAGATCAGTCTGCACTTCCTAGATACTCAAAGCCAAAAGTGGAGAGTTGATACTCCTATTCGAAACCTACCTTCTGAATATTTTTGTATCCAAATCTCCAGGTGTTGAAGGGTTTTTCTTTTCATTGATTCATGAGAATGCTGCATGTATTCTGATAATAAATGATAAGTTTACATTGATCATAACTGGTTCTATGCCATTCACTATGGACTAACTGAGTAATGTGTACAGTAATGTATTCGCTTTCTATAGTAATTTTTGCAGTCAAATTTTGAACCTGTTTCTGTAATATAGCTTTCATGTATTGTAGACTTAACTTTTGCAATAAAAACAGACCTTGTTTTCTAAGCCAAATACAACTTACTTTGAATCGTGCCAGTCATTTTGTTACTGGAGACGCAAGAGCCTGCAGATGCCAGAATCTGGAGGTAAAATTGAACTGCTTAAGGAACTCAGTGAATCCAATGGCATCTGGTGGGGAGAGGAATTGTGGGTCTTTCGGGTCGAGTGGACAACTTACTTCAGTCCAAGACACACATAGTCGTATTGAGGGCAAACTGTATTGATGGATGTCTTTTAATATCAGCCATTACTGTCAGGTTTGCTGCAGCATCCTTTCACAATAGTCACTTAATTAGGCACACCTGTACACCTCATTCATGCAAATATCTAATCAGCCAATCACGTGGCATCAACTCAATGCATAAAAACATGCAGACATGGTCAAGAGGTTCAGTTGTTGTTCAGACCAAACATCGGAATGGGGAAGAAATGTGATCTAAATGACTTTGATTTTGGAATGATTGTTGGTGCCAGATGGGGTGGTTAGAGTATCTCAGAAACTGCTCATCTCCTGTGATTTTCATGTACAGCCATCTCTAGAGTTTACAGAGAATGGCATGAAAAGTTAAAAGCATGCACTGAGCAGCAGTTCTGTGGGTGAAAACACCTTGTTAACGAGAGGGGTCGGAGGAGAATGGCCAGAGTGGTTCAAGCTGACAGGAAGGTGACACTAAGTCAAATAACCACACGTGGTGTGCAGAAGCGCATCTCCAAATGCATTCCAGACCTTGAAGTGGATGGGCTACAGCAGCAGAAGATCACAAGCATGCATTCAGTGGCCACTAATAAAATGGTCACCAAGTGAACAAAATCTACAGCGAACTGTCAGGTCATCATAAAAGGTCATTGGCTACAGGCTACCAACCCTGTAGGACTTGTCTGTGTCCAGGACAAACAAGCTGGCTGGAAAATCTGTTGCAGTCACTACCCACTCTGCAAACTGCCTGGTCCAAAAGCTCCTCTGGAAAGTACGATAGGGCTATTAAGTTCAAGTTCAGATCTATTGTCAACGTTCCTCCAGCCCATGGTGCATCCACGAAACATATATCACACACAGCTCATCAACCAAAATATAACCATAAATAACAATAAAATATAATTCAAGGGGCATGTAGTGTGCAGCACAAGTAAAAAGTAAACAGCTCACTGTCCCAGTGACGAGACCTCGGTGGTGGCAGGGTATTCATTAGTCTCACAGCCTGGGGGAAGAAGCTGTTACCCAGTCTGGCAGTCCTAGTCCTGATGCTCCTGTATCTCCTTCCTGATGGTAGAGTGTCAGAGAGATTGTACGATGGGTCGTAGTCCTGATGTTCCTGTACCTCCTCCCTGACGGTAGAGTGTCAGAGAGATTGTGGGATGGGTGGTAGGGAACTTCAACAATGCTTCGGGTCCTTCGTCTACAACGCTACAGATAAATGTCACAAATAGGGGGTAGGGAGACCCTGGTGATCTTCCCAGTGGTTTTTCCTGTTCTCTGTAGGGACTTACGGTCCAATGCCTTGCAGTTTCCATGCCACGCAATGATACAACCAGACAGGACAATTGTGATGGTGCTCCTGTAGAAAGTTGTTAGAAAGACGGTGGAGAGTCTTGCATGCTTCAGTCTCCTCAGAAAGTATACACTTTGCTATGTCTTCTTGACTAGTGAGAAGGTATTGTGGGTCCAGGTTAGATCATCTATTATGTACACACCAAGGAACTTTGTGCTCTTCACTCTCTCCACAGCAGAGCCATTGATACGCAATGGAAGAGTGATAGACCTGTGTCTTCCTAAAGTCCACAATCATCTCTTTTGTTTTGTCCATGTTGAAACTCGGGTTGTTGGTCTCACACCATTTGACAAACCTCTCTGTACGCCGACCCATCATTGTTGCTGACCAGGCCAGCCACCGTAGTAACATCGGCAAACCTGATCCGGTTTGAGCTGGATCTCGCAGTGCAGATGTGATTCAGCAGCGGACTGAGCACAGAGCCCTGGGGGTGGGGGCCACTGTTGTTCAGCCTGATGGAACATGATGAAGTTGCTGCCAACTCAGACTGACTGGGGTCTTTCCATCAAGACGTCCAAGATCCAGTTACTGAGAGGGGTGTTGAGCCCTTACAAGGACAGTTTACTCACCAGCATCTGAGGGATAATCATGGTAAACGCCGAGCTGAAGTTGATGAACAACTTCCTGGCCTACGAGGCATCATTTTTGAGTCGAGACAGGATAGAGTGGAGAGCTGGGGCTGTGGTATCATCAAAGGGCCGGTTGGAGCAGTAGGTGAATTGGAAAGGGACCAATATAGCTGGAAGGTGGGATTTTACATGATCCATTACCAGCAACTCAAAGCACTTCATGATTGTTGAAGTCAGTACCACTGGGCAGTAATCATTTACCGTCACTCTCTTGGGCACTAGAATGACGGTGGCTTCCTTGAAGCCTGCAGGGACAGTGGACTGTTCCAAAGAGATATTAAAGGTGTTCGTTAAGACCTATGTTATCTGGGCTGCACAGCCCCTCAGCACCAGACCAGCTGTGTCTGGCTCCACAGCTTTGCATGAGTTCACCCAGGCTAGGATCCTCCTCGCCTCGGCTGCAGCTAGACAAGGTGCCTATTCCTCGGGGAGAGGACAGGGGTCTTCCCTTGATTCAATACATTAAATCATGCATAGAAGGACTACCAGGAAGGGAGGCATCGCTGTCATTTCCACACAGAAACAAAGCAACTGGTTGTGGACTGCAACATACATAAAAGTTGCTGGTGAACGCAGCAGGCCAGGCAGCATGTCTAGGAAGAGGTGCGGTCGACGTTTCAGGCCAAGACCCTTCGTCAGGTTGTGGACTGCAGGAGGAATGGAGACAGGCTGATCCCTATTGACATCAATGGATCTGGGGTTGAGAAGGTGAACAGCTTTAAGTTCCCCAGTGTACACATCACCGAGGACCTCACATGGTCTGCACAAACCGGCTGTCTGGTAAAAAAAAGCACAACAGCACCTCTTTCACCTCAGATGACTGAAGAAGTTCAGCATGAGTCCCCAAATCCTAAGGATTTCCTATAGGGGCACAATTGAGAGCATCCTGACTGGCTGCATCACTGCCTGGTATGGGAACTGTACTTCTCTCAATCACAAGACTCTGCAGAGAGTGGTGTGGACAGCCCAGCACATCTGTAGATGCGAACTTCCCACTATTCAAGACATTTACAATGACAGTTGTGTAAAAAGGGCCTGAAGGATCATTGGGGACCCCAGCCACCCCAACCACAAACTGTTCCAGCTGCTACCATCCGGGAAACAGTACCACAGCATAAAAGCCAGGACCAACAGGCTCCGGGACAGCTTCTTCCACCAGGCCATCAGACTGATTAACTCATGCTGACACAACTGCATTTCTATGTTATATTGACTATTCTGCTGTACATACTATTTATTACAAATTACTATAAATTGCACATTGCACATTTAGATGGAGACATTGCATAAAGCTTTTTACTCATGAAGGTTGTAAGAAATTCAATTCAATTCAGGGTGGACTTGCAAATCAGTTATGGTTTGTATACCTTAACACAATTAAAACAAAAACTGCACAACATTTTAAAAAAGTTGTCTTATAGGCAGTTAATCTAAACAACTATTCTAGTTAGCCCCTTCCCCACCCCTCTTTATCTATTATCCCCATCACTGCACTGCACCTTAAGCACATAATGGGAGAAAATGGCTGTTTACATTGTAAATACATGCTGGTATTTATGTATTTATGCACATTTTATTCCATATCTGTACATTAACCTCCAGCATTATATTTTATAGTTATTCTTTATAATTGTTGAATGCTGCTTACTGCTGCGTGTCATGCCCTGACCAACACACCACAGCAAATCCCTAATACATGTAAATGTATATGATGGTTGATCCTCGATGCTAACGTTGAGCTGCAGAACATCATGCCTGTGATCTCAGCTGGGCTGTCTGGGAGGAGAGTTGTCTCGCTCAATAGAAAAAAGTCAAAAGTCAAAGCCAATTTATCATCAAAGTATGGAAATGTCACCATGTACTATCTGGAGATTCATCTTTCTGCAGGCATTTCCAGGAAAATAAATACAATAGAATTGATGAAAAACTGTGCATAGAAACTGACCAATATGCAAATAAAAGGACAAATAATACTGAGAACAGGAGTTGCGGAATCCTTGACAGTGCAGCTGTAGGTTCATCATTCATAGTTCAAGTTTAATCGTCACTCAACCATACCCGTGACTACAGCCAAATGAAACAGTGCTCCTCTGGGGCTAAGGTGCAAAACACAATACCAACAGTCACACACAGCACTAGGCACTTACAGCCCATATATCAGTAAAGTACAGTCACACAAAATAATATCATCCAAGACCCTGAGTCCATGAATGTCCCAGAAATCTGCAAGCGAACACAATACGACTTGAGTAGAGAAGGCATCATCGTCGTCACTCAAATACCCTCTATTTGCTATCACGCTGCTTTTCATGGGAGCTGGTTGTGCACATATTTACAGCCCCGTCTACTGGACTACTCCCTGCTTTGTTTCCAAAGAGCCCTGTTAGACAATATGGTTGTGAAAACAGTTCAGTGTTGAGGTGAGTGAAGTTATTCACACTGGTTCAGGAGCCTGATGGTTGTAGGGTACTAACTGTCCCTGGACCTGGTCATGTGAGTCCTGAGACTCCTGTACCTCCTACCCGATGGTTGTAGGGTAATAACTGTTCATGAACCTAGTGGTGTGGGACCTAAGGCTCCTGTACCTCCTTCTCAATGGTAGTGAGAACATGGCCTGGATGGCGGGGGTCCTTGATGGCGGAAGCCGCTTTCATGTAACAGCGGTTCATAGAAATGACAAACAGTACCACCGAAGGGTCTCGGCATGAAACATCATCTGAACTTTTTTCCATAGATGCTGCCTGGCCTGCTGAGTTCCTCCAGCATTTGGTGTGTGCTGCCTCATATAAATGTTCTCCATGATGGAGAGGGCTTTGCCTGTGGTGGTCTGGGCTGTGTCCACCACTTTCTGCTGAATTTCCATTTTTAGGCATTGGTGTTTTCACACCCAGACATGATGCAACCAGTTAGGAGTCTCTCTTCAGTGCATCTATCAAAGTTTCAAGTGAAATCTACAAAATCTACGAAATCTTGTATTAAAGTAGATTAAAAACGCAAACACGAGGAATTCTGTAGATGCTGGAAATTCAAGCAACACACATCAAAGTTGCTGGTGAACGCAGCAGGCTAGGCAGCATCTATAGGAAGAGGAAGAGGATCTCCCCCTCCCCCTCCCACTTTCAAATCTCTTACTAGCTCTTCCTTCAGTTAGTCCTGACGAAGGGTCTCGGCCCAAAATGTCGACTGCACCTCTTTATGCTCGTTAGATTAATGCTTAGTTTTTTCCATTAACAAGGTGTACAAGTGTACCTAATAAAATGGCCACGGAGTGTACGTACTGCTCTTGTAACTAACATAATTCAGGGATCAAAATACATTTACTACATTAAACCAACAACATAACAGTTGGACACATAAAAGTTGCTGGTGAACGCAGCAGGCCAGGCAGCATCTCTAGGAAGCGGTATATAAGGTGTTGTTCCTCCAACCCAAGTGTGGCTTCATCTTTACAGTAGAGGAGGCCATGGATAGATTAAAGTAGATTACCTCAGCTAACATCGCTGCATGAAACTGTGGTACAGTAGCAGAGGGTCACAAATGACACATTTCACTGTATGTTTTGATGTACATGCAACAAATAAAGCTAATCTAATCAAAACTTCACAAATCTCTTACTCGTCTTCCTCCACCCCCTCCCAGCCTTCTTATTCTATCTTCTGTTCCTTTCCTCTCCAGTCCTGAGGAAAGGTCTCATCCTGAAGCACCAACTCTTTATTCCTCTCCATAGATGCTGCCTGACCTGCTGAGTTCCTGCAGTGTTTTGTTGGTGTTAATCTAATCTAAACTAAGAAATCACTTAGGCAAGACACCAGCCTTCTACCTCACCCCACCACAGTTGTCTGCCCCGATGAGCATCACCATCCTGACTCAAGTGATGAGTTGTTATCACACTGTTCTTTGTGGGAGCTCGCTGTGCACATGTCTGCAACCACGTCCACTGGACTACCTCTTGCTTTATTTCCAAAGAGCCTTGTTAGACTGAATTGAAGCACAAGCTCAGTATATAGTAAACTTGCTAAGTTTGCTGAAAAGTACAATATAAATTTAAACTTTAATGCTTTCTCACAAGATTTGAAATAAAATGCATTTGTCAGCACTAAACTAATTTCGTACCAAAAACAAGCAAATAAAACTTACTCAAAACATCAGCGGAAGTATTTTTAGAAACTCTCTTTGCTACTGCTTATTGCTGTGTGATCTGGGTCAGTAAAGTGTCGTTATTTCTATCTCATCTGCTTGTTTGTTCTGCTGATTGAATCAGTAATTTGAATATTCTTGGCAGCTACCCGGTTTATCTTAGCATCAGCTTTAAGCAAATACACTAGTGACCCTTCGAGTCCTGGAGCGATAGAACAAGGATACAGGCCCTTCGGCCCAAAAAGTGCACACCGACCACACGCCCACCCAGTTTGTAACACACACACACAAACACACACACAAACACACACACACACACACACACACACACACACACACACACACACACACACAAAACGCTGGAAGAACTCAGCAGGCCAGGCAGCATCTTTGGAGAGGAATAAATACTCGATGTTTCAGGTCGAGACCTTTCATCAGGACTAGTCATGAAGCACGCAGCTTAATGGAGAATATAGACTATATCATCTACAAATTAACTCATCAAGGGATCAGAAGTGGAGAGAGTGAGCAATTTCAAGTTCCTGGGTGTCAATGTCTCTGAGGATCTAACCTGGACCCAACATATCGATGCAGTGACAAAGAAGGCACAACAGCGGATAAATGTCATCGGGAGTTTGAGGCGATTTGGTATGTCACCAAAAGCACTTGTAAATTTTTCCAGATGTACCATGGAGAGCATTCTAACAGGTTGTTTCACTGTCTGGTGGGGTGGGGGAGGGCTGCTACACAGGATTGAAAGAAGCTGCAGAGAGTTGTAAACTCAGTCAGTTCCATCGTGGGCACTAGACTCCATAGTATCCAGCACATGGTCAAGGAGCAATGCCTCAAAAAGGCAGCATCCATCATTAAGGACCACAATCACCCACGACATGCCTTGTTCTCATTGCTACCATCAGGAGGAGGTACCGGAGTATTATTTGATCCAGTCCTGTTCACCTCTAATTATACTGCATATCCACAGAATCTCCTGAAGGGAAAACGCTGAGGAGTGTTTCTAGCTATGGCAGCAGACACCACATCATTCACCGTTGTGCCAGATAGCAAAAATTGCCCCGAATTTAATCTGGATGAAGCCCACGTCTCCCTATTCCAGGTTAAATTATACTAATGAGGAACTTGTCAGTTGCATGATTTTGGCAGAGGGAAGTGTTTGTATCCCTTATTGTTAGCAGTTATTCAATATATGTAACATCCAGTCCTATTAATCAAATATATTGTGTTTGTCATTGATTGAACGCGTCTGGTTACCATGGTAGCACAGGGGTCAGTGTGACACCATTACAGCTCAGGGCATCAGAGTTCAGAGTACAATTCTGACGTCCTCTGTAACAGTCTGTATGTCCTCCCCGTTTGTGTGTGAGTTTCCTCCAGGTGCTCTAGGTTCCTCCCACAGTCCAAAGACCTCGCAGTTAGTAGGTTAATTGGTCATTGGTAAATTGTCCCGTGATTAGGCTTTGGTTAAATAGGTGGCTTGCTGGGTGGTGTGGCTCATTGGGCTGGGAGGGCTTATTCTGCCCTGTATCTCAATAAATAAATAAAGTACACGTGCAAAATCTGACACAAGGAAACTCACACACAGTCCACACACATATACGGATTGTCCATTCCTATGTCAAGCCAATGTTCTCACACTGGAACTGTTGGCAACTCCCCTTACCTCCTAAAGCCACCACCCTCTTCCTTGTGTTTCTGATGACAGGGGGTGCCTCCAGGACCTTTGCTCTGTGGATCAGAGGTGGTCTTCCTGTGTTCTATGGGTCGTCCAGGATAAAGACATAACCTTTCATTCCCTTGTGCTTCAAGAAGGGGATAGATAGTGTGAATGCATGCAGGGTTATGGAATCATGAGCTATGGGCATAGGTTAAGGTGAGGGGGGGAGATTTAATAGGAACCTGAGGGGCAATTTTTTTCACTGAGAGAGTAGTTTATTTACTCATTAATTTATTCATTGAGATACGGTGTGGAACAGGCCTTCCAGCACTTTGAGCCACGCAACCCAGCAATCTCCTGACTTAACCCTGTCCCACTCACAGGACAATTTACAATGACCAATTCACCTGCTGACCTGTACATCTTTGGACGGTGGGTGGAAACCAGAGCACCTGGAGGAAACCCACATGATCACAGAGAGAACATACAAACTGATTATAGGTAGCAATGAGAATTGAACCTGTATCACCTGTACTGTAAAGAGTTGTGCTAACCACCATGCTACTGTGCTGCCCCTTGTGATATATGGTAATGAATAAGCTACCAGAGGAAATTACGGAGGCAGGTGCATTAACAACATATCCAAGGTACCTGATAGGTACACGGATAAGAAAGGTTTAGACCTATTTTATGCCATGGAGTCCTACCATTAACTGAGTGGTCTGTGGAGCCCAGGTTGGGAACCTGGTTTAGAGAGAATTGGGTTAAACGTGGCCAAATGGGACAAGCTTAGGTGGGAATCTTGGTCAGCATGAACAGGTTGGGCTGAAGGGCCTGTTTCTGAACCGTATGCTGTCCATGACTCTGTGACACATGCACATATTCTCACATACAGTCATAAACACACTCATATTCAAGCTCACATACAAATTCACAGACATACAAATGCAAACTCAAACACAAATACAAACTCTCACACATGCAAAATCAGCTCACTCTCTCTCTCCTCTCTCACTCCTCTCTCTCCTTCTCCCTCTCTGTCTTCTTTCTCTCCTCTCTTTTTCACCCCCTCTCTCTTTCTTCCCCTTCTCTTTTTCTCCCTCTGTCTCCTCTCTCTCCCCCTTCTTTCTTCCCCCTCTCTTTCTCCCTCTCTCACTCCTCTCTCCCTCCCTCTCTCTCTCACTCACTCCTTTCTCTCTCTCTCTCTCTCTATCTTTCTCTCTCCCCCCCTCAACACACTGAGTCAGTTTTTTATCACTCTTTTATCTGATGTGAAAGTGTTGTTTGTGCAAAGACATAAAATGACTATGAATTACAAAATAGAGTGAGAAAAAGTAGTGAGGTAGTGTTCATGGGGTCAGTCAGATGGCAGAGGGGAAGAAGCCGTTCCTGAATTGTTGAGTGTTATCTTCAACCTCCACTACCTCCTCCCCAGTGGTAGTAACAAAAAGAGGGCATGTCGCGAGGACAGCCTCCACCAGTGGCTGAGCATTAGCTTTTTCTGTTAGTCCTGCACCTCCTCTGTAACATACCCAGCGTATTGAGTTCATTTGAATGGCTCATGCTTTCAACGTGAGAGGCACAGGCAGAGTTTACTTCCATGGACCTTTCTCAGGGCCATGAGCTGAGTGGTCAGGTGCAGTGAGGAGCCAATCACATGGCGGGGTTGTGGTTAGCATAACGCTTGACAGTTCCAGTGGTCTGGGTTCAATACCCGCTACAGTGTGTGAGGAGCTCGTACGTTCTCCCTGTGACCATGTGGGTTTCCTCTGGGTGCTCTGGTTTCCTCCCACATACAAAGAAACATGTGTTAGGGTTAGCAAATTGTGGCCATGCGGTGTCCATGCTGGAAGCAGGGCAACGGTTGCTGGTGCCCCCAGTACCTCCTTGGACTGTGTTAGCTGTTGAAGCAAAATGACACACTTCACTGTATTTTCTGATATTTCAAATTTCATGTGACAAATAAAGCTAATCTTTATCTTTTTGAAACTCTGGGCCACGTACAGATCAAACCAGACAAAGGCATCAGATTCCCTTCCCCACAGGAGCATTAGTGAACCACAGGGTACTTACAACCCAGTAATTGCATATTATTACTGACACAGGCTTCCTCTTCCAGAATTAAAAGTAATTTAAGATTTCAGCTGCCAATTTGGGATTTGACCTCCTGTCCTCAGGTAGAAAGCACGGCAGCGACTCTACTTCCTTAGGAGGCTGCAGAGATTCAGCATGACATCTGAAAATTTGTCAAACTTCGGTAGATGTGTAGTGGAGAGTATATTGACTGGCTGCATCACTGCCTGGTATGCCTACACCAATGCCTTTGAACAGAAAATCGTACAAAAGGGAGTGGATTCAGCCCAGTACATCCTGGGTAAAGCCCTCCCCACCATTGAGCACATCTACATGAAACGCTGTCATAGGAAAGCAGTATCCTTTATCAGAGATCCCAAGGTCAAGCTTTCTTCTCACTGCTTCCATCAGCTAGAAGGTACAAGAGCCTCAGGACTCGCACCACCAGGTTCAAGAACAGTTACCAATCATCAGGCTCTTGAACAAAAGGGGATAGCCACACTCACTTGCCCATCCACTGAGATGTTCCCTCAACCAATAATCTCACTTTAAGGACATATTATTTCATTATCTCATGTTCTCATTATTTATTGCTATTTATTTATATATGTATTTGCACAGTTTGTTGTCTTCGGCACTCTGGTTGATCTTTCATTGATCCTGTTATAGCTACTATTCTGTAGATTTGCTGAGTATGCCCATGGGAAATCTGTCTAATGAGGAAAGTACTTTGCAAATTGCTAATATTGTCTATATTTTTATTTACAACTCCATACAATTGTTAAGTAAATTTAGATTCATAATCAAGACAAATCAGTGCCAAGCTATGCGTCCAGACTTAAAAGATTTTAAACCTATTTTACAGATTAGCTTTGTTTGTCACAAATACATTGAAACGTACAGTGAAATGTGTCATTTTGTGTCAACACAGTCTGAGGATATGCCGGGGGCAGCCCGCAAGTGTCGCCACGTATCCAGCACCAACATAGCATGTCCACAGCTTACTAACCCTAAACCATACGTCTTTGGACTGTGGGAGGAAACCGGAGCACCCGGAGGAAATGTACGCAGTCACGGGGAGAATGTACAAACTCCTTACAGAAAGCGGCAGGAATTGAACCCCGATCGCTGATTGCTGGCACTGTAAAGCATTGTGCTAATGAGTCATTGAGTCATAGAGAAGTACAGCATATAAGCAGGCCCTTTGGCCCATCTATTCCATGCCAAAACCATTTAAACCATCTACTCCCATTGACCCACACCCGGACCATAGCCCTCCATACCCCTGCCATCCATGTACCTATCCAAACTTCTCTTAAACATTGAAATCAAGCTCGCAAGCACCACTTGTACTGGCAGCTCATTCCACATGCTCACAACCCTCTGAGGAAAGAAGTTTCCCCTCATCTTCCCCTTAAACTTTTCACCTTTCACTCTGAGGGATGTAAAATGCCTCCTCCTGCAGGCCTAAGAAGTTTCCATCTCCACATTAAAACTGTCTAAAAGGCATTTGGACAAGTATGTAGACAGGAAATGTACTGGCGGGGGGGGGGGTGCGCGGCGGGGCATACAGGCCAGACAAAGGGGATGAGCTCAGGATGACATCTGGGTCAGTCTGGACACTTTGGGTCGAAGGGTCTGTTCCCTTGCTCAGTGACTCTATGACCTTCTAAGGGAAAGGCCTCGGAGGTTTAGTCACAGAGTCATACAGACCCTTTGGCACAAATCATCCAAGCTGACCAATTAAAGTTGCTCCCATTTTTCTGCATAAAGCCCATATCCCTCTAAACGAGGGGTTACCAAACTTATTTATTCCATGGACCAATACTATTAACCTAGGGGTCCACGGCCCCTGCTCAAAACCTTTCTTATCCAAGTATCTTTTAAATGTTGTTATTGTCCCTGTCTCAACCACTTCCTCTGGTAGTATGTCGCAGAGACTGACCACTCTCTATGTGAAGACATCACCCCTCAGATCCCTTTGAACTCTTTCCCCAGTACCTTAAATCAATGGCCAATAGCTTTTCATTCCCCAACCCTGGGAAAAAAGACCGTGTCTAGTCACCTTATGCCCTTCATGATTTTATACTTGGCAAGCCATTTGGAAAAATCATTCTGGGCCTCAAATTTGTGATCCAATAGTGTGAGATAGCAGTTAATGGTAATTAAATCTTTGTACCAGGCTGGTATTCTTGCAGCTAACTGAAAGCCAAATAATTTACAGCCTTGTGATGTGTATAAAAGTTCCAACTGCAGTTTAATGCAGTTACAATAACCACAGATACTTTGCTTGTCTGGTTTCAATAGTCTTTAAAGGCTTCAGAAGTAACAAGATGTGACAGAATTTCAAAAGAGTAAATAATTCCAGCATCATCTGCCAAGAATATCATCACAAAGAAATCCAGTTGGGAACTCCTTCGCCTAGCGGGTGATGAGAACGTGGAATGGGGCGTAATTGAGGCAAGTGCTGTTGAATTACTGGAGAACATTTGGCCCATCGTGTCTGCTCCACCGTTCATTTATGGTTGTCTTTTTCTCAACCCCATTCTCCCACCATTTCCCTGAAACCCTCAACCCCCAACCCCCTTGCCAATGAAGGACCCATCAGTTTCCGCCTTAAATACACCCAAACAACTTATTGGAAATGGCTAATACAAGGGTGCATTGCTTTAAGGTGATTGGGGTAAAGGGGGGATGTCAGAGATAGGTTTTATGCAGACAGTGGTGGGTGCATGGAAGGCTCTGCTAAGGGTAGTGATGAGGCAGATACTTTAGAGACATTTAAGAGACTCTTAGATAGGCACATGGATAAAAGGAAAATGGAGGGCTATGTGGGAGGGAAGGGTTAGTAGGTTAAAATGTCAATACATCAACATCATGGGCCAAAGAGCCTGCACTGTGCTGTAGTGTTCTATGTTCTGCCATTCATTCATTCATTAAGAGCCGTTTCATAGGAAGTGGCCGATCATGGTCTTGACCATGATTGTTCTTGGCAATTTTTTCTACATTGTTTGCCATTACCATCCTTTGGACAATGTCTTCACCAGACAGGCGATCTCAGCCATTATCAACACTCTTCAGAGATTGTCTGCCTGGCGTCAGTGGTCACATAACCAGGACTTGTGATATGCACCAGCTGCTCATACAACCATCCACCACCTGCTCCCAAAGCTTCACCAGACCCTGATCGGGGGCTAAGCAGGTGCTGCACCTTGCCCATTGGGAACTTGCAGGCTAACAGAGGGAAGGAGCACCTTACACCTCATTTGGTAGTGACGTATCTCCACCCCGCCATCAATCATTTGATACAAATGATGAATCCCTCACCGGAACAACCCTGAGAGGAACTCCTTCACCAGAGGGACAACAGTGCTTCAAGAAAGCAACTTACCACCATCTTCGAGGGGCATTAAATGCCGGCTTTGTCAACTTGCCCAGGTGCTGTCAGTGAGTAATAAAAAACATTGCCACGAAAACATTCTTCCATTACACCATATTTCAGAAGCACTTTATTATGTGTATGGTGGATCAAAATATTCAGAGTTAGTGAAATATAGAACACAGAACCCCCCACCTTCTTATTCTGGCATCTGCCCCCTTCCTTTCCAGTCCTGGTGAAGGGTCTTGACCAAAAACGGCAACTAGATATTCCTCTCCATAAATGCTGAGTTTTTCCAGCATTTTGTGGGTGTTACTTGAGATTTTCAGCATCCGCAGAATCCCTTGTGTCAACAGAAATGCATGTTTTCTTTACGCATATAGTTAATGCAAATATTTACTACAATTTAATGGTTCTTAATCTTGGTTGGGCCCTTCACTCTGAGGGTGGGCTAGGCCTAGTGAACAATCTGAACCTTGGCTTCTAAAAAGCTTTTACTTAAATTCTACTATATTGTGCAAAAGTCTTTTCTGCATTAGCTATGGTGCCTAAGATTTTTGCATAGTGCTTTACAAAATGTATTTGTCAATGTGGGGCTGAAAGCGAGTTTGTAAATCTGGCGGGAGCAAAGGATGTTGGGAATGTTGAGGGTGGTGCAATGTGAGAGGGGTGTGGGATCCAGAAGGAGTGCCAGAGGTGGGGGCTGGCATGGCTGCAGACACACCCAACCCTGAGACACCAGGAAAGGTAATTTGAATCCAAATAATTGGTTTATTGATCATTGCAGAATGTCTCTCTGGTGCTTTGTGCTCCCTCCCCTCTCCCTTCCCACTCTCAGTCCACAATGGAGACCCATATCAGAATCAGGTTTATTGTCACTCATATATGTCAAGAAAATTTAATTTTTTTTTGTGCGGCAGCAGTACAGTGCAATACATAAAATTACCGCGGTACTGTGCAAAAGTCTCGAGCACTCTAGCTATATATATTTGTGTAAGACTTTTGCACAGTGCAGTAAATAAAGTACTTTCCATCCTGGACTGAACTTGGCAGATGGTTGGGGAGTGAGAGGAGCTTATTCATGGCTCTGAATCAAAAATAAAACCCTGGTGTCACTGAAGGAAGTATTTGCTGTTACAGGGAATGGTTCATTAGCATTTTCCTGGACAGAACAACAAAAACTTGCTTTAATCATTAACAATTAAAAGCAAAGTCAAGCAGGTGCAATGAAAAATGTACTTGAAGCAGCATCACAGGCACTTAGTATCAGATAAGCAGCATTCACTAGAAAAACATCAATTATACACAATTTTTACAAAAAATAACACAATTAGAACAAAAACAAATTCCACTGTAGTGCCAAGTGGTCATAGTGCTGTTATACTAAGACCATAATAAGACCATAAGACGTAGGAGCAGAATTGGGTTGTTCGGCCCATTGAGTCTGCTCTGCCATTCCATCATGGGTGATTTATTATCCCTCTCAACCCCATTCTCCTGCCTTCTCTCCATAACCTTTCACACCCTGATTAATCAAGAACCTATCAACCTCCTCTTTAAATATACCCAATGACAGCCTCCACAGCCAACCATCACGATGAATTCTACAGATTTACCACCATCTGGCTAAAGAAATTCCTCCTTATCTCTTTTCTAAATGGACGTCCTTCTATTCTGAGGCTGTGTACTTTGTTCCTAGATTTCTCCACAATAGGAAACATCTTCTCCACATTCACTCTATCTAGGCCTTTCAATATTTGATAGGTTTCAATAAGATCCCCCCTCATTCTTCTAAACTCCAGCCAGTATAGATCCAGAACCATCAAACGCTCCTCAAAAGTTAACCCTTTCTTTCCTGGAATCATTTTTGTGAACCTCCTCTGAGTCCTCTCCAATGCTAGCATATCTTTTCTTAGATAAGGGGCCCAAAACTGGTCACTATATTCCAATTGTGGTCTGACCAGTGCCTTATAAAGCCTCAGCATTACATCCTTGTTTTTGTATTCTAGTCCTCTTGAAATGAATGCTAACAATGGATTTGCCTTCCTCACCACCAACTCAACCTGCAAGTTAATCCTGCACGAGGACTCCCAAGTCCCTTTGCACCTCTGATTTTTGAATTTTCTCCCCATTTAGAAAGTAATACATGCCTTTATTTCTTCTACCAATATGCATGACCATGCATTTCCCGATACTATGTGCCATCTGCCACTTATTTGCCCATTCTGCCAATCTGTCTAAGTTCTCTGCAGACACCTTCCTGCTTCCTCAATATCACCTGCCCCTCCACCTACCTTCATATCATCCAAAAGTTTGACCACAAAGCCATCCATTCCTTCATCCAAATCATCATTGACATACAACAGGAAAAGAATTGGTCCCAACACTGACCTCTGCAGCACACCACTAGTCTCCGGCAGCCATTCTTTATTCCCGCTCTGTGCCTCCTGCCAGGCAGCCAATCCTCGATCCATGCTGGTTTCTTTCTGTAATATTGTGGGCTCTTATCTTGTCAGCAGCCTCATGTGTGGCACCTTGTCAAAGGCCTTCTGAAAATCCAAATATACAACATCCACCGACTCTCTTTTGTCTATCCTGCCTGTTACTCCCTCAAAGATCTGTCAGGCAAGATTTCCCCATTCGGGAAACCATGCTGACTTTGGCCTGTTTTGTCATATGTCTCCAACTACCATGAAACCTCAGCTTGCACAGGGAGTGACGAGCTACAGGGAAGTAGTCACCCCAAAGCTGCAGGAGACGAATAGCTGGATGACTGTCAGGAGAAATGGAAATGTGAATGGGCAGTTAGGCAGAGCACCACTGAGGCCATTCCCCGATACTGTTGTGGGGGATGACCTCCCAGAGGAATGCTATGGAACACCGCTGGTGCTGAGCGTGGGTCTGTGGTGCAGAAGGGATAGAGGGAGAAGAGGGAAGCAGTAATGATAGGGGACTCAATAATGAGGGGAACAGACAGGAGATTCTGTGGACGTGAATGGGACATGCGGATGGTACGTTGCCTCTCAGGTGCCAGGGTCAGGGACGCCTCAGAGTGGAAGGGGGAGCAACCAGATGTCTTGGTACATATTGGTACCAATGACGTAAGAAGGAAAAGCAAAGGGAATCTGAAAAGAGAATTTAGAGAGCTAGGTAGAAAGCTGAGAAGCAGAACCTCCCAGGTAGTAATTTCTGGATTTCTACCTATACTACATGCCAGTGACGGAAGAAACAGGATGATTTGGCAGATAAATGCATGGCTGAGAAGCCGGTGTAGGGGGCAGGGTTTCAGGTTCTTGGATCATTGCGATCTCTTCTGGGAGAGGTATGACCTGTTCAAAAGTGACAGGTTGCACCTGAACCCGAGGGGGTCCAATATTCTTGCGGGCAGGTTTGATAGAACTGTTGGTAAGGGTTTAAACTAACTTGGCGGGGGATGGAAACCAGAGTGAAGGGACTCAGGATAGGACGGATGGTAAAAAAAGCAAGGGTAGCATGTAGTCAGACTGTTAGAAAGAGCAGGCAGATGATAAGACATAATTGCAGACAGCAGGGTGAGAAGCAGTGCATTAGGGATGCAGAATCAAAAAGGGTTGCAAATACAGTGTTATATCTCAATGCACGGATTATAAGAAATAAGGTGGATGATCTTGTTGCACTATTACATATTGCCAGATATGATGGTGTGGCCATCACTGAATCATGGTTAAAGGATGGTTGTAGTTGGGGACTGAATGTATCAGAGGGATAGGAAGGTTGGCAGAGGGGGTGGTGTGGTTCTGCTAGAAAAGAAAGCGTCACATCAGTAAAACAATGTGACATAGGATCAGAAGATCTTAAATCCTTGTGGATTGAGTTAAAAAACTGCAAGGGTGAAAGGACCATGATGGCAGTTATAGCCAGGACTCCCAACACTGGGATGTGGACCACAGATTACAATGGGAAATAGAAAAGGTGTGTCAAAAGGGCAATGATATGATAGTCATGGGAGATTTCAACATGCAGGTTGATTGGGAAAATCAGGCAGGAAATGGATCTCAAGAGAGTAAGTTTAGCGAATGCTTACGAGATAGCTTTTTAGAGCAGTTTGCTGTTGAGCCTACTAGGGGATCAGGTATGGGTGTTATGAAATGAAGCGGAGGTGATTACGGAGCTTAAGGTAAAAGAACCCTTAGGAGGCAGTGATCACAATATGATTGAGTTCAACTTGAAATCTGATAAGGAAAAAGTAAAGTCTGGCGAAGTATTATTTCAGTGGAGTAAAGGAAATTACAGTGGTATGAGAAAGGAGGTGGCCAAAGTAAATTGGAAGGAGATGCTGGTGGGTGCAGTTACTATTACAAGGGAGAAGGTGCTCAAAAAGCTGAAAGACCTAAAGGTACATAATTCAGCTGGACCAGCTGAACTACATCCTAGGGTTCTGAAAGAGGTAGCGTTAGAGATTGTGGTGGCATCAGAAATGATCTTTCAAAAATCATTGGACTCTAGCATGGTGCCAGAAGACTGGAAAATTGCAAATGTCACTCCACTGTTTAAGAAGGGAAGAAGGCAGCAGAAAAAAAATTATAGACCAGTTAACCTGACCTCAATGGTTGGGAAGATGGTGGAGTCAATTGTTACGATGAGGTCGTGGAGTACTAGGTGACACAGGATAAGATAGTACAAAGTCAGCATGGTTTCCTACAGGGAAGATCCTGCCTGACGAACCTGTTAGAATTCTTTGAGGAGATTACATGCAGGATAGATAAAGGGGATGTAGTGGGTGTTGTGTATTTGGACTTTCAGAAGGCCTTTGACAAGGTGCCACACATGAATCTGCTTACCAAGTTAAGAGCCCATTGTTTTACAGGAAAGTTACTGGCATGGTTGGAGCATTGGCTGATTGGTAGGAGGCAGTGAGTGGGAATAAAAGGGTCCTTTTCTGGTTGGCTGCCAGTGACTAATGGTGTTCCTCAGGGGTCAGTGTTGGGACTGCTATTTTATATCCTGTATATCAATGATTTAGATGATGGAGTAGATGGCTTTGTTGCCAAGTTTGCAGATGATACGATAGTTGGTGGAGGGGCAGGTAGTGTTGAGGAAACAGGAAGGCTGCAGAAGGACTTAGATTGATTAGAAGAATGGACAAGAATGTGGCAAATGAAATACAATGTTGGAAAATGCATGGTCATGCACTTTGGTAGTAGAAATAAATGTGCAGACTATTTTCTAAACAGTGAAGCAATCCAAAAATCTGAGTTGCAAAGGGACTTGGGAGTTCTTGTGTAGAACATCCTAAAGGTTAACTTGCAGGTACAGTTGGTGGTGAGGAAGGCAAATGCAATGTTAGCATTTATTTGAAGAGGTCCAGAATACAAGAGCAGGGATGTGATGCTGAGACTTTATAAGGCACTGGTGAGGCCTCACCTTGAGTATTGTGAACAGTTTTGGGCCCCTCATCTAAGATAAGATGTGCTGGCATTGGAGAGGGCTGAGAAGAGGTTCACAAGGATGATTCCAGGAATAAAAGGGTTATCATACGAAGAATGTTTGATGGCTCTGGGTCTATACTCACTAGAATTTAGAAGGATGAGGGGGGATTTCATTGAAAGTGTTCGAATGTTGAAAGGCCTAGACAGGGTAGTTGTGGAAAGGATGTTTCCCATGGTGGGAGAGTCTAGGACAAGAGGGCACAGCCTTGGAATAGAGGAGCATCCATTTAAAACAGAGATGCATTACCACAGACAACTGTGGAGGCCAGGTTGTTGGGTATATTTAAGGCAGAGCTTAATAGGTTCTTGATTGGACACGGCATCAAAGGTTACAGGGAGATGGTTAGGGAGTGGGGCTGAGGAGGGGAGAAAAGGATCAGCCATGAGCAGACTCGATGGGCCAAATGGCCTAATTTTGGTCCTATGTCTTTTGGTTGTATTGTTGTTTTAATAATAAACTCCAACATCTTCCCGACCACTGAAGTCAAACTAACTGCCCTGTAATTTCCATTCTTCTGCCTCCCTCCCTTCTTAGAGTAACATTTGCAATTTTACTGTCCTCACGAACTATTCCTCCTGAGGTGGTGATTAAGGTTGTGCAGGTTGGCTCAAGAACCAAATGATTGAAGGAAAGCAGCTGATCTTGAGCCTAGTGGTGGGAAGACTTTGGGCTTGTGACCTCTTGCCTGATGGTAG
Organism: Mobula hypostoma; assembly: GCF_963921235.1. Classification (NCBI taxonomy): domain Eukaryota; kingdom Metazoa; phylum Chordata; class Chondrichthyes; order Myliobatiformes; family Myliobatidae; genus Mobula; species Mobula hypostoma. Next base: position 170,802,783 of record NC_086098.1, on the reverse strand, counting down.
CCCTGGGAAGAAGACATGTCCCAGATGGTGGGGATCTTTGATGAAGGATGGTGCCTTCTTGAGGAAGTACCTCATGTAGATACAATGGAAGGTCCTCAATGAGGGGTCAGTTTGGAAAGGGTGAGCTCCTGGGCATCAACATCTCAGAGAACTACCCTGGGCCAATCACAAAAAAAGGCACACCAGCAGATGTACTTCATTAGGATTTTGAGGTTTGGATGTCACCAAAAACTCTTACAAATTTCTACTGTTGCATTCTGAGTCGTTGCATCGCAGGATCAGAAAAATCTGCAAAAGTTTGTAGGCTCAGCCAGCTCCAACATGGATACAACCCTCCATCTCATGGAGGACACATTCAGAAGACAGCATCCATCACTGAGGATCCTCACCGTCCAAGACATGTCCTCTTCTCATTGCTACCATCAGGAAGGAGATGCAGGAGCCTGAAGACAATGTTTTAGGAACAGCTTCTATCCATAAGATCTCACCATCAAATTTCTGAATGGTCCATGAACACTACCTCTCTATTTATCGTTCTTTTTGCACTTCTATAAAAAAGTTTATTATTGTAACTTTTCACAACTAATTTTGTTTTGCACTGTACTCCTGCTGCATAAAAACAAACTTCATGACATATGAATGTCAGAGATAATAATGATTCTGATTTTACCTCATTTGCCAGGGTTTACTAGCAACCACCATTCTATAGTTCCTCAACCTAGACTGACAAAAGAACAGCACACATAAAATGCAGGAGGAACTCAGCAGGTCTAGCAGCATCTATGGAAGTGAATAAACAGTCAACGTTTCAATCTGAGATCCTTCTTCTGGACTGGAAATGAAGGGAGAAATCAGCAGAATAAAAAGGTGGGGGAGGGAAAGGAACACCAGCTAGAAGGTGATAAGATGAAGACTGATGGGTGGGAAAGGTAAAGGTCTGCACACACAAAATGCTGGAGGAACTCAGCAGGCCAAGCAGCACCAATGGAAAAGGGTACATTAGACGTTTCGGGCTGAAACCCTTCAGTAGCATTTTGTGTGTGTTGCTCAGATTTCCAGCATCTGCAGACTTTCTCTTGTTTGTGAAAGGTAAAAGGCTGGAGAGGAGGGAATTTTTTTCTTTTCTTGTCATCCTCCTTCCCCTTCCCCCATCTTTTTATTCTGGTGTCTGCCTCTTTCTTTTCCAGTCCAGAACAAGGGCCTCAGCCTAAAACGTCGTCTGTTTATTCATTTCCACAGATGTTGTCTAGATCCTTCAGCATTGTGTGTGTGTGTGTTGGTCTGGAACTGCAGCATTTGCAGAATCTCTTGTGTTAATGATAAAAGAAAATTTGGTGAATTTTTAATGAATATCTCATGGGTCTCCTCCAGACACTTCTCCCGCAGCACCGTCATCTTGCCGGAACTGACAGTGCTGTGGGAGGAGCTTCTGGAGGAGGTCCATGAGAGGAAGCTTGCCAGGAACTGGTCAGCGACTGTCCATGACAGGGATGGAAGACAAAGTGCATGCCTGTTGAAGTGGGCTGCCAGGGCTTCTCAGAGGCCCCAGCGCATTGGGCATCACTGGTACAAGAAGGCATAGAGCCAATGGCAACATCACTGAGGTATCAGAGAAAGCCTCAAGATGGCTCTGGATGAAGAGAGCACATCCATGGGGATCTGAATGTTGGTGATATTGGAAGATGGTATCATAGTTCTGTGTTTATGGATTGGTCTATTGCGTTTATGGATTGAACTGTTGCGTTTATGGACTGTGGACTTTTTCAGACTAATGGTTTTTATATTGTATTTTTTATTGCCCGTTCCTTGATGTTCAGTTAGCTTTTTGTGCGAGAAAGGTTGGTTCTTTGGGTGCCGATGTTCCTGCTCCATTTTGTGCGGGGTGAGGAGTTTTTAAGGGAGGTTTGATGATTGGGATTGCCATTCTTTTTTGTATGGGGGAGGGGTGGGTTTAATGTTTCTCTCTGAATGACTTTCATGTTCTTTCTTTGTTTTGTGGCTATCTGGAGAAGACAAATTTCAGAGTTGTATATGGATACATGCTTTCATAATAACAAGTCAACCTTTTGAACCTTTGCTACCTGAGCAAAAGTCGTGACTTGATCAACCACGGCTGAGTCATCGGAGTGAGGGCATCTGATGTTGAGAGACGTGAAATACACAATGACCCCAGGTTACATCACTGATGATGTGTTCAGAGGATGGTGAGATGCATTCTTAAGAAAAAAGACATAAATTATTGGAAATACTCAGCAGGTCATGCAGTATCTGTGAAGAGAGAAGGGAGATTAACATTTAAAGTCAATAATCCTTTATCAGAACCATTCTGATGAAAGATCAATAACCCAAAATTTCAGCACAGTTACCCTCTCCACGGCTGTATGTCCCATTGTGTACAGCTGGCAGTTTTGGTCTTTGTTTCAGAATTGCAGCTGCCGCAGCATTTTGCTTTATTTTAAAAATAGTTTGTCAGATGTTGGAAAAGCTTCTGAGAGATAAAGCACAAGAGGTTTCTCCATTCTTTGTGCCAAGTACACAAGCCAACTTCCAGCCCCTCGCAGGGACCTTGTACTGTGGACCATCTCATTCAGAATCACAACTGTGGTGATATTTCTATTCAACAGTAAAAAAACATCACAGTTGAGAGGTAAAAACAGGAGGATCAGTTTTGGCCATAAACATGCTAAGGAGTGGTTTGAATCACCTTTCAGCCCACAATATGCATTTCTTGACAGATATGCTTCTCTTTCCAGACACAGCACTCCGTTGTGTTTTAAATGAAGCCATACCCCCCATTAAATGAACTTACAGAACCTTGAAACAATTCAGACAAATATTTTTTGATTCTGAGAATGATAGAGCACTACAGTACAGACACAGACCCTATTATTCTGCCTAGTCCCATCGACATGCACCTGAACCATAGTCCTCCATACCCCTACCATCCATGTACTTATCTAAAATTATCAAATGTTGAAATCAAGACTGTATCTACCATTTCTGCTGGCAATTTGTTCTTCACTCACACCACCCTCTAAGTGAAAAGGTTCCCTCTCAGGTTCGCCTTAAATATTTCACCTTTCACCCTTAACCTATAACCTCTAGTTCTAGTCTCACCCAACCTTGGTGGGAAAAGCTTGCTTGCATTTATCCTATCTACACCACTCATAATTCTGTATACCTCCATCAAATCTCCCCTTGTTCTCATATGCTCCAGAAAGTAAAGTCTTAACCTATTCAACTTTTCCCTATAATTCAGATCCTCAAGTCCTGGCAACATCCTTGTAAATTTTCTCTACTCTTTCAATCTTATTGATATCTTTCACCTTTTCACTTATGGCCCAACTTTGCTTGCATATCTTATGGTCTTCTGACAGGGAAGTTGGTGATGTTATGGAAAGAAAAGAAGGTTGTCTGAGGTTTCAACAAGATATGGATAACATGGAAAATAGAATAAATGGAATTTAGTCACAAGTGATAAGTTTTGAGATGTTAAATAGAGAAACTAATAGGGCGTGCAGGATGTTGAAGATCAGAAGAGCCTTGGGGTTCAACTCCATAGTTCCCTGAAAGTGGTAGCAGACATTTTAATAAATTCAGAATCAAAATTGAATTTATTATCACTGACATAGATTGTGAAATCTAATGTTTTGCGGTAGCAGCAGAGTATAATGCTTAAGAAATACTCTGGACAACCTGACCCACCTTCGAACAGCTCGTCGAGTGCCATACAAGAGAAAGTAAAACATTGAATCCCTTGTATGCAAACGTTAAGGATGCATACAGCTCCACAGCTCTCCTCCCACTTGGAAGGTCAGATCACAGCCTGGTTCACCTCATGCCTTTGTATAGGCCCAAAGTACAGCAACAGTTAGCTACCACCAAGATAGTAAATAAATGATCTCCAGAGACTATCAAGGCCTTGAAGGGCTGTTTTGAGGTTACTGACTGGAATGTGCTTTGTGAATTATATGGGAGGACATTAACGGACCTACTGATTGCATCACTGGCTACATCAACTTCTGTGTGGACAGCAAGGACTGTTCGCTACTTCCCTAACAACAAACCATGGGTCACCGGTGATCTAAAGGCTCTTCTCAAACACAAGAAGAGAGCCTTTAGATCAGGAGACAGGGAGGAAGCGAAACATGCGCGGAGGGAGCTGAAGGAGAAGATCAAGGTGGAATACAGGAGAGCTGGAGAGCAAGCTTGGGCAGAGTAGCACACAGGAGGTGTGGGGAGGCCTGAAGGACATCACTGGCTTCAATCAGCCCAGCTGTTGAGCCTTGGAATGCAGCCAATGAGTTAAAGATATTCTTCAATAGATTTGACAATTGCCCTCCTATTCACACCTCCCTCAGCACATCCGTCCAGGTGCAGAGACACCCAATACTCCCTCAGCACCAACACTTTCCCTCCTCCCCCCTCCAGTTCAACACGTGGATGAACAACACAGGCTACCACTGTCCACACCCCCTCCTTCCCCTGCATCTAACATCCACACACCAACTGCTATCGTCCCGATCTTCATCTCCCCCAGTTCCCACCTTCCACCACCTCCACAGTCATCATGGACTCACCTTCACTACTGAGCAGGTGAGAAGGGCTCTGGGGAAACTCAGACATGACAAAGCATTGGGATCAGATGGTGTGAACCCCAAGGTCCTGAAGGAGTGTGCTGAGCAGCTGTGTGGAGTTCTCCAACGCATTTTCAATCTGAGTCTCAGCCTGGAAAGGGTCCCGATTGTGGAAAACATCATGTCTTGTCCCAGTACCCAACAAAGGCCAACTGAAAGTCTTGAATGACTACCATCCAATGGCCCTGACCTCACACATCATGAAGACCCTAGAGAGGCTGGTTCTGGCTCACCTCCGACCCCTGGTCAGATCAGCCCTCGATTCCTTGTAGTTTGCCTACCAGAAGCATACTGGAGTTGACAATGCTGTCACCTAGCCGCTGAACAGAGCCTACTCCCATTTGGATAAGCAGGGAAGTATAGTACTGTGTTTTTTGATTTCTCAACATCATACGGCCCTCATATAATGGACTGGCAGACCACAGTATGTGTGGTTTCAGAGATGTGTGTCAGACATGGCTATAAGCAGCACTGGGTCCCACGTGGACTGTATTGGCTTGTTCCCTGTTTACCCTGTATACCTCGAATTTTAGATACAACACTGAGTCATGTCATCTGCAAAAATTCTCTGATGACTCAGCAATAGTTGTGTGTATAAAGAGAGAATGGGAGGATGAATACAAGGCCCTGGTGGAGGACTTTGTCAAATGGTGCAAGGTGAATCATCTGCAGCTTAATATTAGTAAGACAAAGGAGATGGTGATGGACTAAGCCTGCATTGCTCCCTGTTACTGTTGACGGTGAGGACGTGGATGTGGTGAGGTCCTACAAGCACCCTGATGACAGGCTTGAGTGGAGCACCAACACAGAGGCTGTGTACAAGAAGGGCCAGAGTCACCTCTACTTCCTGAGGAGACTGAGGTCCTTTGGAGTATGCAGGCCTCTCCTTCACATGTTCTACCAGTCTGTTGTCACCAGCACAATCTTCTATGTGGTGGTGTGCTGGGGAAATGGCATCAACACGGGTGATGCCAACAGACTCAATAAACTGATTAGAAAGGCTGGCTCTGTTATAGGAGTCAAACTGGACACACTGGAGGCTGTGGTAGAACAAAGGACCTTACAGAAAATCCTAGCAATTCTGGACAACGTTTCTCACCCTCTGAATGCCACCTTGGCCAAACAGAGGAGCACTTTTAGTAATAGACTAAGACAACCGCGCTGCTCCAAAGAGCGCTATATGAGATCATTCTTACCCTCGGCCATTAGGTTCTTTAATGAGTCAAACTATAGCCAGTGAAGTGATGACCCCCTCCTGTTAGACTGTTTAGTGCAACAACGGCGGGCAATCCATGAGAGGGGAGGAAGTGATTGAAATGGCTCGGTACTTCTTCCCCAGTAACACTCTCCTGTCTCTGTTGCATTCCAGGCTTTGCTGAATTGGTGCCTTCCCCAGCCAGTGCACCTTTCTCCTTCCAGCGACACACAAGGTGATAGAGGAACTCAATGTGTCAGGCAGCATCTGTGGAGGGAATGGGCAATCAACTTTTCAGATCGAGGCCCTTCTTCTGTGTTTCCTTTCTTCCTGAATCCATTATCCATTGTTTGGCAACACTCAATCTCATCCCCATCTCCCATCTTTGTTCACCTCTAACTGTTTCATCCACCGTTATACACACAGTTCAACCATAACCTTTTCTCCCACCCTTAACCTGTCTGGTTCTGGTTTCAGCTACCATGCCTCTCTCCGCTAATAAGACCATAAGACCATGAGATATAGGAGCAGAATTAAGCCAACTGGTCCATCGAGTCTGCTCTGCCACTTAATCATGGTCAATCCCTTTTATTTCTTCTACCAAAGTGCATGACAATACACTTTCTGACTTGTACTCCATCTGCCATTTCTTCGCCTATTCTCATAATCTGTCTTAAGTCCTTCTATAGCCTCTCTACCGCCTCAAAACTACCTGCCCCTCCACCTATCTTTGTATCATCTGCAAACTTGGCCACAAAGCCATCAATTCCATCAGCCAAACCATTGACATATAATGTAAAAAGAATCGGTCCCAACACAGGCCCCTGTGGAGCACCATAGTCACCGGCAGCCAATCAGAAATGGCTTCCTTTATTCCCACTCTTTGCCTTATCCACGTTGATATCTTTCCTGTTAGTAACAAGGGCTCTTATCTTGTTAAGCAGCCTCATGTGTGGCACCTCATCAAAGGCCTTCTGAAAATCCAAGTACACAGCATCTACCAATTTTCCTTTGTCTATCATGCTTGTTATTTCTTCAAAGAATTCCAACAGATTTGTGAGGCAAGATTTTCCCTTGAGGAAACCATGCTGACTATGGCCTATTTTTGTCTTGTGCCTCTTAAGTACCCTGAGACCACATTTTAACTATTGACTTAAAACATCTTCCCAACCACTGAGGTCAGACTTACTGGCCTATAATTTCCTTTCTTCTGCCTCTCTCTTTTCTTGAAGAATGGAGTGACAATTTGCAACTTTCCAGTCCTCTGGAAACATTCACAAATTAATTGATTCTCAAAAGATCATTACAAATGCCTCCACAATCTCTTCAGTCACCTCTTTCAGAAACCTGGGGTATATACCATCTGGTCCAGATGACTTACCTACCCTCAGACCTTTCAGTTTCCCAAGAATCTTCTCCCTAGTAATGGCAACTTTGCAGACTTCTGCCCCCTGACACTCTCAAACTTCCAGTAAACTGGTAATATCTTCCACAGTGAAGACTGATGCAAAATACTTACTCAGTTCATCTGCCATTTCCTTGTCCCTCAATACTACCCCTCCAGCATTGTTTTCCAGTGGTCCGATATCCACACTCACCTCTCTTTTACACTTTATGTATTTGAAGAAACTTTTGGTACCACTTTCAATATTATTGGCTAGCTTACTTTCAAACTCCATCTTTTTTTTTATTTGCCTTCTGTTGGTTTTTAAAAGTTTCCTAATCCTCTAACTTTCCACTAATTTTTGCTCTTTTTTGCTGCCCTCTCTTTGGCTTTTATGTTAGCTTTGAGTTATCTTGTCAGCCATGGCTGTGTCATTCTGCCTTTAGAATACTACTTCATCTTTGGGATGTGTATATTCTGTGCCTTCCAAATTATGCCCAGAAATTCCAACCTTTGCGGCTCTGCCATCATCCCCACCAGTGTTCTTTTCCAATCATTTTGGTCAGCTCCACTTTTACAGCTCTGTAATTCCCTTTATCCACTGTAATACTGATACATTTAACTTTAGTTTCTCCTTCTCTAATTGCAGGGTGAGTTCTATCATATTATGATCACAGACTCCTAAGCGTACCTTTACCTTAAGCTCTCTAATCAATTCCAGTTTCATTGCACAACATGCAGTTGAGAATGGCAGATCCCCTAGTAGGCTAATCCTCAAGCTGCTTTAAATAGCCATCTTGTAGACATTCTAGAAAATCCCCTTCTTGGGATACAGCACTGACCTGATTTTCCTAATCTACCTGTATATTGAAATCCCCCACGACTGTTGTAACTTTGCCCTTTTGGCATGGATTTTCTATCTCCCATTGTAATTTGTAGACTATATCTTTGCTACTGTTTGGGGGTCTGTATATAACTCCCATCAAGGTCTTTTACCCTTGCGGTTCCTTAGCTCTACCCAGAACGATTCAACACTTACTCACCCTGTATCTCCTCTTTCTAATAATTTGCCTACCTGTCCGTCCTTTCAATACAATGTATATCCTAGTAATGTTAAATTAAGCTCCCAGCTATAATCTTCTTTTAGCCACCATTCAGTGATGTCCACGACATCATAAATGCCAATCTGTAACTGTGCTACAAGTTAACCTACCTTACTCTGTATACTGTGTGCATTCAAATATAACACCTTCACTCCTGTATTCACCCTTTTCAATTTTGGTCTTCCTTTTACATTGCAACTCATCTTGTTGACTGCAACTTTGCCCTGTCATCAGCCTCTCCTTGCTAGGAGTCTCACTACACATTACCTCTGTTTGTAAACCAACTACCTCATCCTCAACACTATCACTTTGATTCTCATCCCCCTGCCAAATTAGTTTAAACCCTCCCGAACAGCAATAGCAAGCGAGCCCCCAAGGATATTGGACCCTCTCGGGTTCAGGGATAACCCGACACTTTTGTACAGGTCATACCTTCCTCCATAATGGTTCCCATTCTCAACTCTTGTATTTATCAGAGTCCAGCACTTTGCCTTCCTGCTTATCTTCTCAAGCAGCTGTCTCCAACTTCACCCTCCCCTCCTCTGTCCATCTGAACTTAATTATTATTCGGTTATTATTTTAATACCATAAGACATAGGAGCATAATTAAGCCATTCAGCCCATCAAGTCTGCATCACCAAACTGTCATGGCTGATTTATTCATTTCCCTCTCAACCCCATTCTCCTGCCTTCTCCCCGTAATTTTTGATACCCTGAATAATCAAGAAATTACCCGCCTCCCCTTTAAATAAGCGCAAAGACTTAGCCTCCACAGCCACATGTGGCAATGAATTCCACGGATTCACTGCCCACTGGCTGAAGAAATTCCTCCTCAACTCCGTTCTAAATGGACATCCCTCTATTCCGAGGCTGTGCCTTTAGTCCGAGACTCATCCGCTATAGAAAAACATCCTCTCCACATCCACTCTATTTAGGCTTTTCAATATTCGATGGGTTTCAATGAGATCACCCCTCATTCCTCTAAGCTCCAGTGAGTGCAAGCCTGAACCATTCAACGCGCCCTCATACATTAACTCCTTTATACGCAGGATAATTCTTTTGAACGTCCTCTGGACACTCTCCAATGATAGCACATCCCTTCTTGGACAAGGGGCCCAACACTCAAATTTCAAAGTACACTTACAGTATTATCAAAGTGTGTATGCAGTATACAACTCTGAGACTCATCTTCTCCAGACCGCCACAAAACAAAGAAAACCATGGAAGACAGTCAAAGAAAAATATCACCTCCCCCCACGCAAAAGAAATAGATTGTGCAAACATGCACACTTAGAATATGGTGAGCAAAATGCTCATATTCCAAGTGTGGTCTGTCCAATGCCTTATAAAGCCTCAGCATTACACCCCTGCTCTTATATTAGTGCTCTAGGATATAAAAGCAGCGAAACAATGCTGATTACAACCAGGCTGCTCCACATAAGATGCACACATCGAGAGGAATGTGATTCTTTCTCGGTCTTGACCTGTGTCAACAGATTAATACCACGTCCAACCACTGTTGATTAAAGTGGAAAACATGTGAAATATGAAAAGTCACCCGGGTCAGCGAAGAGGATATTTCAGCCCTGTCCACGGCCTATTTTTAAATGTTCTAATTGGAGCTTGTCCACCAACATGCCTTCTCAAGACTTTCCAGTGAGCTCGATTATTGCTGTCCAGAAATATTGGATGTTTTGTTTAAGAAAGAGTTCATCCAGGCATAGGCAATAACTTATAACCAAGAAACTATAATATTTGCAGGAGTCCTTTAACCCCATAGGCTGTTTGTTACTGTTAACAGAGGCATTCATACAATTAGTTTAAACTCATGTCATACAACTACATTAAACATTAGCTCTGCATGTTGCAACCAGCAGGCTTTCAAGGGCTCCTTGTTCTTAATTCTTTGGAGCAATTAACCCAGTGAGGTTAAACTGATACTTCACAGGGATGCAGTATTTAATTGTCCTTTGACATTAACCCATGGTAACACTTGGAGTTTCTTTAGAGACACAGCACAGTATCAGGCTCTTCGAACTCAGCGAGCCCGTACTGTCCAATTACACCCGTGTGACCAATTTACCTACTAGCCGGTATGTCCTTGGAATGTGGGAGGAAACTCACCCAGTCACATCAAGAGCGTACAACTCCTAACAGACAGCAGCAGTATTGAACCCAATCTATTGCTGCTCACAGAGCTGTACGCTGTTCGTTAATGTGGGATTAAGAGTCTCCTCAGCCACTAATGGTGACCCGTTGTCATGTCTCCCACACTCCCCTTCCTCAGGCCTCTTACCCTCTTGACCTTTAACTCTCCAACCCCTCTTTTGTCTCCAAGCAGTGTACACTCACCATTATTGTGAAGAACACTGTGTCAATTGAATGATGAACAGTCTTGATTGTATCGTTTATTTTATTTTAAGATACAGCGCGGAATAGGCCCTTCCGACCCTTCGAGACACACTGCCCCGCAACTGAGTTATGCTATGTAACTTCAGAACCTAATCACAGGAGCCGGGAAAATGTGTCGACATAGTTTTTCTTTAGTGAGGTGCTCAAAAATGGCGTGGTGATGTAATGACATATGCCATTCATATACTTCTAAAATATAACCCGTAATGAATTATGTAAATATAATCAAACAATATATTTACAATATTACTCAAATATTAAATACGCTACACTCTTCCTTGCTTCATTATAAATTCTAACAATATAGAATGCACCTCAACTCAAATATGCAACATATTGCTCTCTAGTCATCTCATTTATATATATAAGCTGCATAATACAAGGGGTGATTGATAGGTTTGTGGCCTAAGGTAGAAGGAGTCACTTTTAGAAAACCTAGCACATTTATTTTTCAACGTAGTCCCCTCCTACATGTACACACTTAGTCCAGCGGTCATGGAGCATACGGATCCTTCTTTGTAGAAGTGGTCCACAGCAGGGGTGATTGATAAGTTTGTGGCCTAAGGTAGAAGGGGAACGTCGACTCAGACCATGAGAGGCCTGCGTCGGGCATTTTCATGCCTTACAAGGCACAAGATAGCAGGAGATGAGCTATTAACTTCAAACTTTCTGCATTATCACTCAAAGAGTTGAACTGCAGGTGCATGTAAACTCTGACCTCAAACTTCCACCGCCTTATGGCTACACCCACTCATTGGGAAGGTATCGGAAGTAAACCCTAAGAGAAAAATCCGGAGCTGGAGTCCCTAAGGCAGCCCTACATTAAGTTCAACGCTGACTGGTAATTCCTGTGATGCTGCTGGTACCAAACTGTATATTGGTCTCTGCCGTTCCTTTGGGTTCATCAGATTCATGGAGAGGGGAAGCTCGCTACATGGGCAACAGTTTGCTCTCTATTGTACTGCCCTGGCTTGCATATTTACACAGCTAGGAAGCAATATCCATAGTCAACTCTGACTGACAGAGGCCCTTACCTCACCTCACCTCATGTATATGTATATAATTATATATATTTTGTTTTCTCACCCCTAATGGGTGGCGTATATGTGTATTTTCCCTCAATCTTGTGACCTCTACCAGAGGCCTGGGAGCCTGAGGGTTCGGTGCAGAGTTCTTGCTGTTCCTAGTAGTGCATTCTTGTGAACCGAGATCTCAGACGCTGTTCCCAAGATTTGTTGAAACCACTCTCCCAGTCCAGGTATCACAGCTCAAAGTGCTCCTGTCACCATTGAGATTACTTGGGCTTTAACACGCCACATCCTTTCTAGCTGCTCTTTCGAGCCCTAGTATTTACACACACAGGAGAAATTACTTTAGTCAGAGGGTGGTAAATCTGTGGAACTTGTTGCCACGAGCAGCCGTGGAGGCCAAGTCATTGGGTGCATTTAAGGCAGAGATAGATAGGTTCTTGATTAGCCAGGGCATCAAAGGGTATGGGGAGAAGGCAGGGGAGTGGGGATGACTGGAAGAATTGGATCAGCCCGTGATTGAATGTCAGAGCAGACCCAATGGGCCGAATGGCCTACTTCTGCTCCTATATCTTATGGTCTTATGGTCTTATAGGATACTATATTATACAACTACTCTATGGACATCCACAGCACGGTCGACCATGGGCACTGCGTCTCTGGCAGTCACTGGTTTGTCGAGCAGCATCGACTGTGGCTATTGAGGCTAATCCTGGAACGGCAGGCTCTGCCACAGTTGCTGCATGTGTAGGGCCTTGTGGAATTGTTGTCCGCTGTCCGCTGTGCTCTCCGTGTAGCTCTCCACTCCTCAAACTGACTCAGGGTCACTCTTTCGCCTTGCTCTAGTTGTTGCTGAAGAGTACCTCGCCATTTGTTGTGGTCATCTGAGGTATCCTCCCAGCACTCTGTGTTGATTTTTAAGGCTTTCATGTCGCACTTGCAGAGGTCCTTGAAGCGAAGCTGGGGTCTACCAACGTTCCTCTTGCCTGTTGCTAGTTCTCAATAGAGGATGTCCTTTGGCAGTCTACCATCCTTCATACGACGGACATGGCCCAGCCAGCATTTCTGCGTTGTCTTAAAAGCGTGAACATTGTGGGAAATCCAGCATGGGAGAGGACCTCAGAGTTTGGGACTTTGTCTCTCCAGGTGATGCCGAGGATGCGGCGAAGGCTGTGCAGGTGAAAACTATTGAGTTTCCTCTCCTGCTTGGAGTAGGTGGTCCAAGTCTTGCTACCATACAGGAGGGTGCTGATAACTCATGCATTGTACACAGCAGTCTTGGTCTTTGTAGCGAGTTTCAGACTCCCAGACCTGCGAGGAGAACCGAGCAAGGATCGATCATGCTTTGCCGATACGCCTATTGATTTCAGCATCGAGAGAGAGAGTGTCGCTAATGGTTGACTCCAAGTATGTGAACTCGTGGACAACTTCTAGATCTTAATTGTCGATGGTAATGTCTGGTGTCTCCACTATGTTCTGGGCAAGGACATTTGTTTTCTTTAGGCTGTTGGTAAGCCCGAAGTCCTTGCATGCCATAGAGAAGCGGTCCATGGGAGTTTGTAGTTGCTGTTTGGTGTGCGAGGTCATAGCAGCGTCATCAACAAAGAGCATGTCACGTATGAAGATCTTTCTCACCTTTGTTCTTGCTCTCCTCAGTTTGTCTAGGGAAGACAATCTCTGGCCCTGCCAAACTTGTGAGCTAGAGGCACCATCTCGCCCCAAACCCCCGTTTGTGTGGATGCTGTGTAATTTGCTACCCTGTTATAAATTAGGACCACGAGGTAACAGACAGTATTCCACAAACAATTAGAAGATTTATCTTGATCATTTTTAATCTGACCAAAGGGTTAGTAAAGGAAAGGGCCCATTTTAATGAAGCAGTCTAATGTGCACAGGTTTCCCCAAGTCACCGATCCTCAATCGATCTCACCCCGGGTTTCGTCACATCACGGTCCCGCTCCGGGGTCGAATCCTACAACCGCTTCCCTTTACATCTCTGCTCGAACAAAAAAACCCCAAGCCCAACCTTAGTGTCCCTCACCAGAGAAGCCACCCCTTCAATTCGACCATCCTAATTGGATGGCACACATTTCTCTTCATCCCTTATCTTCAACGATAACCCAAACATAAGCTGAAAAGAAGGAGCTCTCGCAGAACTGCCAAAATGAAATACAGAACAGCACAAGATGAAATGCATACAGTGTAACAGTAAAAATATGAACCAGGGCATTACATATATATATAGTTTGGTTAAGCATTCGTGTTTGTTTAAATAATTGATTATGGGTTATATGTAGAAATACGTGGATTGCATACATCATCACACTACCATGTGATACATGCACGCCTTGCTTATGGTAAACATGAAATTATACCCACATTCCTGGACTCCCGTGTCTTCCTTTGAATTAGTTTAATGTTGTGAAGTTATAAGACATAACACTGACAGCTCTGAATACCTTTCTTCTGGGCGTGTTGGCATCCTGACAAACTACTCAACCTGCTGATCTGTCCCAGGCCACCAGACAAAGCTTTGAGCCAAAGCTTTCATTCTGACCACACCCAGATGACTGGCATGCAGCTCCTCCAGCACTTTAGCTCTTAGCTTGAATGATGAAACGCTCAATCTTCACATAAGGCAACCACCATCAAGAGCAAGTTCAATCCGGCGCTGGTAAAAATGGAGCTTCTGTTGCACATCCCAGCCACTTTGGGTGGCCACATAGACCTGAGACAGTGTGGGCTCTTTTCTGATTTCCTTTTGATATATCTCTGCCTTAATAGAGAGACTTCTACATAGAAAAACATAGAAACATAGAAAACCTGCAGCAGAATACAGGCCCTTCAGCCCACAATGCTGTGCTAAACATATACTTACTTTAGAAATTACCTAGGGTTACCCATAGCCCTCTATTTTCCTAAGCTCCATGTACCTGTCCAGGAGTCTCTTAAAAGACCCGATCATATCCGCCTCCACCACCGTCTCTGGCAGCCCATTCCACACACTCACCACCCTCTGCATAAAAAACTTACCCCTGACGTCTCCTCTGCACCTACTTCCAAGCACCTTAAAACTGTGTCCTCTCGTGTTAGCCATTTCAGCCCTGGGAAAAAGCCTCTGAGTATCCACACAATCAATGCCTCATTTTGATTTGCAATAGGGAGAATATGTCAAGAGGAGTGTCCTCTTCTGTAAATTTTTCAGGCACTTCCCTTTCCAAAGGCAAACTGGACAGTCCATCAGCATTTCCATGATAAGTTGTCCTCTTGAATTCAATCTTCTAATTGTGTCCCTCGAGAAACAGAGCCCGGCTCGGCATTAGTGCTGCTGTTGTTAGCGGAAGACCCATCTGTGGATTGAAAATGGAAGCAATGGTTGATGATCAGTAACGAAGGTAAACTCTCTCCCATGCAGCTACTGGTTGAAATGTTTTACAGCCCAAACGAGACTCAAGGCCTCTCTGTCAATCTGTGCATAATTTTTCCGTGCAGTAGTAAGGGAAAGTGATGGAAAGGCAGTGTGATATGACTGCACCCATTCCATAAGGCAAGGCATTGCAGGCAAGCTTCACTGGATGATGTGGATCATAATGTGTGAGCACAATGGCTGATGTCACCATTTCCTTTACCTTGTGGCATCACACTGCTTTGTCAATTGCCATTTCTTTCTGATCTGTAACAATAAGTTCAATGGGTGGAGCACAGTAACCAAGTTTTGCAGGAACTTGTCAGAGTAATTGACAAATCCTAAAAAGGACTGCAACTGTGACACATCCTTTGGCCTTGGGGCTTCCACTACTGCTTGAATTTTCTCATCTCACTTGTGTAATCCTTGTGCACCAATAGCGTGACCACAGTAAGAGTGCTTGGTTTAAATAATTCACACTTGTTGTATCGTGCTCTGAGTCCATAATCTTCTAATCTTTTAATACTATCTTGAGATTCATTTGATTCTTCTTATGAAACCTAAAGCATTCTGTAATTAACAATGGCTTTGGTTCCACATGTTCCTCTTTTATATTCACAATATCAGCAAAACTCATTTCAGCTGGTTTGTTTAGAGGAATTAAACTTCTAAGCAAACTAAATGCTTTTCCACCAATATCATTCAGCAACACTGGCACTTGCTTCTCATTAGTTAATTTTACTTGCTTCAAAATACATTTCAATTCATTCAGTATACTCCATCCAGTTATCTGTTGTGCAATCAAACACATCTATATTTCCAATGAAGTCAGCCATTCCTTCTTTCTTTTAATTTATGAGTATTATCATCCAGTACTCACTGTTTATGAACCTGTGGTCGTACTTGTTCCTTGTTAATTTTCTCTATTTTCTGCTTTTCTTTTTAACTTGAATGTCTCTTTCCCCTTCTGAAGAAAAAAAATGTGCTTCAACAAGTAGGTAGTCATCTTGGGTTTGTTTAAAAACTTCATTGTTGCCAGTTTATTTTTGTAACGCCAGAAACTAATGAAGAAACACAGGAGACAGGAAAACATGTGTCATTGATGTGTCATTAGTTTTTCTTTACTCAGGCACTCAAATATGATGTGTTGAAGTAATGACATATGCCATTTATGTACTTCTTACATGTAACCCTTAATGCATTATGTAAGCAACAAAGAGTTCTTCATCAAACAATATATTAATAATATTATTCAAATATTACTGAAATATTAAATGCACAACAATCATTAACCAGTAAGTGTCACAAATAGCGAGGAAGGATGCAATTTCCTCTCGGAAATTGTTGCTGTCCTCTGTAGGGTCTTGTGGTCTGATGCCTTGCAGCTTCTACCACACCATGATGCAGCCAGACAGGACGCTCTCAATGGTGCTCCTGCAGGTAGTTGTTAAAATGAGGGTGGGGAGATTTGCATGCCTCAATCTCCTCAGGTTGAGGTGTGTAGTCTTACTGTCTTATGGTCTGGTCCAGGAGTTCGCAACCTGAGGTCCACAGATCCCTCAGTTATTGGTAAGGCTCCTCGGCATAAAAAAAGGGTTGGGAGCCCCTGCTCTAGTCTCTCTGATAGTTAATTATCAATATAACGATTAAACAATAGTATAATTTTAGCACTAAAATACTAGAGATAAAATTGAAAAATTAATTGCAGGGGCAAAAGTACAAATGGGATTTCCCAGACTAACTCAATAATGAACCAAGTAGAACAGGGAGAATTCGATTTACCAGTCTGTCTGCTTGTGAGCAGTGGCCTTCGGATTAGCTGGGAGGATTTCTGGAAAAAAATCACATAGGCATGGTATTGATTATTGAGAGATGTTTTGCATTAGAGGTTTGTCCTTGGACTTCAGCCCCACAGATTATATTTTCCATTCATTTATTAACTCTATCCTTTCCATATGCTTCCATTATCACTTTCCCGGAGTGTACAATCGTGCATTGGATTCCTGCTGGGCTCAAGCATCTTGTTCCCTGATCTCGAGGTCTGAGTTTACCTTGAGTTCACCCATATTCAGCTGCCTCAGCCTCCTCCAACACCAGTTCACTGTTTTATAACATTTGTGATAATGAAACAAGCTTACTGCAAGACTGGTGAAGAGACAGGTATGTAACGTACAATTGGTAAATTAGTTTATTACTGTCACATGAACCAAGGTCCAGTGAAAAGCTTGGTTTTGCATGTCTTCCATACAGATCGTTTCAACATACCAGTGCATCAAGGTAGTACAAGGGAAAACAATAACAATGCAGAATAAAATGTTACAGAGAAAGTTCAGTGCAGGCAGACAATGAGGTGCAAGACCATAATGAGGTAAGTTGTGAGATAAGGAGTTCACTTTACTGTACAAGAGCTCTGCTCAATAGTCTTTGGGATGGAAGCTGTTCTTGTGTCTGCGTGGTATGTGCTTTCAGGCTTTGTGCCTGATGGGAGAAGGGAGAAGAGAGAATGCCTGGGGTGGGTGGGGTCTTTGATTATGCTGGTTGCTTTACCGAGGCAGTGAGAAGTGTAGGCAGTCCACGGAGCGGGGTGGGGGGGGGGGTAATGTGATGTGATGTGCTGAGCTGTGCCCACAACCCTCTGCAGTTCCTTGCTGCTTTGGGCAGAGCAGTAGCTGTACCAAGCTGTGGTGCATCCGGATGGGATCCAGATATCAAAAGTTACTCATTCATTCATTTGTTTGTTTGTTTGTTCACTTAGAGATACAGAGCAGAACAGGCTCTTCCAGCCCAACGAACCGCACCACCCAGCAACCCACTGATTTAACCCTAGCCTAATCACAGGACAATTTACAATGACCAATTAACCTACTAACTGCTGCTTTTTTGGATGGTGGGAGGAAACTGGAGCACCTGGAGGAAACCATCGTGGTCACAGGGAGAACGTACAAACTCCT
Organism: Mobula hypostoma; assembly: GCF_963921235.1. NCBI lineage: Eukaryota > Metazoa > Chordata > Chondrichthyes > Myliobatiformes > Myliobatidae > Mobula > Mobula hypostoma. The sequence continues at coordinate 170,784,667 of NC_086098.1, read as the reverse complement.
TACAGAGATCACGGAAGTGAACTCCAGTCACCGACGCCCCAAGCTGTACCAGCGTGGCACTAACCACTGCGCTGCCGAGACAGCTTAACAGTGAAATATGCCAAACATCTATGTATTTCAACTCACTTTCCAGATGTAGCTTGAATAACATCCAGCTTCTCAGTCCTGTTCTTCTCCATGGACGTTTGCTCCCATTGCTCCGAGATTCCACTGCAGCTTCATTTGGCATCCTCTCATATGCTGCTATCTGTTTGAACATAATTCATTTGGAGGTTAGATAGAAGGAAAGTTTTTTCTGTATGAGCCTAATTGGATTTGACCTCCGCCATGGATGGTCCCGAGCCCAGCTGAGAAACGAGAAGTGTTGGGCATGGGGTTAGAGCCTCATCCCGTAAAAACCCAAAGCTACAGAAATGGCGTGACAAGCTCTGAAGACATTAACCCTGCGAGAGGAAGAATGCACTAAGAAGGGAGGGCTACAGCTGGAGATAATATGAAAGACTGGCCCAGGACATAGGAATCCAGCGAGCTGCTGTTGGTAGCCGATTTCCCCAGTATAATAAATAATTGCCTTTGACTTTGTCATTGGGCTATACAACACAAAAAAAGTGCTCCTTCCCCCCACTAGCTTGTACGTCACCCTTGGGCAAGGTGTAGCACCTGCTTAGCCCCCCCAAATCAAGGTCACGTGAAGCCATGGAATCAGGTGGTGGATGGCCATATGAGCAGCTGGTGCATATCACAAGTCCTGGTTGTGCGACCATTGACACCAGGCAGACAATCTCTGATAATGGCTGTGGTCTCTGGTCTTCTAAGGACACTGCCAGAAGAAGGCAATGGCAAACCACTTCTGTAGAAAAATTTGCTAAAAACAATCATGCTCATGGAAAGACCGTGATCGCCCACATCATACAAACGAATGAACAAACCCCAGAGAAAACACTTATATTTGTCCATCATGATTTTATAAATCCTTATCAAGTCACTAGGAAAATTTCCTAGTCTCTCTGGCCTCTCCTCATAACCCAAACCCTCCAAGCCCAGTTTTATTTGTCTTGAAACTCAAACAAAAAATAGAAGATGACATCCATGAGGAGGGAAACCGAGCCAATGGTTCAGGTTGAATATCTTTTGTCAGATCTGGGAAGGAGGCAATGAAGCTCGTGAAGGTGCAGGGAGGGTGGGAGAGGGTGTTGTTTCTGAGGGGGTAAAACAAAGGTGACCATGGGGATAAACTGTATCAAAGTATTGGTTCAACAGATGACACCATTGCCATCACTCTCCACCTGGACAAAAAAGACAAGTACGTTCAAATGCTGTTCATAGTCTTCAGTTCATCATTCAACACAATCATTCCTCAGAAACTGATTGGAAAGCTGAACCTGCTGGCCCTGAACACCTCCCTCTGCAACTGGATCCTAGACTTCCTGACTGGGAGACCCCAGTCAGTCCGGATTGGAAGCAGCATCTCCAACACCATCACACTGAGCACAGGGGCCCCCCAGGTCTGTGTGCTCAGTCCACTGCTGTTCACTCTGCTGACCCGCAACTGTGCTGCAACACACAGCTCGAACCACATCATCAAGTTCACCGATGACACGACCGTGGTGGGTCTCATCAGCAAGAACGATGAGTCAGCATACAGAGAGGAGGTGCAGTGACTAACGGACTGGTGCAGAGCCAACAACCTGTCTCTGAATGTGAACAAAACAAAAGAGATGGTTGTTGACTTCAGGAGGACACAGAACGACCACTCTCCGCTGAACATCGACGACTCCTCCGTAGAGATCATTAAGAGCACCAAATTTCTTGGCGTTCACCTGGCGGAGAATCTCACCTGGTCCCTCAACACCAGCTCCATAGCCAAGAAAGCCCAGCAGCGTCTCTACTTTCTGCGAAGGCTAAGAAAAGTCCATCTCCCACCTCCCATCCTCACCACATTCTACAGAGGTTGTATTGAGAGCATCCTGAGCAGCTGCATCACGGCCTGGTTCGGAAATTGCACCGTCTCGGATTGCAAGACCCTGCAGCGGATAGTGAGGTCAGCTGAGAAGATCATTGGGGTCTCTCTTCCCACCATTACAGACATTTACACCACACGCTGCATCCATAAAGCAAACAGCATTATGAAGGACCCCACGCACCCCTCATACAAATTCTTCTCCCTCCTGCCATCTGGTAAAAGGCACCGAAGCATTCGGGCTCTCACGACCTGACTATATTCAGGAGGGATAGACATGAAGGAAGGGGAGGTGGGGTGGCGTTGCTGGTTAAAGAAGAGATTAACGCAATAGAAAGGAAGGACATAAGCCGGGAAGATGTGGAATTGATATGGGTAGAGCTGCGTAACACTAAGGGGCAGAAGACGCTGGTGGGAGTTGTGTACAGGCCACCTAACAGTAGTAGTGAGGTCGGAGATGGTATTAAACAGGAAATTAGAAATGTGTGCAATAAAGGAACAACAGTTATAATGGGTGACTTCAATCTACATGTAGACTGGGTGAACCAAATTGGTAAAGGTGCTGAGGAAGAGGATTTCTTGGAATATATGCGGGATGGTTTTTTGAACCAACATGTCGAGGAACCAACTAGAGAGCAGGCTATTCTGGACTGGGTTTTGAGCAATGAGGAAGGGTTAATTAGCGATCTTGTCGTGAGAAGCCCCTTGGGTAAGAGTGACCATAATATGGTGGAATTCTTCATTAATATGGAGAGTGACATAGTTAATTCAGAAACAAAGGTTCTGAACTTAAAGAAGGGTAACTTTGAAGGTATGAGACGTGAATTAGCTAAGATAGACTGGCAAATGACACTTAAAGGATTGACGGTGGATATGCAATGGCAAGCATTTAAAGGTTGCATGGATGAACTACAACAATTGTTCATCCCAGTTTGGCAAAAGAATAAATCAAGGAAGGTAGTGCACCCGTGGCTGACAAGAGAAATTAGGGATAGTATCAATTCCAAAGAAGTAGCATACAAATTAGCCAGAGAAAGTGGCTCACCTGAGGACTGGGAGAAATTCAGAGTTGAGCAGAGGAGGACAAAGGGCTTAATTAGGAAGGGGAAAAAAGATTATGAGAGAAAACTGGCGGGGAACATAAAAACGGACTGTAAAAGCTTTTATAGATATGTAAAAAGGAAAAGACTGGTAAAGACAAATGTAGGTCCCCTGCAGACAGAAACAGGTGAATTGATTATGGGGAGCAAGGACATGGCAGACCAATTGAATAATTACTTTGGTTCTGTCTTCACTAAGGAGGACATAGATAATCTTCCAGAAATAGTAAGGGACAGAGGGTCCAGTGAGATGGAGGAACTGAGTGAAATACATGTTAGTAGGGAGGTGGTGTTAGGTAAATTGAAGGGATTGAAGGCAGATAAATCCCCAGGGCCAGATGGTCTGCATCCTAGAGTGCTTAAGGAAGTAGCCCAAGAAATAGTGGATGCATTAGTGATAATTTTTCAAAACTCGTTAGATTCTGGACTCGTTAGTTCCTGAGGATTGGAGGGTGGCTAATGTAACCCCACTTTTTAAAAAAGGAGGGAGAGAGAAACCGGGGAATTATAGACCGGTTAGCCTAACGTCGGTGGTGGGGAAACTGCTGGAGTCAGTTATCAAGGATGTGATAACAGCACATTTGGAAAGCGGTGAAATGATCGGACAAAGTCAGCATGAATTTGTGAAAGGAAAATCATGTCTGACGAATCTCATAGAATTTTTTGAGGATGTAACTAGTAGAGTGGATAGGGAAGAACCAGTGGATGTGGTATATTTGGGTTTTCAAAAGGCTTTTGACAAGGTCCCACACAGGAGATTAGTGTGCAAACTTAAAGCACACGGTATTGGGGGTAAGGTATTGGTGTGGGTGGAGAATTGGTTAGCAGACAGCAAGCAAAGAGTGGGAATAAACGGGACCTTTTCAGAATAGCAGGTGGTGACTAGTGGGGTACCGCAAGGCTCAGTGCTGGGACCCCAGTTGTTTACAATATATATTAATGACTTGGATGAGGGAATTAAATGCAGCATCTCCAAGTTTGCGGATGACACGAAGCTGGGCGGCAGTGTTAGCAGTGAGGAGGATGCTAAGAGGATGCAGGGTGACTTGGATAGGTTGGGTGAGTGGGCAAACTCATGGCAGATGCAATTTAATGTGGATAAATGTGAAGTTATCCACTTTGGTGGCAAAAATAGGAAAACAGATTATTATCTGAATGGTGGCCGATTAGGAAAAGGGGAGGTGCAATGAGACCTGGGTGTCATTATACACCAGTCATTGAAAGTGGGCATGCAGGTACAGCAGGCGGTGAAAAAGGCGAATGGTATGCTGGCATTTATAGCGAGAGGATTCGAGTACAGGAGCAGGGAGGTACTACTGCAGTTGTACAAGGCCTTGGTGAGACCACACCTGGAGTATTGTGTGCAGTTTTGGTCCCCTAATCTGAGGAAAGACATCTTTGCCATAGAGGGAGTACAAAGAAGGTTCACCAGATTGATTCCTGGGATGGCAGGACTTTCATATGAAGAAAGACTGGATGAACTGGGCTTGTACTCGTTGGAATTTAGAAGATTGAGGGGGGATCTGATTGAAACGTATAAGATCCTAAAGGGATTGGACAGGCTAGATGCAGGAAGATTGTTCCCGATGTTGGGGAAGTCCAGAATGAGGGGTTACAGTTTGAGGATAGAGGGGAAGCCTTTTAGGACCGAGATTAGGAAAAACTTCTTCACACAGAGAGTGGTGAATCTGTGGAATTCTCTGCCACAGGAAACTGTTGAGGCCAGTTCATTGGCTATGTTTAAGAGGGAGTTAGATATGGCCCTTGTGGCTACACGGGTCAGGGGGTATGGAGGGAAGGCTGGGGCGGGGTTCTGAGTTGGATGATCAGCCATGATCATAATAAATGGCGGTGCAGGCTCGAAGGGCCGAATGGCCTACTCCTGCACCTATTTTCTATGTTTCTATGTTTCTATGTTTCTTCCCCCAAGCCATCAGACTCCTCAATACCCAGAGCCTGGACTGACACCAACCTACTGCCCTCTACTGTGCCTATTGTCTTGTTTATTATTTATTGTAATGCCTGCACTGTTTTGTTCACTTTATGCAGTCCTGGGTAGGTCTGTAGTCTCGTGTAGTTTTTGTGTTGTTTTACATAGTTCAGTGTAGTTTTTGTATTGTTTCATGTAGCACAATGGTCCTGAAAAACGTTGTCTCGTTTTTACTGTGTACTGTACCAGCAGTTATGGTCAAAATGACAATAAAAAGTCACTTGACTTGACTTGAATTGGTTGATTGTTGGGCAACATGGCCATGTAGCAGTTAGCATAGCGCTATTACAGTGTCAGTGACCCAGGTTCAATTCCCACCACTGACTGTACATCCTCCCCGTAACTGTGTGCGTTTCCTGCGGGTGCTCCGGTTTCCTCCCACATTTCAAAGACGTATGGGTTAGTATGTTAATTGGTCCCAAGGGATTAATTGGCAACATGGATTTGTTGGACAGAAGGGCCTGTTAATATTCTGTATTGCTAATCAAATTTTAAAGTTTTTTTAAACTTTATATGAAGATACAGTGAAAAGCTTGTCTTGCATACTGTACAGAGAGATCAGATCATTACACAGTGTACTGACGTGGAACAGGGTAAAACAATAACAATGCAGAATAAAGTATAACAGCTACTGAAAGTGTGCTGTGCTGGTAAACGATAAAGTACCGGATCGTGATATAAGGCCAAGAGTCCATCTTATTATTCATTAGGTCCGTAAAATATTCTGATAACGGCAGGGTAGGCACTGACCTGGGGCCCGGTGGCATGTGCTTTCAGGGTTTTGTATCCTCTTCCCGGAGAGAGAGGGAGCAAGGAAGAATCTCTGTCATGGGTGGGGTCTTTGATTATGTCCTCTGGTTGATAAGAGAATGGGAACAGTTAAAAGTTTGAGAAAATAGACTAAACAACCAGGACAAAATACTGTAGGAGGTGCCAAGTCCTGAGTAGGAGACCAAGCTGGGCAGGTCAGGATGGGCCTGTCCTCCATGCTCAAAGAGAAAACAAACACAAACTGAGCTAATATTATAAACACAAGAGATTCTGCAGATGCTAGAAATCCAGAGCAACTCATAAACAATGCTGGAGGAACTCGGCAGGTCAGGCAGCATCTATAGAAAGGAATAAGTAGTCGACGTTTCAGGCCGAGACCCTTCATCGGGACTGGAAAGGAAAGTGGGAAGAAGTCAGAATAAGCATATGGGGGGAGGGGAATCAGTGCAAGCTAGATGGTGATTGGTTGATAGGAAGAGGAGGGAATAGGGCTGAAAAAGAAGGGATCTGATAGGAGAAGACAGTGGAACATGGAAGAAAGGCGTGGAGGGGAGCCACTAGAGGGAAGTGATGAGCTGGTGAGGAGAAATGAAGGAGTAAAAGGAGAGCCAGAATGGGGAATGGGAAAAGAGAGAAGGGGGAAGGAGGAGAATTGACCAAAACTTGGAGAAATCAACGTTCATGCTGTCAGGTTGGAAGCTACCCAGTTGCAATATGAGGTGTTTTTCCTTCAACCTGAGAGTGGTCTCATCGTGGATGGAGAGGAGGCCATCAACTTACCATAGCTGCAAGCATTATGTAAAGTTGCGGGCAACAGATGTAAGCCCAGGCATTTCAATGCAGTGATCCGATGTCAGCTCTAACGTAATCAATATTTGACAGGGAAACATGCCGGGCGAAGAGAAAAGTGGCATTAATCCAATAGATCTTCTGAAGAGTCATTTCCAAAATAATGGTGCCCTTGCCCATCCGAATGAAAGGTCAGTTCAGGAGCAGCTTTATGAACAGTCAATGAACCATGAATGCTACATTATTAATATTTTGCACTGGTTATTTTTTTTGTAAATTATCATAATTTTATGGCTTTGTACTATACTTCTGTTGTAAAATAGTTTTGTTAAAGATAAAGTTTAATTTGATTTGTCATGCGCACGTCGAAACATACAGTGAAATCTGTCATTTGTGTCAATGACCAACACAGTGCGAGGATGTGCTGGCGGCAGCCCACAGGTGTTACTGTGCCAACATGGCATGCCCACAAGTTATTAACTTGTGCAGTATGTTTTGGGAATATGGGAGGAAACAGGAGCACGTAGAGGAAACCCACATTGTTACTTGGAGAATGGACAAACTCCTTACAGACAGAGGCAGTAATTGAATCCTTTTCACTGGTACTGTGAAGTGTTATGCTAACCGTTACACTACCATGCTGCCTCATGTGTCTATCTAAAATCTTCTTCAATGTCGCTATAGTAACTGGTTTCATTGCCTCCCCTGACAGCCCTTTCCCAGGCACCCACCATTCTCTGTGTGTCAGAAACTTACCTTGCACATCTTTAAACTTTCTGCAGCTCCTGGTAACTTGGCAGTAGATATATCTCATCAGGAGTCTGAGGACATTTGGTACGTCAGCTAAAGCTCTTGCAAATTTCTACAGGTGTACCGTGGAGAGCATTCTGACTGGCTGCATCACCTTCTGGTATGGCGGGAGTGGGTTGGGAGGGGGAGGCTACTGCACAGGATTGAAATAAGCTGCAGAGAGTTGTAAACTTAGCTCCATCATGGGCATCTTCCAGGACATCTTCAAGGAGCAATGCCTCAAAAAGGCAGCATCCATCTTTAAGGACGTGCCTTGTTCTCATTGCTACCATCAGGGAGGAGGTACAAAAGCCTGAAGGCACTCAGTCAAGTGATTCAGGAACAGCTTCTTCCCTTCTGCCATCCAATTGAACCCACGAACACTACTTAACTACTTTTTTATTTCTACTTTTTGCACTTCTTATTTAACTACTGTAATTCATAGTTTTCTCTCTATTACCATGTATTGCATTGTACTGCAGTCGCAAAGCTAACAAACTTCATGACATATGCCAGTGATATTAAACCCTGATTCTAATTCTTATTCTGATTCCTCTGTCTGTCTGTCATCTATCTGTAGAGTTACAGAATCATAGATTTGTACAGCATGAGAAAGGCTCTTTGGCCTATCCTTTCCATGCCGACAAGACACTTCGACCTGAACCAGTCGCATCTGCCTGCGTTTGGACCATAATCCTCTAAACCATTTCTATCCATGTAGCTGTCCAAATACATTTTAGTCATTGTAACTGTACCCTCTAGCACGTCCTCTGGTAGCTAATTTCTTTTTCCCACCACCCTCTGTGTGAAAAGGTTGTCCCCGTGAGTCGTTACAGCTGCAAGGTAGCGGAGCTTTGAGATCAGAGTTTTCCTTCTCCTAGATGAGCTGCTAACAACAGCTGACGAGCCCCATCTGCCCAAAGCGACTGGTTTTAAGGTGCCAGTAACCTGCCTTTGCCTCTTCTCCTGTCAGTAGAAATAGTTCCGCCAGGCTTAGTAGTAGTAGTTAAGCCACACGTGAAGGCCAGGAGCTAGACTTGGTTGACAGAGGCTATTTGGGACACAGGGCATTTGGGGCATTTATTAGGTAGTGGGAGCCAATCGCACTAACCCCCCCCACCCCCGGTTATGACAACATTAAGAAACCAGAACACAGGGAGAGAACATGTGAAGCTGTAGACCCTGGAGCAAACAATAACCTGCTCGAGAAACACAACAGGACAACAGCGAGTCAGACGTTACAATAAGACCGTGGAGGAGCCAGACGTGGAGCTGTGTCAAAGGTACGTTGCTGAGAGCGTTGGCTAGTTACTAATCACTGACACATGTCGTGGGATTTGTTGTTTTGTGGCATCAGTTGTGACAAGAATACACATAGATTAAGATGTTAGCTGTCCTGTGCTGGCACCAGTGGGATCAGCAGTTGGTCTGCCACCTGTCTTCAGGAGAAAGAGAGATAAGGAAAACAATGGAGCAGCATTTGGAGATGTTAATGAAGGGACGGGAGAGAGTAACGGAAGGGGAGCTGTCAAGATCGGCTCCCCCTTTGAACCTTGAACTGTTTGAAGTGATGGACAGGCGATACCCCAGCAGGGGGATAAAAAGGGACAGGTTCGCTAAGGCAGGACACACACGACACCCGAGGTAACGAGACCCTGGAAGCGGTGCGTCTCTCACAAGTCGGTGGGAAGTTTTGGAAGGCCGGTTGCGGGACCAGGCCATAGACGCACAGGGTGGAAAGGCATGATCGGCGGGAACCTGGTGTGTGTCCACCCTTGCCTGGGTGCCGGTTCACCGCAGAGAAACGATCGTATCTGGAAACGGAGGGGTCACGGTCGGTGACCTCAGATGACATCACAAAGGACTCGCCCGAAAGCTGACTGCGAAGGTCTGTGTGGAAGCCGTTTTGAATATTCATTCGTTTTGCTCTCTCTCTCCTTCCCCCCACTGTCCATCGTCACGGCAGCGATTACTGCGAACTGAACTGAACTAAATTGAACTGAACTTTGCGTCACTTTGAAACTGGTCATTTACCCCTAGACAACGATAGAGCTTGATTGATCCTGTTATCTTAATTCTGTGTACATGTATGTTTATCATTGCTGAACTGTTGCATTCATTATCCTTTTGATTAGAGTACTGTGTTGCTTGTTTCTTTAATAAAACTTTCTTAGTTCTAGTAAACCAGACTCCAACTGAGTGATCCATTTCTGCTGGTTTGGCAACCCAGTTACGGGGTACGTAAGATAAGTGGGGTTCTCGTCCGCGATTTTGAACGCTAAATTTGGGACGGAGTAAATTGATTGGGTCAAAATTCCCAAAAGAAAGAAAAGGCAAACAGCAGAAATGGAGGCTGAGGAATTTATAAAGGCGCCGACCTTGGAGGCATTAGAGGATGCCAGGAAAACGGAATTGGTAGCTGTGGCCAAACGGTTGAATCTTGCTAAGGGGAAGTCGACAATGAGGAGAGAGAAGATACACAGAGCTATCGTAGAGCACTATGTATCTAAAGGTGTGTTTCCCCAAGGGGAGCTGGAGGTGGTGTCTATTGAAAAACCTGCCGGAGACGCAGTACAGGTGCAGCTTGAAAAACTGAGACTCGAGCACGAGTTCCGGGTACGGCAGTTGGAGCGAGAAGAGAAAGAGAGGGACAGACAGTTGGAGCGAGAAGAGAAGGAGAGAGAGTTAGAAAGGCAGGAGAAAGAGTTAGAAAGGCGGGAGAAAGAGCAACAGTTAGAAAGGCAGGAGAGAGAGAGAGAAAGAGTTGGAGCGAGAGGAGAAACAGAGGGAAAGGGAATTCGAGCTGGAGAAGTTAAGGATAAGGGCAGAGCAGGGGCCCGTGCCGAACCAAGGTGGAGGGTTCCGGGCGACCCAGGAGGTTAGGCTGGTTCCCCCATTTGACGATACAGACGTGGATCGGTACTTTCTCCATTTCGAAAAAGTTGCTACAAATCAGGACTGGCCGAGGGATAGATAAGTGGGCTGTTTTGCTTCAGAGTGTACTGAAAGGGAAAGCCCAAGAAGCTTACTCAGCTTTGTCTGCGGAAGATGCCCAGAGGTATGAGGTGGTGAAAGAGGCCATCCTCAGGATTTATGAGTTGGTCCCGGAGGCATACCGGCAGAGGTTCCGGAAAGCAAGGAAGCAGTGGGACCGCACGTATTTAGAGTTTGCCCGTGAGATGCAGACATATTGTGAGCGTTGGTGCGCCTCGAAGGGGGTAGAGGGGGATTATGACAGACTGCTACAGCTGATCCTGATTGAGCAGTTTAAAGGTTGTGTCCCTGAGGGTATGAGACCCTACCTAGATGAGAAAGAGGCAGCCACGTTAGCCGCAACTGCTAAGTTAGCGGATGAGTATGCGTTGACGCATAAAATGAAATTTGCCCCGAGTAAAGGCTACCAGAAGGGTAGTCAGGACGGTGGGTAGAGTCCGCCAGAAAAGTCAGAAAGTAAGCCGGGGACTAGTGAGAAGGATAAGGTAGACCGGGAGCAGTCTGGTAGGAAGTCTCCTGGGGTCGTCTGTTATAATTGCGGGAAAGTCGGACACTTTGCGTCCAGGTGCTTTGCCCCAAAGAAGGAGACAGGAAAAGGAAAAACGGCAATTTTGACTGGCTGTATCAAGCTGGTAAATGAACCGCTAAGGAAGGACAGGTCTACCAAAGTTCAGGAAGGGCGCGAGAGGTTTATCTCGGCCGGATTGGTGTCAGTGAAGGAGGGGTTAAAACCAGTTCCAGTGCAGATCTGGAGAGACACAGGAGTGTGTCAGTCACTGATACTGAAGAGTGTATTAGAGTTTAGCTCAGAGACCCAGACTGGGGAGGTCAAGGTCAAAGGTATTGGGGAAGGGACAGAGGCCGTCCCTTTGCACCAGCTTCACTTACAAAGCAACCTGGTCTCTGGACTAGTCACGATCGGGGTGAGGTCCGAATTACCGATGAAGGGCGTGGAAATCTTGCTCGGTAATGACCTCGCCGGGGGAATCATGTTCCCAGCAGTGAGATTGACAGGTCAGCCTGCCAGCATTGAGGCCCCGCCCATGGACTCACAGGTTCATCACGGGACTGCAGTAGTAAATTTAGCTGAGACGTTTCTGACAGCCTTGTACGAGAAGGGGGTAGAAAGTGAAAAGAAGGAGTGTAGGGAAACAAGAGGTAGTGAGGGAGCTGAGACAGACTTAGCATTAGCCAGGAAAGAATTTGTGCAGGCGCAGGAACGAGACAAGGGGCTGATGGTTTTGGCGGAGACAGCTCTCTCTGACACAGAATTAACAAGGGAACTAGTAGGCTATTGTGTGGAGGAGGAAGTGCTAAGGAAGAAAGGGAGACCAAGTACCGTACCCGCAGATGAGGAATGGGGGGTGGTGCAAAAGAGTTATGGGGATGAGATTTTTAACCTGGCCCACAAGGTACCCCCCGGTGGACATTTTGCGGTGCTGGAGGAAACAGTTGGTGGAATCATGAAAGAGGTTTACCGGCCGCACCGGATGAAGGATGTTATTGATTATGGCCAACGCGAACTGAGACGGTCACAGGCTTTTGATATGCTAACAAACCTAGTCGATGTTAGCGCGGAAATCAATGAAGCTAGGGTCCCCCGATAAGAGAAAAAAACCATTTTGAAAAGATGAGTATGGTATCGACCAGATGGGAGAAGGCTATTGTTTTGGCCAGCTCTGCTGATAAGGTCTCTCCCTTAATCCCCGAACAAGGCGACTCTTTAGGAGAAGTAATGAAACGACTCGCACACGTGCGTTTGATTGTCCCGAGGCGATGCAAAGAACTGGGACGTTGGGTGGTGTTTGTTACACTAGGCAAGCCTAGCGAGCAACGCTCCTATAGAATGAGTAATTCGGTGACGAAAGGGCTGACGAACACAGAGGTGTGTACTGGCAATGTAATACAGCTGTCTGAAGCCAGCTTGATAGTGAACCTTGAAAAAAATGAGTTCGGCCACACGAAGGTCACTTACCTGGGAATTGTGGTGACACAGGGGCAGCTGGCAGCAATGCAAGCTAAAGTGCGGGCTATCTCTGACATCCCAACCCCAACAGACAAGAGGGCCCTCAGAAGGCTCTTGGAGATGGTGGGGTGCTGTAGGAAGTTTTGCAATAACTCTGCGGTTACTACCCCTCCCCCTCCTACTAAGCCCTTGCGAGAGAAAACTAAGTCGGAATGGGACGACCCTTGTTATTGTGGTCCAGGACGAAACCCAATGAAAGGTTACATTGATTGCAATTCATTAGTGTTTTTGGCCACTATGAAGTTTGCCAAGTTGGAGCCTGGTCTAAGGGATTATTAATAACACATATAAAAGGAACAGAAAATGTGATGGCTGTCTGCCAGGTGTTGACAACTTCAAATTCGCTGTACTAGCCAAATAGCTGATAAAGATGTGTATTTGTGTGTATCAAATAATGTATTCATGTTTGTAATTTTTACCCCGGTAAAAATCCTTAAAGGGGGGAAGTGTGACGAGAATACACATAGATTAAGATGTTAGCTGGCCTGGGCTGGCACCAGTGGGATCAGCAGTTGGTCTGCCACCTGTCTTCAGGAGAAAGAGAGATAAGGAAAACAATGGAGCAGCATTTGGAGATGTTAATGAAGGGACGGGAGAGAGTAACGGAAGGGGAGCTGTCAAGATCGGCTCCCCCTTTGAACCCTGAACTGTTTGAAGTGATGGACAGGCGATACCCCAGCAGGGGGATAAAAAGGGACAGGTTCGCTAAGGCAGGACACACACGACACCCGAGGTAACGAGACCCTGGAAGCGGTGCGTCTCTCACAAGTTGGTGGGAAGTTTTGGAAGGCCGGTTGCGGGACCAAGCCATAGATGCACAGGGTGGAAAGGCACGATCGGCGGGAACCTGGTGTGTGTCCACCCTTGCCTGGGTGCCGGGTTCACCGCAGAGAAACGATCAAATCTGGAAACGGAGGGGTCACAGTCGGTGACCTCAGATGACATCACAAAGGACTCGCCCGAAAGCTGACTGCGAAGGTCTGTGTGGAAGCCGTTTTGAATATTCATTCGTTTTGCTCTCTCTCCTTCCCCCACACTGTCCATCTCCCACGGCAGCGATTACTGCGAACTGAACTGAACTAAATTGAACTGAACTTTGCGTCACTTTGAAACTGGTCATTTACCCCTAGACAACGATAGAGCTTGATTGATCCTGTTATCTTAATTCTGTGTACATGTATGTTTATCATTGCTGAACTGTTGCATTCATTATCCTTTTGATTAGAGTACTGTTGCTTGTTTCTTTAATAAAACTTTCTTAGTTCTAGTAAACCAGACTCCAACTGAGTGATCCATTTCTGCTGGTTTGGTAACCCAGTTACGGGGTACGTAACACAGTATAGTGCAATACATAAAAACTAGAATTTACAATCAGAAATTTAAAAGAAATTAATAAATATTTCAAAATGAGAGCAAAAAGTGAGGTAGTGTTCATGGACCATGGTTCAAATTTGACATTCGGCCTTGCAGAGACTGGGGTTCCAACCTCCAGTGCCTGGCTTGCACTCATATAACCATATAACAATTACAACACGGAAACAGGCCATCTCAGCCCTTCTAGTCCATGCTGAACTCTTACTCTCACCTAGTCCCACCGACCTGCACTCAGCCCATAACCCTCCATTCCTTTCCTGTCCATCTAGCTGTCCAGTTTAACTTTAAACGACAACATCAAACCTGCCTCAACCACTTTTACTGGAAGGTCATTCCACACAGCCACCACTTTCTGAGTAAAGAAGTTCCCCCTCATGTTACCCCTAAACTTTTGCCCTTTAACTCTCAACTCATGTCCACTTGTTTGAATCTCCCCCACTCTCAGTGGAAAAAGCCTATCCACGTCAACTCTATCTCTCCCCCTCATAATTTTAAATACCTCTATCAAGTCCCCCCTCAACCTTCTACGCTCCAAAGAATAAAGACCCAACTTGTTCAACCTTTCTCTGTAACTTAGGTTACAGACGTCAGGCCTCTGATCTTAAGAAATGAAAAAAACAATTAGAGCAACACCAGGGCAAAATAGTGATCTAATGACAAGAGCGGGAAATAACAGTCCCTATCACGTTGAGTGTTTCCCTTCAGGCTCCTGTACCACCTCCCTGATGGTAGCAATGAGAAGAGGGCATGTCCTGGGTGATGGGGTCCTTAACAATGGATGCTGCCTTCTTGAGACATCGCCTTTTGAAGGTGTCCTCAATATTTTGTACTCCTCTAATATGCTCAAGGCCCAATCTGAGTGAGCTCTTTTGTGTTGAAATCTGGGGCACACAGTTGTGAAGTCAAGCTGAGGAAGGTCAGAGTTAATGTCAAAAAAGCAGCTATGCCCTGAGCTGTTTGTCTGAGAAGGAAAAACAAAATAAACAACATTAGAGCCAATGGCAAATGAATAATTGAGGGGGGAAATAAATTAGGTCTCATTGATCTTGATAGTGCTAAGTGGCAATTTAATATCACTGTGACTGAGTGCCTCACGAAAACAATCCCTCGTGCCACCATTAGAGAAGATGCTTGGGTGCTGCCCTAATGCATTGTGACAGGACTGTGTCTCCAGGCAACTGTCTAGTTGTCTTCGGTAACCAGTTACCGCAATGCACAATAAAACATCTCCACTTCCCATAGACAAATGGAGACCTGGTCCTTGTGTACATATTAATGTTGATTTTCCCACAAAACGGGGAGCTAAGTTGGCACGACACCCATCACTGTTCAGCAGAGTGCATCCATGAAGCACATACAGTACAGTGGTGAAGTCTATTGTCATTTGACTACATGCATGGATATAACAAACATAACCATATAGAAATCAAACAATGTTTCTTCAAACCAGGGTGTCAAGCACATAACACACAATAACTTTTGAAAAGGATAAAATCTACAGATGAATCACACATAAATATCAAACTAAAGTGCATTAGTATTGAATATTGGAAGGTACAGAACAGATCAACCAGTGACACTTCGAAAACGATGTGGCCAGAAGTTCAGAAGCCTGGGGAAAGAAACTGTTTCTCATCCTGACCGATCTTGTTTAAATGCATCAGAGTCTCCTGCCTGGTGGAAAGTCAAGGAGGATGCCGGATGGATGGGAGGGATTCTCAATAATACTAAGGGCTCTGCCGTTTTTTTTATGATGTACAGCACCAGACACATGGCCATCAAGCCCTCCGTCCTGTGGTACTCTTTGAAAGTAATGCCTAACTAGTTCCACTCTCTTGCCCTTTTCTCTGAAGCCTCACACACATTTTCATTTAGCGTATCTTATTCCCTCTTGACTCTGTTTCCATTGCTTTTTCTGGCGGTGCCTTCTGGGTCATAACACATTGTAGTGTGAAAAAATAAGTCTCCATATCTATCACACCCCTGGTTCCTTTGATAATTATCTTAATGAGATTACCGTGATGCTGACTCTTTGCAGTTGATCATCCACTCAACAGTGCTTCAGATTCAGATTCAGATTTATTTATCACTTATGTTGTTTGTGGCGACAACAAGTACAACCTAAGGATATGCTGGGGGCAGCGCACAAGTGTTGGCAGACATTCAAGCACCAACATGCTCAGCAGAACAACACAAATAACAGCGGCAAAATAGCAAGAGCAAAAGAAGACCCTTACCTCACTTCCAGCCACCTATCTACCCCACACACACACACACACAGCCTCCAGCCTCCAGTGGACTGGCAGACAACAGATCTCTAACTTCCCCAGTGGACACATAGGCTCGTAGGCCCATGCTTTCGGCCATCACACCTCAATTTCTGAACTTCCAATTGACTTCCGGGCTTCAACCTTTGGTATTGACCCCAGGACTTGCTGTTGATGGCATTGGTGTGAACAGGTAGTTCCATCCAACTGTGGTCGTTCCCAGAGGGAGTGAGTAAAGGAAGGAAAAAATTAAGAACTGAATCATTCCCGGGCACTTCCTCATAGCCACAGTTCTCTCGCTCAATACCGCTGGAGGATGGCGCCGAAGTCTTGGGTCTTGAGCAAGGTTTAATCGACGCGGTTTGTGGATCAGATTCTGTAGCTCATGTTATGATGTGTTTCTGGTTTCTGGTTGCTCCTTTCTTTTTTATTGCTGGTTTGTGTGATTTTGATGGAGTGACTCACTCTGCAGCCGCAGCTGGCAGTCAATGAATGACACAGCACTAAGTTGAAATGAGCTGAACTAAGCTACTCTCTCAATGATTTTGGTTTGATGTTTTATATTCTGTGTTTTTCACTCATTTTTTGCCGTTTGTGCAATTTGTTCTTTTTTTTACACGTTGGGTGTTTGATGTTTTCGTTGAACAGTTGCATGGTTTTCTTTGTTTCGTGGCTGTCTGGGTGAAGACGAATCTCAGGGTTGTATACAGCATACAGAACTTGGTAATAAATGCACTTTGAATCTTTGAATTTGGCATCATGTTTAGCATGGGTACTGTAGGCCGAATGGCCTGTTCCTGTGCTGTGCTGTTCTTTGTTCTATGTTCTATAAATCTCAAAGCATCAATCACTTGCAACACACACAAAATGCTGGAGGAACTCAGCAGATCAGGTAGCATCCATGGAAATGAACCATCAACGTTTTGGGCCAAGAAATCAACTGTTAGTTCACATCCAGGATGCTGCCTGACCTGCTGAGTTCCTCCAGCATCTTGTGTGTGTTGCTTTCGATTTCCAGCATCTGTAAAATATCTTGTGTTTCCATCAATTACTTGTCGTTTTTCCATTGTAATGACTATTATCACACGATCTGAAGTCTAAGGGATAGATTATATCTCGATATAAATGCTTAAGGAAGGCTATAGTGAGTTGAGAATTGTTCTGCAAGTTCCCTGCAGTCTTTACTGGATGTATAACCATATAACCACATAACAATTACAGCATGGAAACAGGCCATCTTGGCACCCCTAGTCTGTGCCAAATGCTTACTCTCACCTAGTCCCATCTACCTGCACTCAGCCCATAACCCTCCCTTCCTTTCCTGTCCATATACCCACCCAATTTTTTTTTTAATGACAAAATAGAACCTGCCTCTACCACTTCTACTGGAAGCTCGTTCCACACAGCTACCACTTTCTGAGTAAAGAAGTTCCTCCTCGTGTTACCCCAAAACTTGTGCCCCATACCTCTCAACTCATGTCCTCTTGTTTGAATCAGAATCAGAATCAGAATCCTTTATTATCGCCAAGTATATGGACACATACAGGGAATTTGGTGCTGGTTTCCCTGAGCTCTCACTGTACAGAATCAAAAAGCAAACAAAACAATTGTGCAAATAACCGTGAACTATATACAATGAGGTATACCTGTGTATGTACAGGTGGACTTGGTTTATAATAGACTAAAATTCAAGTGTTCATAAGACTGATGGCATATGGAAAGAAACTGTTCTTGTACCTATTTGTCCTGGCATACAGTGATCTAAAGCACCTACCAGAAGGAAGGAGTTGGAACAGGTGATGTCCAGGGTGTGATGGGTCTACAATGATGCTGCTTGCTCGCTTCCTGACTCTAGATGTATATAAATCCTGGATCGAGGGCAGCTTCACACCAATAATCCTTTCCGCAGCCCTGACGGTTCTTTGGAGTCTATTCTTATCTTGTTTGGTAGCTGATCCAAACCAGACAGTGATGGACAAACAGAGAACAGACTGGATTATTCCTGAATAGAATTGAATCAGCAGCTCCTGAGACAGGTTGTACTTCCTTAGTTGACATAGGAAATACAACCTCTGCTGAGCCTTTTTGATAAGAGTGTCCGCATTGGGTGTCCACTTCAGGTCCTGGGAGATTGTGACACCCAGAAACCTGAAGGTCTCCACAGCAGAGACAATACTGTTGAGTATAGTGAGTGGGGGGCTCCTCCTGAAGTCCACTGTCATCTCCACAGTCTTGAGCGTATTTAGCTCCAGATTGTTCTGACCACACCAGAGGGCCAGCCGTTCCACCACCCGTCTGTCTGCAGACTCATCACCGTCTCGGATAAGGCCAATGACAGTTGTGGCGTCTGCAAACTTCAGGAGTTTAACAGATGGATCTTGTGAGGTACAGTCATTAGTGTAAAGGGAGAAGAGCAGTGGGGAGAGCACACATCCCTGGGGAGCACTGGTACTGATTGTCCGGGTGCTAGTAATGATGCTCCCCAACCTCACTTGCTGCACCCTGTCAGTCAGGAAGCTTATGATCCACTGACAGATGAAGGGGAGATAGTGAGCTGAATCTCCCCTACTCTCAATGGAAAAAGCCTATCCACGTCAACTCTATCTATCCCCCTCATATTTTTAAATACCTCTATCAAGTCCCCCCTCAACCTTCTACACTCCAAAGAATAAAGACCTAAATTTCATGTTTTTTGACATAATCTCACAAAGGCCAGCGGTGGTCCCAATGGGTGGATCAGAACACTGAAAGTGGGCAACAGCTCTTAGGGGGTTTGCATTTTGGGTTGATTTTTATCCATTTTGGTCATTAGGAAAACCTCTCCCTCAGGGCAAACCATACTGCCAGAATCGCCAGGAAGCAATCACAATAGCAACAACACACTTATAAGTTGTGAAGTGATCCAAGACGCTTTGCAAGGGTGTATATGGTCAAACTGTACAAACAGCAGGAAGAGCATATTCCAGAGAATGAATACCAACACTGACTTTACTTGACCTGGTCAGAGCCACTAACTTTCTTGCAGCGCTAATTTACTGCAGATTGGGTGGTCAGTTCATACTTACTGACATTTATTTATTTTTCCACTCAACCTTCACATCAATATTAAATGGCCTTCTCCTTTCCATCTGAAGTTTGTCCTTCCGAACTTGGGAAACTGTCCTTGCACTATCTGAGGACTTTGATGCTTCTGAAGTATTTTGAAGTTTAATCTATCGCCAGATCTTGACAATAAATTCTTTACCAACAGTCCTTATCCCGACTCCACCCTCACCAAGAACCAAGCACTCAAACAAGAACAGAAGCCGAGGACCTGAGGATCTCGATAGAGTATTTAAATTAAATTACTTCTGATAGAAGTTCAGTTGAAAATGGTCCTTTGTTGCATAGAACTTGGACGATAGAACAAAGAACTTACTCTCAGTGATCATTGTAAAGTGACCACTGAGTGTATGTTTGTGGTCTTCTGCTGTTGTACAATTCATACTGTTGTAACACATGGTTATTTCAGTTACTGTCACCTTGAACCAGTCTGGCCATTCTCCTCTCACGCTCACTCATCAACAAGGCATTTTTGGCCACAGAACTGCCGTTCACTGGATGTTTTTTGCTTTTCACACCACTCTCTGTAAACTCTAGAGACTGCTGTGTGTGAAAGTCTCTGCTCTTTCTGAGATACTTAAACCACCCCATCTTGCACCAACATTTATTTCACGGTCAAAGTCACTTAAATCACATTTCTTCCTCATTCTGATGTTTGGTCTGAACAACAACTGAATCTCTTGACCATGTCTGCATGCTTTTATGCTTTGAGTTGCTGCCTTGTGATTGGCTGATTAGATATTTGCATTAAGGAGCAGGTGTACAGGTGTACCTACTGAGTGTAGATCATAGAATAAGTTTGCAGCAAAGACAATGCTGAACTAAACCAACTCCCTTCTGCCAGTACACGATACAATACCCATAGTATTTGACAAGAGCACTGTGGCTTAGCGGTTAGCACAATCATTTTACAGCACCAGAGATTCCTGCTGTCTGTAAGGAGTTTGTATATTCTCCTGACATGAATGCCTGTGTTTCCTACAGTTGCTCCGGATTATTCCCACATTCCAAAAGACATACGGATTAGAGTTAGTGAGTTCTGAACATGCTATGTTGGTGCCCCACGCATGGTGACAATTGCAGGCCACTGTCAGCATGTTGCTAACGATGACACGAACTGTATGTTTCAATGTGTATGTGACAAATAAAGCTAATCTTTATTTAAAAATCTTTAATCTACTAGGCTGATCCAGAAGAACAAGGCACATGGGATCCATGGAGAGAAAGTGGATTTCATTCAAAATTGATGTGGCCATAGAATAAGAATCAGGTTTAATACTACTGGCATTTGTCGAGAAATTTGTTGGCTTGCGGCAGCAGTACATGGCAATACATAATTTTAAAAACCTAAAATTTACAATAAGAAATGTACAGAATATGTATACATGGTTTCATTGTGATAATAATGACATGTTGGCAACAGCACATGACAAACGTCGAGCTCTATAACGACCTACCGATGCTCACCACTAAAATCGAGGCGAGAAGACTGCAACTAGCGGGGCACTGTCTACGCCACCCCGAGCTACCTGCCAGCTTAGTCATCATATGGGAGCCCAAGCACTGGAGGATGAACCCTGGGTGCCCTCCCAAGACTAGGGTCAACACGCTCCTAGAAGACAGCAGCGCAGCTAATGTCGATGAACTGAGGGAGAGGGAGAAGTGGAGAGTCCGTCATCGTGCCCGACACCGGCCCCCTAGGCCTGAGTCGACGTAGTAGTGGTAGTAGCAGTAGGTTCATTGTCTGTGAAGAAATCTGATGACGTTGGGAAGGAAGCTGCTCCTAACGTGTTGAGTGTGTGTCTTCAGGTTCCCGTACCTCCTCCTTGGTGGGAGAAATGAGAAGAGGGCATATCCTGGGTGTTGGGGGGCCCATTTGAGGATGGATGCCCGCCTTTCTGAGGCATTGCCGTTTGAAGATGTCCTCGTTGCTGGGGAGGTTAGCGCCCATGATGGAGCTGGTTGAGTTTACAACTTTCTCTAGCTTTTCCCAACCCCGTGCAGTACGCACCCCCCCAACCCCTCCATACCAAACGGTGATGGAGCCAGTTAGGTCCTGATGAAGGGTCTCGGCCCAAAACATCATCTGTTTACTCTTTATCATAGATGTTGCCTGGCTTGCTGACTTCCTCCAGCATTTTGTGTGTGTTTCCAGTTCGAATGGTCTCCATGGTATATCTGTAAAAAGTCAGAGCACAGAGGGAGGAGTGCTATATGACTGAAGCTGTGTGACCAGTGATGTTCCACAGGGACCAGTGCTGGCATCTCCGTACAACTGATTTGGACAAAGTTGGTGATGGGTTGGTTCATCATTTTGCAGACAACACAAAAGTTGTTGGAGTTTTGTACAGTGAGGAAGGCTATTAAAGGATACACCAGGATAGAGATCAAATAATAATATGGATGGAGAAACAGCAGATGGAACTTAATCGCTTGGTGTCATGTTTACAGCACCAACAATCGGGGTTTCAATTCCCACCACGGACTGTAGGAAGGTTGTACGTTGTCCCTGTGACTATGTGGGTTTCCTCTGGGTACTCTGGTTTCCTCCTACATTCCAAAGATGTATGGGTTAGTAAGTTATGGGCATGTAATGTTTGAGCCGGAAACATCCTCAGACTGTGTTGGTCGCTGACGTAAATGACACATTTCACTGCTTGCTTTGATGTACACATGGTAAATAAAGCTGACCAATCTATCTTTAATTCAGACAAGTGTGAGGTGTTGCACATCATGAGGCCAAATGTTAGGGTAGTGGTCGATCTTGGAGACTTTCCCAGTAGATCCCAAAAAAAATAAAAAATAAATACACAAATACTGTTGTAATGTAGGCATTATAAAAATAAGTAATACTAATTATGATAATGGTAATATAGCAATACTGTCGCTACTGAAAGCTGTTTGTAGAGGGAGATTGTTTCCGGGTTGTGGGGTTTTGGTTCTGTACTTTCTGCCCAGTGCGCATGTGTATAGTTCCCCCGCCATGCACCGTGGTAGGAAAGACCGGAAGTAAAACCCAGCAACCTCTCTTTACAAACAGCTTTCCATAGCGGGGGTATTGCTATATTACTATTATCCTAATTTGTATTAACTTATCTTTATAATGCTCACATTACAACATTTCTCCCCCTTTAAACATTTCCAACATTCCCTATATGTAAATAACTGGGAAACAAAAAACAGTGGTGTCATTATCTTGCATACCTCTGAAACTTATACTAGTATCTCAGTAACAGTTTACCAATACAAAACACCTGAAAAACATGGCAGATTCAACATTCAGTCTAACAAAGGAAACTGTCCATTCAAATACTCAGTCTGTCAGGAGGTTTGCGAGGGCGCTGTGTTACAACAGATGAAAATTATGAAATCTAAGTACAGGAGCTGTCTCACGGACTGTCTCAAACTGGCTGTCTGTAGTTATGAGTCAAATTTCAGGGAACTAGCAGGAAGTATTCAGCCCCAGTCATCACACTGAGTGCAACAGTCAACTTTTATCCATTTATTTTTTGTGTTGAAATAAAATTAAATAATGAAACATAGAATTAAAGGTGTTATAATGTGAGCATTATAAAAATAAGTAATATTAATTATGATAATGGTAATATAACAATACTCCCGCTACGGAAAGCTGTTTGTAAAGAGAGGTTGTTTCCAGGTTGTGGGGTTTTACTTCTGGTCTTTTCTGCCCGGTGCGTATGCGTGTGACTGACCGATTTACGTTTGTAGTAGGTCGATCTTGCCTTTCACTAAGGCCAAGGTAGGGAATCTTGGGCTTAAAAAGGTTGGCAACACTATGTTAGGGGTAAGTGTCTGTAAGTGGCAAGACCATTAGGAGCACTGAGAGACAGAGGGACTTGGGGTCCAAGTGCACAGCTCCCTAAAAGTGGCAGCACATGTGGGTCAGGAGGGCGTACAGCACACTTTCTGTCATCAGTCAGGGTACTAAGTGTAAGATGACTTGACATGTTACAACTGCATAGCATTTTGACTCGGCCACGTTTAGAGGATTGTGCGCTGTTCTGGTTGCCAAGTTGTAGGAAGGATGTGGAAACATCATATTCTAGAAGGCTTTTAGGATTAATTTGAAAGGGGCGTTGTTTTGCCTGACACCGGCCCCCTAGGCCTGAGTCGACGTAGTAGTAGTGTTGTTTTAAAGAGATCTATGAGGGATATTTTCTACACAGAGAGGTGGGTGCCTGGAACATGCTGCCAAAGGAGGTGGGCAGGCAGATATAATAACAACACTTTGGAGTCATTTAGACAGACAGATGAGCATGCCACGAATGGAGGGATATAGGTCATGTGCAGGCAGATGGGGTTAGATTAATTTGGCACCATTGTTGGAGCAGATATGCTCTACCGAAGGGCCTGTTCCTGTGGTGTACTGTTCTACATTCTAATATGAAGAGATCCCCTGTACATCTTCCATATGAACCCATGGCAACTTCTACATCCACTTGAGAAGTCAGGCATGGTCACTCATGAAGGATTCGGATAGTTGGGCATTTGTTGTGACTATTACCATCAACTTTGCGTACAAATCTCTGTCTAAGAGGTGAAAGTTCCTAGTATATAATTTGTTCATTATGTGCCGTGTTGTATGAAGTGGGTGATCATGGTCTTTCCGTGACCATGAATTTTCTTGGCAAATTTTCCTGCAGAAGTAGTTTGCCATTGCCTTCTTTTGGGCAGTGTTGTTACAAGACAGGTGACCCCAGTCATTATTAATATTCTTCAGAGATTGTCTGCCTGGTGTCAGTGGTCGCATAACCAGGACTTGTGATATGCACCAGCTGCTCATATGACCATCCACTTCTTGCTCTCATAGCTTCACGTGACCCTGATCGGGGACTAAGTGGTTGCTATACCTTGCCCAGGGATTGGAATTAGGCTAAGCTGCCCATCGAGTCCACTTCACTATTCAATCATGTTGATTTTCAAACCCGTTCTCCTGCTGTCTCCCCGTGTCTGTTAACTCCCAGGTCCTCCCCAACTTACAAACATCTGAAATACATTCAGTGGCCACCTGTACACCTATTTGTTAATGCAAATACCAAATCAGCCAATCATGTGGCAACAACTCAATGCATAAAAGCATGCAGACATAGTCATAAGGTTCAGGGTGGTTTGAGTATCTGTAGAAACTGCTGATCTCTTGGGATTTTCACACACAACATTCTCTAGATTTTACAGAATAGTGTGAAAAATGAAAAAAAAATCCAGTAAGCGGCAGTTCTGTTGGTGAAAATACCTTGTTAATGAGAGAGGTCAGAGAAGAATGGCCAGACTGGTTCACACTGACAGGAAGGCAACAAGTAACCCAAAAAACCACGCGTTACAGCAGTGGTATGCAGAAGATCATCTCTGAACACAACACATCCGAAGTTGAAGTGGATGGGCTACAGCAGCAGAAGACCTTGAGCATACACTCTGTGTCCTCTTAATAGTAAAACACACAAAATGCCGGAGGAACTCAGCAGGCCAGGCAGCATCTATGGAAAAGAATAAGCAGTCGACATTTCGGGCCGAGAGCCTTCTCAGTGTCTACTTTATTAGGTGCAGGAGGAACCTGATAAATTAACTGCTGAGTGCATGTATAGCCCGCAGATACAAACAAACGTTTGAGAGACCCACAGGATAAACGAGGGTCTGCAGCATCTTTTGCCCCCTGGGAATATGGTTTGCGGCCGCACTTCCCACTTTCGAAATGCCCGGGTTACCAACGGTTTACATCCTGCTGTTGCCTGGATGTGTCTCTGGTTTTTAGCGTGTATTCCTGTGTTTAGAGGGCCCCTCTTGTGTCTATTGCTTACTGTGTCTTCCTGGGAAGAAGGGTAGCGGGGTAGGGGTGGGGGGAGGAGGAAGAGTTGGAGAGAGGACGGGGGGGGCTCGAGAAGCAATGTATTCTCACCCTCGCCAGTGGAAAAACATAATTCACACTGCATGCAGCAGGATGGAAAACATTAATTTACGGGTCATTTCGAACATTTTCTTCTCATGACAAAACTTTTTATTTTCTTTTCCTTGAGCAGTGGCATAGTAAAGAAACAGAGGAACTCCTGGCTACAACCATCTGTAACTGAGCTGGCTGTTCTGAACTCAAAAACTGCAGAAAAAAAACACATAGTGGGAGCTTTTGGAAATTCGGTTTGTCGTTTGTTGTGGGGGGGTTTAATTGGAAGCTATGCTCAGTGGCCACTTTATGAGCTACCTCCTGTACTTCCTGCACCTAATAAAGTAGTCACTGAGTTTAGTGTATGGTCTTCTGCTTCTGTACCCCATCCATAAGACCATAAGATATAGGAGCAGAAGTAGGCCATTCGGCCCATCAAGTCTGCTCCACTATTCAATCATGGCTGATCCAATTCTTCCACTCGTCCCAACACCCCTGCCTTCTCCCCATACTCTTCGATACCCTGGCTAATCAAGAACCTATCTATTTCTGCATTAAATGCACCCAATGACTTGTCCTCCACAGCCACTCGTGGCAACAAATTCCACAGATTTACCACCCTCTGACTAAAGTAATTTCTCCGCATCTCTGTTCTAAATGGATGTCCTTCATTCCTGAAGTCATGCCCTCTTGTCCTAGACTCCTCTACCATGGGAAATAACTTTGCCATATCTAATCTGTTTAGGCCTTTTAACATTTGGAATGTTTCTATGAGATCCCCCCTCATTCTCCTGAACACCAGGGAATACAGCCCAAGAGCTGCCAGACATTTCTCATACGGTAATCCTTTCATCCCTGGAATCATTCTCGTGAACCTTCCCTGAACCCTCTCCAATGTCGGTATATCCTTTCTAAAATAAGGACCCCAAAACTGCACACAATACTGCAAATGTGGTCTCACGAATGCCTTATAGAGCCTCAACATCACATCCCTGCGCTTATATTCTATACCTCTAGAAATGAATGCCAACATTGCATTCGCTTTCTTCACCACCGACTCAACCTGGAAGTTAACCTTTAGGGTATCCTGCACAAGGACTCCCAAGTCCCTATACATCTGCGTTTTGAATTCTCTCCCCATCTAAATAGTAGTCTGTCCATTTATTTCTTCCACCAAAGTGCATGACTATACACTTTCCCACATTGTATTTCATTTACCACTTCTTTGCCCATTCCCCTAAACTATCTAAGCCTCTCTGCAGGCTCTCTGTTTCTTCAACACTACCCACTCCTTCACCTATCTTTGTAACATCAGCAAACTTAGCCACAAATCCATTAATCCCATAGTCCAAATCATTGACATACATCATAAAAAGCAGCGGTCCCAACACTGACCCCTGTGGAACTCCACTGGTAACTGGCAGCCAGCCAGAATAGGATCCCTTTATTCCCACTCTCTGTTTTCTGCCGATCAGCCAATGCTCCACCCATGCTAGTAACTTCCCTGTAATTCCATGGGCTTTTATCTTGCTAAGCAGCCTCATGTGCGGCACCTTATCAAAGGCCTTCTGAAAATCCAATTACGCCATGTCTACTGCATCTCCTTTGTCTACCCTGCTTGTAACTTCCTCAAAAAATTTCAGTAGGTTAGTCAGGCAGGATTTTCCTTTCAGGAAAGCATGCTGGCTTTGTCTTATTTTGTGATGTGTCTCCAGGTACTCCGTAATCTCGTCCCTAACAATCAATTCCAACAACTTCACAACCACAGGTGTGAGGCTAACAGGTCTATAGTTTCCTATATACCTCTTCCTACAGATGCTGCCTGGCCTGCTGCGTTCACCAGCAACTTTGATGTGTGTTGCTTGAATTTCCAGCATCTGCAGAATTCCTGTTGTTTCTATAGTTTCCTTTCTGCTGCCTCCCACCCTTCTTAAATAACGGTGTAACATTTGCAATTTTCCAGTCATCCGGTACAATGCCAGAATCTATCGATTCTTGAAAGATCATTGTTAATGCCTCCACAATCTCTCCAGCACCTTCCTTCTGAACCCGAGGGCGCATTCCATCAAGTCCAGGAGATTTATCCACCCTCAGACCATTAAGCTTCCTTCTCAGTCGTAATTTTCACTGCACATACTTCATTTCCCTGACACTGTTGAATGTCCAGTCTACTGCAGATGTCTTCCACTGTGAAGACTGATGCAAAATATGCATTCAGTTCCTCTCCCATCTCTGCGTCTCTCATTACAATATCTCTAGCGTCATTTTCTATTGGTCCTATATCTACCCTCAATTCTCTTTTACCCTTTATATACTTAAAAAAGCTTTTAGTATCTTCTCTGATATTAGTCACCAGCTTCCTTTCATAGTGCATTGTTTCCTTTTTAATAACCTTCTTAGTTTCCTTGTGCAAGTTTTTAAAAGCTCTATCCTGAAACTAGCTTTGGCTTCATTGTATGCCCTCTCTTTTGCTTTTACTTTGGCTCTGACTTCACTTGTCAGCCATGATAGTGTCCTTCTTCCATTTGAAAATTTCTTCTTATTTGAAATGTATCTGTCTTGCACGTCCCTCATTTTTTGCAGAAACTCCAGCCATTTCTGTTCTGCTGTCCTTCCTGCTAGTGTCCTTTTCCAGTCAACCTTGGCCAGTTCCCCTGTCATGCCATTGTAATTTCCTTTATTCCACTGAAATACCAACACATTAGAATTTAGCTTCTCCTTCTCAAATTTCAAATTGAACTCGATCATATTGTAATCACTGGTCCCTAAGGGTTCCTTAACCTTAAGCTGTCCTATCACTTCTGGATCATTGCACAACACCCAATCCAGCACAGCCAATCCCCTAGTGGGCTCAACAACAAGCTGTTCTAAAAAGCTATCCCTTAGTCTACAAATTCTCCCTCGAGGTGTAGTACTGGGCTGGTTTTCCCAATTCACTTTCATGTTAAAACCCCAATGATTATCATGACACACCTTTTCTATCTCCTGCTGTAATTTGTAATCCACATCCCGGCTGCTGTTTGGAGACCTGTATACAACTGCCATTAGGGTCCTTTTACCCTTGTTATTTCTTAACTCAACCCATAGAGACTCTACACCTTCCGATCCTATGTCATCCCTTTCTAATGATTTAATATTATTCCTTATACACAGGGCAACACCACTGCCTCTGCCTACTAACCTATCTTTCCGATACACCATATATCCTTGGACATTCAGCTCCCAATGGCAGCCATCCTTTAGCCAAGTTTCA
The DNA here is from genome assembly GCF_963921235.1 of Mobula hypostoma. NCBI lineage: Eukaryota > Metazoa > Chordata > Chondrichthyes > Myliobatiformes > Myliobatidae > Mobula > Mobula hypostoma. The sequence goes on along the minus strand of NC_086098.1, from coordinate 170,756,356 downwards.
GAGATGGCCACATCATCATACTTGCCAATCCATAGCTGAATTTCAAGTTTGTCCATTTTATTTCTTATGCTGTGTGCATTCAAATACAACACTTTCAGACCAGTATTTGTTGCTTTCTGTTTTAATTGCACCACGCCTCTATTGCCCTGTAACTCATCCCACTGGCTGTGATTACGTCTCTCCTTTCTATCATCTCTGTTGCATGCTATCTTTGATTTATTTCTTGATTTCCCTTTCCTCAGCCCTATCATTCCGGTTCCCATCCCCCTGCCAAATTAGTTTAAACCCTCCCCAACAGCTCTATTAAACCTCTATCCACTTCAAGGTTTGATGTGTTGTGCGTTCAGAGATGCTCTTCTGCACACCACTGTGGTAACGAGTGGTTATTTGAGTTACTGTCACCTTCCTGTCAGCCTGAACCAGTCTGTTTTTATTTATTATTTTTGTTTTATTTAGTGATACAGCTCTGAGTAGGATCTTCAGCCCTACGTGCCATGCCACCCCAGCAGCCCCAACCTCATCAATTTACAATATCTACCCCAACCTCATCAATTTATAACTTACAATTTACAATATTTACCCCAACCTCATCAATTTACAACTTACAATTTACAATATTTACCCCAACCTAATCAATTTACAGCTTACAATTTACAATATTTACCCCAACCTAATCAATTTACAACTTACAATTTACAATATTTACCCCAACCGCATCAATTTACAATAACCAATTAACCTACTCAGACTGTGGGAGGGATCCATAACACCCGGGGGAAACTGCGTGCATTCCATGGGGAGGGCATACAGAGACTCCTTACAGAATGGAACCTGGAATGAACTCTGAACTCCAGAATGTGCTCTGCTGTAATAGTATTGCGCTAACCGCTATGATACTGTGGCGCCATTCTCCACTGACCTCTCTCATTAACAAGGTGTTTTCGCCCACAGATCTGCTGCTCACTGGATGGTTTCTCACACCATTCTCTGTAACCCCTAGACACTCTTGTGCATGAAAATCCCTGGGATACTCAAACCACCCCATCTTGCACTAACAATCATTCCACAGTCAACGTTACTTAGATCACATTTATCCCTCATTCTGATGTTTGGTCTGAACAACAACTGAACCTCTTGGCAATATCTGCATACTTTTATGCATCAAGTTTCTGTCATGTGATTAGCTGTTTCAATATTTGCACTAACAAGCAGATGTAGAGATATACCTAATAAGGTGGCCACTCTGGATTTTCAACATTTGAGAATCTCCTGTTTGAAAACTATCACAAACTTTGGCTCCATCTAGTGGTCCCTTTTTTTGTATCCACTTTGTCTCAAAAACAACAAGAATATTGTAAATCATAGAACAAAAGATTCTGCAGATGCCGAAAACCTTGAGCAACTCAGACGCATAGAGACACACACAAAATGCTGGAAGAACTCAGGCAGCACCTACATTGTGTGCTGTACACATACTTTGATAATAAATAAACTTTGAACTTCGAACAATCAATGTTTTGGGCCAATTGTCACCCCCAAGGTCCAAGGGTCAAAGACTGAGGTCAGCAAGTCCAGAGGTAGAGGCCTGAATGTCAAGTCTTTGTGAGTCCCGGCCAGGGACTGGAAGTTGTAGGTCCGATATTTGGAAATCTAAGAGTCTGGTGTCAAGGATGGGACGCCCAGAGGTAGCCTGTGTTGTAACATGAACAAGGTCACTGGAGAGATACTGAAGCTGGTGGAGACATGAGACACTCTTGGAGGAAGAGGCCTGTTTGACCCAGAATTACATATCCATCATCAAAGATCCTCACCACCCAGGCCATGCTCTTTTCTTGCTGCTGCCATCAGGAAGAAGGCACAGGACACACACCACCAGCTTCAAGAACAGTTACTACCCCTCAGTCATCAGACTCTTGAACAAAAGGTGATAACCACACTTATTTAAGGACTCTATTATATTGTTATTTCATACTCGGTATTTATTGCTATTTATTTATATCTGCATTTGCAGTTTGTTTACAGTCTACAGTTCCTGATGTTCACAGTTACTGTTCATTACATTTGCTAAGTATGCTTACAGAAAAAGAATCTCAGTATTGTATGTGGTGACATATATGTACTCTGATAATAAATTTTACTTTGAACTTTGAACATTTTATGCGCTAAAGATCAAAGGTAGCAGCAGGACAATTCCTATAGTTCAATGAAACTATAGCCTTGCACTCAATGTTGGTAAGACCAAAGAGCTGATTGTGGACTTCAGGAAGAGTAAAACGAGGGAATACGAACCAATCCTCATAGAGGGATCAGAAGGGAAGAGAGTGTGAGCAATTTCAAGTTCCTGGGTGTCAAGATCTCTGAGGTTCTAACCTGTCCCAACATATCAATGCAGCTATAAGGAAAGCAAGGCAGCGACTATATTTCATTAGGAGTGTGAAAAGGCTTGGTTTGTCAACTGGAACATTCGAAAACTTCTATAGATGGACCGTGGAGAGCATTCTGACAGGCTGCATCACTGTCTGGTACTGGGGGTGTTACTGCACAGGACTGAAAGAAGCTACAGAAAGTCATAAAATTAGTCAGCTTCATCTTGAGTACTAGCCTCTGCAGTATCCAAAGTATCCAAGACACCTTCAAAGAGTGGTGCCTCAGAAAGGTGACATCCACCATTAAGGACCCCATCACCCAAGGCATGCCTTCTTCTCATTGGATGAGAAGGATGTATTAGATGTGCAGAGGCCTGAAGGCACACACTACATGATTCAGGAACAGCTTCTTCCCCCTCGCCATCTGATTCCTAAATGGACATTGAATCCATGAGCAGTACCTCACTTTTTAAAAATATTATTTCTGTTTTTGCACTATTTTTAGTGTATTCAATATGTGTGTATATATATACTGTAATTGATGATTGATTTATTTTATCCTATATTATCATGTATTGCATTGTACTGCTGCTGCTAAATTAACAAATTTCATGACATATGCCAATGATAAAAAACCTTGATTCTGATTTTGATTATAATATAATTCAATGTATCTACAATGCTTTCTTTGAATTACATATCATTTTCACACCTCCTTCTTTGTACCCACACTCCAGACACCCAAAATGAATGTTAATCTGCATTGCCTTGTTTTCAATTAACTGGTGGTCCACAGCTCCAGAAAACTATTGTCCAGGGCTGCATTTGAAATTTAATCTACTATCCATATTCAGGTCTAAAGCTTGGTTGCTGAAGTTAATATTTGCTACATGCCCTAACAGCCTTTCCTTGGTTTGGAGGTCTGTCCTTGAGTGTGAGAGGTGGGAAGGGACTTGTTTTGCTGCTGTTGTTGTTGTTGTTGTTTGTGCTGTTCTGCTGAACACTGTGGGCATGCTTTGTTGGTGCCAGAATAGATGGTGACACCTGCGATCTGCCCTGACACATCCTTGGATAGGTTGGTTGTTAACACAAATGATACATCTGACTGTACCTTTTGATTTACACGTAATAAATAAATTTGAATCTGAAATGCGCTTTGATGGTATCAGACTGGCAAATATTCTGGACTATGAATATTATTTAAGTAGAGACTCCAACACACATTTAATTCACTTCTTTTTTAGATTTAACACAATACTTAATACATTTTCCAGTGAAACATGATAATGTAATGCACCATCACGGTAAATCTTGTCTGTGAGGTAATGGAAATGGCGGGTGGAGATATGTCTCTATCAAAGGAAGTGTAAGGCACTTCTTCCCTCTGCTAGCCTGCAGGTCACTCTTGGGCGAGGTGTAGCATCTGCTTGGCTTCCCTCCCCGTCAATCAGGGTCATGTGAAGCCATGGGAGCAGGTGATGGATGGTCGTACGAGCTGCTGGTGCATATCACAAGTCCTGGTTATGCGATCACTGACGCCAGGCAGACAATCTCTGAAGAGTATTGATAATGGCTGGGGTCACCCGTCTTGTAAGGATTCTGTCCAGAAGACAACAATGGCCAACCATTTCTGTAGAAATATTTGTCAAAAACAATCATGGTCATGGAAAGACTGTGGAGGCCAAGTCTTTATGTACATTTAAGGCAGAGGTCAATAAACTCTTGTCTGGTCAAGACATAAAGGGATACGGGGAGAAGGCAGGAGATTGGGGCCGAGAGGAAAAATGGATCAGCCATGATGAAATGGTGGAGTAGATTCGATGAGCCAAATGCCTAATTCTGCTCCTATATCTTATGGTCTAGGGGTCTCATGATCACCTATGTCACATGACATGGCACATAATGAATGAGAGAGAATCAGTGGGTGACGCAATGACATCAGCGCCAGACTCCGGAGCGAAGGTTCCCGAGATCGAATCCAAGTCGGGCCACCCCCACGAGCATGCCTTCCATCCGAGCCGGGTTGAGCATCGAGCTAGCCACTCGGTCTCGTAAAAAAAAGGGTCGAGTCAGGAACGTTCATATCGCAACCCGAAAGGAGACCAATCCTGACACCACGCACCAGACAAGAATGGCCGACTGTCTGGTGCGACACACTAAAAAAAATAAGTGGGTGATGATATTAGGAGAAGTGCAAGGTGTGATTTAATCTGCTGTTAAATTGCTTGAGAACCAGAATCCCGGTGAGCTGAAACAAAGTGCTGGAACTAGGAATCCAATAGGAGAAAACGGGGAGCAGGAAGCTGGTCTCCAGTAAGTGGAAATGGAGAGCAGAACAGGGCATAGCGATTGGGAAGAGAGACGGAAAGTGGGGTCACAGGGACTGAACCCCAGTGAGTGGGAAAGGGGCATGATTGGTCCTTGTTCTTAGAGCTTTTTAAAGAGGTTTTATTTTATAATGTCATTAAGTGGATTTAAATCTAGACTGTCAAAACTCCCACTAGCCAGAATTTTCCCTCTTCTCATTTCTACTATCAGGAGGAGATACAGGAGCCCGAAGACACACATTCAGCATTTCAGCAACGGCTTCTTCCCCTCTGCCATCAGATTTCTGAATGGGCAATGAACGCAGGAACACTATCTCACTATTTGTTTCGATGACAAACTCTGCCATCTTCATCAGGAATGAAGCCTACACATGTTCAGTGTGGTGGTATTTATACCCCTGTTGTCCATCCCTCCTGATTGGTTAGCCCTTATCCAAACAGGTTTCCACTGTCCCACCTTGTTTATAATTGAAATTCAGTTCTTAATTAGAGTGAAGACCATCTTTGTAGGAATTATTTTTCTCTAGTTTTATTTCAATGGGTTCCTTCACCAGGAGATCCCAAAAACCACTGGCATGGCACGGTAGTTTTGTGCCATTGAAGTCGATCCTATGGCCATTGTGAATGCGGTGTCCTGCTACCGCCGATTTCTCTGGGCAACCCAAACAGCTACTCCTCCTGGCAACACACGCAAAATGCTGAAGGAACTCAGCAGGCCAGGCAGCATCTATGGAAAAGAGTACAGTCGACGTTTCAGGCCGAGACCCTTCCACAGGACTGGAGAAGAAAAGATGAGGAGTAGATTTAAAAGATGGGGGGAGGGTAGGAGAAAGAAAAGGTGGTAGGTGAAACCAATGGGGGAGGGGTGAAGGAAAGAGCTGGGAAGCTGATTGGTGAAAGAGATACAGGGCTGGAGAAGGGGGAATCGGTAGAAGGCTATGGAAGAAAGAAAGGGGGTGGGGAGGAGTGCCAGAGGGAAGCGATGGTCAGGTAAGCAGATAACATGAGAGAAGGAAAAGGAGATGGAGAATGGTGAAGGAGGTGAGGGGGCATCACTGAAGTCCGAGGAATCGATGCTCATGCCATCAGGTTGGAGGCAGATTTCCTGAACTTCCCACAATGCCCCCCATCATCATTCCTCATCCCCTTATCTGCCCATTGCCCCCCTCTGGTGTTCCTCCCCCCCTTTTCTCTCTTTCTGACAGAAGAAAGCTCCTTACTTCACTCCTTCCCCCTTAACCGGCAACACCTATCACCTGCCAGTTTATACTCCTTCTCCTCCGCACACCTTCTTATTCTGTCTTCAGTCCCTTTCAGTCCTGAAGAAGGGTCTCAGCCCGAAACATTGACTGTTTATTTATTTCCATAGATGCTGCCTGACCTCCAGCAGTTTGTGTGTATTGCTTTGTATTTCCAGCAATCCACCTATGATATACATAAAACCAGTGCTCTCCACAGCCCCTCATCTCCCCCTCACATGCAGCCACTCTACGCTTTCTGTCCACATCTCATACCTACACTGACACAGTCACTGTCTTACTGTGCTCTCATCTGCCCTGCTGCTTCCTAGAAGAGTTCCTCTTGACAAAAGCCACTTTGTCAATTCACGATTTCCTGTCAGAGTCACCTTATGCGCAGATACTCCTACACATAATATCACCATATGCATATAAGACAAGCTTATGTATTTACGTTGGCACGTGGCCAAATCATTAAGGCATTTGTCTAGTGATCTGAAGGTCGCCAGTTCGAGCCTTGGCTGAGGCAGCGTGTTGTGTCCTTGAGCAAGGCACTTAACTACACATTGCTCTGCGACGACACTGGTACCAAGCTGTATGGGTCCTAATGCCCTTCCCTTGGACAACATTGGTGGCGTGGAGAGGGGAGACTTGCAGCATGAGCAACTGCTGGTCTTCCATACAACCTTGCCCAGGCCTGCGCCCTAGAAACCTTCCAAGGAGCAAATCCATGGTCTCTTGAGACTAACGGATGCCTATATGTATTTACATTTAGTGGTCTCTTTATTAGTTAGAACTGTACACTTGCACATTAATGCAAATTTAATCAGCCAATCTTGTGACAACAACACAATGCATAAAAGCATCCAGACATGGTTAAGACTTTCAGTTGTTATTCAGTCCAAGTATCAGAATTGGGAAGATATGTGATCTAAATGACTTTGATTTTGGAATTATTGTCGGTGCCGGACAGGGTTGTTTGAATATCTGAAAAACTGCTGATTTCCTGGGAGATTCATGCACAATCACCTCTAGAGTTTACAGAGAATGGTGTGAAAAACAAAAAACATCCAGTGAGCAGCAGTTCTGTGGGTGAAAACACCTTGTTAATGAGCAAGGTGAGAGGAGAATGGTCAGCCTGGTTCAAGCTGACAGGGAGGTGACAGTAACTCAAATAAACACAGGTTACAACAGTGGTGTGCAGAAGAGCATCTCTGAATGCACAAAATGTTGAATATAGATGGGCTACAGCAGAAGACCACAAGCATACAGCCATACTCAAACAGTTACTTTACATTGTGTTTTTAAGGATTGTAGCTCACCCAAGAGAAAGAGAACTCTGGTCTCAAACCTCTGCTGCCTTGCAGCTACACCCACTCATGGAGAAGGCTGCAGGAGTAAACCCCGAGGGAAAAATCCAGAGCTGGAGTTCCTGAGACAGCCCTATGTTAAGCTCAACACCGACTGGCAACTCCTGCTGGTGCCAAACTGTATCGGTGTCTGCTGTTCCTTTGTGCTCATCAAGGTGTGGAGAGACGGAGCTTGCTACACGGGCAACAGCTTGCTCTCCACCATACTGCCAGGACTTGCGTATCCAGACAGCTAGGACTCAACATCCATGGTCGACCCTGAACAATGGAGGCCTCTTGCTGCCTTGGATCCAGAGTAACAATCATTTTGTTCTCCTTTACATTTGTTTACTTAAAAATTGACAATAAACAAACTTGAATCTTGAACATCCTTGACTTTCACTACCATATGCAGCCCTGTCGTCACTTGTCAAGGGGTTTCAAGCTTTGGAATTTCTTCCCCCAAACTTTCCACCTCCCTCCCTTCCACTGATTTAATATGTCATCAATAGATATTTTACTTTTCTTTTTATTTAGAGATACAGGCCCTTCTGGCCCATGACCCGTGCTGCCCAGCAAACCGCCTTTTTAACCATAGCCTAATCACGGGAAAATTAACCTACTAACTGGTACGTCTTTGGACTGTGAGAGAAAACCAGAGCACCCGGAGGAAACCCACACGTTCATGTACAAACTCAGGAATTGAACTACAAACTCTGGTGCACTGAGCTGCAATAGTGTCTCACGAACCGGTACTCTATTATGGCGACCAAATTTGTTGTTTTGTGACGGCAGCATAGGACAAGACATGAATAAGAAATAAATTAAAAAATTAAGTAAGTTGTGCACTCTTCTTCAAATATATTCCTTTAAACCAACCCCTTGGTCAATCAACAGGTTACCTCCTTGTGTAGTTTCGTACGAAGAAGTACATTTATTATCAAAGTATGTATACTATTTACGAGCTTGAGATTCATCTTACAGGCAGCCACAAAACAAAGAAACTCAATAGCAGACATCCCGCCCTGCAGAAACTCATTTCAGGGAGGTAGCAACATCAGTTTGCGGGAGACTCCCAGATCTTCCAGGAGAGGTGGGATGTCTGCAATAGAGCAGCTAGCCAGCTAGTTTAAATAACATTAGCTATGCTAATAAACAAATGACACCTCAACCTGTCTTTTACATTTTAACTCACCATGAGCAATAGAAAAGTCACTGTTGCAAACAGTCCAGCGAGCAACACTGTCATTATTTTTGACCCCTATTAGGCAGGGGTACACTTTAGTGTAGTCTGGGGTGAAGTGCGTTTTATATTTTCTTTTTTTGAAACACTCTGCCATGGCGGTGCAGGACACTAAATTGAACTGATGGGGAGACAGAGGTCGACTGTAAAGCCCGCCCACAGAGAAAACTGATAGCGTAAAGAGAGACCAATCAGGATGCCCGCTCCCACTCTCCCTCTCATTTCCGGGATATTGTATATAACTTGCGGGCGTCAGGGAGCTGGTATTAATATGCAGGAGACTCCTGGAACTTCCGGAAGAGGTGGGATGTCTGCAACAGAACCCATTAAAAAAGGTCAAATCCTCACCGTGCATGAAAAAAATGTAAATTGTGCAAATAAAAGTAAGCAGATAACATTCGGAACTGGAGTTCACAGACATGAAGCTAGCAGCCGATGCAGTGGCCCGTTAGCTGCAGTTCACAGCCTCAGTTCAATACAGAGGCGAGTAAACCTCGTGGAGCAGCGAACTGAACCGCCTTGCCTTCAGCCCCAACACCCTGACCTTTTCAATCTGGCCCAGTGCTTAAATCGTCCAAAGCTCGGGTCATTCCTTGCTCTCAGACCCAGGCCCCACAGCCTCCATTCGGCCTACATCCAACCTTTCAAATTTGGCATGTTTTACATTTCAAATGTTTTGCTTGAAGGCATTCCAGCGAAGAAGTTTGGGACTATTTCGTTACATGCTGTTTTATGCTTCATCAACACAAAACAATTAACTATAGTTTCAACTTCTATAAACACCTACTTAACTTTAATATAGTCATGTAAAGTCACAGATTTATACATTTACAATGGTAGTACATTCCAGCTAGTAGAAACTCTTTGAGTATTTAATACTGGCATTTGTTCCAAAAGCCTCTGATCACAAACTGCAAAGAGTCGACATAAACCCCTTTTGTTCTGGTGTTGAATGACTGCTCCAGGAATATGCAGCTAAAAGGTTTAGTGATTAAACAGGTCTGTCCGAATTGTGCGTTAAGTGACAGGACTACGTCTGTTACACAGTGATAATACCAGGAACATTAACCCATTGTCTTTCCCTGTATAGTTTAATGGGACAGACTCAGAACGTACCACAGCTAGTGATTTGCTCCACAGTCACAAATTATCAGTTAGAAGTTAAATTGTGTACAGGGTACAGAGTTTATTTCCTGAAGATATTGATTCTCATTTTAGTTCATCCATAATAGTGCTATCCATAATTTTATAAACCAAGAGCAGGGGTTCCCAACCTCTTTTATGCCATGGATCCCTACCATCAACTGGGGGGGGGTCTGTGGCCCCCTGCCCCAGAATGATCCCTAACAGTGGGGAGCGATGAAAATCAAGGCAAGTTGAAATGATCAAGGGTGAAGGATCAACTAATGTACATTGACATTTATTAGGAATTTGCTGTGGTGTGTTTGTGTTGGTGCAAAATTCAACAATTATAAAGAATAAAACATTATATAAAATTAATATACAGATAAAGATATACGGTTGAGAAATATGAGTTTGGGTGTGACTACAACTAGAGGTCATGGGTTAAGGTGAAAGGTGAGAAGTTTAAGGCAGGGGTCCCCAACCTTTTTTGCACCGCGGACCGTTTTAATATTGACAGTATTCTTGCGGACCGGCCAATGGGGTGGGGGAGGTGTTCAAGTTCAACAGTGCGTGACAGGGAATGAGGAAAGGTGCAGCTGACTCATATCGTTTCATATCGCCAAATCATATCGTTTCCTCGCGGCCTGGTAGCACATGCTTTGCGGCCCGGTGGTTGGGGACCACTGGTTTAAGGGGTACATGGAGGGAAACTTCTTCACTCAGAGGGTCGGGAGAGTGTGGAATGAGCTGCCAGTGCAAGTGGTGCATACGAGCTCGATTTCGAAGGGCCTGGTTTTGTGCTGTACTTTTCTATGACTCTCTAACATGCATAAATACACAAATATTTATAATGATACATTGTGTAATAATCCCGCCACAGTCTCTAAGGAGTGCTTCCCGTGACCACATGGGTTTCCTCCCACAGTGTAAAGACATGCTGGTTGTAGGGTAACTGGTCATTGTAAATTAGGCTAGGGTTAAATCAGAGGTTAGAGGGTGGTGCAGCTCGAAGGCCTACTCTGTGCTGTATTTTTAAAAGATTATATTCATGACAAGCAATAAGGAATGAATCTGGACCCATAATCGATGTAATATCAAAACATAGTGAAAACTGCAACATGTAACCCTTTAAGCAAAGCAAAATTGTGGGAATGCACTGAAAAGCTGGATGTGCTGTATTTATTTACAATGTAAACAGCATTATAAAAACAGGTTTAAGGCTGATTTATACTTCTGCATCAACTCGAAGTCGTAGGTGCGGCGTCACTGCAAACCCTATGCAGAGCCCACGTGGATCCCTACGCCATAGCCTGACGCGCACCCCTCCCAAAATGTAACTATGTGTCACGGCAACGCAGACCGAACAACTGTGATTGGTCCGTCTGGGAGCATCATATTTCCTCCTACGCTGCAATAGCTTCCCATTGGGCGACTGAAGGGCAGGGAAGGAACTCTGGCTGCAATGCTTTCCATAAAGCTTTACAGACCTCCGAAATTATGGAGGACACATTTCACTTTTATGAAAAAAGACGCTTGCTTTAAACTTTTTTACCCCGGGAAAGACTACCTTGACCATGAAGCCTTGTGCGGGCAGGTGTGTGCGCATGCGCGACATGCCCGAATTGCAGAACGATGCAGACACACCAATGCACAAGCATAAATGCTCACAACTCGCGTAGGCCACTTGCGTAGGTTACGGCGTCCATTTGAAGCGCAAGTATAAATCAGCCTTTAAAGTGTTTACAGTGGAAATGGGTAGAGGGGGTGAGGGAGGGCTAACTTGGATGGTTAATCAGATTAACTGCATGGGGGAAGAAACTTTTAAGATGGCGTGAAGTTTTTGTTTTAATAGCCCTATTGTGCTTTCCAGGAGGGAGCTTTTGGAAAAGGCAGTTTTCAAGATAGGTAATGTCAGCAATAATATTTTCAGCATTTCTGTGTCCTGGACACATAAAAGTCCTGCAGTGATGGTAGACTGTAGCTAATGACCTTGTAGTTTGCTGTAGTTTTCATCCCTGTATATTGTGAGAAGATACTGCACCAAATCAGACAGTAATGGCTGGCACATTTTATACTTGAGAAAAATTGTTCCTGATTGCCTACCCTATCTATGCTTTTCATAATTTTATAAATGTACATCCAGCAAAAACAAGCTGAAAAGGACATTGCCATCAACTCTAAACACACCAAAGCACAGTCTGTTTCAATAACTCAGATTCTCTCCCCGCACAAAGTCTGGGGAGATCCAGCATTTCTGTGTACTCCCACAGTTTTGCCTTGGTTCAAAGGTTACATGTTACCATTACAGCAGTACTCATTCTTGCACACGAATGTAAGGAGAACAAAGTAATTGTTTCTCCAGATCCAATGCAGCACAAAAGGTAAAGTACACAGTACTAACAATAAAAACATAGTACATATAAATAGATAAGATAGCTTATATACCTAGGTTGATTACACGTAAGGTGACTGACAGGATATAATAGTCGTGGATTTAGTGGGTGGAGGTGTTGATCAGTCTTACTGCTTGGGAAAAGTAGCTGATTTTAATCTGGTGGTCCTGGCATGGATGCTATGCACTTCCTCCCTGATGAACCGATGAAAACTACCTCATATTTTGCTCCCATTTTGCAACCGTTAATTATTTTCTAATTTCTTTTTGTAACTGATAGTTTTTTTTATGCACTGCACCGTACTGCAGCCACAAAACAACTCATCCCATGACATGGGTCATTGATAATAAACTTGACTCTGATTCTGATTGAGGCTTTATAACACTGGCAGAGCACCAGGACTGAGAACTAGTAACTAACCAAAACTCTCAGCAAAATATCTTTGACACAACTCCATGTCTGGCTACTCTTGTGACTTCTGACTCTGTGTTGTCCATGTCCCAATAACTTCAGTGCACTAATTGGTTCTTGATTTGGCTTTTCCCCCTCAGAAATTGCTTGAGCCCTTGCTTCTTCCTGTCCGTCTGAAATCTGAACACAGCATGAACATCACTTCACTTTTTGCATAACTTATTTTAAAAAAAAAATTGTATCTAGCCTGTCTCTTTTGTAAAGTAATATTTTTCTTGCACTGTACTGCTTGCCTTAAAACAACAAATTTCGTGATATATGTCAGTGATAATAAAGCTGATTCTGAACTTTTCACACACAGAGAAGCTGGTATCTGAATTCAGCCAGAGGCAGGAACCGTAACAACTTTTAAAAGGTACCTGTACAGGTATTTGAATAAGAGAGATAGGTGTGTCTGTATTGATAGGGGATTGAGGTGGGCAAATGGAACCAATATAGATAGTTATGATGCTTGGCAGAGACGTCCAAGAGCCTATTTTTATGCTGTAGAATTCTATAATTGGGATTGTTTCCAGATGTAAGTGTTGAGCGTGAGGGGTAACCCCACTGTATCCTCTGGGTTCTGCTTGGGTACGTCATTGACGTTGCCAACGCGATCTCGTTGCCATGGAGGTGGTGCGTTCGTCGCGTCTGGCGCTGCTGCGGCGCCACGCCCCGCCCCGCCCCTGCATGGTGACGGTGGGAAACCCGTTTAGTGCTGCCGCTGGCGGACTGGACGGAACCGGCGCCATTTTGTTGTCGCTCCTTGGTTATCGAGGCCGCTTCATGTGTCTGTGACAGGGAGGGAAAAAAATCTATTTACACTCGCGCGCACAGCACAACATTTGTCTCATTTAAACAAGAAATATTTTCTCCGTCCTGTTAAACAGCTTCTTTGCCTCGCAGATCCGTTTTTATTACAAAATAATACATTTAAAAGTCGCGAGCGAGGCCTAAGGGCGGAAGACGATCCGGAGTAGCAAGGCCTGAAGTCGACATATTGAGGGGTAAAGAATCGCAGGCCAAGGAGAGGGAAAGGACTTCTGGATTCGCCGTAATCAATCATTCTTAAATTTTAAGGTAAATTTCGTTCCTTTTCCTGCTCCCGCACGCATCTTTTTTAAATCGCTGACCTTTGCTTGAGGCCGCGTGTTGTAACGGCGCTGAGCACAACAGGCCCAGCCTCGAGGAAATGACACGTTAATTATTCTTTTTAATTTTTTTTAAGAAGAGGGCTTTAAATCTCCATTCTCTAGATTTAAACCTCAAGCCCATGGAGTCTCACAGCGAGGATTTTTCTTCTTAGCGAGTTTTTTTTTAAATTCTCTTTGCCACCGTCGAAGTTATGCAACAGGCCCCAGGGTGGGAGTTCGCTACGTTTCGCAATAAGCTGCTTATTATCCTTAAATGAGCTAAATCTTCATTATTTCGGTTCCCCCAAGTTTAAAATCCCATGAGGTGTTCAACTAATTTTCCTAGCAGATTTAAATACTGTGTTCATACATATCTTTTAAAAGTTATTGGCGAAATCCATTGTGGATGCCACATAAATACTTTAATGCACGAAATTATTGGGTTGTGTAACATTGTTAGAAATAGAGGTGGAACGATGATTACTGTAGAATAAAGAAGTCGAAATTATTATGAAGGGAAGTAGGCTCGATGCAGTGATAGGTCTATTTGTGTGATGGCACATGATTTGAAGATTTGATTATCACTTCTGAGTGGAAAATGTGTAGCTCCCCCTTTCTTGAACAGGGTCCTGAGGACGTGGGTTGCAGGGGTGTAAGGGTTATTACTAAATAATGTTAAGGAAAATATGTGAGTTTTAAAAGATAATTTAAACAGCTTCAAGTCTTCATGCGTGATAGTTGGCTGGAAAAGTTCTCACCTAATTTTAACAGGAAGTGTAGAGTTTAAAATAGGTTCAGGTCTTCCTAGCTATCCAACCATTGAATATTGACTGCTGTTTGGTATGAGTTACTGATTTGAGGTTGCACGGACTTATTATTCTCTGTGGAGAGCAACAAGCAATTTCATATATCACTTGTTTGTATGTTCTCAAGTTGCACATCAGTTCCAAGGTGCCTTAAAATAGACACATTTCTACGTGTCTGCATTCATGTTGTCACAATATTCAGTTATTTGTAGGTGTACACTGATTTTTTAAGTTCTGAGCTTTTCAGGTTCCCTTAAATTTTAGTTGCCTTGTTTGAATGGTTTATTTTGACCATTTGAAAGTATTTAAATGGGTATTGATTAACCATTCAAACCCTATTTATTCTCAAACAGTAAAAATGCTGGTTGGGGCATGAATATTTTGAAAACATTTTTTTACTTTTTAAGATTAAATTTGAAAAGCTTGTTTAATTTCAAGCCCTATTTTTGTGTAGAATAAAGTAATATGAGAGAAGACAGTTCTATTTTGCTGTACATCAACTTGTTATTTCTTCGTATTTTCCCCATCTCATGCCCTTTGACTCAGAAATCTGAAGATGGGCCATTCCCACCTCTGAAGATCAGGTGTAGAAGCCAATACTGTACCATCCAAATCTGTCTTTCAGCAGTTTATTTAAGGAGAACATAGATTTCCCACAAGAACAAAGCTGTAGCTTGTTACTAATAAAGTTTCTTTCATGCACTTTTTGTCAAAGATGTTGCATGAAGGAATAGTTCTTCAAGCCTGTTCTATCTTGCTCTCAGGTGATGAAGGAATTTAGCTCAACTTTTGCCTCAATTCTCTTGATGTTTATGGCATTGAAACCTTATCACCATTCACATCAGTGCCCTTAAATCTGCATCTAGATTTAATCCTGCTGTGATCCTGATGTAATTAATTATGCCCTCTTGTTTCACATCCTTCCTCTGGGCAGATTTTTCAAAAATCTTCACTATTAAATGCTTTTATTTTAAAAACCTAGAAAGGATCATTCAATTATTTAAGTCAACAGGTTGCAATAAATGATAAAACTATTTGATATTTAACCATTTTAACTGTGATTCAGATACTTCAGCAGTTTAGTTTCTTTTCAAAGGTTTGCCACTGGTTAGATTCCTGGAGCTGGGTCTCACCATAAATCCACACATCAATACAGTCTTTCAGCCCTTTTGAACAGTCATTGCATTCTTTTTAATTATTTTTCATTGAAAAAATTGCTTTATCCTTCACTATGACACTTGCTATTATAAAATATAATTTGATCTTTTCTCCAATCCTTGTCTTTTCCACATGTTATGCTTATTCACTTGCAGTGTTTGCATTTCATTGCAGTTTTGCTGGTATCCCAGTTTATATAAAACTCAATTTCTGCATTGTAGTACATTGATTTTAGATAACTGAAAGTTTTGCATGTTGCATTCCTATTATCTTAATCCTCCATCTCCTCCCTCACAACCTGTTAACAATGATTAGTGTTGTTCTGAATTCCATCCCTTCAATTTTGTCCTGTACTACTTTAAATACATACTAGAAGCTAATGAGGATACCTCCAGGTCTAATATACATATCTTGGAAATAATTCTACTTTATACTGAATTCAAGGTTCTAAAACTATTTGGATTCTCTTCAAGTTCCTTTTTTTTAAAAAAAAAGTTAATGACACTTCTGAATTACTTGAAAAGCTTTAATAGATTATGACTACACACTTAACAATTTTGCCCCATTTTGGTACTGCAGGATGAAAGCCATCAGATTTTGTAGTCTTTACTTGTGTCATTTAATTTTTTCTTGTACCATGTTTGTGCTTTAATTTTTTTTCTGTGATTAGATGGCTATGTTTACTCTTTCCTTTGCTTGACTTTTTTTTTGTGTGCCATACTCTACCAGAGCCCCGGCGACCACTTTTCAAGTGGTTGTCTTGGAGGAAAGATTCTGTGAGTGGTCCCCCACGACCTTCTCACAAAGCGCAGTTTTTTTTCTACGAGGCCGAGTTGCGAGCTCGACACTCAACCTGGCACGGATTTAAAGCGTGCCCGGGAGCGGCCCGACTGGATTCGAGCTCGGGAACCTTCGCTCCGGAGTCCGGAGTTGATGTCACTGCGCCACCAGCCGGACTCGCTTGACTTTAAGACGGCTTTATTTTGTTCTCTTTGTATACCATGAAATATGTTACATATGTCAGCTATTTCTATATTGCTGATTGCTAATGTTCATGTTTCTCATTTTAATGGCCCCATGTTCCTCTTTCTATACTTGACTAACAGTTTTTCTTTGAGATCATTTGCTAGTTTGGTTAAAAATTCCTCTTGGGCAACCCTTCACCCTAAAACTCTTCCCTACTGGATTTTTTGCTTTTTCTTAAATTGGAAATTAAGTGAATACAGCTTCTAATCTCACTAGATAACCCATTACTACACACATGTCGCCTTAATCTTATGGGGATGTACTGGTTTTGAATCGTACCAAGTACAATGTTACCGTTGTTGCTCCTGCTAAATATGTGCTCATGCTAATAGGCTTTTCTTTTTGATAGATTTTGGGTAAATTAACAAACTTGTCAGATGGAAAAGCTAACCAAATAGATCCATTAAATTGGTCAGGTAAAATTTACTTTTATTTCTGTTTGTAATTTTTGACTGGATTGAGGCTGACTAATTCTGGACACGATATTGAGAAACAGACCCAAAAAATCATTGTGTTTGAGGAAAATAATTTGTGAACTATAACTTTCCATTTTTCTGTCTTCAGAAATTAGTTGTCTCATCCGTGATGCGAACAGTCTGATGTCTTTGAAGAATATTTAACAAGGCACCAGTGCTTTATCAGCATATTTGGACAAATTCTAATAGTAGGATTGTCTCATTTCATATTGAAGTTTGAATGCTTGTAAGGTTTAGTTTATTTGTACAGTGCAACATGACGTTGAAGTTCCCTGGTGTCACTTTTTATCCATGATGTCATAAATGAGTTGATTGTGCTAATTGGAACTTTCATGGTGGGGATGAGGGAGGGATGATTTTATTGCTGCGTTCAGTACTTGAATTTTTCCAGACCAAGGAAGTTGTTTGAGTTGGATCCATCACTCTTTGGGTTTAATGATCCAGTTTTAATGACCAATGAGAGTGAAATGTTGGTATAATTTACTCTGAATGTCAGCACATGCATTGAAAGAAACACGATTGTATGATTTAGATTTTAAAAGACTGACAATGAAAATTACATTGGGCAATATAAGCATATAAAAGTATAAATCGCATAAATTAAATAGTCTAGGACGGAATTCAACTGCTGCCTCTAGGGAATGCACGTAATAGATGATTGCTCCCAAAGTTGTGGAATTAGAATTTGAATAGATGGTACCTGCCTTGTTCAAAAGTCCTATGCAGTTAATAATGGAATTTAATTTAATGGAGAGCAACACTTGCCAAATAAAACCTTATTCGAAGAGTAGACTGTTAATACCGCGAGTTACATTGGAAAATGTGATCGTATATATTTCATTAAAATTTTATTATGGATTGTTCATTATGCATGCAGACCCATTATGTATCTCAGGGTATCATTATGAAACAGTTCCTTTGGTTTGAAAAGATCAATGCTGTAAAGGTGCCCGGTCCAGCATTGGTGATTCCCCCCCCCTCCTGTTTTAGAAGGCAGTATTTTCAGTATTTAAACTTCACAGAGGACTATGTTTCCTTACCATTGTACGTTGATCTCTTTTTGTGTGTTTTTTTTTCTGGAAAAGTATCAAATGGCAAAGTAGAATAATCATTCTACACATTAATCATTAAATGAAAGAATTGGAGGTTGAATAACCATTTAAAGGATTTCATGTTAATAAGATTACAATTATTTTTATTTCAGGTTAAAGTCGGCCTGAGACAAATTACATGAAATGGCAGTTTCTCATTTAATTTAAATAATAAAAAGTAGCCACTAAAATAACAGTGCAAATACAACTTTTGCCACAGTCCTTTTAACAGTGCTTGTTACCGTCAGTGAAACATGAGTATACAACCAGGGTAAGTGGCCAAATTCAACATCACATAACAAATGTAGCATCTAACTTCATAACCTGAAGAAATCTTGCTTATTAAATTTTCACAATGATTTATAGCTTCAGTACATTTTTTCACGTTTGGCGAGGATATAACACTGTTGGTCCTGACTTTACAATAAAGGTCAATAAATAGCTTTGCTGGAACTCAAAGCATTTGTATTTAACTGGTCACAGCAAACCCTACGCTTTCCTGAATGCATCACAATGCACTGTGAGAAGAAATTTAAACGAAAAGTAGAAATTTTAGTCTCATTTAGTGTGGTGTTGAATGTGTTCTGGGAAACTTTGCTTTAGCTGACTTAAAATACTACTGTCCCTCAACTTTGAATTTAAAGCAAATCCAGCGGATGTCATAGAGGCATAGAAAAGTACAGCACAGAAGCGACCCCTTCTAGTCCATGCCAAAAACATTTAAACTGCCTACTCCTGTCGATATGCCCTCCATACCCCTACCATCCATGTGCCTATCTAACCTTCTCTTAAACATTGAAATCAAGCTTGCATTCACCACTTGTGCTGGCAGCTCGATCCACACTCGCATGATCCTCTGAGTGACGAAGTTTCCCCTCATGTTCGCCTTTACAACCTTTACAAGGCTGTAAAAATAGATTTTTAAAAAAATTCTAGAGTAATCCACTGTTTGCGGTGAAAAAATCATTGTATCCATCTTATGTTAATACAGTTCAATAAAAGTAGCTGCCATTGATATAATGCTTTACACATCATTGTAGCAGCTAGTTTCCACAGAGCAAGTTCCCACAGATGATAATTCATACTAATAACTGGAGATATTCAGCAGCACACAACATTTGTTGCGAGAGGAAGTTTTAACATTTTGGATGAATGGCACTTTGCCTTTTATTGGTAAAGTGTTTTAGTGATCATTGTATTATCGATGTTGCCAGCACAGAGGGATAGTTTCTTCAGATTTTAAAATTGTAGCATGGAATCCTACACCATACTTTAGGGAGATGATGGAAAGCCTGTACAAAAGCTGGTATCTTTAACACAATATCACTTGCATCAATGTTTCATTGGAGTGTCAGCATAAATCTTTGTGTGCGAGTCCCTGGAGTGGTATTTGAGCCCACACCTTCAACTCAGGTGAGGATGCTACCCACTGGGCCACAGCTTACACAATGTAAATCCAATTATATTTACTTAAACTTTTCCTGACATTGTTTAAAAAGTAATTTAACTTAAAACTATAAATGGCTTAGACTGTTCTCATATCACTGAACGTGCCTGCATTCTTGTGCCATGTGTGATGTTTTTATTTGTGACTTTTACAGTTATTATCTGAAAGCTGCTTCTCCTGAGATCCTAAGGACACCATTGGAATCATCTGTGTAGACTGGATACTTATTAAACCCTTCATCTAAAGTTTTAATTACAATTTGTATTGAATTTGCATTTTATAAATAACTGTGGTGTTCTTAGTCTTTTTCCCCCAAATTTAATTATCTCGGTTTACTATCTTGGGGGCGGGAGTGTGGGGAGGCATGTGGTGGAGATGGTGTGCAGTACGTATTTGCAGAATCTTCAGATCAGTAAGTGCTGCTGCTAAATTTGAAGTTCAGCCAATTGCTCATTTAATCATTGGTCCCATGTTCAAAGTTCAAAATAAATTTATTATCAAAGTATAGCATACCTTGAGATTCATTTTATTAACAAAAAGTAAATTTGCTATCTTATTCTGAGACAGATATATCCCTTTTTTAATACAATTGAATGGAAAAAGGGTTTTTAATTCATGCACCCCTTTTATCTCTTACCAACAATTATTCACAATTTTAGGAAAAAATTATGAGCAGTTAACAAAAATTGGTTAGAATTTGGAAATTAAGCAAAATGCACAAGTATTGTTTAGTAATTTCTACTGTAGCCTTCCAGCGATTGCTGTGAATTATTTGATTCAAAATTGCTTCCAAATTCTTAATTGTTTCTGCTTTTCTTTGTATGTTTTTCAGGTGGCAGTCAGAAAACATGGCAGATGACTTGGATATTGAAGCAATGTTGGAGGCACCATACAGAAAGGAGGTGAGGAACATTGGCACCCACACAGGTCATAACTACACAGCAACATAGCACCATTTATGAAACTACTGCTGTGCTATACTCATTGAATATCACAGTTCCATAACCCTTTCATTTTAATATTTACTGCATATAGAATACAGATATTTCACTACATTTAAGTAAAGTTTTTCTTTACTGTTGAGCTGGTTCTGCAACTAGAAATGAGATCTTTTTTTTGCAGTAGTTTCGATTAGAGTGATGAATAAATGCCCATCTATCTCTTTTTGTAGACTTGCCTAGTGATATCACATCTCTACTACCATGAATACAGCTTTGATTCCAGTCTGAACTATCAAACAATAAGGTAGTAATTGCGTGAAGTATCGCTGTTCTGTGGTACCCTGGGTAAAAACCCAAAGCCCAAGAAAAGATGGCCTATTCTTTGGTATAGCAACAAGGTGAAAGTATGGTTTTAAACAGTAAACGTATTGCATTGTAGTATCAAAGAGTAGATGAATTGTAAACAACGACAAAACAATCCATTATTTAGAGCTTTTAGAAGAGAAACTAATATTCTGCATGCAAAAAAGTTTCACAGAGCCTAAACGTAAACTATATTGATCTGTTAAATTTTACTTTCACTGTATGTAATGCATTTATACTATTGATAGAATAAAGTTCTACAAAGAAACAAGGCCCTGTTTACACAGAGAAATCAAGATTCATGATTGAAAGCTACAAAGTGACTGGTTTTGCAGTCTCATGCAGGCTGGGCTTAGGATGTTCAAGTGGTGGGCCTCTGAGTAACTGCTATGCAGTTGCTTGTTATTTGTAGTAGTTGATCTAGTATGTGAATTCAGTTAATTGTCCAGAAGACATACGCTTACGTGTTCGTTCCAAATTATTTTGACGTTCCTGACATCTAATCACTCCCATTTCTACATTGAAGCTATCTAGAGATCAGCTGTTGAGTTTTGAGTAATATGCAGAGACATGGAGGATTTATCCCTAATGCAAACAAAGCAGAATATAGCTAAAATACAATTTTACATCATTAATTTTAATTAAATCTGAACTAAATCAGTTAATTAATCGAGGAATTGTTATGCAGTCTCTGCTCTGGTTATTAGGGCAGGGAACATAATGACAAAAATACACATTGTGGCAGCCAGGCTCTTTGTTGCCTGTTCATTTTGTAGATTTTAAATTACAGCCTGTGAAAGTCTAC
Organism: Mobula hypostoma; assembly: GCF_963921235.1. Classification (NCBI taxonomy): domain Eukaryota; kingdom Metazoa; phylum Chordata; class Chondrichthyes; order Myliobatiformes; family Myliobatidae; genus Mobula; species Mobula hypostoma. The sequence continues at coordinate 170,734,619 of NC_086098.1, read as the reverse complement.
AAAAATTAGCTCTAACTTGAGACTTGAAGGTAAATTTTAATCATTCTTTGTGAGAAGGCAGTGCGTTTGTATCAACCGATTGGTATTTTGTTGAACGAAACAGGATAAATGTAGATGCACATGAAAAGTGTATCTGGAACAGACTCTACAAACTACAGAACAATTCAAAACGTCTTTCATCTGTTCTAACACAACATTTTGTTTTGACTAGCTCAAGGCTTGACGGTCCTCCTGCAAATTGATAACTTTGCTATGTAGTATACTTTTTATGTTGCACGACACAGGCACAGTGGTGAGGGAGGAACCTTTCTAAATCTAAAATTAAAATGTTCTGCCCATTTACTTTGTTTTGCTGTAAGCATCTGATTAAAATTATTTTTTTTAGTACAGTCATTAAAATATTTGCTTCCAGTGGAGCATGTATTAGTGAACTATTCAATTTTGTGAATGTTTTTCTGGGGCTGGGCAGGTTGGCTTCTGAAAGTATATTTTGCATATGTTTGCACTATGCCAGATATTAATGTTAGCTTAAAAAAAGTGGCAGATGATACTGTAAGCATTCAATTAAAATTACTACAAAATTTACAGTTTTTACCTGGAGCAACTGATGCCTGAGGATCATGTATTGGGGCTGCAGATAATTTAAAAAAAAACACTTTCATATTGGTATTTATTGGGGGAAATTTACTTTGTATTTATAAGTAAATCTTTATTGTGCACATGACTAAAAACATACATTTATACACCTCAAAGAATTATGTTTCTGTTAATGCATGTCAACTTCGTGCTTTTATAGGAGCTTTTATATTTTAAAAAAAGCACTAGTATTTGGGGGGGGGGAATAATGTGATACGTCAAGCTTTGCCGCTGCAAAATAGTTGGATTGTGTTTGAATAGTGTTTCTTTCACTTTACCTGGTTTAATATGAATAATATTCCCTGTGTAAACAGGACCACATTTAGGGAATGATTAGGCTGAACTGCTGGATTATTGAAGACTTCAGATTTCTTGGGAATCGACATTACTAAGAGGTGTGATTCCCTGTTTGCTTCAGGGCGAGATGTGTGAGAGAGGTGACTTCAAGCTCTTACAGTCGCACCCTTCCAGCACAAATGGGCGAAGACGTGAGGAACAGGATTGATCGCAGGAACTCAACTGTGGCTCTCTGCTAACACAGCCACACATGTCTTAGGCATACTTGTAGCACTGGTACTGATCGGTGTGTCAGTAGCAGCAAGATTTTCTTGTCTTCCTACCTTCCTAAATTCCTAATTTGTAAATTACGTAATTAATAAAATCTAATGTCAATAGAAGGGTCCATTTCAAAGAAACTTTAGAGTTTCTTGGAAGTAATAATTTTTTAAATGATTATGTTCTATATTTTCTTATTCCCTCTTCCCTTCCCCTCACGACTTGCAAAATGTTTCCCCTTCGTCATTCTGATGTTCTTCTGTCGACCTGCCTAGGATGAGAACAAATCGAGCAAAGCCAATGGACAAGAGGAACGTAGTAAAAAGTAAGTGAAGGAGTGCTATCAAAACATTTTAAAATATCAACTGTGAAAGTTGGTAGTGCTGTTGTTTTGAAATAGTGGATTTGGATTAATTGGGCCATCAGTTAGCTGCTCATTTGGAACAACTCTTGTAGAACAAAAACAAATTGAGAAAATAGCTAGGGTTCCGTTTGTTTATTTGGGACACCATGCTGCTTAGTTGGGGCAGGAGATTTTGCCAAACAATTTTTAACCAGTGTCAGTTGCGTGTTTGTGTTTTTTAAAAAAGATGGTGATTTTTGTCACTAATAGTTTGGGTGAAGTTAGTAAGACCATTCAGAACTGTTTTCAAACTGCGGTTTCAAGCATTCAGGCTTGGAGATGCCAGAAATGATTGACAGTGAAAATAAACTCTTTCACTTCTTACAGTTAGAAACTATGAAGCATTTGAAGGTATTGACAATCATACTGAATGTTAAAATGAAAATGAAGATTTTGATCTCAAAAGCATTGTTTGAAGGTAGTCGACTATCTGCACTGACTTTGTTCGGTTGCAGTCAATTAAAAGAACACAGCAACGTACACTGGGTGAATTCCTCTAGATTAGGAACAGATACATTTTTATAGTACTGTGGTAGTATTCATGTTTTCGTTTTGATCTGTATTTGATTTAAATATATAATTTATTCCGTTAAGCAGTAGATTGTCTTTTTGTACATTTTTTACTATTTCCATGAGATTTCAGCTAATTGAGGCAGCCGCTTTAATTAAGCCAAAACGTACTGTGTCCCAATTAACTGGAATCCACTGCGCTTTATTAGAGTGGGTGCTGATCGATTTGTATAATTCTGATCTTGTTCTCTATAGAATTGATGATGTTTGCATTAGTTTCATCAGATCCTTATAAACCCTAAGCAAAGATAGTGACTTCACCTTGCTGATAACATAGTAGCAGAGAAATTCATTGATCAGTTTCCCAAGATCATCACTGATCAAATCTATCTGGCTGGCTACATCATTATATGTGTGATGAGCAAGTGTAAGGGAAAGACTGTTTAGCAGTAGGTCATGAATTCAGATTTGTTAATGATGGTGATCCCAAGCTATTTTGTTATGTATTCCAGCTACAAGCATTTTGGATAATAGGTACTCAACCTGTATTTTGTGTCTCTGTATCTGCCCTCCAGTTCCTTAAAACAACCATCTTTTAAATACTATGTGGAACCAAGTGACTCATTATCAGTGCAGATCAGTAATGGGCAAAAAAACAATGTCAGAAATGATGAGCAGGTCAGGTAGCATGTGGAGAGAGAAATGGGAGAATTTCTTCTTTAGGACTGAGTTTATGTTGGGTCGATAAAAAAGAAGGGAATGTCTGCAATAGGATGGAGTCCATGATAGGGTGAGGAGTGGCAATGGCCATGTTGGGGAGTTCTACATTGGCGTGAATGAAATCGGAAATATCTGAAAGGGAGAAGAATATACCCCTGAATGATGGAATTGGAAGGCACAAGATTAATGGCTAATTATTTCTGCAGATACTCAATTTCTAATATAGCAAGTCAGTTGATAGACTCTTCCATGAGCTTTGTTATAACAGTGTAGGAGACCAAAGGCAGAGGGCCAGATGGAATGAAAAGTAAAGGGTCAGTCAACAGTTAGGTTAAGGTCAGCTTTGCACAATGAATGGATATTTTGCAGAACTGCTTGCTTTCCCTGGACAAGTCTTGAATGGAGGATTCCTGCTTCCACAGCAGTAGCTAATGAGGCTAATGTGGGAAATGCTGACCTATCCACAGTGCAAGGAGTGGCTGGATGGTATGAGTGATTTTTTTTGTGGAAAAACACTTCTTATTATAGGGTTTGATGCTCCCAGGAACAATGTGTTTGAGGTTTGTTAGATCACCCTGCTCTTCCCAGGAGTTTGGCATTTCGAGGAAGCTTTTCAGTATATCTTTGAGTCTTTTACTTTGCTTGTCTGGTTATTACTACTCATTAGAGGACTTTTTCTGGACTCTGCAGCATGCAAATGATGTGACTGGCCCGGTGTAGTCAAATGATAACTTCTGGGAGGACCCAAGCCGTGGTTCACTTATCCTTCTAGTGAATTTGGAGTATATTGTGGAAATTGGTCATCAAGTCTTTTCCTCACTTGACCAAATGTAGTGATCAGTTTCACTGCCTTCACTTCCTAGTTTAAAGAAGAGCATGTTGTGAGTTAGGGGATGCAGTACCGTGTGATGTTCTGCAGTACATACACAATTTGACAGGGGTGAAAATTGACCTCCATGTGATATCTTAAGCTATCTGAATTTGCTGCCATCAACATATTTAGTTGTAGGAATATGGTATGCAAAAGTAAAAATTTGCTTTTTGTTGTTTGGCTATGAAAATGCTTGATTAAACTTGCTGTCTACTTGTTTTTTATGGGGTTAAAAAAACCTCCAAAGTATACAGTATGACACATGCCAATTTTGATTGCAATTTAATTTTAGGAAAAAGAAGAGCCGAAGTCGCAGTCACAGCCGTGAAAGGAAGAGAAGTAGAAGCAGAGAGCGTAGACGGAGCAAAGATCGAGAAAGGAGGCGAAGCAGGAGCAGAGAGAGAAAAAGCAGCAAGAGCAGAGACCATCGTCGCAGCCGAAGCAAAGACCGCCGGAGGGTAGAAAGAGGCCGTTACAGGAGTCCTTTGTATGTTTACTTTTTATAATAGCCTTGTTGTTCTAAGTAAATGATTTAAAGTCTTGATAACTGGATTTCAATTGCCTTTCAATTACCAAGCACAAAGTACTGCAACTTAATTACTAAATGACTTAATTTTAATAGAAATATGAATTTGTATTGAATATTTGATGTGGAAATTGTCCAGTATTTTAAAATAGTGGTTCTTAGCCAACAATAGGGTGGGTGGAATTTTGTAGATAATTTTGCATTTTGCATCATGGAAATTACTATAAATAATGAAACCAAAACAAGTTATATCCATTCTACCTATGCCCATATTCTTACAATGTACATTTAAAGTGTAATTTAACATATAATGGGGACTTGGATTTGTCCTACCATTGACTCTCAAAATAATATTTCATACTATGGCATTCTGTTTTGAGAAGATCAGATTTTAGAAACATAGAAACATAGAAAATAGGTGCAGGAGTAGGCCATTCGGCCCTTCGAGCCTGCACCGCCATTTATTATGATCATGGCTGATCATCCAACTCAGAACCCCGCCCCAGCCTTCCCTCCATACCCCCTGATCCCCGTAGCCACAAGGGCCATATTTGTGCTATCTTTTAATTGCTTTGGTCATTAACCACGAAGGAAGCAATGCTGTAAGCTCATTTAAAGAGGTTGTATAGGAATATACATAGAGGGATCCGTTACTGGTGTGCTGGGTACCTGATGCAAACTCTGCAAAAGTGGTTGGGTACTTCAGTAATGAAATGTTAGTGATCTCATTGCTACATGGTTTGGAGGAATGTGCTGTGCTGTCTATGGAGTCTGGGCTAAACGATGCAGCGCCTCAGTATCAAGATGTGTGACTCTGGTCTAGCAGTAGTTGCTCTATGCCTTGACAGAATTCCAGATGTAGTCCCTATCATCACTTCACTTTTAGCATTGTCGTCTTGTTTGGCGACACTCCCCACAATAGCAAGTTCTACTACCAGCAACCATTGTTTAGTTTTAGTTGGTACCGTTGCAGCATCTAAGATTGTGAGAGCTATGGGGACAAACAAACAGGAATAGGCAGCTTTTGATGTGTCAGCCTACCACAAATGGAGCAGCTGTTGCACTCCATTTGCTGGTCAAAGTGTCCCTTTGAACCATTATGGTCACTCAACACCAGTTCTTCCAGTTTGTCTTTACACCTCACTTCATTCTGATCTGTGCAGCATTAAGACTGCCATGAGTGCTAGTAGAGAGCAAAGATTCAGGCAGGTTCCTGATACAGAATGGTATGTAGCTGTTGGGGGTTCGAATCCAGTACCAAAGGTGCTATAATATGTTGGTGCTCAGAGGACTATCAGTTTAATTGCAAAGAATTTTAATGTACGGGAACATTTTTGGAACCAAGGGTTCGTCCCAAAGATTTCTAAGCTAGCCTGCAAAACAGCACAGAAGGGATAGCTAATTGGGAACTGTTGAATTTAGGACAAGTCAGATGGAGGTATGCATTTTAATCTCTTTCCCTGCCCTTCATGCAACTATTTTTAATACGGTGCTAATAAGGTATACATTTTCAGTTTTGAGAAATTTTTTAAAAACTAAGATTACCTTGATTGTTCTTGGAACTGATTTCAGAGATGCCTTCCCTATTGAATTTACAAACAACACTCTTCCATTCTGATTGATCTGCCCACCTAAAGTTCTGCTCAAGAGTTGACAGCATGTTCCTGTGTTAGCTGCAAGATTGGTATTATAGATAATGCTTGCACAAATAGTAATAGTTTAATCTGACCTCCGTCAAAACAGTGGAATTGCTGATGCTTTAGAAGTGTGTACTTATGTAAATTCTTTTTACCATCTTTACCTGCTTAGTTGGGAGAAGCGACTTATGTAAGTATGTGTAGTGTTTTTTCCAAAACCTAAAATTATACTCTGTTTGGACCTTTGGCTCTTTTAATCTTCAGTTTTTGAGAATGGGAAACTTATGGGATAGCAGCAGCATATTAACTTGGTAAACAGTTAACGCATCTAACAAACCTTTCATGCAATAACCGTTCTATTGAAATCAATATGAAACTCCCAAGAACAATATAGCTATGAACCTATAAAGTTCAAATATTAATAGAATGCACATTGCATCCCATACTCACATTTTGATAGTAATTAAGGTTCTGTAATTTGTATTTTGCTGTTGTCCAAGAAAGTTTCAAGGATTAGACCCTAAAATGATGAGGTGCATTTAGATTTTTTTTTAAATTTTTCTCTTCCCAGACCAAACAAGGGCATTTTGAAATCGACTTGATTCCTAGAAATAGCCTTTAGTTATTTAATCAGTTTCTGGAATGAAACTGTTATTTTGACATTGTTTTGCTTTTATTTACTACCAACTTTTTTTTTAAAGTAGTTCATTTGAATAAATACTTCCAATGCTTGGTGCAGTGTAGATGAGAAGAATTTTAGGTTCATGAGGTAGAATTGAATTGTTTATAATGTGATTTAAGATTTAATTTGATAGAGGTTATTATCCCAAAATGGCTTTCCCTTGAAGGTGTTCATAGCAATTTGCTATCTTCGAACTTTTAATAACTTTGCTGCAAATAACCTAGGATACACAGTGATAGAAATAAAGTGAATTTTCCTCAGATTTTGCATCATTTATTTCAACAAACCTGTATCTATCCCATCATTAATTTCTTTTGAGAATGAGTAGGCTGTGGGCATCTTTACTTTTTACTAAATGCTTATCAGTGTTAAATCCCACTTTCAGACATTCTAAAATCTCTTTCATAAATTTTTTTTGAATCAAGCTTTTTCTATAAATTTCCTTTGCTCCATTGATTTTCACGCTTCCTCAAAATATTTGGATTGCATATCATACTTTGCATTTGCATTTCTATTGGTGGCCTTTGCATGTGTGTATGTATCTTACTGAAACGTAACTGCTCTTTGAATGATTTTCACTAGCATCTTTTTGAGTTTTTGTGGAGTTAATCCCAATAACCTATGTTGCTTTATTATTTAAATAAAACAGTTAATTGTATTAGTAATGATAACTATGGTTCTTAAAACCCAGGACTGAGATAGGATTGGGTGATCAGTCCTTGGTGCAAACAGTAGAAGGAAATAAAATCTTTCCACTGATAGCTAAAGTTAGAATTGCTGCATCCATTACAAAGATATTATAACTGTAATCAAACAAGCATTCAAGCTTGTCAATTGGTAAACATGCAAGGCTTACTGATGCATCCCAGCCCTATTGAAAGCATTTTGGCTGATATATCTTGTAGCTATAATTGGCTTTGTCTCATTTTTTAATTCTAGTTCTGGTCCAAAATTCAGCAGTGGTAGCAGCAGCAGAGGGAAGATTGGCATGCAACCTGGTATCAAAATAAGGTGTGTTATTGAAGTAACTTGCATTTAACAGGAGCCCTACTTAAAATGAACAAAATGGTCCATTATTGTCTGTAATATAACACACAAAGATGCCCACCAATTTTTCATTTTTTTAAAAAAAACTCCCATTGATGTCTTTAATCAGGCTTTAATGTATTGTCCAGTCAAATGAGTGCTAAAGGTCTTTTTGGGGTTTTTACCACAAAATATCACAGAATTTGTAGCCACTCATACTCGCCGCTGGGCTGCGTGAAGAAAAGAAATCAGTTTCCTGATAAGAACTCAATTTAGAAATGAGATTAAATATGACTGAAACCTGACCTGGTCACAGCCGCGCTCCTGGTTTGAGTGCAAGAATGTTTTCCAGACTGAAACCAAAGTGAAGAACTGTGCTGGGTCCAACATGGTGTAAGTTATTAAAGAGGGTTCCCAAAATAAGTGTGGGAAATCTGCGACTTTGTGCATCACCGTTGTCTGCATAAAGCGTCCATTATTTGTATATACTCAAGTTTTAAAAAAAGCTGCTGACAGCAAATTTGGGAATTTTTTTTTACGCAGGAATAGTCCATGCTGAAAGCCTGCTGTCAACTTAAATAGCATATTTACAAATGAATAACTACTGATTTTTTACGCTAAATGTGGACCAGTCATTAGGTAGTTTGTTAACGAAATGAACAATGGCAAACACTATTGTTGCCCAGCTTGTCCCACTGTCTGTAAAAAAAAATGTTGAATTGTCTTTGCACCTTCCTTTATCTTTCATAAATTAAATGCTGGTTTTATGTGTAAAAATATTTTAATATAGAATTGAAATGCTGAAGCTTCTTACATAAGTGTAGTGCGTTACCTGTAGAATTGACAGTGAAAATTATTTTACATTATGCAGCACGTAGCCCCAAGAAAATTTAATTTCAATGATCTGGTGATAAATTTTACATATACAAATGTGAATGTTAAGCTGTACTATGTGATAGTGTAAAGTACACTGCGCTAATGTACCTGTGCTGAATTTGTCATTGTGTGTTTAGAATCTAGTGGGCATTTCAATAGTTTTGTTTCCCAAAGCAACTAAACCAGTGATTTGGTTTACAAAGCAATTAAAGCAATTAAAAAGGACGAATCTTGCTTTCTCCAAAGATGCATACTAATTCTTGTATTCCTTTCCAATTTTGAAGTCGAAGGCGCTCTCGAAGCAGAAGCCCGCATAAGAAGGATAAAAGTCCAGTAAGGTAATGCTTCATTAATATAATTTGAATCAGTTCCAGTTGATCCACTGTTTCAAAAATACTTTGCTTGAATTAGGACATTTGATCAATCTAACATCCAATATAGGGATAGTTAATAATGTGTAGTTTCTCCATTCTCATTTTCTTTTAAAAGAACAATTATACGTACCACATCTAAGCATCTGGAAGACTTGTAGATGTTGGTTTTCATTTGAGTTTTGTTCAGCTTATCTTTGTTATCAACAGATGTGCCAGCAGATAGTTATTAAACAGTCGCAGTGAAAATTAAGGTGCAAGATCTTGTATTTGATTAATTTTGCTTTTGTAGTGTTTATCAAGTATAAATTTAGTTCGTAATATTGTTAACTGTTAATCATAGAGAGCCAATTGATAACATTTCACCTGAAGAACGAGATGCCCGCACAGTCTTTTGTATGCAGCTAGCAGCACGAATTCGACCCAGAGACTTGGAGGAATTCTTTTCTTCTGTAGGAAAGGTAGGAATGATTTCTTTTAATATTTTTTTCAGAGTTGATTTTTTTTTAAATAATGTAATCTTATTAAAACGACATAGGCCTGTGTCGGACATCAGTTTTCTTTGTAACAGAGAAAAGCTGCTTTTTATTTGCAGTATATGAAATTTTGTTATTTGTGAAAAGTATACATGTGTGTAGTTCTGTTACTCTGATTTATCTAAAAATGGGTTTTAAAAGTGTGAAATTAAAAATGATACATGGATGCTGAACATAAAGGTAGAGGTGGGTCATTATGTATTGCAATGTACTGCCTCTGCAAAACAACAAATTCCACGCCATGTGACAGTGATAGTAAACTTGAGTCAGATTCTGGCTACAAAATAGGATGTAGTTATTTAAAATTGAGATGTGCAGAAACCTCTTCAACGGACTGCATATCTTTGGAATTCTCAGTTGCAGAGTGTGATGGAAACTAGCTCATTCTTCAAGATTAATTATTATTCAACCATACATGGATATAACCAAATGAAATAGTGTTCCTTGGGGCACATTACCAACAGCACAAATAGCACATATGGTTATGGTTTCTGAGAAAAAACAAGTCTCAAGAGAAAAGTAATAGCCCAAGTCTGAATTGTCCTGGCACAGCTTGTTCTCCTGCCAAGCAAACATCGGAGGGCAGCAGTGACGAGAAGGTCCGGCCCCCAACCCCATACAAACCAGCAGCACACAACCACCTCCAGTGACGGTAACAGATGGGTCAGAGGCACAATAACTGAGGCAGTGGTCTCGCAAATGACCAGTATTTTATGTTAATAACCTCCAATAGGGTCTTGCGATCACAATAAAAATGTCATAGCCAGTCACTTGCACCTTTTTTTTCTTGCACTGCGCATCATCATGACACAGATCCAGGCGACAGCACAACAGTATGCATTATGTCCACTGTTACTGAGCAACTTGCTGATAGGGTAAACCTGTAATGTTTGATGTTCTTAGTATCCAGCATTGACTTGTGATTGTAAAGAAAAACAACAAAGGCACCTTTGATTGGACCTGGAATGGCCACTACCTCCAAGCATGCAGCCATCTTAAACAGAGGCTAATGTGGCGATGGATGAATATATGAAAGATTGAGGAATTGAGACCCATGGGTAAAATGCGTAGTCCAGGAGTTAAAGCCAGTATACACAAAATACTCTGCAGATGCTGGGGTCAAAGCAACACTCACAACACGCTGGAGGAACTCAGCAGGTCGGGCAGCATCCGTGGAAACGATCAAAGTTTTGGGCGAGAACCCTTCATCAGGACTGAAGAGGGAAGGGGCAGAGGCCCTATAAAGAAGGTGGGGGGAGGGTAGGAAGAAGGCTGGTAGGTTCCAGGTGAAAAACTAGTAAGGAGAAAGATAAAGGAGTGGGGGAGGGGAAGCAAGGAGGTGATAGGCAGGAAAGGTGAAGAAGGAATAGGGGAAAACACAATGGGTAGTAGAAGGGGTGGAACCAGTATAGATCAGTCATGATCTATTGAATGGTTGAACTGGCTTGATGGGCTTGGTTGCCTGCTCTTGTTTTTTGAGAGAACCTGAACTGAGAGCTGGACTCTTCTGCCCATTGTTGCCTGACTTATTGACCTTCCTCAGGTTGGTTAAGGAAGTCTTGAGGACTTCATAGAATGCATCTGTGATGGCTTTCTTGAGCAGCATGTTAGTGAACCTACGTGGGAAAATACTATCTTAGATCTAGTCCTGTGCAATGAGACAGTTAGTCAGGGATCCTCTTGGAAAGAGTGATCATAGTATGATTGAATTTCGCATTCAGATGGAAGGAGAAATAGATCTAAAACTAGTGTATTATGCTTGAACAAGGGAGACTACAATGGGATGAGGGAGGAGTTGGCTAATGTCGATTGGGAGCACAGGCTATTGGGTAGGACAGTTGAGGAACAATGGAATACTTTCAAAGAGATTTTTCACAGTGCTCAACAAAAGTATATTCCAGTCAAAAGTAAGGACAGTAAGTGTGGGGAGAGCCAACCTTGGGTAATTAAGGAAATAAAAGATAGTACCAAATTAAAAGCTTGTGTACAAAAGTAGCAAAGAATAGTGGGAGACTGGAGAATTTGGCAAACTTCAAAAAGCAAAAGAGAACAAGTAAACAAGAAATAAGGGAAGATAAGAATATGGAAGTAAATTAGCACAAAATATAAAAACAGTAAAAGTTTCTATAAATATGTAAAGTGGAAGAGGGTGGCTAAAGTCGACGTAGGTCCCTTGGAAAACAATAAGGGGAAATTGATAGTGGATGATAAGGAAATGGCTGAGGCACTGAATGTCTATTTTGTGTCGGTCTTCATGGTGGAGGACACATCTAATATGCCAAAGAAGGATGTTAAGGATGAACTGGGAGGTGAGGACCTTGATAAAATCACTGTCACTAAAGAGATAGTAATGAGCAAACTAGAGAGCCTGAAGGTAGATAAGTCCCCTGGTCCTGATGGGATGCATCCCAGGGTGCTGAAGGAATTGGTGGAGGTTATAGTAGACGCATTGGTAATCATTTATCAAAACTGTCTAGACTCTGGGCAGGTCCCGGCGGAATGGAAGACAGAAAATGTCACACCAATTTTTAAAAAAGGGTGTTGGCAAAAGATGGGCAACTATAGGCCAGTCATCTGTAGTCGGGAAAATGCTTGAAGCTGTCATTAAGGAAGAAATAGCGAAACATTTAGAAAGGAGTGGTTCCATTAGACAGACGTAGTATGGATTCAGAAAGGGCTGGTCCTGTTTCACAAACTTACTGGAGTTCTTTGAGGACATAATGAGTGCAGTGGATAGAGGGGAACAGGTGGATGTCTTATACTTGGATTTCCAGAAGGCGTTCGATGAGGTGCCGCACAATAAGATACGGATGCATGGAGTTGGAGGAAGTGTATTGGCATGGATAGTGGATTGGTTAACTGATAGAAGGCAGAGACTTGGTATAAATGGATGTTTCTCTGGTTGGCAGTCAGTGGTGAGTGGGGTGCTGCAGGGGTCTGTGCTGGGCCTGCAACTGATACCATTTACATTCCTCATTTGGAAGAGGGGACTGGGTGTAGCGTAGTAAGATTTGCTGATGACACTAAACTGAGTGGAAAAGCAAATTGTACAGAGGATGTGGAGAGTCTGCAGAGGGATATAGATAGGTTAAGTGAGTGGGCCAAGGTCTGGCAGATGAAATACAATGTTGGTAAATGTGAGATCATCCACTTTGGAAGGAATAATAGAAGAGCAGATTATTATTTAAATAGTGAAAGATTGCAGCATGCTGTTGTGCAGAGGGACTTGGGAGTGCTTGTGCATGAATCACAAAAAGTTGGCTTGCAGGTACAACAGGTCATTAAGAAGGCAAACGGAATGTTGGCCTTGATTGCTATAGAGGGATTGAATTCAAGAGCAGGGAGGTCAAGCTGCAACTACACAGGGTACTGGTGAGGCCGCACCTGGAGTACTGTGTGCAGTTCTGGTCTCCTACTTGAGGAAGGATATATTGGCTTTGGAGGCAGTGCAGAGAAGGTTCACCAGGTTGATTCCAGAGATGAAGGGGGTTAACCTGTGAGGAGAGATTGAATCACCTGGGACTGTACTCTCTGGAATTCAGAAGAATGAGAGGGGGTCTTATAGAAACATACAAAATTTTGAAAAGGATAGCTAAGATAGAAGTAGGAAAGTTGTTTCCATTGGTAGGTGAGATTAGAACTAGGGGACATTGCCTCAAGATTCAGGGGAGAAGATTTAGGATGAAGATGAGGAGAAATTGTTTTACCCAGAGAGTGGTGAATCTGTGGAATTCTCTGCCCAGGGAAGCAGTTGAGGCTTCTTCACTAAATATATTTAAGAAACAGCTAGATAGGTTTTTACTAGTAGGGGAGTTAAGGGTTATGGGGAAAAGGCAGGTAGATGGAGCTGAGTTTACGGACAGATCAGCCATGATCTCATTGAATGGCGGGGCGGGCTCAATGGGCTGGATGGCCTACTCCTGCTCCTATTTCTTATATTCTTATGTTCTTATTTTACATAATGACAACTGCAGCTGACAGATGAAATGGCCTTTTCTTTAAATATGGAGTTTCTATTAGAAATCACACTTCCTTCGATTTGTCAAGATAGCACAGAACAAACCTTTCAGCCTACTGAGTCTATACCAACTATCAGCCCACCCAGCTACACTACTCCTATGTTAATTCCCTTTTTATTGTCGCACATATTTTTCAGGTTACTAGAGTTACTCCATCTGTATACAGAATGAGCAGTTTGCACTGACCAGTTAACCCAAAGGAACATAGGCTTCTAGAGGAAACCTGCAGAGTTACAGGGACAGTGTGCAAACTCCACTTGAACAACACCCAGGACCAGGATTGAAACTGGTTCTCTTGCCACTGTTTCACTCTGTAGTCATTGCACCTTAATCCTTGAGGATGAAATATGTTTGAGCTGTTGAGCTGAAGACCAACTACCTGTTGCAGATAAAGATATTTTTTAAAGTTTCGTTGCTAATTTAACACATGCCTTGGAATTCTGGCACTAATAAATTGAATTTTTTCCTGCAGGTTCGAGATGTAAGAATGATATCAGATAGGAACTCAAGGCGCTCAAAAGGAATTGCTTACGTAGAGTTTGTCGATGTGAGTTCTGTTCCACTGGCAATAGGTTTGACAGGGCAGAAACTGCTTGGTGTGCCAATTATTGTGCAGGCTTCACAGGTGAGAGAAAATTATACTTCAATATAATACATATGCTGTAAGTTCCACTAAATTAATGAAATGTGTCTCCACTAATAACTTAATGTCATCCTCTGTCCCAAAGCAGTATCCTTAAGCATTATGCTTTAATCTCCGGCCTACTGAAATCTACTTAATTGGAAAAATAAGCATAACTTAGTAGCATTTCAATTTGAGAATTGAGTTGAAACCGAAGAATTTGAGGAGTTAAAATGTGAGATCAGTCTTGTGCAAAAAATCATCTGAGATGTTGATCTGCAGATGTGGATCAAAAGATAGTCCTGCATTTATGTTGCATTCTGCAACTTCAATTATTCATATTTACTGATCAATGGTACTTTTGAGCTCTAAGATATTGCTTAAAACTTGAAAAGATCTTATTAAGCAGTTTTGCTCAGTTTGTTCAACATCCTCAGCTTCCCCAAACCCCTGCAAAGTACTTAATTTCCTTTGTAATTAGGGAATCAAAGAAGTAGATAGTACTAAAGAGTCAATCTGGCCTATTTTGTCCTTGCCAGTTACTTTCCTGAATAACTGAATTGGTGTGCTTTTTATCAGAACCCCTGATAACTGATAATTTCATTATCCACAGAGGTCACATCTTTTATGGTAAATAAAGTTCCAGTTGTCTCAGTGACTTTTTTTATTAATGAAAATACAATTCTGCAAAGAATTTAAATTGAATTTTATGCATTCCTAGCACACCCACAAAATGCTGGAGGAACTCAGCAGATCAGGCTGCATCAATGGAAAAAGAGTACAATCAACACTTCGCTAATGTACAGCCTGGTCTGCTGAGTTCCTCCAACGTTTTGTGTATTCCTTGAATTTTCAGCACCTGCGTTTTTTTCTCTTATTTATGCATTCCTATTTTGAGGCCAATTTTTCATCTTTGACAAATTGGATAAATGCTACAAAACAAATGTATCTGGAAAAAGTGCTTGAACAGAAGCTTGCAGATCAGAAATGAGATTGGTTCCCTGATTTTTGTTTCAGGTTTCCATAATCTGTAGTGTTTTATTTCCATTTGCTGTTGGACAGTTGCAAGTCTCATTTCCTCAAATTAAAGTTAACTCAGATCATTTATGTGTAACAGGCTGAGAAGAACCGAGCTGCAGCCCTTGCTAACAACCTCCAGAAAGGTACTGCAGGACCAATGAGGCTCTATGTAGGATCTTTGCACTTCAATATCACTGAGGAAATGTTGAGAGGCATTTTTGAACCCTTTGGTAGAGTAAGTATTGCAAAATATTGAATGACCACCTTATTAAGATTTCAATGAAATGTAGCTTCATGTTCATTGCTTTTTTAAGTTTCAATGTTTTGATCGGTGCTTATAATACTTCGGTCATATATTCATGACTAAACATCATTTAGGGAGGGGAGAAATTTGGAAAGCATTAATGCAGAGCATAGGATAGGATAAAGGTGGGTGAAACTTCCTTAATGTTATTCAGGCCTTACAGGAAACTAGATATTTTGAGTTAATTTGATATATCTGTGGATCATGACTTCTTACTGTTTGAATCTTTAGATTGAAAATATACAACTGATGATGGATAGTGAAACAGGCCGGTCAAAAGGCTATGGATTCATTACGGTAGGTTTATATTTTGGCTCCAAACTTTTATGTTAAGTTTGTATGTAATTCAACTTCTCTGATTGGGATGTTGCCTAGATTGGGGGATTTCAGTCCTGGGGAGAGGTTGTATAGGCTGGGTTTGCATTTCCTGGCATGATAGAGGCAGAAAAATGATGTAACATTCAGAGGCATATGTAGGACAGATAGTTTTAACTACTTAAAAGTTGTGTAATCAAGTGAATGTCATCAGTGGATTCTGAACCATTTACATCAATGAAAAATAAATTACAGCCTGTTTATAAAATGAGCTAAAGGCAATGGAATGAAATATACCTACTCTACACTTTGCTAACACCCATTTAGGAAGAAGTTTGAATTTTTTTTACATGGTAGGAGTATCAGAACAAAAAAATGGGTTTAATGTAAGAGGAACGAGATTTAAGTAGGTATTGAGGGGCAAGTTTTCTTGGAAAAAAGTTTTTAATATCGGGAATATAGCCAGAGCAGGTGGTGGTATTTGATAAGGTTGGCCTGTTTGAGACATTTAGACAGGCATTTGACTAGGTGAGGCATTGAAGAATATAGGCAAATTGGATTGGTGTAGATGGGCAGAAATATTGGCATTCGCATACAGTAATGCAAAGCACTTTGTTTTTAATAAGTTATTATGCTAACTGGTATTTGTTTTCTGTCTAGTTTTCTGATGCTGAGTGTGCAAAGAAGGCTCTGGAACAATTGAATGGTTTTGAGCTTGCTGGTAGGCCAATGAAGGTCGGCCATGTAACAGAACGATCTGATTCTTCTAATGCCAGCTCATTTTTAGACAGTGATGAATTGGAAAGGACTGGTATTGACCTTGGAACGACAGGACGTCTACAGCTGATGGCTAGACTGGCAGAAGGTATTTCAGTGGGAACGAGTGCTCATTCATAATTTTCATATTGATTCTTTACATTTAACTAAACAGGGATACAATACTACCATGGACTCGAGTTTGAAATCTCCAGTTTAATAGTATGGCTTTTGTTCACTTGCTATTGATTGGATAGTCATTTCTCAACTCAATGTGTAGAAGGGGCGCCAGGCTGGTTGTAATGCCTCATCTCTTAGCAATCAATTAGTATGCAGCATAGAATGCATTTTAGAATTTTGCCACAGTGTGGCATAGACCTTTAAGTGTGGTACTGTAAAACTCAGATGTTTCTTGCACACACTGTGTCCCACTGCTTTCCAAAGTTTTCATGGATTGACAGATTTCTATTCCTGTGTAGCACCTTATTTTAAAAAAGCTAATTAAGAAAGAACATATGGAAAATCTGAGAGACTTACAACCTAATATCCCTTTTACTGCAGTTTTATGTGACTTAATAGTTTGATTGTGATCTATGAGAAGATAATGGTATCAGAAGTGTTTCCAGCCTTTTCTGCCTGCTACATCTCTCAGATTAAAAACTTCTGATCTTTGATTTTCACTGCAATTGGGATTGACCTCCATAACTTTATTCAAGTAATTCTGCCAATCTCAATCTTAATTTTTAAAAAAACTTCTCAGAGGTCATAACCCTCTGAGGCTGAGAATTCTAATGTTCATAATCAGGAAAAGAAATTCCCCTTTGCTGCCACCTTAAATAGCTGTACTCAATAATTCTTGATCACTGTCAAGAAATTTTTTTTAAGTACTTGCCTTGTAAAACTCTTCCAGAATCATGTGCTTCAGCGCTAATCTACAAAGGATGTAGGCCTATTTCGCACAGAGAACAGCTCATTGCAGGAATCAATATTGTAAACTTTTGAAGGAACTGTCTGGTTGGATAAGGAGAGGAAACTGCACGTGTTAGTCTGAATAGTAAGGTTGCAACAAGGCTTCATTTCCCTTGCATTGAAACCCTTGCAATAATTGTTCCTTTGGTTGCCCGAAGAGCTTGCTGTATCCTTATGATAACGTTTTTTTGTACAGCTACACTCTGATCTTTCCAAATTTCTTTTTTTTTTACATTTCTATCATTCCTACCAACCAGGAATTTTGTTTCCTTACATTATATCCTCATCTGTCCCTTGTTATAATCAGCTGTGGCAAGTTCAAGTTTCGTCCATCTATAAGCTTGCAAATTCGTAACTATTGTAGTAATACTTCACTTTAGTGATTGTATTCTTGTTTATGTTCTGTTAGACAGTTAAGAGACCTTAAAGTTGTAGGGTAGCAGATCTTTAAGTAAGACCTAACCATCAACTTTAACCTGAATTGACCATCCTCAAACTGGCCATTTTGGCTCTGTCAATGCTGATGTTTAAATTCCATGCAGGTATCCTCTCCCTTTCAGCAATTTTTGGTGGCTGGAGAATGGCCCAGCTTTTTTTTTAACCTTGATGCCTGTGACTGTATCTTCTCTTTGATGGTCAGTATCTTGTTCTTGCTGCTGAAGTTTCAAACTTTTTAGTATTGCATTGTTTATCGTCTCTCACACATTGAGTCTAATATTTTGTGTATATGTTTGGTTTAGGTACAGGACTGCAAATTCCCCCAGCTGCACAGCAGGCTTTGCAGATGAGTGGCAACATTTCACTGGGCACAATGGCAGCAGTAACAGGTAACAGTGTCATTTGTTTGAAAGTGCAGATATTGTATAACATTAATTGCATAAAGATGGTGGTGAGGTGCCTCCTTCAGGACTTTTGTCATAAGAGGATTCCTATGCTGCTTTTGAATAAAGAAGTTCTATCATTTTGGTAAAATTAAGGACCATTGTTAGACTTCCATGTGAAGATGTTTGACTTGAGCTCGATTTCATGCATTTGCCCTTCTAGGGACTAGAAATTACATATTTGGGATGTATTTTGTTGAATCCTTGGTAAGACTGTAGTGGATCATGCAACTGATAAACCTGCAGCCTCATTGTTGAAAGCAATATTTAGTGGCAATAACGAGTGGGTACAGACTGTTTTATCCTCTATGATGACCACAACATTGCATTGCTTGAATGGCACTTTGCCTGACAAAGAATATTATATGCAAACACGAGGAAATCTGCAGATGCTGGAAATTCAAGCAACACACACAAAAAACACTCACAGCACGCTGGAGGAACTCAGCAGGTCGGGCAGCATCCGTGGAAACGATCAGTCAGTGTTTCGGGCCAGAACCCTTTGTCAGGACTGAAGAGGGAAGGGGTAGAGGCCCTATAAAGAAGGTGGGGGGAGGGTGGGAAGGAGAAGGCTGTTAGGTTCCAGGCGAAAAACCAGTAAGGGGTAAGATTTTGGAGACCCTTCATAAGGTGTTGATAAGGTCCTGACAAAGGGTCTCGGCCGGAAACGTCAACTGTACCTCTTCCTATGGATGCTGCCTGGCCTGCTGCGTTCACCAGCATTTTTTGTGTGTGTTGAAAGAATATTATATAATGCTCCTGTCTTGTGCTGATTAGATGTGAGTGGTATTTGGGTAAATCCCAACCTTTGACCTGCATTTTTAGGCATGGTATTTATATGACTTACCTTGTTTAGTTTTTAGTCAAAGGTTGGCCTATGCCTTTGCGCATCCTCTTTCCTTCTCCTCCCAGGAGGGAAAGGGCGGTTAGACATAAATATGCTGGCAGTGGTCATTGTAGTGTAATTATTACATACTGCTTATCAGCCTAGGTCTGAACTGATATCTATCTTCCTGCTTGTAGAGATAAGTGATTTCATTTTCTGAGAAATTGCAGGTGGAGCTGATACTGTACAGTTATCACCAAATGTAACTACGCTGCTGTGCAGAAGTCTTAAGTACCTATATAGCTGGGGTGCCTAAGGTGTTTTGCACAGTACTGTATTTGTCAATGTGGAGTGGAAAACAAGTTTGTAAATCTGGTGGGAGCAAATGAGTTTGGTAATAGCCAGGGTGGACCTCTGTGGCAGGAGCATGGCAGAGTGCCGGTGGCATGGGTGCTTACGTGCCTAGTCATGAGACACCGGGCAAGATCGTTTGATTGCAGCAGTTGCTTTAGTGATCATTACAGACTGTCCCTGGTGCATCCTGCTCCCTCCCCTCTCCTTCCCCTTTTCCCAACCATGATTTCCCTCTCCCTGCCTCCTTCCCAATCTCAGTCCACAATAGAGACCCATATCAGAATTAGGTTTATTGTCACTCACATATGTCATGAAATTTGTTTTTTGTGGCAGCAGTACAACACTTAAAATTACTACAGTACTGTGCTAAAGTAAGGCACATTGGCTATATATATGCCTAAGACTTTTGCATAGTACTGGACTTATGAAAGTTATTGATAAAGCTACTGGAGATTGATTGTTGTCCTGAGAAATACCTGCAATGATAAATGATATCCTTGTGATTGGACTTAAGTAGCTCCAATCTTTTCTGCTAGGTGTGACTCAAACCAAAAGGTGGTGGTGTGGGGGAATTTTCCCTGAGATTTCTGTTGACTTAAATTTTGCTCAAATTCTCTGATGCTGTATTCTGATATATGCTGCCTTGGGGTGAAGGGCATTCACACAGCTCACCTCCACAATTCAGATCTTTTTTTTATTCATATTTAGAGCAAGGCGATGTCTGGAGCCGAGTAGTTCTGGGAGAACCCAAACTGAACATCAATGAACAAGTTATTGGTAAGTTAGAACAACTAAGTATTGCAATTATGCTGACAGGGTCAGTAGTTTGTGTGGCTTTTTATTGATACAGGTTTCTCCCGCCATCCAAAGGTAGTGTGTTCCTATGAAACAGTTCGTAAGCCGGAATGTCGTAAAGCGAAGAAGCAATCACCATTGGTTTATATGGGAAAATTTTGTGAGCGTTCACAGATCCAAAAATAACCTACCAAATCATGCCAAATAACACATAAAACCTAAAATAACAGTAACATATAGTAAAAGCAGGAATGATATAAATACACGGCCTATATAAAGTAGAAATACTTCTCTACAATGATTGCCTGCACAGATCTCCATAGCGAAAATCTCACGCAAGCGCTCTCGGCAGAAAATCTCACGCAAGCGCTGTTGGCATAAACGCGCTCTCCAGTAACCTTTAAGCTATGAAGCTGCCAAATCTACCAAATAACACGTAAAAATACACAGCCGATATAAAGTAGAAATAGGGAAGACATCGAGCACACTGATGATGGTGTGTTAGACTGAATCGTCGCAGGCTGGGCGATGCAGTGGCCCCCACCCTCCAGGCCACCGACCAGATATATTGCCGCGAAGCACGCAGGGGTAGCCGGGGGCACACAGCACGTCATTAAGAAAAAAACCGAAATAAACATACTAATTAATTAGGTGCTGCCGGGTGAGTAAATGTCGACGCAGATCAGAGGCAATTGCCGATTGCATCGGCACTGATCTGGGCCGACAATTACGTGCTAGGTGGCACCTAGTTAATTAGCGTGTTTATTTCAGCTTTTTTCTTAAAGATGTGGTGTGTGCCTCCTGGCTACCCCTGCATTCTCCGTGAATCGGTACAGTATCTGTCCGGGGCCTGGGGGTCGGGGTGGTGGGACATGGGGGTGTCATCTCATCGTCGATCAGGGCAGGCAGCTCATCATCTTCTATGACTGCCCGCCTTGATGTGGAAGGTGGAGGTTCGTCATCTGCTGTGGCTAATGTGGAAGGCTTGCTTGACTGCTGAGCCTTGAGCATTTTTATATCACACAGTTCTTTGTAAGACTCAAAACACCCTGCAAATATCCCCTAAACCGACGTACCCTTTAAAAATTAAAGTCGTACTTTATCATTGCAGCGAAAATCTCAAGCAGTTGCTTCACTTTCTGCATTCGGTTGAATTCGGTTTCGATTGTTATCCTTTCCTCTTCCAATTGCATCAGCTCTTCATCTATCAGTTCTTGGTCATGGGATGCCAAAACCTCTTCAACATCATCTTCGTCAGCTTCCACAAGCCAAACTCACTTTGTCCTTGCTTCGTTCACCATGATCGAGACGCTTAATTATGTCTAGTTTAACGCTAAGTGTAACACCCTTATGAGCTCTTTCAGGCTTTTCCGACACCTTAGAACTCATCTTGCAAAGGGCTGCTCACAGGCTTGTGTTTAAGCAATGCCATTCCAAATCCAGGGCCGAGCGGCTGCTCGGGGCACGCGCTGCCTTTCTTCATAACAGTGAAAGCACCTTCTGAAAGCGAAAACAGGGTACTAATGTAGATTTCTCGTAACAGTGAGGTTTCGTAAAGCGAACTTTTGAAAAGCGGGGGACACCTGTATCACATTAAATCAGTCCAAATGCGAAAGGTTTGTTTCAGTGATTATGGGGTCTTTGGAAAAGATCACCCACTTGACATTATTGGTTTTGTGTTTACTGTTCGCACTGTCTTCGTTAAGGATGGAGATGTTCAGAGATTATCTTTTGCTATGAGTTTGACCATTTGCTGCAATTTTACGACAGGACCTCAGAGTTTTGTTCAGATCCATTCCTTTTGGAATCTCAACATCAGGTGGTTGTTCTGCTGGATAGTGTATATAGGCATTTAGAGGTTTTGGGAGTAGGATGGGAAAGTGGACAAAAGGTATCAAACAAGATCGCATAGCATAGTGAAACAGTTTCAAGAGTGAGTATGGCCAAGAGTTGTCCCAAATTCTTATGGTCTCAAGGAAAAATGTTGGATTGTGGCAACCCACTTTCCAGCGCACACGAACCGGCTCACAAAACGGCGCGCGCTGGCAGAGAGGCCGGCCCCAAAAAGGGCGCCAGGCCATCTTCACCAGCAGGGGGAAAACTCCGTGCACGGAAAGGGTCTGGGAATATGTATTCCCCACAGCAGTCCCGCCTGGGGAGGGCGGGAACGGGAAGGCTTTAAAGGAGGCCGCGAAGTTTGAATAAATCTCTTCTGTCGCAACTCCAACTCACCGACTACGTGTCGTTATTCTAGCGCTGAGTGTAGCATACCGCTACAGGATATCCATTAATTTGGGTGATTCCAGCTAATCACACTGACTATCCACTTGGCCTTGGATCACCTGGACAATTGTAATACCTACATCAGCTGCTGTTTATTGACTGCATCTCTGTGTTGTGCACCAGTGGTCCCCAACCACCGGGCCACAAAGCGTGAGGAAACGATATGATTTGGCGATATGAGTCAGCTGCGCCTTTCCTCATTCCCTGTCACGCCCACTGTTGAGCCATTACGCATGCGAGGTCATTACCCGCGCGTCATCCATGTCAGCGCGGGAAGAAGATCAACTCCTCGAGCTTGCAAATGACATCGGGCTGAAAAGTATGTTTGACATAACATCTCTGCCGGCATTCCGAATCAAAGTCAAGGCTAGGTATCCTTGAGATAGCCACGAAAGCACTGTAAACATTGCTTCCATTTCCAACATATCTCTGCAATGAATGCAACGAAAACTAAATTGCGGAATAGATTGGACATAAGGAACCCCGTTCGAGTATCGTTGTCTTCCCATCACCCCTCGATGGGACAGTCTTGTTGCAGGAAAACAAGCCCAGGGCTCCCATTGATTCAGTGATATTGGTGTGTTGCAATGATTTTATATGTTCATACGGGGAAAATATGTGCTGCGTGTTTGATATACAAACATTACTTAAAATGTTATGCTATTGACTTATATAACCATATAACAATTACAGCATGGAAACAGGTGATCTCTGCCCTTCTAGTCCGTGCCGAACGCTACTCTCATCTAGTCCCACTGACCTGCACTCAGCCCATAACCCTCCATTCCTTTCCTGTCCATATACCTATCCAATTTTACTTTAAATGATAATATCGAACCTACCTCTACCACTTCTACTGGAAGCTCGTTCAACACTTTCTTCAAGCTCCCTTGTCCTCCCCTGATAATTGACTTATCGCTATATTCATGCGAGGAAAATATGCGCTGTGTGTTTAATATTAAATTTGTTAGATAAACCCTTTCAGAGACGAAATTGAGTGTATTAGTCACTTATCACCTATATTCCGGTCGTGATTAACACCCCCCCCCCAACAGAATCGCCAAAAACGATTTGTAGGAAAAAATTGGCATGTACACACATGCGCAAGTCATGCATGTTCACCGGTGTCCGCGCAAGGCTTCATGGTCATTGTGGCCTTCGTCGGGGTAAACCCAACGTATTTGACTGCTACTCTTGTCCGTTGTCAACCCTACCTCCGGTCCGCAAGAATATTGTGAATATGAAACCGGTCCGCAGTGCGAAAAAGGTTGGGGACCCCTGTTCTACACAATCGTATTCTCGGTTCTAATCACCAAGCTTCAAAACCTAGGACTCTACCTCCCTTAGCAACTGGATCATTGATTTCCTCACCTGGAGACCACAGTCTTGGTGGATCAGAAATGACATCTCCTCACTGACTGTCAACACTGGTGCACCTGAAGGATGCATGCTTGTCCCAGTGCTCTACAATTATGTGGCTAGGCACTGCTCAAACGCCAACTATAAATTTGCCGATGACACAACTATTGTTGGCAGAATTTAAGATGGTAATGAGGGGGCATACAGGAGTGAGATAGATCAGCTGATTGAGTGGTGTCACAGTAACAGCCTTGCACTCAAGGTCAGTAAGTCCAAGGAATTGATTGTGGACTTCAGGAAAAGGAAGTTGAGGCAACACGCACCAGTCCTCATCAAGGGATCAGAAGTGGAAAGTGTGAACAGTGTCAAATTCCTGTCAATATCTTTGAAGATCTATCCTGGGCCCAACATTGATGCAATTAAAAGAAAGGCATGACAGCAGCTATATTTCATTAAGAGTTTGAGGAGTATTGGTATATCATCAAAGGTATTTACAAATTTCTATAGATGTATAGTGAAGAACTTTTAAGCCGGCTGCATCACCACCTGGTAGGAAGGGACCGCTGCACAGGATCGGGAAAAAAATGCAGGAAGTTGTAAGCTTTGCCAGCTCCATCATGAAAACTAGCTTTTCCCAACTTCCAGGATGTCTTTAAAAGGGGATGCTTCAAAAAGCAGCATCCATCCAGGAGATGCCTGCTTCTCATTGGTACCATTGGAGAAGAAGGTACAAGAGCCTGAAGACAAATACTCAACGTTTAAGGTTTGAGCAATGTTTCCCCCTGCCATCGAATTTCTGACTGGACAATCAACCCAAGAACACTACCTTGGTGTTTTACTTTCCTCTCTTTTTGCACCAATTTCAGTTGACATTTTTTATACATATATATTAGAATTTATAGTTTTCATTATGTATTGCAATTTACTGCTGCTGCAAAGCACACTTCACAGCATATGCTCGTGATAGTAATTCTCATTGCTACTTTAAAATGATAGTCAAAGTGGATGAAGAAAGGACAGTTGGTGGAAATCTGAAAAAGGCTTCCTTGCCCAAGTTTAACCTTGTGCTATGAATCCTCAGAAGGTTCAGTCACTTTAGTACTCTGGTTCACTCCTTTGCATTTGTGTACCATTACGCCACCCTCTCTGGTCAAGTTCTACTGCCGGGGCAGGACATAGACAAGAACATGATGTAAAAATCTCAAAAACAGTTTTTGATGGATGCTGCCATCTTGTACATTGTACATCTGTAGAAATTTACATCAGTTTAGTGACCTATCAAATCTCCTCATTCCCAGTTATGGGTGGCACAGTAGGTAGTGGTTAGCGTGACACTGTTAATGTGTCACCGACCCAAGTTTAGTTCCATTTTTGTTCTCTCCGTTAGTTGTCTCTGGATGCTGTTAGTTTCTTCCAAAGATGTAATTGTTAGTAGTTTAATTGGTCACATGGTTGTAATTGGATGGGGCAGGCTTGTTGGGCCAAGAGGACCTGTTACTGTATTGTATCTCTAAATAAATTTTGTACTGTGACAAATTTTATAGTTGGAAGGCTAATTGAACAAAGGTTTTTACATTGTTTGAGAGAGGATTTAATAATTGTCTCTTCTGCTTTATCATAGATTTACAGACCAGAATTATCCAGCAGACTGAAGGTAAGAGAAGTGGTTTTATCTGGGAATTTGGTGTAATCTCTTATTTGTTAAACAGAAGAATTACAATTTGGGTATAATTCCTCAGGATATCCCTAAGGACTGTCTAGATACTGAATTACATTTTTGGTGCTTGAAACATTGTTGGATAGGGCACGAGAGAAAAGCGTAAAGCAAAACCAACAAACTTTTTGGATTTTTTCCACGGAACTGGGATCTCTTTAACCCATTTCTCAGCCTGTAAGTTAACTCTCCTTAATTTGTATTAAGCTAGAACCCTAAATATCTGCACCACATGACATGGTATGAGCACTTGATGTTTATAAGGTGTTTAATATTTCTAACAGATTCATTTTAATGCCATTTGGGACTTCACTGTATGTAGCGGGTGTTGTGTTAACTGCAATACAGTAATGACCACGCTTCAAGAATGTGGCTGAGTCTCAGATTAGAGATGTCTGATGTAGTGATGGGCACTTACTAAATTTGAAATTTTTCTTGTTTAATTTATTATTCTGGAACTTTTGACTATTTGGAATGTGAGTTACTTCAGAAACGGTTCAAATTAAGCTGCAAGATTTTGCATGTGGGAGAAATAGGGTGGTTACTTTTAACTATTACAATTTGATTATACACTAGAGTTTGAGTTCTAAGGCATTCAATGGCAAAAATATGATAGACTTGTTGCAGCTTTCTGTTGAACATGCTTTGGGAACGAGCTTTTAAGGAGGCTAAAGATTGAGTAATCGTATCAATAATAGGTTCAGAGGACTTTGGGCGTGTCAAATCGTGTTACGAAATATGTAGAATTTTGTCATCTCTTAAGAATATTAGATATCTCTGTACAAACATATGCATTATTGTGTCAAGGTTCATAATTTCAATGTGAAGTGATGCAAGCTGCATATTATGGAGTAAACATGCTCTACGGTACATTTTTAAGGATTTTAATGTTATTATTTCAGCGCTGAATCCTCCTGTGACGGTGAATGCCCCACCAATAGCAACACAGTGTTTCCAGCTGTCCAACATGTTTAACCCACAATCGTAAGTTGCTGGTTTACTTTCCTGAAAATTTTCTCAAAACATAAGACCAATATGTATTACCAAGAGAGGGTTTAAAGGAGGTTCATGAAAAGGCTTCTCATATGAGGAGCAGATTTTGCGGTGAGTGAGGGTTTCACTGAACTCCCGTTGAAAGGAAGAGTTGAACTTCAGGGTAGGCATCCCTGGAAGAGACTTCACAGCAGTAGTTACGTCACAAACAAGAGAAAATCTGCAGATGCTGAAAATCTGTCCTGATGAACGGTCTTCAACCTGCAACATCAACAGTTTCCTCTCTTCCGTAGTTCCATAGTTGCTGCCTGGCCTGCTAAGTTCCTCCAGCATTTTGTGTGCATTACTTTGGTTTCCAGCATCTGCAGATTTTCTCTTATTTGTCATATTACATCATCAATTCTTATTGGATGTTGAAATGCTTCAATAGAGTGGATGTTGAGAGGATGCTCCCTATGGTGGGGGAAGTCTAAGACTGGAGAACATAGCCTCAGAATAGAGGGACATCCATTTAGAACAGTGATGATGAATTTCTTTAGCTAGAGTGGTGAATCTGTGGAATTCATTGCCACAGGCAATTGTGGAGGCCAAGTTATTGGACATATTTAAGGCAGAGGTTGATAGATTCTTGATTAGTCAGGGTATGAAAGGATACAGGGAGAAGTCGGGAGATTGGGGCAGGGAAATAAATCAGTCATGATGGTCTTATGGTCTGAGAATTGACATGCCTTCTACTTTTCAAGGGAATTTTTTTTCTGTACTCACCATTGGAATGAAGTATCGTCTTGTACAGCCCGTAGAAAGAAAATGATTCCTAGTTCATGATTGCATAGGTCCATGTAATTAGATAAATTGCATTTAGAACATAGAAAGTTACAGCACATTACAGGCCCTTTGCCCTACAGCGTTGTGCCGACCATGTAACCTACTCTAGAGACTGCCTAGAATTCCTTGGCGCATAGCCCTCTATTTTTCTAAGCACTATGTACCTATCTAAGATGCTCTTAAAAGACCAGCTCTCTTCTCCCCCCCCCCCCCCCGACATACCCTCGGTACCCATTTCCAAGCACCTTAAAACTATGCCCCCTAGAGTTAGCCATTTCAGCCCTGGGAACAAGCCTCTGGCTATCCACGCGATCAGTGACCCTCATCATCTTGTGCATCTCTTATCAGGTCATCTCTCATCCTCTGTCGCTCCAAGGAGAAAAGGCAAAGTACAGTCTTTCTATAGTATCCACATCCTTCTTGTAATGAGGTGACCACTGAACACAGTATTCCGAGTGGGGTCTGACCAAGGTCTTGCATGGCTGTAACATTACCTCACGGCTCTTGAACTCAGTCCGATGGTTGATGAATACCAACACACCATATGCCTTCTTAACACTATCAGCCTGCACAGCAGCTTTGAGTGTCCTATCAGCATGGACCCCAAGATCCCTCAGATTTACTGCATATATAGTAAAGGTGTGAAGTAACACATTTACAATGGCTGATGAGGTTGAAATCTAGCTGTGAGGATCTTTGCAGAAACCAGTTTTTGTTGTGATAAATGCCTCAGAATTTTAAAAATAAAACATGCATATTTTAGTTAGAATGACGCCTCTCCTAAACACTGAATGTTATTGAATTTATCCCTTCAACAGGATGCATTTTATGCAAGCCAATTTCTAGATTGCAGACTGAATATTTAACTTCACAGATAAGAATCAAAGTAGAGCTTGATAATTGGTGTGTTAATGTAATGGGTTAGTGATGCTGAAGTAAATGATCAGTGATGCTTTTGTTGAATGATGGAAAAGGCTTGCTTCTATTTATGCATATTTGGATTTTCAGAAAGTAACAGATGTAGTGTCATAGAAACATAGAAATTTACGGCACATTACAGGCCCTTCAGCCCACAATGTTGTGTTGACCATATAACCTACTCTTAAAAACTGCCTAGAATTTCCCTACTGCACAGCTCTATTTTTCTAAGCTCCATATACCTATCTAAGAGTCTCTTAAAAGACCCTATTGTATCTGCCTCTACAACTGTCGTTGGCAGTGCATTCCACATACCCACCAACGGAAAAACTTGCCTCTGACATCCCCCTTGTACCTACTTCCAAGCACCTTAAAACTGTTTTATAAGTTTGTTAAGTATAATTAGGTTTCTTGGAATTGGAAGATTGAATAAGAATTCAATCAAGCCAGAAAATAGACAGGGGGGAAATAGAGATGGTCAACTAGTTTACTTTGGCTTGATTTGGTTGTGGGAGTGTATGCAGTCTTTGTGAGGCTGAAATTGTAATGTAGTATAGATCTATGGATGCAATCAGTATGGTTTCCTGGGTGATTTTTATTTCAGTTTGGTGATAACCATTGTATAGATAGACACCACTCTTTCTTTCATTCACCCAATGTTGGCAGTTCTAGCTGGTGTTCTTTAAAATTAGCAGTCCAGTGAAGGACAAGGAAGCAGAATCCTGTCAGTTTTTCATCTATCCCTGTTATTAAACATTAAACAGTATTGTTCTGCATCCCTTTTGTTTGGAAAAGCATTTAATTATGAAACTGCATGAGAAAACAGTCTAATACCATTACATAAGTGGAAATGATTGCTTTGATAATCCTTACTTTATTTTCCTTTTCCTTAATGTGTGTGGATGTTGAGCTTAGTTCTGTTGACAACCACTTGATTAACTTCACTGTCAAAGACCCAAAGAAGCAGTTGTTGTTTTTCCTGACAATTGCCAGTAGAGGCAAATAAAAGACAATTGAATTCCTATATGTGCGATCTATCCACCTATTCCAGTTGCAGTATTGTGACATGATTATGGAAATGTAAGACCAGAAACAACTGAGAATGTATTCTTTTAAATATAAAGATATTTGTAGGTTTTAATGCAGCTATTCATTGTGGAGTTGCACACTTTAATAGGAATAATTTCTTTATAAAGGGAAGATGATCCAGCTTGGGACCAAGAAATCAGAGATGATGTAATTGAAGAATGCAATAAGCATGGAGGAGTAATTCACATATTTGTGGATAAAAATTCACCCCAGGTGAGTAGTCTTTCCTTGTTAGGTTTTCTGTTGCAAAGGCTTTCTGCATTTTGTTCTGTTGTGAAATTCCTGTGAGTGGTACCGCTGAAGGACCAATGGTTAACTGCAGGGAATGAAATAGGGATATTAGAAATCCATTTTGAAAGGAACATGCCACACCTTTTCTACCAACATGCTTTTAGTAAGCACTAGACTGAGCAGATCCTTTTACACTACAGTGAACTAGAAGACCTTTTTCACTTTGAAATTCCAGGATTTCGTAGTGTACATCTAATCCCAATTTTGTACCTCCTGCCTTCCAAAGTATTTTTCTTTTTTGATACACAAGTCCTCTCCAGGTTATAACATGATTCCATTTCTGAAAGCTGGTCATAACCTGGACAATTTGCAGGTCAGAAATGTGGCCACCTGGCAATATGTTTAAAATGAAAACTTTAGGCGCCCAGGGGCAATGTGTAATTAAACCAAGATACTCAGTTATCAAGTTACAGCACAACAACAGGCTAATCTGTCCCACTGTCTCCCACTCATTTGTGTGTATTGGCTATACATAAGTTGGGCTGTCATAACCTTGTGTGCAGTTTGTATTTTCCCTTTGTGACTTTGGGGTTCCTCTGGGTACTCCAGTTTCCTCCAGAATACAAAGATGTGAAATGCCAGGTAAATTAGCCAAAGTAGAAAGCTTAGTGTAGTTGAATGGTTGAATCTACAGTGAATTCAATCATTTCACCCACACACTGGCTAGAATTAGCATAATAAAGTGCTTGACAGCACAGATTTGGTGAGCCAGTCTTGTTTTTTTGCTGTATTACTGACCTAAAGCATATACTTGTTAATGGTTTAATGCAAATATACTTTGTCAAGGCTTTCAAACAGATTTTTCCCCCTCCATTTTTAGGGAAATGTCTACGTGAAATGTCCTACTATTGCTGCTGCTGCTGCAGCCGTTGGCGCCTTACACGGAAGGTGGTTTGCTGGTAGGTATTATTTAAATTATGGTAAAATTGAACATATGGGCCGGTTTTTGTTTCAAGCCATTTTAGATCTTCACTAATTTTCAGGCATATGCTGAAATTCCACCAAATAGTTGAGAAATTTTAAATTTATTAAAGGCTAAAATCGGTAATGGTGAAATTATTGTTGTGAACGTTCATTTAGTTCACTATTACCCTTTTGGGTGGGGGGGTGGAGATGGGCTTCTACCAAAGGAGGTGCAAGGTGCTCCTACCCTCCACTAGCTTACAGGTCATTCTTGGGCAGGGTGTACTACCTGCTTAGCCCCCCAATCAGGGTCCGGTGAAGCCATGGGAACAGGTCGTGGATGGTCATATGAGCAGCTAGTGCATATCACAAGTTCTGGTTATGCGATCTTCGACGCCAGGCAGACAATCTGTGAAGAGTATTGATAATTTCTGAGGTCACCTGTCTGGTAAAGATGCTGTCCAGAAGAAGGCAATGGCAAATGACTTCTGTAGAAAAATTTGCCAAGAGCAGTCATGGTTGTCATGGTTGTGGAAAGACTATGATTGTCCTTTGGTAGCTCTGACTTGTAACATGACTCCCGACCCATTGAAAGGTCATTATTCAGTGCCATTTGAAATGAATGTTCGGCTGTGTAATTAAGGCTTTAAATAGCAATGGCTGGTCTTGTTAGTAAGTTCTAGTGTGTGTGTGTGTTTTTTGGGGGTGGGGGAGATCAGCCCTTCCATTTAAGTAAGTTACTTGGATAGTTTCACTTGTTGAAATAATTCAATGTTAATAGATGAGGGCTGTTTGGCTTTATAAGGAAATACTTGAGTTCCAGTAAGATGCCTGCTTATACTTTTTATTTCTCTGCATATTGTGAAATGCTGACTTTGGGAGCAGCCCCTTTCAATATGTCGCAGCTAAATTGAATCTTTTCGTTTGAGCTATAACATTTACCTTGAGGCAAAATTTGTTCCAACTAGGATTTAATTCTGCATCTTCCTGATTGATTTCTTAGTGGCTGCCAATGTAAGTCTGGAATGTAACTTTTCTTTCATAGGAAAAATGATCACCGCAGCGTATGTGCCACTTCCAACCTACCACAACCTCTTCCCAGACTCGATGACAACCACCCAGCTGCTGACTCCAGCAAGACGATAGGAGCTGGAAGGGAATTGAAATTCCAAGCAACTTGGAGAATGTGGACAATTACACAGTGGTTGCCTGTACAAATGACACAAGTGGAAAGTATTGTGGGAAAACTCTTACAACTCCCAGTGGACTTCAGACAAATGTTTTTTTTTCAATCTTGCCAAGCCCTAGTGGAAGGAAAATAAAATGGCAGAAGTAGATTTACACAAATGCCCTAAGGCTGTTTTATTTTGATTTTGGTGCAGTGTACCACATTTTGACTACACAATAACAGTGATAATCGGATCGGAAAAAAAAGAAGAAAGCCTGCAATATTGAAAGATGGTGTGCATCTTTCCTGGGGTTTTGAACTTCTGTTGTTCCTGTGATAAGACTACTACAGTCAAGTAGACTATAGAGGTAGCACTGCACTCTTGTTACCCATTTTAAGTTACATATTTTGTTGATTTTGGTGCTCTTCTGATGGAACTTCACGGATGAGCATTTTTAAATATCAGTTTATAAATTTTGTGAAGATACTTATTGCATAAAAGTGAGTTATTGGAAAAGGTAATCTTTCAATAGGTAGGTTGCAGCTCTTGTTGAATTAAAGACCACACAGTAAATACTCAGACCACTGATCGTTCACTGCATTTGTTCTGCTGATATGTGGAATTCCAGTCAATTTCAATAAGGGTGAGTGACCATGAAACCATCTGAAGGCAAGTTATGTGGAGTGTTATGACATGAGTTTACATACATTGGAGACTGGGGATCTAGAGAACGAGAGAGACAGAAACCCAGTTAAGCTTAAGAATAACTGGAAAAGTGGCCATACCAGATTTTTTCTTCAGTTGTTGCTGGTGATCTCATTACCGACGATTTTTAATTGAGGAATCCATAGCTGATGTTCATGCTAACGTGCAGAAAATTAAATTTGTAGCAATTGTGGATTTGGCTACTCACCATTCCAAAAGTTAGTTGGAGTGGTGGTCTATATCAGTATCGGTCTAGGGCTAAAGATCACCGTGCCTAGTTCTGGAAAGTGTTAATACTAGGTTTGGCTAGTATTATGACCAAAGTTTGGATATTCATTAATGGCAAACTGCAAAAGGTATGGAGTTCTAAATAATCTTTCTGTACAGTTGGCCTCTAGTTGACATTTTCAGATTAAAGCTTATTGTATATACAGTTTGCCTTATTTGGTCCATTGTCAATGCTAATCTTCACTTTCACCCACCCCACCCAGAATGAACTTTCCTTATGTAAATATAGTGATGTGCTATCCTTGTGCTTCCATAGGATCTAGGCCAGACAAACTTAATTTTACCATTTGAATAAAAGTCTGAACATTTGGCTGAATAAAGATGGGTGTAAGAGCAAAATATATAAAGTCCACAATTGTGCTAACTGAGGAATGAAATTCTCCTAACATCAAGCAAGTTGAAAGGAATCGGCTAACAGCTTCAAGCCTGAGTTTCGCCTCTTGGACTTAATTGAGATATTACTACCCAATGTTTCTAATTGAAGGAATTGGGAGGTTGTTGTCATTAGTTGACTACATAATCTGTCTTAAATTTGAGGGTTTCTCAATAAATTGCATGTTCATTCTTGTTTTTTTTTAAAACAATTGTCAATAAGATGAAAGCCAATTATATTCACTTTCAGTGCATCTTCTATTGGATATTAATTACACATAAGCAGAGTCTTTAATTATATGTATTTAGAGCCCTAGGCCAGTTTAATAGTTGTTATTGCCTTTGATATAGAAAGTGTTCTGTCAGGGAGGAAAAACAACACTTTGGAAAGTTAGTTAATAACAATGTCTTTATAAATGCACACTAAAAAAATTGCATCAAGGGTAACAGTAATTTTGTCTGGCCGTGCGTGGTGTTTCTTGCTGTTTCTTTAAGCTCTGTGAGCTCCAGAGTGTAAACATTACCTAATTTTTTTCCCCTTCTGTAGTGTGATTCAAAAACAGCCTGGTATTTCTATTCAAAAGTAAGGATTTTGTAATTGGTACAAATTTTGTATAAAAAATGCAAAATCATTCAATAAATAAAAGAAAAATCACTTGGGGAAAATCTGAATTTTGTTTCTGATATTAGTGGGTATATTCAAGTTCCCTTGGGCATTTTAATCTTTTCATTTGCATAGGCATTCATACCTTTCAGGCTTTCGGCAATGCGATCCAAGCTCAGCAGACCCAAGAGACAACAAATATTGGATTCTATAGCAAAAAAAAGTGCCGGTGGAACTCTGAGGGTCAGGCAGCATCTGTGGAGGCAAAATGCTATCATCATAGGTGACAACAAGGCTGTATCCATTACAAAAGCCCTCTCCACCATTGAGCACATCCACATGAAACATCACAAGAAAGCAGCATCCTTTATGAAGGACCTGCGCCACCAGGTTCAGAACCAGTTATTACCCCTCAATCACTTGGCTCTTGAACCAGAGGGGATAATTTCACTCAACTTCTCTTGCCCTGTCACTGAACTATTCCCACAACCTATGGATTCACTTTCAAGGACTCTTCACCTCGTTCTTTATTGGTTATCATTTCTTTTATTTTTTTGCACATTGGTTGTGGTCTTGTATTCAATCTTTTGTCTCTTGTATTGACTGTGATTGCAAGAAAATGAATCTTGAGGGTTTGTAGATGGTGATGTATGTGTACTTTGATAACTTAATTTGAACTTGAACTCTGACCTTCGAACAGAAATACTATCCATAGATATTGCCTTACCTGCTGAGTGCCTCCAGCATTTTGAGTATGTTGCTCTGGATTTCCAGGCTCTTGTATCTTGTGTTAGGATTACAAATAGAATTAATGTCTTTCAGTATACTTGTTATGGGTGTCCTTGTTTTATCTCAAAATTTCTAAAGCAAGTAGGTTAATGCTTAAAAGCTGCTTTATAAGATTAATCTTCGGATGCACAATAGTCAAAAGATAAAATACTGATGCACACTTGTTAAAATTTGAATTGACCCATATTACCAGTCAGATTTTACAGCATTGAAAATATGAAATGCTCAATGGCTCAATTGTAAAGAGCAATCATATTTGAAGGTTATAAAAATGGGGAAGATATGGCCAAAAGGCTTGTAATGTAACTTTTTAAATAGTCCCTGAGCATCCAATGAACTATAGTTAATCTCACTGCCATTCTGCCAACTTGGGGTCCACGGATGTCGTAATGGTATTGGTCCATTGCATTAAAGAAGGGTTGGGAACTCCTGTCCTATATGATCTTAACAATTGGTTAGCACCCACTATTTCAGCTTGACATCTTTTTTTAGATTGTGTTTCTCGTTCAAGAGTGCCAGAAAATCAGTAATATAAAATCTTTGATTCCCAGCATTCCTTCACAATCCATTGGTTGATTTGGATTCTTCTGCAATTAGAATATCCCTTCGTGTCCTGATACATGGTGTTAAGTGTTGAACAGTTTTTGACTTTGAATGTTCAGGTGTCAGGGGATGCAGGCTTGCTGTTTAATTGTCTTAAAGGTAGTGGTGAGGTACCATCTTGAGTTAACTGCAGTCCTCTCTATTGGTATACCTGTGTAATGGTGAAAGAATAAACTTGAGATTCTGCAAATGCTGAAAGAACAGTGTAGCTCAAAATGCTGGGGGAACTCAGCAGGTGAGGCAGCATCTATGGAAAAGAACTGTGTTGACATTTCAGTCCAAGGCCTTTACTTTCCGGTCCTGATATAAACTCTCCGACCAAAATGTCAACCCTTTATTCCTTTCCATAGATGCTACCTGACTGTTGAGTTCCTCCAGCATTTTGGTGAAAGAATGATTTCCAAATTTGCTTGGTATATGGCCGGATGGTATGCAGTCTGTTGATTCTTCATAGAATTAAACAGCATGAACACCATTTTCATGTCAAATTTAATGCCCATCAATACTGAATCAGATGTTCCTTAAGTAGTGTTATTGTTCTCTGGTATATTCCTGATAGAAATACCACGTGGATAAAGTTTACCTTTCCTTTAAAGTCCTCCCTCCCACCTTGAACTGATGCCCTCTAGACACCCCTACAACCCCAGGTAGATTGGCTTTCTACCTAACTGAATTTTATATAAAGTAGAAAAGCTGTAGTACTGGGCAGTTGCACTCTCTTGACCTTGGAAGTCCAGGTCCAGTAGGATGAGTAGTCTTCCTTAGTTTCAGTGAATGACCATGACTTCCTCTGCCCCGTCATGCCCTTTGCTCTCCATAACAGTTGCTGGCTGTTGGACCTCCCCGAGGGTTTCATCCACGGAGTCTGCTGGAGCTGGCTCTGCATATGAGGGCATGTACGTACTTTTCTCACCAGAGTATAAGAGCTGCCAGCTATCCATACCTGGTGACGTATCCATGCCTGTTGAAGTGGTGAAGCGGGACATGGTCACTATAGCGAAATCATTTCATCTTCACTCCAGGTCATTTCTGGCATCTCCAAGCCTGAATACTTGAAACTGCAGTGTGCAAAAACAGTTCCAAATTTTCATACTGCTCTTCAACTATCAGTGACAAGAATCACTGCTGTTTGAATGCAAAAATATGCAATGTGTTATTTAAAAACTGTATGCTACCTAAGGAATAAAGGGTTGACATTTTGGTCGGAGAGTTTATATCAGGACCGGAAAGTAAAGGCCTTGGACTGAAATGTCAACACAGTTCTTTTCCATAGATGCTGCCTCACCTGCTGAGTTCCCCCAGCATTTTGAGCTACACTGTTCTTCCAGAAATAGTAAGGGACAGAGGGTCCAGTGAGATGGAGGAACTGAGCGAAATACATGTTAGTAGGGAAGTGGTGTTAGGTAAATTGAAGGGATTGAAGGCAGATAAATCCCCAGGGCCAGATGGTCTGCATCCCAGAGTGCTTAAGGAAGTGGCCCAAGAAATAGTGGATGCATTAGTGATAATTTTTCAAAACTCGTTAGATTCTGGACTAGTTCCTGAGGATTGGAGGGTGGCTAATGTAACCCCACTTTTTAAAAAAGGAGGGAGAGAGAAACCGGGGAATTATAGGCCGGTTAGCCTAACGTCGGTGGTGGGGAAACTGCTGGAGTCAGTTATCAAGGATGTGATAACAGCACATTTGGAAAGCGGTGAAATGATCGGACAAAGTCAGCATGGATTTGTGAAAGGAAAATCATGTCTGACGAATCTCATAGAATTTTTTGAGGATGTAACTAGTAGAGTGGATAGGGGAGAACCAGTGGATGTGGTATATTTGGATTTTCAAAAGGCTTTTGACAAGGTCCCACATAGGAGATTAGTGTGCAAACTTAAAGCACACGGTATTGGGGGTAAGGTATTGGTGTGGGTGGAGAATTGGTTAGCAGACAGGAAGCAAAGAGTGGGAATAAACGGGACCTTTTCAGAATGGCAGGCGGTGACTTGTGGGGTACCGCAAGGCTCAGTGCTGGGACCCCAGTTGTTTACAATATATATTAATGACTTGGATGAGGGAATTAAATGCAGCATCTCCAAGTTTGCGGATGACACGAAGCTGGGTGGCAGTGTTAGCAGTGAGGAGGATGCTAAGAGGATGCAGGGTGACTTGGATAGGTTGGGTGAGTGGGCAAACTCATGGCAGATGCAATTTAATGTGGATAAATGTGAAGTTATCCACTTTGGTGGCAAAAATAGGAAAACAGATTATTATCTGAATGGTGGCCGATTAGAAAAAGGGGAGGTGCAATGAGACCTGGGTGTCATTATACACCAGTCATTGAAAGTGGGCATGCAGGTACAGCAGGCGGTGAAAAAGGCGAACGGTATGCTGGCATTTATAGCGAGAGGATTCGAGTACAGGAGCAGGGAGGTACTACTGCAGTTGTACAAGGCCTTGGTGAGACCACACCTGGAGTATTGTGTGCAGTTTTGGTCCCCTAATCTGAGGAAAGACATCTTTGCCATAGAGGGAGTACAAAGAAGGTTCACCAGATTGATTCCTGGGATGGCAGGTCTTTCATATGAAGAAAGACTGGATGAACTGGGCTTGTACTCGTTGGAATTTAGAAGATTGAGGGGGGATCTGATTGAAACGTATAAGATCCTAAAGGGATTGGACAGGCTAGATGCGGGAAGATTGTTCCCGATGTTGGGGAGGTCTAGAACGAGGGGTCACAGTTTGAGGATAGAGGGGAAGCCTTTTAGGACCGAAGTTAGGAAAAACTTCTTCACACAGAGAGTGGTGAATCTGTGGAATTCTCTGCCACAGCAAACTGTTGAGGCCAGTTCATTAGCTATGTTTAAAAGGAAGTTAGATATGGCCCTTGTGGCTACAGGGGTCAGGGGGTATGGAGGGAAGGCTGGGTTCTGAGTTGGATGATCAGCCATGATCATAATAAATGGTGGTGCAGGCTCGAAGGGCCGAATGGCCTACTCCTGCACCTATTTTCTATGTTTCTATGCTACAATGTAGTGTCTTAACAGCTTCGCAAGTGCATGCGACTAACACTAGTTCAGCATCAGTCTCCTGTCCCAATTAATGGCATAGTGACCCAAATAAACAAAGGGAATTCCAGCTATTTTCTCAATAGTTTTTGTTCTTGAGTAAGAGTTGTCCCAAATAAAGCCACTGCCCAGGTAACCGGAATCCACTGTACCTGTTGTAGTCACCTCTAATCCTCCCGAGAGAAAGAGCCTCAAGTATCTCCTTACAATTCACCAGCCAGGGAACGTCCTTGCAAATCTTTGTGCTTTTGGCTTGATCATGCCTTTCCATAGATTGGGAAGTAGTGAATGTAAAACCCTTAAAGGAGAGAGAAAATGGTGAACTATTGAAAAATTAGCCTTGTATTGGTAGTGGCTTCTTGGGAGATACCCTTCCCCACACTAGCAAATTGAGTATTACATCACACTCCTTGTAAATGGTAGACATCAGCATGTTAGGTGATGTGTGACACATGCAGTCTCTTTCCTGTTCAATCTGCAGTACTTGTGGATGGTACAGTAAAATTTCAGGCCAATTGTGACCCTCAGGTTATTGATAGAAGGTCAAGGGCAGTTGTACGGCTTCCAGAATCAAAATAAGGATTTATTATCACTGGTGTAGGTTGTGAATTTATTGTGGCAGATTTACAGTGCACTACATGTAAAGAAACATCATTATAATAAGATAAAATAGGTAGTGCAAAAAAAACAAAATTCATGGACAGTTCATAAATCCAATTGCAGAGAAGTTGTTCATCCTGAAATGTTAGTGTCTTCACACTGTGTCTCCTTCATGATGGTAGTAAGGAGAAGAGGCTATATCCTGTATAGTAAAGGTCTTTAATGTTGAATGCTGCCTTCTTGAAGCACCTCCTTTTGAAGATGTCCATTATGGAGCTGATGATGATGGATAGAGGGGCAAATGCCACTTACAATTTCATATCTGTGTTATGGCTAGGTTTTGCTACATTCACGCAAGGGAAGAATTCAATATTGTTACCGATGCTCACAATGGAAGGAAAGTAATTTTAGCAGCTGAACATAATCAGACCTGGGGAATTCCTGCAGTAATCTCCAGGGGCTGGGATGATTGACCATCAACCACCACAACCATGTTCTATGTGTAAAGTATGTCTCCAAAGACTGTAGGTTTTCCTTTAATGTCCACTCATTCGGGAGCATTACTGTCAAGGGAAATCACCCTCACCTCAATCCTGGAATTCTGCGTGTTGATCTACGTTTGGACTAAGGTTGTGATTAGGTCTGGAGCAAATGGGCTGGGCAATACCCAAACAGCCTGGGTATGTGCTGGGAGCAGTCCGCAAGTGTCGCCCCATTTCTGGACCCTGAATGTAGGTCTTTTGTACTGTGGGAGGAAATCAGAAGAACACACAGCCAGCAGTGGAAATTGAACCCCCAAGTAGGACTGCAGAGTTCCACTAACTGTTGCTCCACTGTGCTGCCTTTTGTTATGCTAATATTTATTAATCAATGCAACATCCTGGTGAACCTCTTCTGCATCTTCTCAAAGATTCCACGCATGCTGTGACATTAAGACCATAAGATATAGGAGCAGAATTAGCCCATCGACTCTGCTCTGCCATTTCATCATGACTGATCCAATTTTCTGCTCAGCCCCAATCTCCTGACTTCATCCCGTAACCCTTCATGCCCTGACCGATTAAGAACAACATGCCATACTCCAAATGTGGCCCAACCAAAATTTTATCAGCTGTAACATGACTACTGAAAATATTGACCGATGAAGGTACATGACATACACAACCTTTATTCATTTAAGGTTCAAAGTTCAAATTAATCTTATTATCAAAGTACATGTATATCACTATATACTATCCTGAAATTCGTTTTTTTTTTCTGTGGGCATACTGAGCAAATCTATATACAGTAACAGAATGGAAGATGAATGAAAAAAATTCATTTCGGTCGAGCGCCTCCGCTTCTTCCGCCACAACAGACAGTAGCCACCCACTTCAACTCTGCTTCCCACTCCCATTCAGATATGTTCATAAATGGCCTCCTCTACTGCCATGATGAGGCTAAACTCGGGTTGGAGGAGCAACACCTCATATACCGTCTTGGTAGCCTCCAGTCCCTTGGTATGAACATAGAATTCTCCCGGTAATTCCCTCCCCCTCCCTTCCCCTATCCCTATTTCACTCTGCCCCCTCCCCCAGCTGCCTATCACCTCCCTCATGGTTCCACCACCTTCTACTACCCATTGTGTTTTCCCCTATTCCTTCTTCACCTTTCCTGCCTATCACCTCCCTGCTTCCCCTCCCCTACCCCTTGATCTTTCCCCTTACTGGTTTTTCACCTGGAACCTACCAGCCTTCTCCTTCCCACCCTCCCCCCACCTTCTTTATAGGGCCTCTGCCCCTTCCCTCTTCAGTCCTAACGAAGGGTTCCGGCCCGAAACGTTGACTGATCTTTTCCACGGATGCTGCCCGACCTGCTGAGTACCTCCAGCGTGTTGTGAGTGTTGCTTTGACCCCAGCATCTGCAGAGTATTTTATGTGAACAAAATAAATTCCTAGTGCAGAAGACAATAACCTGCAAATGCAAATATAAATAATGAGAACACTGATGTTGTGACTTTTAGGGACATATGGGCTTGCTCCCAAAGAGCATTCCAATTTTTGTGTTATTCATTTGCAAACTTATTAATCAGACCACCTGCATTTTTGTCATTGGGATTGTTACACGTGACAATAGTAGAACCAATTCCAATGTTGGCCAATACTTTCCCCCTCCACTGGAGCAGCTGGAGCTGTTTAGCACTTTCCACAACACTTCTGTTAGCACCTCTAACATTCCAATTACCCACCCAGCCAACAATTTAATCCCCACACTACCTTGAGCTCACCCCTCCCGAGCTGTCATCTTCATCCTGGCCGTAGTTCCCCTCGCAGATTCTATTCACCCGTTCAGCCGTAGGGTTAAAATGTTAGTTGTCTACCTCTCTCCCGGAAATATTTAATGGATCCTTTATTTCATGTTGCTAATATTTATTGATTATTTATTTATTCTCATGACGTTGGTGTTTTTCTTTTGATTTTGTATTTGCAGTTTGTCATTGGTTGTCCGTCTTGTGTGTGGATTTCATTGATGCTTCTTTGTATTTACTGTGAATGGCAAGCTCAGTGTTGTATATGGACTTTGATACATTTACTTTAAAGCCGAGTTTAAAAGTTTTGTTTTTCTCCCACAACAGCGCGTCTCACGTCATCGTCGCGGCACCGTGGTGATGTCATTTCCGTTGTCAGGGTGAAGGGTCGTGCAGGGTTTCCGTTCAGGGCTGTGTGGTGGACGACCGAGTGTTTTCGGTTGCGGTTGGCGATGTTGTGTGGGCGCTCCGTTCGGGCCTGGTCCGCCGTCCGGGCCGCCGGGTGTCGGCGGTTCGGTGTAGCTGTCGGCCGCAGGGCGGCTGCTGGACAAGGTGCGCTGCGGTGGGGAAAGGGAGAGGAAGGGATGAGGGAGGGCTGTGGTAGCGAGCAGTAGGGGTGAGGGTGGGGAGTGGATGGGAGCAGGTGGGGGGGAGAACCATTTTTAAATCGCATCCGTTGTGCGTGCGTTCGAAAACAGTTTTTTTGTCACTGATAGTTGGTGAGAAGTAAGTAGTAAGACAATTCTGAACTGCTTTGCTCACCGCGGTTTCAAGCTTTCAGGCTTGTAGATGCCAGAAATTGAAAATGAAACGATTTCACTTCAATAAGTTCGGAATTTGAAGATATTTGAAGATAATCATCTTGAATGTTACAATGAAAAAGAAGATTTGGAGGCAAATAATTGTATGAAGGCAGTCCATCATCTGTTCCTTTACAGTTGATCAAGAGGACACAGCAGCATATGTTGGATGAATTCTTCCACTGATAACTATTAGGAACTAATGAGGCATCTGTTGGTCTTGTGAGACCATGAATCTGCGCCTGGAAAGTCTTCACTCTCCAGGGCACGAGCCTTGGCAAGGTTGTATGAAAGACCAGCAGATGCCCATGCTGCAAGTCTCCCCTCTCCATGACACCGATGGGCAAGGGCCGATACAGCTTGGCACCGGTGTCATCGCAGAGCACTGTGTGGTTAAGTGCCTTGCTCAAGGACACAACACGCTGCCTCGGCTGGGGCTCGAACTCACGACCTTCAGGTTGCTAGTTGAATGCCTTAACCGCTTGGCCGCATGCCCACACTAGGAACTAATACAGTTTTATAGTACTGTTGTAGTACTGATAGTGTTATAATTTGTTCTGTATTTCACTTAGATGCATGATTTGTTACTCATTTAAACAGCGATTCGTTTTTTTTTTAATGCAGTTTTAATTATTTCATGAAACTTGGGCTAATAACATTTGCCAGGAATGTTTTCATTAATCAAAAACAAAAATTGGAAGTTTGAAGATCAGATACCATCATAGTTCAAAGTAAATTTTATTATCAGAGTGCATACATGTCACCACATACAACCCTGAGATTTCTTTTCTTTCTTAGCAAATCTATAGAACAGTAACTGTAAACAGGATCTATAAACTGTAAACATCAAACTGTAAACAAATTATGCAAATGCAGATAATAAATAGCAATATAATGAGCATGGAATACCTAGATGAGAATCCTTAAATGAGTGTAGTTCTGGAGCCTGATAGCTGAG
Source organism: Mobula hypostoma (assembly GCF_963921235.1). Taxonomy (NCBI): domain Eukaryota; kingdom Metazoa; phylum Chordata; class Chondrichthyes; order Myliobatiformes; family Myliobatidae; genus Mobula; species Mobula hypostoma. The sequence continues at coordinate 170,691,811 of NC_086098.1, read as the reverse complement.
GTGTAGTAACTGTTCTTGAACCTGGTGGTGCATGTCCTGAACAGAAAAGAGCATGGCTGAGGTGGTGAGGATCTTCGATGATGGATGTTGCTTTATTATGGTAACCATAAACGATGCTGACCAGCGATCTGGTAGTGTTATCCCCATGACCCGCCAGGGAGCTGGGCAGCCACTTAATTGGGTCAAATTGTACGGGTCCCAATGTGTCCTAATTAACCAGAATCCACTGCAATCCAATTTCTTTGCACTTAGCCCGTAAACTCTTGTCATCCATATACCTATCCATGTAGTACTTCAATGTAATAGCTATCTCTACCAGCTCATCAGGCAGATGGGTCCACATATCTACAACCCACTGTTTAAAAAAAAAAAGTTGCTCTCAGATTCATTTAAACCTTTCAGCTCTAACCTTAAAATGACATCCTTTAGTTTTCAATTCCCCAACCCTGGCAAAAAACCTTCATGATTTTGTATATCTCTAAGATCACACCTCAGTCTCCTGGGCGTAAAGGCACGTTGTGTTTAACTTCGCTTTACAACTCAGTCTCTGGTGACTCTGAATCAGAGTAACTGAAAAGTACAGATAAATACCTGATTTACTTTCCAAACCTTGAACAGTGGACAATAAACATGGTTCATGTGCAGGAGGGAGGTTTGGCTTGTTCTCTACATTTAATCGGTATATTGTTATTATTACTGGAATTGCATTTGAGGCAATGCTGAAAATGAAAATACAAGGTGTTTAAAGGATGTAAAGATAAAGATTAGCTTTATTTGCCATGTCTACTGTATATCAAAACATACAGTGAAATGCAACAACCAATGCATTACAACTATGTGCTGGGGGCAGCTCACAACTATCACCAGGCTTCTGGCAGCCACGCAGCATGCTCACAGCTTACTGGCATGTACTAACCTGTACACGTGTGGAGTGTGTATAGACAGCCCAAAGGACCCACAAGCTCATTAGCGGCTTACTGCCCGTTTAGTCACTGATGTTAGGGGGAGCAAGGAATGTCCTTCGTCTCCATCTGTATAGAAGAATTCATCAAAACAGTTTTTTTGACCACTCAAAGTTGTTGGTCCAGAGCTGAGCCTGAAGGACTGGTTGACCATTCTTAGTCTGACCTCTACCCTTTGACCTCTTTGGCTGACCCGACCAAGAGCCAAAGTACAAAGTCCTGACTCTAGCCAACATCGCTGTCTAGGTGATTGAAGCAAACAAACCTCCAAACATTCAAATCCTATGACAAGGTCATGGTCCTCTTGGAGGTTAGAGACAGCCGTGAGAATTGAACCCCAATGGCTGTCGCTGTAAACTGTTCAGCTAACTGCAATGCTTCTGTGCTCCTGTGCTTTGTTTTATGCTATTATGCTGCCCTTGTGTACAAAGATCTGTGCAAGCCCGAATAACCAGCTGTACTTCACTATTAACTCTGTATTCTGAACTCTGTAATTATCAAACTCTTATTGCTTTAACAGATGGCAAGGCTTCAAAAGTTCAAGAAAATGCACTCCGCCCTCTGTACTTGGATTTCCAGGCAACAACACCAATGGTACAGATTTTTTATTTGCTTTTTCATTTTTGAGATATGGGTGTCATTAACAATATTAATTGCCCATCCTTGATCCTATGAGAAGGTACCGTGAACTGCTACTTGGATCTGTTAAATTCCTTCTTATGAAGGCATTGCCAAAGTGCTGTTGGCAGGGTGCTCCAGGGAAGTGATATATTTTGAACTCAGGATAGTGTGAATGGAAGGAAGGAAGGCAGGCTCGTTTTGCTGTTGTTACTGTTCTGATGAACATTGTGGATACGCTGTGTTGGCATCAGAATGTGTGGCAACACTTGCGGACTGCCCCCAGCACATCCTTGGTTTTTCACACAGGCAATACATTTCACTGTACGTTTCAATAAAAGAAAAGGTATGTCGCATCCAGAGTTTCTCTGGTTAGCAGACGATTTCCCACTACGCCTCTCTGACGTAGTGGGGAACCGTGTATGAGGCAAGTTACAGCAGTGGTTTGCCATTGCCTTCTGCTGGGTGAGTTTCCAAAGAGAATTACCAGCTCATAACCCAGCACGGATGGAAAGCGTGCAGGGGAGCCGGCTGGATTCGAACTCGGGACCTTTTGTCCCGAAGTCCGACGCTGATGCCACTACGCCACCAGCTGGGTCTACGTTTCAATACCATGTGATAAATATATCTGAATCTGGGTGGTGTTCCATTATATTCCTAACTCGTTCCTTGTTTGTGGTGGAAAGTCTTTGTTGGTGTCAACAGGTGAGACACTCACTGCAGGATACCTTGCCTCTGACTTGCTCTTGTAGCTATAGCATTTGTGTTGTTCTGCACTGTGGTACCCTGAAAGTGTTGAAAGGAGACTCAGTGATGGGAGGGCAAATGAATGTCAAGCATTTCAGTTGGAATCCTGTTGGGAGCTGCTCGTTGTATCACATGTACATCCAAACATACGGTGAAATGTGTTGTTTACAACCAACATAACCTTAGTATGTGCTGGGGGCAGCCCGCAAGTGTCACCACACATTCCAGTGCCAACATAAGCCACAACAACAACAATAAAACAAAACACCAAAACAAGCTCCTTTCCCACCCACTCGCACACACAGTCAGACCACCGCCAGGACTCCAACCTCCAGTCCTTGGCTCTGGACTCCCAGACTTGCAGATATCAGTGTTCCAACCTCCACCACTTAGGTGTGGCCTGAAAGTTCCCTAGGTCTTGATCTTGTATATGGAAATGGGAGGGGGACTGACTGGTCAGAAAGCATAGATTTTGCTATCGTGAAAGGAAAGTCACAGGTGAGACAGTTGCAGCTGGTTGGACCTAGGATATTGCCCTGAACTCTTGCCCTATCCCAGGGCTGGGATATTTAACCTCCATAAAGCACAGCCACCTTCCTTCATGTGAGGTATAATTTTGCTTATTGGAATGTTTTTCCTTGTATCTTGACAGACTTGAGTTTTATTAGGGCTACTTGATCACTGGCTGATCTAGAGAGCAAAGTGGATGAGAGGTGACTTGATAGAGGTGTACAAGATGATACGAGACATAGATCGAATGGACAGCCAGAAACATTTTCCCAGAAGAAATGGCTAATACCAGGAGGCATAATTTGAAAATGACTGGAGGAAAGTGTTGGGCGGGCTGTCAGTGTTAATTTTTTAATATATAGTAAGTGATGGATGCACGGAACACTGTGCCAGGGGTGTTATTATAGAGGCAGATACATTAGGAATATTAAAGAAACTTTTGGATAGCCACATGGATGATAGAAAAATGGAGGGCTATGTAGGAGGGAAGGGTTTGATTGGTCTTAGAGTAGGTTAAAAGGTTGGCACAACATCGTGGGTCGGACTGTAACATTTTATATTCTAACTTAATTTGGGGGTGCCGCGTCCGACAGCCTAGTTGTTACAGTTGCCCTTAAACCCAAAATTCATTTTCCTCCTCATGAACTTTTCAGTCTGGATCCTAAAATCTTCCTGACCCTTTTGTCTAACATTTTTTAATTTAAGTTTATCATATACCTTTATTAGTCACAGATTTTGCCTCTTTCTGCTTGAATCCTTTTATTGTGATAACTCTTGTTGAGTATTATAGTCCAATTGTTTTAAAGTCTACCGCAGTTCCTCTCCTATCTCTTAGCTTGTTTCCCCTGCACATCTTGGAGAATTCCTTCCTCTCAGACGGTTGTAATTCTTATTTTTGACAGCCTTCTTTTTTATGAGTTCTTTTGAGGTTTCTTTGTTTTGTGGCTGCCTGTAAGGAGACAAATCTCAAATTTGTATAATATATACATAGTTGATAATGTACTTTGAACTTGGTACTATTTAAATTCATGCTGGTTTTGGACCTATGTTCTCATCCTGAAGTTATGAAAGTGCAAAGTATTATTTGTGTTATTACTTTTAATTAACCCTTAGGATCCAAGGGTGTTGGATGCAATGCTCCCTTATCAAGTCAACTACTACGGTAACCCTCATTCAAGAACACATGCATATGGCTGGGAGAGTGAAGCAGCTATGGAGAAAGCAAGAAAGGTAAGCTTTGGAGGTGGTCAATATGTAAATTTAGCATAGAAACAGAAAACCTATGGCACAATACAGGCCCTTCAGCCCATAATGCTATGCCGAACACGTACTTACTTTAGAAATTACCTAGGGTTACCCATAACCCTCTGTTTTTCTAAGCTCCATGTACCTATCCAGGAATCTCTTAAAAGACCCTATTGTATCCGCCTCCACCACCGTTGCTGACAGCCCATTCCACACACTTACCACTCTCTGCATAAAAAAAAACTTACCCTTGACATCCCCTCTGTACCTACTTCCAAGCACCTTAAGACTGTGCTTTAAGATGGAGTTTGATAGGCTCTTAATCAGTCAGGATGTCAAAGGTTCCGACGAGAAGGCAGGAGTATGGGGTTGAGAAGGATAATAAATCAGCCATGATGGAATGACAGAGCAGACTTGGTGGGCCAAATGGCTTAATTCTGCTCCTATGTCTTATGGTATTGTGTTCCTCTCAACTCTGCCATGTCCATTCACCTGACAGCTTCTAATTCCACCAATTCAGTTTGTAATTGGTGCTGCTTCATACACCCAAGCTGAGCACATCAATTTCATCAACTTTGCCTCCAGCTTCCAGCTCTTAAATTCACTTGGTCCATTTCTGGCACTTTTTTTCCCTTTTCTTGATTTCTGTCTCTACATAATGTATATGTATTTCTTACTGTAATTTATAGTTTATTATGTATTCCGTTGTAATATTGCCACAAACCACAAAACAAATTTCACAACATATGTTTGTGAAAATAAACCTGATTCTGAATGTTCATTTGACAAAAATATCTAGCCTGAAGGGGTATTGGCAGAGGACTTGTGGGCATGAGAAAGGACAAAGGGACAAGTGGATAGATCTGCTGGAATTCTTCACCAGGATAATTGGAAGCTCCATCATACCCTCACCTTCCCCTACACACCCTGACTGTTCCCTGTTTGCCATTCCAATTATGTTCACGTTTCACGGAAGACTGCCCAATGTTCTCCAGCACTGGGTCTCCTCTGTCTGTTCTGTCCTGTCCTTTGCCAACGCATCTCCTCTCCTATCAGATTCCTACTTCTCTAGCCCTTTACCAATCCCAGCCAGCTGGCTTCACCTATCACATTCTAGCAATCCTCCTTCTCCTCCCCCCACCTTTTTATTCTGGCATCTTCCTCCTTCCTTTGCAGTCCTGAAGAAGGGTCTCAACTAGAAATGTCAACTGCTTGTTTATTTCCATAGATGCTGCCTGACCTGCTGAGTTCCTCCCGCATGTTGTGTGTGTTGCTCTCTAACTGTGATCTTGTTAAATGTTTGGCTGAAAGTCAATTACATTTGGTACTTGGACTTTGATTTGACTCTGTGCATATTTTCTACTTCATTGGCCTGTAGAAGATTTTAAAAGGCAGATGCAATTTGAGAAAAATAACTAACTCCACCTAACAGTAGTTGCTTTGTGCTTTCCCCAAACCACTTATGATTTCCTGACTTCCTTTGACCTTTTATTGTATGTGTTGTTAAATCAATCATCAAACTCAGTTTCGTTGGCCTGCTGAACACCCGCTTTGCCTTTCTTCACACTGACCTACTTGAGCATCCATTTTCTATATTTCGGGAGGATTTGTTAGTGCATATCTTACACATGGGCCTTTTTTTTATATATTCATTTTCCTCCCCTAACACTATTTCCTGGTTTGCTGTGACTATAGCATGTTAAATTCTGTCACAGTTTCAAGTAAATTTCCTTTTCTAGCAACACAAGCAATGTGCTGGAAAAACTCGGGCAGCATCTACAGAGGGGAATAACCAGTCGATGTTTTGGACAGGGATCATAATAAAGGGTTTCGAATAGAAACGTCTAATGTTTATTCCCCTTCACTGACACTGCCATGCTTACTGAGTTCCTCCAGTTCTTTGTATTGCTCAAGATTTACAGCATCTGCAGAGCTTCTTGTGTTTATAACTTCCTTCTCTATATGTTAGCACTGTTTAACTTGAATCCCATGTCCTAATAACTGGAATGATTTTTTTTATTTGAGTTATCATCAGTTTTTTTTAAAGGCACAGACGTTAACATTGCTCTATTACTTTGTACTAATTTGCCTGCAAATGTTTGACCTTTTCATCACTTTGGTTTGAATCTCAGTACTCTGCCTGTATTCTCAAATTAAATCCAAGGCTATTTCAATAACTTCCAAAAGGAAATCATATACTAAGGGGAAATATTTGCAGGGTCCTGGAAAAAAGGGGAATGGAATGATTTGGCAGGCTGATCCAAGGATTACTTGGGATGGACTTTGGATGATCTCAAAGGGTCTTGTCTGTAAATAAATGCTGAAGGAACTCAGCAGGTCAGGCAGAATCTATGGAAATGAATAAATGGTTGATGTTTCTGGCCGAGACCCCTCTTTACGTGACTGTAAGCACCCTGAGCCCTCCTCCACAGCTCCTTTTGCCCATTATCCCCCCCCCCACCATCCCACAACCTTACCTATTTCCAATATCACTTACCAGCCCTTACCTCATTCCTCCCTTATCTATTTATACTGGTTATCTTCTATGGTGTTTTGTCTCGATACACCAATGACCAATCAGCATTTGGGTTTGATTAGTAAGAGCAAATTAAAGGAAGGCGGGGCAAACTCAGCAGCAATTGTCTGAGTGGGCAGAGTCAGTGTGGAGATCTTGAGGCTTCAGCTTTTGGATGCTTCATCAAAGAGGGGCTTCATTCAGAGAAAGAGAAAACCTGAAGTTTTTTTCCCCTTCACTTTATATCTGCTCAGCTAGGACAGTAGAGATGCTAGGCAGGATAGTGAAATCCTCCTCTTGCGGATTTGGGAAGACGGGGAGACCTCCTGTGTCCCAGATTGCTATAACTGCAAGAAGTGCATCCAGCTGTAGCTTCTAACAATCCGCTTTCAGGAGGACTGCTGAAGGGTCTCACGACTGTACTCCTTTTCATAGGTGCTACCTGGCCTGCTGAGTTCCTCCACCATTTTGTGTGTGTTGCTTGGATCTCCAGCATCCGCAGATTTTCTCTTGTTTGTGATTAGATTACAAACTGAGGCAATGTGTAGTGAGGAGAGGCTGTTGATAGGGCAAAATTGCAGTCTACAGGTTGAGTTGCAGCAAAAGAGGTGGACAGAATTGAAAAGGGTGAACACAGCATTGAAGGTGTTGGATCTGAATGCATGCAGTATATGGAATAAGGGAAATGAACTTGCAGCACAGTTGCAGATTAGCAAATATGCTTTTCTAGGCATCACTGAATCATGGCTGAAAGATTATAGCTTTCAATATTGTATTGAAAGGACAAGCAGGAGGCAGAGAGGGAGGTGTTGCTCTGTTGATAAAAGTGAAAAGTGGCCAGAGGACCTAGGGTAACAGAGGAACTGAAGGACATTCGCATCAGGCAGAAAATGGTGTTGGGTAAACTGATGGGACTGAAGGCTGATAAATCCCCAGGGCCTGATGGTCTGCATTCCAGGGTACTTAAGGAGGTGGCTCTAGAAATTGTGGACGCATTGGTAATCATTTTCCAATGTTCTATAGATTCAGGATCAGTTCCTGCAGATTGGAGGGTAGCTAATGTTCACAAGGTTAATTCCCGGGATGGCAGGACTGTCATATGTTGGAAGATTGGAGCGACTGGGCTTGTATACACTGGAATTTAGAAGGATGAGAGGGGATCTGATTGAAACATATAAGATTATTAAGGGACTGGACACGCTAGAGGCAGGAAACATGTTCCCGATGTTGCGCGAGTCCAGAACCATAGGCTACAGTTTAAGAATAAGGGGTAGACCATTTAGAACGGAGTTGAGGGAAAACTTTTTCACACAGAGGGTTATGGTTCTGTGGAATGCTCTGCCTCAGAAGGCAGTGGAGGCCAATTCTCTGGATTCTTTGAAGAAAGAGTTAGATAGAGCTCTTAAAGATAGCGGAGTGAAGGGATATGGGGAGACATCAGGAAAAGGGGACTGATTGTGGATGATCAGCCATGATCACAGTGAATGGTAGTGCTGGCTCGAAGGGCTGAATAGCCTACTCCTGCACCTATTGTCTATTTGAAAGAGGTGACATGGGGCCGGAAAGTGTCTAATTGTTGTGGATGGAGCTGAAGAACTGCAAGGGCAAAAAGATCCTGATGGGAGTTCTGTATGGACTCCCAAACAATACTAAGATTGTGGCCTATAAATTACAAGAGGAGATAGAAAATGCATGCCAAAAGGGCAATGTTTCAATCGTCATGGGGGACTTCAATATGCAGGTAGATTGGGAAAATCGGGTTGGTGCTGGATTACAGGAGATTCTAGAGCGCCTACGAGATGGCTTTTTAGAGCAGTTCGTGGTTGAGCCCACTAGATGATCAGCCATTCTAGATTGGTGCTGTGCAATGAACCAGAATTGAGTAGAGAGCTTAAGATCAATGAATCCTTAGAGGCAAGTGATCATAATATGATTGAATTCACCCTGAAATTTGAGAAGGAGAAGCTAAAGTCAGATGTAACAATATTACAATGGAGTAAAGGGAATTATAGAGGCAGGAGAGAGGAGTTGGCCAGAATTGATTGGAAAAGAACACTGGCAGGGATAGCGAAGGAGCAGCAATGACTGGAATTTCTGGAAGCATCTTGGAAAGCACAGGATATATACATCCCAAAGAGGAAGAAGTATCCTAAAGGAAAGATGACACAGCCAGGGCTAACAAGAGAAGCCAAAGCCAACATAAAAGCCAAAGAGAGTGCATATAATAGAGCAAAAAAATAATGGTAAGTTACAGGATTGGGAAGCTTTTAAAAACCAACAGAAGGTAACTAAAAAGCCATTAAGGTAAAGGTGGAATATGAAAGTAAGCTAGCCAATAATATTAAAGGCAATACCAAAAGTTTCTTCAGATACAAAGTGTAAAAGAGGTGAGAACAGATATTCGGCAGCTGGAAAACGATACCGGAGAGGTAGTAATGGGGATGAAAGTGTAAAAGAGAGGTGAGAATGGATATTGGGCTGCTGGAAAATGATACCAGAGAGGTATTAATGAGGATGAGCTGAAAATCCAAGTACACAATATCAACCGATTCTCCTTTGTCTATTCTGCTTGATATTTCTTCAAAGAATTCCAACAGATTTGTCAGGCAATATTTTCCCTTGAGGAAACCATGCTGACTACGGCTTATTGGTGGATGAACTGAATAAGTATTTGTATTTTGCATAAGCCTTTACTGTGGAAGACACAGCAGTATGGCTGAAGTTTCAGGTATCGGGGTTATGAAGTTACCATAACTATAGAGAAACTGAAAGGTCTGAAGGTAGATAAGTCACCTGGACCAGATGGTGTACACCCCAGAGTTCTGAAGGAGATAGCTGAAGAGATTGTGAAATACTAGTAATGATCTTCCAAGAATGACTAGATTCTGGAATGATTCCAGAAGACTGGAAAATTGCAAATGTCATTGCACTCTTCAAGAAGGGAATTAGTCAGACCTCAGACATTGGGAAGATGTTGGAGTCAATTATTAAGGATGAGGTGTCAGGGTACTTGGAGGCACACGATAAAATAAGCTGTAGTTAGTATGGTTGCCTCAAGGGAAAATCTTGGCTGACAAATCTGTTGGAATTCTTTGAAGAAATATCGAACAGAATAGGCAAAGGAGAATCTGTTGATATTGTGTACTTGGATTTTCAGAAGGCTTTTGACAAGGAGTCACACAAGGCTGCTTAACAGGCTATGAGCCCATGGAATTACAGAAAATATTCTAGCGTAGATAGAGCAATGGCTGATTGGTAGGAGGCCAAGAGTGGGAATAAATTGAGCCTTTCCTGGCTGGCTGCTGGTGACTAGCGGTGTTCCATAGGGATCTGTGTTGGGACTGATTCTTCTACATTATATGTAAGTGATTTGGATGATGCAATTGGTGGTTTTGTTGCAAAGTTTGCAGACAATATGACGATAAGTGGAGGCGCAGGTAGTTTTGAGGAAGTAGAGAGGCTACAGAAGGACTTTGTTTTGGAGAATGGGCAAAAAAATAGCAGATGGAATACTGTTTTGGAAGATGTATGGTCATGCACTTTGGTACGAGAAATGACAGGGTTGGCTATTTTCTAAATGGAGAGAAAATACAAAAAACTGAGGTGCAAAGGGACTTGGGAGTTCTTGTGCAGGATTGCCTAAAGGTTAATTAGCAGTTTGAGTCTGTGGTGAGGAAAGCAAATGAATGTTAGCGTTCATTTGAAGAGGACTAGAATATAAAAGCAGGGATGCAATGTTGAAACTCTGTAAAGCACTGGTGAGGGTGAGGCCTCACTTGGAGTATTGTGAGCAGGTTTGGGCGCTTATTGTAGAAAGGATGTGCTTAAACTGGAGAGGGTTCAAAGGAAATTTACGAAAATGATTCCAGGATTGATTGACTTGTCAGATGAAGAGCGTTTGATGGCTGTGGGCCTGTATTTAGTAGAATTCAGAAGAATGAGGGTGACCTCGTTAAAACTTATTGAATGGTGAAAGGCCTTGGTAGAGGTGATGTGGAGAAGATGTTTCCTTTGGTGAGAGAGACTAAGACCAGAGGACACAGCATCAGAATAGAGGAGCATCCTATTAAAATGAAGATGAGGAATTTCTTTCACCAGTGAGTGGTGAATCTGTGGAATTTGTTGCCACAGGCAGCTGTGGAGGCCAAGTCTTTATATTTCAGGCAGAGGTTGATAAATTCTTGATTAGTCAGGGCATGAAGGAAGAGAAGGCAGGAGATTGGAGCTGAGAGAAAAATTGGATCAGCCGTGATGGAATGGTGGAGCAAACTCAATGGACCAAATGGCCTAATTCTGCTCCTATATCTTATGATCTTATGGTGTTAATGCTCCCTTTGTCCCCACTGAGTTCATCCAGCTGTATTTTATTTTGCTTTTTTTGCTCTTATTGAATTTGCAGTTTAAAAGTCCTGACTAAGTTTCTTTTATTTAGTGTTGGTTAACTAACTTGAAACTCAGCTATGATTTACCAGTCAGTGTGATGCTGCCACATTGCTTATATACGGAGTAGGTCAGCTGGGGGGACTGTTGATATTAACCATTTAGTGATGTGTGTTGTCCTCTTTCCTATCCACCCACTACCACACATTTCAGTTACTGAGATACCTTCCAGGATACAAGGATACTCTCCACCTACAAATTGTTTGGAGAAAGTGGATGTAATTTTGGGCTGATTTTCCATTTCAAAAGCAGGGAGGTGCACAGGTTTTAACCTACATTAATCTTTTTGTAAATTAAATCAATTGTTACTCCAGCAAACAGCTGCTGTGATAGGAGCAGATGAACGAGAAATTATCTTCACCAGTGGTGCTACAGAGTCGAACAACATCGCCATCAAGGTAAGGTTTCATTGACTTGACATTGTGCATGTGCCAGTGTGTTGTTTGTTAATTGTTAATCATTAATCTGCCTCATTAGTGTTCATTGATTGTGGGAGTTAACCTGTGTCTTTGGGACAGATGAAAGTCCATTCCTCACAGCGGGATGGTAGTAAATTTGCTACCAAAGTGCATATATGTCACTATATGCTACCCCGTGCTTCATTTTCTTCCGGGCATTCACACTAGAGTCAAAGAAGCACAGTAGAATCAATTTTTTAAAAATGTACAAAGCCAGACAAACAACCAATGTGCAAAAGATGACATTGTACAAATACAAAAAGAAAAAAATAATTATAAAGAAGTGAATATAAATAATGCAGTCGGCCCTCCTTATCTGCAAGTTCCGCATGTGCGAATTCAACCAACCGCAAATTGAGAAAACCCAGAAATGCTCTTCTAGCACTTGTTGTTTGAACATGTACAGACTTTTTTTCTTGTCATTATTCCCTAAATAATGCAGTATAACAACTATTTTACATAGCATTTGTATTGTATTAAGTATTATAAGTAATCTAGAGATAATTTAAAGTGTACAGGAGGATGTGCGTAGGTTATCGTGGATCGGAATCGAAAAAAAACCGGAAGTGATCATACTAAGTAAGTCGGAACAGGTACATCCAGTATTATTTAGCGTCAGTTAGTCAAACATTTGTCTTAGTATATAGTATATATTTTACCTTTCTATGCATATAAAACATTAAAGAAATGTATGCTTCAGTGCCGGGCTGGGGAACAGAACTTCCTGAGTTCGATCCAGTGACAGACCGGTCCCAAGCGCTCTCTGTCCCAGCCGGTTGATGTGAAGGATCAAAAACCCTAAACCCCAAAACCCAATAATTAAACCACTACGTTGCTTAAAAAATAATTGTAGCTTTAATCGGGGCAGGGCTTTTCTCACTTTATCCTTTAAAATTGTTCTGATCGTTGACCGACTGTAGCCTAATGCTTTTCCAATGACCGATGGCGTTTCACCTCTTTCCGATCGCTTTATTATTTCCACTTTATTTTAAGTCGTGATCGTGTTTATTTTCGTGAACAGAAGAACTGCGGATTCAGAGCTCCACCACCGGGTCCTAATGTCCACCGCGCTGAGAGAAGTTAAATAAGGTTCGGGGTTCCGCTGGGTTCTAAGGTCCACCGCATTTATACAGATTGAATAAGGGACTTGAGCATCCGCGTTTTTTGGTATCTGCGAGGGGTCCCGGATCCAATCCCTCGTGGATAAGGAGGGTCGACTGTATTACAAAAATGAGTTGTAGAGTCCTTGAAAGTGAGTGCATAGGTTGTGGAATTAGTTCAGAGTTGAGGTAGGTGAAGTTATCCATATTGGTTCAAGAGCCTGATGGTTGAAGGGAAATAACTGTTCCTAAGCCTGATGGTGCGGGATCTAAGGTTCGTGTTGGAAACATTAGAGGCGTACCCAAGAAGAACTCAAAGGATATGTTGGAATTATTGTTCACACTCAATACCCATGGTGGTATCTGGAAACAATCTCAATTATAGAATTGCACAGCATAAAAGCAGGCACTTCAGAGTCTATGCTAAGCATCGTAACTATCTATACTGATCCCTTTTGCCCGTATTAATCCCCAAATAAGCCCTGCTCATTAGTATAACATTTTACAGAATCAGCGATCACTGATTGGGGTTCATTTCTGTTGCTGTCAGTAAGGAGTTTGTATGTTCTCCCTGTGACCACATGGGTTTCCTCCAGGTACTCCAGTTTCCTGCTACATTCAAATAACGTACAGGTTAGGGTTTGTAAGTTGTGGGCATGCTATGGTGTCACCAAAAGCATGGCAACACTTGCAGGCTGCCCCCAGCACATCCTTACACTGTTGGTCATTGATACAAATGATACATTTCACTGTATGTTTCAATGTATATGTGACAAATAAAGTTAAGTCATTTAAATCTTTAATATTAAACCTTTTCATCTGTAATATAATTCTGTAAAAACAGCAATTACATTTGATATAAAGTTTTTTCAAGAGAAACACCCAACAGATTCTGGAGAGTAAAACTAAGTTTGTCTCTTTACTTTTGATTTATTTTATAGTTAATAATTCTGTGCTCTAGATCGGTCTTGTTTGCTATTATTTCCAGGGTGTTGCAAGGTTTTACAAAGCTAAAAAGAAGCACATCATCACAACTCAGACAGAGCACAAATGTGTACTTGACTCTTGTCGCATGCTCGAGACTGAGGGTTTTGAAGTTACCTATCTGCCAGTGAAAACAAATGGACTGATTGATTTGGAGGTAAATTCTTAATTCTGTTGTTTCCTCCCGAAGATTTTTTTTCCGGCTTTTTTTCCCTCTAGGCTTTAACTCTCTTTGTTTTGGGGATTTCTTCCATCAGAGCCACTGCATGCTTTGCTGCTTGGGAGCATTACTGCTCTTTCTATGGTGGGAGTGTGGTTGAGTATCCCAGCCAGGGATAATTGATTATGTCTAGTTAACACTTAAAATTTCACATAACTTGGAGAAGACTTATAATATCCCTATTTCCATTCCTGATCCAGAAGTTACAGCGGTTCCTTTTAAAGGGGTTAACTGAGGAAAACGTTGACCAATATTATGCTGGTGTGCAATATTAATTATATTATAATAGCAATATTAATTGATACACTTTGATTGCATAGTTTGAAACTGGAGGTAAAGCCAAAAGCTGAGCTAAAACTTTTCTAGGCTTACAGCTTTCCTGGGGCATGTTATGGTGGATTTTTGACATTTTGGAACTTGTAGAACAACATATAGAACATAGACCACTACAGCACAATCCAGGCCCTTTAGCCCATAGTGTCATGTTGACCTTTTAACCTACTCCAAGAACAATATAGTTCTTCCCTCCCACATAGCCCTCCATTTTTCTTTCATTCGTGTGCTATCTAAGAGTCTCTTAAATGCCCCAAATATACTGTATCTGGCTCTGCCACCAACCCCTGGCAATGCATTCCACGCATCCACCACTGTTTGTGTTTAAAAAACCTACCTCTTACATTCCCTCTTTGTACTTCCCTCCAGTCACCTTAAAATTATGCCTTCTCGTATTAGCCATTTCTGCCCTATTATAAAGGGCACTGGCTATCCACTTAATCTATGCCTCTTATCATCTTGTACACCTCTTTTAAGTCACCTTTCATTCTCCTTTGCTCCTTTTCAGCCCTAGTTCACTCAGCCTATCCTCATAAGACATGCTCTCTAATCCAGGCAGCATCCTGGTCAATTTCCTCTGCAATCTCTCTGAAGCTTCCATATCCTTCCTCTAATGAGGTGACCAGAACTGAACGCAATACTCCAAGTGTGGTCTAACTAGACCTTTTAAGAGCTGCAACATTAGCACGTAGCTCTTGAACTCAGTTCCTTGACTATGGGATATTTTTCAGCAACTGGAGGTAAGTCCACATTACTTCAAAATAAAAGTAATTTTATTAATGTACATTTGAGTGCAAAAAGGTACCCACAAGGATGATTTCTCCCACGCTGCAACATTGCTTGGTGCTGCAATGGAGTATCAATCTAGTTTTAGCCAGTACCGATGAAAGGTCTCAACCCAAGAGGTTGACTCTCGCTGGATGCTTTCCATCTCTAGCATCTGCAGTCTCCGGTGTCTCTGGTTTCTGCACTGTTAATGTTCTGACTGTGTTAACAATGGGGACCTTGGGGATCACAGCCAAATGGGCTAGTCCCACTGTTTGTTAAACGGTTGGTTTTGAAAGTTAAGATGTTTTCTAACTGTTCTATCCGTACTTCCTAGGAATTGGAGAAAGCAATTCGACCAGATACCAGTGTGGTGTCAGTAATGACAGTGAACAATGAAATTGGGGTAAAACAACCAATTGAAGATATAGGTATGTTAACATTCACTCTCTGCTGGTATTTTTTCTGCTTGAGCCCCTATGGTATCAGCATGCTCACTGCAGCTGAATGTAGTTTGTTATGTAACTGGGTGTTCCTGTAGAAGAGACGTTAAATAGCAAAGGAAACCACAAAGCTGCTTCAGTAAGCTGGGTCACTGGGATGGCTATTGTCCTAAATCTAGATTGTGTGGTTCAAGGAGTCAAAGCCTTTAGTGGAGGGTGAGAGGTGTTGGATCCTGATGTTTTTTGCAATCCAAAGGTTCTTCAGAAGTCAATAATGAGACATAAAAATTATTGCTAACAGTTTTATTAAGCATTGCATGAACCAAGAAAGACAAAGAAAATGAAGTCATGTTTGTCTTATATTCAGACTGGAGGTAATAAATCTTCAGTAAAAATAATTAATCGATAAAATAGTCAGATGCAAGTGGTGTGACACCAACAAAAAAAAACTAAGAAACTTCTAGAAAAGTACAGAAACATCTGTACTATAAGTGCTGGAAAATTTACTCAACATTTACATGTATATAGGTGATTACATAAAAATACAAGCGATCATGGGAAAGTTAAGCTACAAAGAAAATAATGAACAGTAGCAAAGTGGTTAGCTCAATGCTATTACGGCTCAGGCGTTCCAGAGTTTGGAGTTCAGTTTCAGTGCCATTCTGTAAGGAGTTTCTGTACGTCCTTCCTGTGGAATGCATGGGGTTTCTCCAGGTGCTCCAGTTTTTTCCCACAGTCCAAAGATGTATTGGGTCGGATAATTGGTCATTGTAAATTGTCCTATTATTAGGTTAGTGTTAATCAGGTTTGTCGAGGGTTGCTGGGACAGTGTGGCACAGAGGGCCAGAAAGGCCTGCTCTGCTGTATCACAAAATATATAAACTAATTAAGTAATTCTACACGATGATGCGACAGAGTTTGTTGCTGAGGGTAGATCCAGCTTGAGGTAATTATATCCATCCACCAGTTAATTATTTTTGTATCTGCAGGTCACATTTGCAAATCCCACAAGGTGTTTTTCCACACGGATGCTGCACAAGCTGTTGGGAAAGTTCCCATTGATGTGAACAAAATGAAGATTGATCTGTTATCTATCAGTGGTCACAAGATCTATGGGCCAAAAGGTAAAACTATTTGAATCTGCTGCCTAAGTTACCTACAACTCATTGGTAGAAATTGTCTACAAAATAACTTCAAATTAATGTTACCTGAAGGATAGCATTTCTATAAATTAAAGTTAAAAGTAAATTTATTATCAAAGTATAATAAGTACTGTATTTATTAATTTGAGATTAATTTTCTTACAGGCATTTACAAGAAATTTTTTTTTAATGGAATTTACAAAAATCTACATATAAGCAGTCTAACAAACAACCATTGTGCAACAGTAGAGAAATTGTGTAAATTTAAAAAAAAGAAATATTGAGAGCATGAGTTGAAAGAAGTCCTTGAACATGAATCTGTAGTTTGTAGAATCAGTCAATGAAGTTATCTGCACTGGTCAGGAGTCTGATAGTTGTTGGGTAATAACTGTACCTGATCTTGCTAGGCTCCTCTATCTTCTGCCTGATGATAGTGGCGAGAAGGGGGCATGGCCTGCATGGTGGAAGTCTTTGCTGATGGATGCTGCATTTTTGTGCTATCGCTCCCTTTAAATGTGCTCAGTGGCAGGGAGAGCTTTGCCTGTGATGGACTGGGCTGTATACACCACTTTCTGTAGTCGTCCATTCCTAGGCATTGTTGTTTCCATACAGGGCCATGATGCAACCAGTCAAAATACACTCCACTGTGCATTTATAAAAGCTGTTGAAATTTTTGGTGACAAGCCAAATTGATGCAAATTTCAGAGAAAGTTGAGGCATTGCCATGCCTTCTTTGTGAATAAACTTGTATGCTGGACCTAAAACATCTTCTGATATGATGAGCAGGCACAGAGGTTCCCAACTTGGGGGTCCACTGACCCCTTGGTTAATAGTAGGTATCCATGGCATAAAAAAGGTTTGGAACACCTTCTCTAGACTGAAATTGCATCTTTCCGGAGATAAAAGTAACAGGCTTATCACATTTGTTCAGCTGAATGTGGACAGCTCAGTTTTTAAACAAAATGCCATTGTCTGAATATTTTGCACCACAGGTGGTGGGGAGGGGAGTTCACTGGTGCTACTCCCTCAGGTGCTTTTGGATTTGATGTATAGATCAAGGTATATCAAAACAAATTTGTATTCTTGAACTGTTGGAGCCTGTGATTTGTAGTTTAGAGATCATTTGGGAGTTCCAGCGCTCTGCAGTCTTTGAGGGAATTTCGGAAGGAAGGGGTAGCGTGGCAAGAAGGCTGCAAGTCGGTTTTCAACTCCATTTTGCTGATTAAGGCTTCCATTGTTTGCTGATTAAAATAACGAGGGAGGTTGAAGCACTGGCTGGCTGCCCGCCTTTTTATCGCTGTTGAGATCACTCTACTATGGAGAAGACGAATATTGCCCAGGTTTTTGCACTTTTTGGATGTGGACTTGGATGGTGGACTTTTTCTTCCAGTCTTATGGTTTTTTTGTGTGTGTGTGGGAGGGGATTTTGGAATCGATGTGCCAGTTCTGTGTTTGTTCGTTTTCTTTGTTTGGGGAGGAGGGATTTAGGGGTTGGTGTTCATGCTGCCTTTTTTTTTCTTGGTTTTATGGCTATCTGGAGAAGAATTTCAGAGTTGTATACTCTAATAAATGAATCTTTTGGAACCTTTGAAACTGCAGTAAATACTGTATACCATTGTACTTTTAGGCTGTTCAAACCATTGACAATTGCTTGGTTGCAAGCATTCTCACTTCTAGATATAAATTGTTTGAATGTAATTGAGAGGAGTAATTCAGTTTTGCTTGCTGTGCTTACAGCAAGCTACTTTTTTTACCTTTGGGAATCTTACTGTAAATTGATCTTGTGTAATCCATATTCATATTTCCGGTCTAAAAAAACCCATTTGGCCCAGCTGATGTAGCAATCCCATTCCCCACTGATTTTCCTTGCAATTTATACTTCCCATCTTCCCACCAGCGTCAGATTGTGCAGTCCATTTACACAAGCCATGAGCAACCTGCACATCTTTAGCACATGGGAGGAAACCAGCCTGTGGTTTTGTCCAGGTGTTTTTGCGAGTAAAAAATGCAAACTGCACATGTAGGGCACCAGAGGTCAGGATGAGCTCTGGTCATTGGTGAGGTGTGATGGCAGCTCTACTAGTCAGGAATTATTTTCCTGGGTTATATTGTGAATGGCTACTTTGAGAGACTAGCAGTGTGTGGTATGATTTTTTTTTGGAGGTTATGTTTGAGGCAAACAATGGCTGTGAAGTATTCCCTGGATTTATCAATGCAGGATAAATGAGAATCAGGTTTAATATCACTGGCATATATCATTAAGTTTGTTGTTTTGTGGCAACAGTACATTGCAATCCACAATACTATTAAAAGTGAAGTACAATTTAAAAATATATAAATTAAGTAGTTCAGAAACGGAGCAGTGAAAAAAATGAGGTGTGCATGGGCTCATTGTCCATTCAGAAATCTAATGATGGAGGGGAAGAAGCTGTTCCTGAAACATTGAGTGTATGTCTTCAGGCTCCAGTACCACCTCCTTGATGGTAGCAATGAGAAGCGGGCATGTTCTGGGTGATTGGGCTCCTTAATAGTGTGGCAATGCCTAGAATTTGCAATGGTCCATTATTGATTACCTTCCGTTTGAGTGATAGACTGAATCCCAGGCTTCCTCTGTTATTAGATCTCTTGATTTTGTTTTAGACTATAAGACCATAAGACATAAAAGCAGAATTAGGCCATTCAGCCCGCCAAGACTGCTCTGCCATTCCATCACAGCTGATCCCACATCCCACTCAACCCCACACACTTGCCTCTTGCCATGTCCTTTGATGTCCAGACTGATTAGGAAACTGTCAACTTCCACCTTAAGTATACCCATGGCCTTGGCCTCCACCACAGTGTGTGGCAGAGTATTCCACAGATTCACTACTCTGGCTAAAAAATTTCCTCCTTATCTCTGTTCTAAAAGATCGCCCTCTAGTTCTGGCTGCCTCCTCCATAGGAAACATCCACCCTATTAGTCCTTTCAACATTTGGTAGGTTTCAGTGAGATTCCCTGCCCCCACATCCTTCTAGAATCCATTGAGTACGAGTCCAAAGCTGCCAAACGCTCCTCATATGTTAACCCCTTCATTCCTGGAATCATCCTTGAACCACCTCTGGACTCTCCAACAACACATCCTTTCTGAGATGTGGGGCCAAATCTGTTGACGATACTCTAAATGCGGTCTGACTAGTGTCTTATAAAGGCTCAGCATTATCTCCTTGCTTTTATATTCTGTTATCCTTGAAATAAATGCCAACATTGTATTTGTCTTCTTTACTACAGACTCAACCTGTAAATTCTGGGAGTCTTGCACAAGGATTCCTAAATCCCTCTGCACCTCTGATATTTGAACCTTCTCCCCATTTAGATAATAGTCTGCACTATTGTTCCTTCTACCAAAATACGTTATCATATATTTCCCAACACTGAATTCCATCTGCCATTTTTTTGCTCATCCTTTTAATTTGCTTAAGTCCTGCTGCAATCACATTGCTTCCTCACCACTACATACCCCTCCACCTATCTTCGTATCAGCAGCAAAGTTTGCCACAAAGCCATCTATTCCATTATCTAAATCATTGAGAAACAATGTGTAAAGTAGTAGTCCAATACTGTCCTTTAAGGAACACCACTAGTCACTGGCAGCCAACCAGAAAAGACCCCCTTTATTCCCACTCGCTGCCTTCTGGCTGTCAGCCATTCCTCAATCTATGCCTGTAACACCATAGGATGTTATCTTGTTAAGCAGCCTCATGCGCCTGCTGCTTATCAAATGCCTTGCACATTTTCTTTTGTAATAGCAATGGCACACACCCCTGCTCCCTGACACTCATGGATCTCTGGCAAACTGCTGGTGTCTTCCACAGTGAAGATTGATGCAAAGTATTCATTTAAGATCATCTCCTTCTTCCTTGTCCCCCTTTACCGCCTATCAGCATCATTTTCCAGTGATCCAAGATCAACTTTAATCTCCCTTTTACTCTTTATATAACTGAAAAGACTTAGTATCCTGCTTTATATTATGAGTTAGTTTGCCCTCATTTCATCTTTTCCCTTTTTATAGCTTTTTTAGTTGCCTTTTGTTGGATTTTAGATTAGATTAGATTATGAGGACACGCAGCCTCTTATATTGTCATTTAGTAATGCATGCATTAAGAAATGATACAATATTCCTGTGGTGTGATATCACAGAAACACAGGACAGACCAAGACTGAAAAACTAACAAAACCACATACAGGTGTCCCCTGCTTTTCGAACGTTCGCTTTATGAAACCTCACTGTTACGAAAGACCTACATTAGTACCCTGTTTTCGCTTTCAGAAGGTGTTTTCACTGTTACGAAAAAAAACTCAGTGCGCGATAAAAGGCAGCGCGCACTGAGCAGCCGCTCTCCCCCGGATTCGGAACTGCTTTGCTTTAACACGTGTCTGTGAGCAGCCGTTTGCAAGATGAGTTCTATGGTATCGGAAAAGCCTGAAAGAGCTCGTAAGGGTGTTACACTTACGGTAAAACTAGACATAATTAAGCATTTTGATCATGGTGAACAAAGTAAGGACAATGTGAGTTTGGCTTGTGGAAGCTGACGAACATGATGTAGAAGAGGTTTTGGCATTCCATCACCAAGAACTGACAGATGAAGAGCTGATGCAATTGGAAGAAAAAAGGATAACAATGGAAACCGAATGAGTAATAATAAAGTACGATTTTAATTTTGAAAGGGTACGTCGGTTTAGGGGATATTTGCAGGTTGGTTTGAGGCCTTATTAAAGAACTGTGTGATAGAAAAATGCGCGAGGCTCAGCAGCCAAGCAAGCCTTCCACATCAGCCACAGCAGACGACGAACCTCGACCTTCGACATCGAGGCGGGCAGTCATAGGAGAAGATGAGCCGCCTGCTCTAATGGAAACAGGCGACGAGATGACACCCCAGTGTCCCACCACCCCAACCCCCAGGCCATGGGCAGATACCGATTCACGGAGAATGCAAAGGTAGCCGGGAGGCACACAGCACATCTTTAAGATAAAAGCCAAAATAAACATACTAATTAATTAGGTGCTGCTGACATGTAATTGTCGGCCCAGATCAGAGACGATGCTATCGGAAATCGGCACTGATCTGGGTCAACAATTATGGGCGGCACCTAATTAATTAGCATGTTTGTTTCGGCTTTTTTCTTAAAGATGTGCTGCGTACCTCCCGGCTACCGCTGGACCCCTGCGTTCTTCGCGGCAATATATCACTTAGCGGCCCGGAGGGTGGGGGCCACTGCACCACCCAAATTCCGACAAGTCTAACACACCATTGTGTGCTCGGTGCTGTCTTCCTGATTCCCGTAAGTGATACTACACTGTACATACATTATTTCTACTTATATCAGCTGTGTATTTTTACGTGTTATTTGGTATGATTTGGGAGCTTCATAGCTTAAAGGTTACTGGAGCGAGTGTTCTTGCCAGCAGCGCTTGCGTGAAATTTTCTGCCGACGGCGCTTGCATGAGATTTTCTCTTCGGCGAACAGTTCAGTAATGATTGTGGAAAAGTATTTCTACTTTATATAGGCTTTGTATTTATCATATCATTCCTGCTTTTACTATATGTTACTGTTATTTTAGGTTTTTTGTGTTATTTGGCTTGATTTGGTAGGTTATTTTTGGGTCTGTGAACGCTCACAAAATTTTCCCATATAAATAAATGGTAATTGCTTCTTCGCTTTACGACATTTCGGCTTATGAGCCGTTTCATAGGAACGCTGTACCTTCGGATGGTGGGGGAAACCTGTAATTATAATATATAGTTACAACAGTGCAACAATACCATAACTTGATGAAGAACAGGCCATGGCACAGTAAAAAAGTTCAAAGTCTCTCGAATGTCCCACATCTCACGCAGATGGAAGAAGGAAGAGAACTCTCCCTGCCATGCCCGACCACAGTCCGACTCTTGAGTTGTCCGAAAACTTTGAGCTCCGATCAGCCCTCCGACACAGAGTACTGAGCACCATCTCTATCCGAACGATTTTAAAAGCTTCCCAATCATCCAACTTCCCACTCACTTTGCTACCTTTTATGTCCTTTCCTTGGCTTTTATACAGTCCTTAACTTCCCTTGTCAGCCACAGTTGTCATTTGAAAACAACTTCTGTGGAACTTATCTATCCTGCATCTTGTGAACTATTCCCAGAAAATTCAGCCATCTCTTCTCTGTTATCATCTCCCCCAGTATCCTACTCCAATCATCTGAGCAAGCTCCTCTCTCATGCCTCTGTAATTCCCTTTATTCCATTACATGTGACTTGTGCTTCTCCCTCTCAAATAGCAATATGAATTCAATCATATTATGATCACTGCATCCTGAGGGTTCATTTACGTTAAGTTCCCTAATAAGATCTGGGTTATTACACAACACCCAATCTAAGATAACCTTTCCCTGAGTAGGCCCAAGCACAAGCTGCTCTAAAAAGCTATCTTGTAGGCATTCAACAAATTCCCTCTCTTGCAATTTGACACCAACCTGATTTTCCTTAAACCACTATGCTTTGTAAACTGCCTTAGAAGTACAATTGTGTTACAAAATTTACATCAGATACTAAGAAACAAAATCAGAACTGTATCAGAGCACATCTGTGGAGGGCAGCAATGGTTGATGCTTTCAGGTGTAGTTACAGAAAGTTGAAATGTAATTCTAAGTAGGGGGATGAACATGAAATGCTCTCTGCAATAGGGTGAAAGCAGGCATTAAATAGCAAGACTTGTGGAGCAAATCAAAATGAAGTGGAATGTGCTTTGGGAAGAACAATATGGCAACATCTGATATATCAAACTGGAGAATGTAGTATTTGTATATAGGTAAGGCATCTGACCGCAAGACTTTACAAAGGTTTGTGAAGACTGTTGAGAGGATCACTGGGGTCTTTCTTCCACCCATCTAAGGTATTTATCAGGAGCACTGCAAGGCCCTTATCATTGTCAAGGATCCCTCCCATCCATCTCACAATCACTTTGAACCCCTTCCAGCAGGCAGAAGATACCATAGCATTAGGACAAGGACTGTTCAAATTGGAAACAGCTTCTTCCACCAGGCCGTGATACCACTGAACTCCCTGCCACCACTTATGTTTCATCAGTTATGAAGCGCCAATAGTGTTGCACTATTTAATTTTTAATTTGTGTAGTAAATGCACCGTATGCTAAATGTCAATCTTCTGGAATATATTTTATTGCTTATTTGTGGTAATATTACTTTGTGTTGCTTGTGAGTTATATGTACTGTGTTGTGCTCCTTGGTCCAGAGGGACATTTGGCAGTATGCATGTGTACAGTTGAATGATAAACTTGAACTTGTCCCTTTCCATCACTGAGTGCATTTACAAGGAACACTGCCACAAAAATGCAGCATCCATCATCAATGACCCCCACCATCCAGGCTATGCTCTCCTTTTGCTACTACCATCGAGCAGGAGGTACAGAAGCCTCTGGTCCCACATCATCGGGTTCAGGAACAATCTATTCACTACTAATATTCTCATACTCTGTTTGTCTGTTTGTGACCTCCAATTAGCCCAAATGGTGCATTACAGCGGCACTTTTTTCGACTAAATCGACTTAAAATGCGCTAACTTACAGAATGCTTGCAAAGTTCAGGGTTATGTGTTCATATAAAATTGCTTACTCGTCAATCAACAGGCCCCACTTTCCACAACCCAAGCCAATTCCAGCTTTAATGGAAACCGCAACGCGACACCACGACACATGCACACGGCCAGCCTCAGCAGCGCCTCACGATGCTCACAGCAGCGACACCTACTGCAGCAAAAGGGCAGGGCAGCTCTATTTCGAGCAGTCACATTCTGCTAATCACCATCATCATGTGCAGGATTGGGACAGATCAAACTGCAACCCATCAATAAGAGATATTTAAATCTTATTGTAATGAAGTACTTCAGAACACCCTATTCCCAGATTCTACGCTTCGACTAATAAGAGATGGGAAAGAAGGAGAATGGGGAAAAGAGTGGAGGACTACTCCGGGATTTCTGAAGCAAATGTTCTGGGTCGAGTGTATACTGTTGTCTGGGATGAGTGCCCCATGATTAGGAGGGAGAGCTTTGAAGCCGTGGACCAGACTCTTCGTGATGTATGTGGCAAGAATGAGGCCTTCGGGGATACCTTAACCATTTGCTGTGGCGATTTCCATCAGCTTCTAGCAGTTGTGAAACGAGGAAATGATGCTGATGTGGAGAACTCATGCATAAAAAATCCTACTTATGGAGAACCTATATCAAGTTTCAATTGAAGAGAAACATGCGATTGAGTGAGGGAGAAGGATGATATTCTGAGTTCTTATTGGATGTTGGAGAAGACAAGATTGAGAAAAATGAAAACGATGAAATTGAATTACCTGAAGATATACTGCCAGCAAAAACTATGGAAGAATGTATTGATTTCATCTACCCGACATTCGATAATCCTGCGGAACTGTTCTCGAGGAATTCTATCTTGGTTCCTCTCAATGAAATGATGCGAAAAATAAACTTCACGTGCTTTAGACGCTTCCCTGGAATCATGAAAGAATACTGTTCCTTCAGTGCTGTAAGTGAAGGAGCTAATGCTGTACATTTTCAAACAGAAATCCTTGATTCGGTCGAACTCTGGATTGCCACCACATAAGCTGGAATAGAAGAGGGGATCTCCCATCATTTCAATGAGGAACTTGGATCCACCAAGGCTTTGCAATGGAATGCAAATGATGGTGGAAGAACTGCACGAGATTCTCATCGTAGCAAAGATAAACATAGGTGCGTTCAAAAATGACATTGTCATGATCCCAAGAATTACTCAGTTTATCAGAAGGGGAAGATGTCCCTCTTCAGCGGAGCCAGTTCCCAATACAGTCATGCTTTGCTATGACTATACATAAGGCGCAGAGCCAAACCATGGAGAATGTGCTGGTTTTTCTGGAGAAACCAGTATTCCAGCATGGCCAGCTGTATGTGGCTTTAAGCTGGGGAAAAAGAAATGAAAATGTTAGAGTATTCTTGAAGGGTGGCAGATCAGCCAGAAATGTTGTCATCAAAAATGTCCTTCGTTAAACGAGGAGAAGCTATATTTGTCTTACTACGCGTCTTTCTTCTTTAATAAACTGAGTTTTTCTTCTTTAATTTCCAAAGTAAAGCGATAGCAATAGCATTCAGGGAAATTTAATGTTCATTCTGGCCACATCAGACTGCACTACCCTTCTCTCAAAGGGTGCCCCAACGGGTCACCCGGTGGTCTAGTTATCATTCTACAACCATGTGGATAATTTCACTCACTATAGCTTTGAACTGATTCCACAATCGACAGACTGACTTTCAAGGTCTCTACAACTCATGTTCTCAGTTTTATTTATTTTTATTTGCGCAATTTTGATACCTTCTTTTGCACATTGGTTGTTTGACAGTCTAATTTATGTGTAGTTTTACATAAATTCTATGTCTTTATTTTCCTGTCAATGCCTGTATGAAAATGAATCTAAAGGTAGTGTTTGGTGATATGTTATAGGAGCAGAACTAGCTTTGTTGATAAATTTACTTTGACTTTGTATGTCACGGCAGCAAAGATTTGATGAGACTTGCAATTTGGAAGTGCTAAATAACAAACTATGAAACCTCAAGTTATTAAAACTGAGCTTCCCTAAAATGGTGCGACAAAACTTATTGGAGGTGAACAGGTATAAATGGAGGACATTGCTGAATTAATGGCGACAAGTTTTGGTTAAGGACTTCTAAGTCATTTCAAAGATTCAATATGTAGTAAGAATGTATTTTGGCATTGACTGTTAATAATGTTTAAATTGGTATATGATCCTTTTGACTTCTCTATCCCCCAAACTGTTACCTCGCCCCAAAACCTTTTAGGCGTCGGTGCACTGTACGTCCGGCGACGTCCACGGGTCCGATTAGAAGCCTTGCAAAGTGGTGGCGGGCAGGAACGAGGCCTGCGTTCGGGTACAGTTCCCACTCCTCTGGTGGTTGGGCTTGGGGCAGCCTGTGAAATAGGACTGCAGGAGATGGAGGTGGGTGAACTCTGGAGCTTCCTACTGTGATAGAAAGTTTAAAAAAAACTCTTCCCAGCTTCCATGTCATCCAATAGTAATGATACCTTGGCATCATATTGAGCAATCCTTATCCAAAATTATGAGTGAATGTTAGACTTAAGGATATCTAAAATAAATCCTTGGAACTTTTAGCAACACACACTAAGTGCTGGAGGTACTCAGCAAGAGAGACAGAATCTATGGAGAGGAATAAGCAATCAATGTTTTGGGCAAAGGCCCTTCATCAGAAGGGGGCAGGTCAGAATAAGAAGGTACAGGGTTTGGGGGCGGGGGGCGCGGAAAGAAATGACAAGCTGGCAGGTGTTGGGTGTGGCTGGGGAGGGGGAAATGATGTAAGATGCTTGGAGGGGCTAGATGAAAGAGGTAAAGGACTGAAGAAGGAGGAATCGGATCAGAGAGTGGACCATGGGAGAAGGTGGGGGGGGTAAGGAGAAGAGAAGGAGTGAGAGGCGAGCTAGAAAGAGGAATAGATAAGAGGAGAGGGGAGAGATTATTGGATGTTAGAGAAATTGATTTTCATACCATCAGGTTGGAGGCTACCCAGACAAAATTTGAATTGTTGAATCTCCAACCTGAGAGCGGTGTCATCGTGTTAGTAGAGGAGGCCATGGATCGACATGTTAGAATGGGAAGTTGTATGTATTTACTCAGAACTTGTATGCATTTTGAGATGCACCTTAACATGAAATTGCATTTTATGGTTTAGCATTTGACCAATGACAGAATGGAGACTACATTATAATCCTCACTGGACTCAACAGTGTTTTGCTTTGATGTAAAATAAATTATACATCACTACTGTTTTTCTTTCCTGCCTCTTTATCTAAACCCCAGCCTATTTTAATCTCTTCCTCTGACTCTAGAGCATTTCACTAATGGGCACTGTTTTACCTGGCTTAGTCTCAAATTTCTATCTAATCGTGGGTAGCTTCAGCAGAACTTACCCTGCTTAGAAGATCAGAGGAAGAGTATAATCAGTGGGTGTTGTCAGTTTGATTCCATGATGTCTGTACCTGAGTGGTCACTGGCTCTGTATTTATTTAAAATCTAGGAGATTTTCCTCTGCAACTCATTCGTCCTCAGGCATCTGTGGTATTGTTCCTGACTGCTGGCTGGCATTAAATAAAGCAGAATAACAGTTATCTCTACTCATGACTATAGCCTTTTACCATAGCGTGAATGTTATTTTTTTTTAATCAGTCTGTACTTCTGTATTTTTTAACTTGGCCCCTTACATTTCTGTAGCTTGATCACAAGCACGTGTCCAAGATGGCCAGACGTTTGGTGACCAAGATAATGAATGCGATCCCTGATGTTATTCTCAATGGAGACCCTGAGAGGAGGTATCCAGGTACAGTGAGTGATCCTCCCATTGTGATTTGTGGAACTTGAGAGTTGCATTTCCCCTTACTACATCAGTGGCTAAATTTCAAAAAGATTGTATATGCTTTGGGCATTCATTGGTTAAAGAAGGTTTAATTATAAATGTAACTTTCAGGATACTCTGGAATAGATAAAAAGGTTTATCATTGTCACATATAATGAGGAAAAGTTTAAAAACTTGCATGCTGTTCATACCGATCAATTCATTACAACAATGCACTGAGGTAGTGCAGTGAAAAACGGTAAAAGATATAAAATACTGTTTCAGTTACAGAGAAAGTGCAGTGTAGGCAGACAGTAATGAGGTACAGTGGTGCTAGAAAGTTTGTGAACCCTGTAGAATTTTCTTTATTTCTGCATAACTATGACCTAAAATGTGTGATCAGATCTTCACTAAAGTCCTAAATCTAGATAAAGAGAGTTCAATTGTATAAATAACACAAAAACATTATACTTCATTTATTTATTGAGAAATATGATCCAATATTACATGTATTTGTTGGAAAAACTATGTGAACTTATGCTTTCAGTAACTGGTGTGACCCCCTTGTACACAATAAATTTAACCAAATGTTTCCGGTAACTGTTGATCAGTCTTGCACACAGGCTTAGAGGAATTTTAGGCTATTTCTCCTTAGAAAACTACTTCAGCTCTGGGATGCTGGTGGGCTTCCTTGCTTGAACTGCTTGCCTCAAGTCCTTCCACAACAGTTCTATAGAATCAAGATCAGGACTTTGACTCGGCCATTCCAAAACACAAATTTTCTTCTTTTTAAGCCATTTTGTTTTTGATTTACTTGTTGCATTATCGAACTTCCATTAAGCTTCAGGTGACAGATTGCTACCCTGACGTTCTTGTGTAAAATGTCTTGATACAATTTTGAACTCATTGTTCCCTCCACAATTGCAAGCTGTCCAGGCCCTGAGGCAGCAAAGCAGCCCCAAATCATGATGCTCCTTCCACCCCGCTTCACAGTTAGGATGAGGTTTTTGGTGTGAGGTGCAGTGCCCTTTTGCCTCCAAACATAGCAATGTGCATTTCTGCCAAAAAGTTCAACTTTTGTCTTGTGTCCACGGAACATTGTCCCAGAAGTGTTGTAGAACATCCAGATGGACTTTTGCAAACTTGAGACGGGTAGCAATGTTTGTTTTTTGGAGAGCATTGGGTTCCTCCGTGGTGTCCATCCATGAATGCCATTCTTGCCAGTGTTTTTCTTAAAGTGGACACATGAACAGAGCAAGTTCTAGAGATCTCTGCAGGTCTCTTGCTGTTAACTTTGGGTTCTTTTTCACCCCCTTCAGCATTGAATGTTGTGCTTTTGGTGTCACCTTTGCAGGATGCCCACTCCTAGTGAGAATCGCAACAGTACTGAGTTTGCTCCATTTGTAGACAATTTCTCTTACTATGGACTGATGAAAACTCAGGTCTTCAGAAATGCTTTTGTAGCCCTTTCCAGCTTCATGCATCTCTATAATTCTTCTAAGGTCCTCTGAAAGTTGTTTTAATGGAGGCATGATGCATATAAGCAGATCTTTCTTGAGAAGAGCAGGCTTTGACAGAAACCTGACCTTGTGTGTCTTTTTTAGAGGGCAGGGCACCTCTGCAATCCACACCTCCAATCTCATCTCATTGATCAGAACACCTGACTCCAAGTTGCTTTTATAGAAGGCATTATCTCAGAAGTTCACATACTTTTTCCAACAAATGCATGTAATATTGGATCATTTTTTTTCAATAAATAATTAAATACGCAAGTATAATTTTTTGTGTGTTATTTATTTAATTGGGTTCTCCTTATCTAATTTTAGGACTTGCATGAAGATCTGATCACATTTTAGGTCATATTTAAGCAGAAATAGAGAAAATTCTACAGGGTTCACAATCTTTCTGGCTCCACTGTAGACTGTGAGGTCAAGAATCTGTATTACGGAACCATTAACAGCGGGATAGAAGCTGTCCTTGAAATCATGAGCCATAATTTCAGGCTTGTATCTTCTGCATGATGGGAGAGGGGAGAAGAGAGAATGTTTGGGGTAGGTGGGTGTTCGATTATGCTGGCTGCTTTACTGGGGCATCAAGAAATACGGACAGAGTCTGTGGAGGGCAAGCTAGTTTCTATGATATGCTGAGTTGTGTCCATAACTCCGTAGTTTTTTTGCGTTCACAGACAGAGCAGTTACCATACCTGTCCATGATGCATCGAATAGGATCCTTTTTATGGTGTATTGATTAAATGAGTGAGTTTCAAAAGGTACATGCCAAGTTTCTTTAGTCTTCTGAGGAAGTAGAGATATTGATGAGTATTCTTAGCCATGGCATCTATATGGTTGGACCAGGACAGTATGTTGAAACTATCAACCCTCTCGACCTTCACATTGTTGACATAAACAGGAACATGTGCACTGCCTCACTTCCTGAAGACAGTGACCAGTTGTATCTGATCCTACATCTGAAGGGCTAAAGGTTGCAGAGATTAACTCCTCCCCTTCTGTTTTGATTTGGATGTTCATTATCTCCATCTGAGAGCAAATTGAAGGGCTGTTTGTTACCATCTGATTGGTTTGCATTGGCAAGAATAACTATGTGCACTTTACCTGATCCCTGCAGGTTGTATTAACCTCTCGTTTGCATACGTGGAAGGAGAGAGTCTTCTGATGGCTTTGAAAGATGTAGCTCTCTCATCTGGAAGGTAGAGTATTACTTGACTATCGTGTTACTGAAAATTATGTGTGCATGTGAGAAGCTATTACACAAATACTGTGTATTACTCTAAGCTACATCCTATAAGTTAGTGCAACACACACAAAATGCTGGAGGAACTCAGCAGGCCAGGCAGCATCTAAGAAATGAGTACAGTTGACATTTCAGGCCGAAACAGTTCAGCAGGACTATAAGTTAGTAATTGGCTTGATAAAGTGTATATTTAAAATGGTTGCCTTGTAAAAATATACAATAAAAATCATTGTTCCATATTATTGTCCTTTCCCCTTGGAAGCTGATCATTTTGCCAATGACACTATTTTCATTTGCCTGCATTAGGACCTTGCCTATCTACGCCTTGCCTATTTAAGTATCTGTGTAAATGTCTCTTATCTGACTACACATTCCAGATTTCAATCGCACTCTGCTTTAAAACAAATCTGACTGTCAGAACCCCTTCCTTTCACTTTAAACCCATGCCCTCTTGCATTTGATACCCTGATCATGGGGAAAAGGATTTTGATTATCCTTGCTTCTCATAAACTTTAATACTTCCATTAGGTCACCACACCATCCCTCCCCCACCCAAACCAGGCTCCTCATGGGAAAAGAAGTTCATCCAATCTCTCCCTATAAAGCATTGTTGCAGGAAGGCTGCATCCATTATCAGGGACCCCACCACCCATGTCATGCTTTCTTCTTGCTGCTGGTATCGGGAAGAATGTACCGGAGCCTCAGGACTCACACCACCAGGTTCAGGAACAGTTATTGCCCCTCAACCATCAGTCTCTTGAACCAAAGGGGATAACTTCACTTGCCCCATCATTGAAATCTTCCCACAACCTAGGGACTCACCTTTGAGCACTCTTCATCTCATGTTCTCAATATTTATTGTTTATTTATTTATTATTATCATTATTTCTTTCTTGATTTTCACTGTTTGTTGTCTTTTGCCCATTGGTTGAATGTCCAAGTTGGGTGGTCTTTCATTGATTTTATTATGGTTATTATTCTGTTAATGGATTTATTGAACATACCTGCAAGATAATGAATCTCGGGGATGTATATGGTGACATGTATGTACTTCGATAATAAATTTACTTTGAACTTTGAACCTTTTGACTTTGAACTAACTAAATCCTGCAATCCAGGCAATTCCTGATGAATTTCCCGTGTACTCTCTGGAGAAGTCTAACTGCAATCAGATCCAGACTGATCTAATTGCAGTCTGAACTGTCTAATGACTCAGTAAAAATTCTGGCATGTCTGAGTAAAGAGGTTTCTACTGAATTTTATTGTGTATTTGTGAGCATAGGTTTAGACTTTTCCAGAACTGAAATGCCTCAACTCACATGAAGCTTGTAAAGCATCTTCATCTTACAAGATCAGACCAGGATTTCTGGGTTATCTTCATTAAAGGATTGATGTTTTCATCAGCAGAGGAAACTTCTATGAAAGAGACTTTACATTTGTTAATCTTCTAATATCCAACCATGAAAGAAGTGGACTTTTGACAGTGATACCCAGATAATTAAATAAAAGTTTTATGATGTGGGGCTTTTCAGTTGACTGAATGGAATCTAATCTGAATGCAAGTAGGCTCCCTCTGGTGCTCCTCCTCCTCCTTTCCTTTCTCCCATGCTCCACTCTCTCCTATCAGATTACTCTTGATCCTTTAACCTTTTCCACCTACCACCTCCCAGCTTCTTAACTCATTTCCCATCCCACCTATTGTACCTTCCCCCTCACTTGGTCTCGCCAATCATCTGCTAGTTTGTACCCTTACCTCACCCTCCACTTCTGGTGGGACGCCTTACTCCCTTCCTTTCCAGCCCTGATGAAGGGTCTGGACCCAAACGTCAACTGTTTATTTCTGTCCATTGATGCTGCCTGACCTGAGTTCCTCCAGCATTTTGTGTGTGTGTTACTCTGCATTTCTAGCATCTGCAGAATCTCTTGTGTTTCAAATGTAAAGCTGACTAATGGTTAAAAGTGTGTTAAGGAGGGTGCTGAAGCAACAATGAATAAGGGCTCCCATGGCAGACTTGCATACACATGCTTTGGTTGGAATGTTGGAATTACGCTAGTTGGAATTAAATCATTTTGACCCAGAGACTGAAACTCTGACATTTATATATCATCAGTGTTTTCCCACTCAAGTTCAGTTTTCTATCTGAACTGAATTTTGTAAGCTGAGCACAATGTACAGCTGTGATATTGAACATTAGAATAAGCAATGGAAGACTTGCATCTTCTGCTCTTTCTCCCTGAGTGACCTTCTCATTAAACTTAACGTGTCAACACGAGATTCTGCAGATGCTGGAAACCTTGAGCAACACACCCAAAATGCTGGAGGAACTCAGCAAGTTAGGCAGCATCCATGGAGTGAATAAACAATCAATGTTAGGCTGAGACCGTTCATCAGGATTTAATGTGTGAAAGTCCATGGAAGTTGTCAAACTTCTGTGCTGCTCTTTATCCCTGATTATTTGTACTGCTAATGTTTAGCTACATCTGTTTTATTACAATCATATCAATATATTATTCAAAAGTGAACATTTTATTTTAACTTGGTTGAGATTCTTTTTGACACTGTGCATTATGATGTATATTTTCAGTGCATGTACGTCAGCTTCTCTGGAGCCTTCCTATGTCTTGCGAGCTATTGGAGCTGATGAAGACCTGGCACACTCTTCAATCAGGTAGGAGGGTGGTCTCCGTCCTCCTGTGCTGTTGACTCAGTACGGTTAGAGTTGCAAAGACCCCAAAGCAATGGAGAAAAACACACCCTCCCTCCGCTGCCTTTTCTCAGCTCAACTTAGTCTTCCTTTCAAGCACCTACAACACCTCTGCCATATGGCAGCAACTCAATGCCTAAAAGCATGCAACATTGTCAAAATTCAGTTGTTTTTCTGACCAAACATGAGAATGGGGAAGAAAAGTTATTTAAGTGACTTTGACTGTGAAATAATTAATTGTTGGTGCCAGACAGGGTGGTTTGAGTATCTCAGAAACTGCTGATCTCTGGGAATTTTTATGCACAATAGTCTGTAGAGTTTACAGAGAATGATGCAAAAAACAAAAAAAAAGTCCAGCGAGTGGCAGTTCTGTAGGCGAAAATGCCTTGTTAATGAGAGAGGTCAGAGAATGGCCAGATTGGTTCAAGTTGACAGGACTCAAATAACCACATGTTACAACAGTGGTGCGCAGACAAGCATCTCTGAACAGACAACACGTTGAACCTTGAGGTGGGTGGGCTGCAGCAGCGAAAGACCACACTGGTTTCCACACCTGTACCTAATAAAGTGGCCACTCTGTATATTTCTTATTGTAGTTTATAGTATATATATCACTGTTCTGTCAAAAACAACAAATTTCATGACATATAACAATGATAATACACCTGATTTTGATTGTGGCCCTCTTTTTTAAATAAAAATGCAATTTCTGGTCCCACCTCTACCCTATCCATCCATTTCCTGAAGACAATAATCAACAGGGGGTGTTTTCTTGCTTCACAAACCTGGCAAGTGTGGAAGTTCAAATGTGTGAGTGTTGAATTAAGCTGTATTATTAAGCATCCTGGGAGGAAGGGAGAGTGCTTCCTATATAGCCATGTCTGAGCTGGTCTTTGTGTTCATTTTGTGGTGTCTTGAAAGCATTGGGCAATGTTTTACACTGTTAAGGGTCACATAAAAAAAAACAACTGTTTATTCTTTCTCTTCCATTGGCCAGTGGAAATGCCAAAGCCCTTGAAAAACGTACACAAAGTAGTAGATGCAGCCCCATCCTTCACAGGAAAAGCTCTGCCCACCTTTGGACACTGCCATGAGCACTGCCAGAAGAAAGCAGCATCCATCATCAAGAACCCCCAGAATCCAGGCCATACTCTCTTACTGCTGTCATCAGGCAGCAGGTTCAGGAACCCTGAGTTCCACATCACCAGGTTCAGAAATAGTTACTACCCAACAAACATCAGACTCCTGAACCAGTGTGGATAACCTCATTCCCGTCAACACTGAACTGGTTCCACAATTTATGGACTTGCTTTCAAAGACTTTATAACTCATGTTCTCAATATCATTTACTTACTTAGTAATTTATTATTTGTTTATTTTTGTTATTCGTACAGTTTGATTTTGCAAGTAGGTTGTTTTTCAGTTTGTAGTTTTTCATATTCTATTGTATTTTTTTCTATAAATTCCTATAAGAAAATGAATTTCAAGGTAGTGTATGGTGACATGTACATAGTTTGATTATAAATTTACCTTGATTTACTCTGAGCCTCACTTCTGGACATCCAGCAACTGTGCTTTTGGTCCTGGTGCTGCCTGCATTGGCTACTGTCTGACTCACTTCGCTTTATTCCTGCAGGTTTGGTATTGGACGTTTCACTACAGAGGAGGAAGTGGACTACACGGCAGAGAGATGCATCCAGCAGGTGCAGAAGTTGAGGGAGATGAGGTGCGTATGGTATTGAGGGAGGTGAAGTGTGCATGATGCTATGGGGTGGTGCAGCCTTCATGGCACTGGGGGAGATAAATTTTAAAAATTTGATAAATTTAAAACTAAATTTGTCAAATGTTAAACCCAGTTGGCCACAGATTCTTAATGAGATTTTGAACTTTGGAATTGACGATCGAGGTCTTGGTCAATGCATCAGTTCTAATTACCTGTCTATTGGGAAGAGATCCAAGAATTTCTCAGAGTACATTCTAAATTTCTTGCACACAATTCTGAAACACAAAGCTAGAAGCAGGAGATAGGAAATCTGAATTAATTTCTTCAAATATTAAAACCAATTTAGGATCAGACCAAACCAAAATGAGTTAACTTTCAAGGAAAGGGTGGGGAGAGTTTTAAACTCATATAGAACAGTGTTCAAATGGCGAAGCAGACTTGATAGGCCACATTACCTAATCGTACTCCATTGTCTCATGATCCTACAGCACGGGAACAGGCCCTCCGGTCCACGATGTGTGTGCTGAACACAGTGCTAATTTTAACTAATCCCTTATGCCTGCATGTGATCCATATCTCTGTATTTTCTGCAAATCCATGTGTCTCAAATGCCATTATCATATCTGCTTCCATCATCACCACTGACAGTCAATTGTAAGGCATTGACCAGACTTTGTGTGTGTAGACTGGTAAGTGCCTGGAATGGACTTGCCCTTGTTGGTAAGTCCAGCAAAACACTTACTCTGCACATCTCTTTTAAAGTTTACCCCATGTGTGTCCTTTAGTATTTGACACTTCTACCCTGAGGATAAAGATCCTGATTATCCTATCTGTGCCAAACATCATTTTATAAACCTGTCAGGTCTCCCTTCAGCTGCCGACGCCCCATAGTAAATAATCGAAGCTTGTCCACCCACTCCCCATACCTAACACACACTTATCCAGGCAGCATCAAGGTGGACCTCTTCTCCCCCTTCTACAAAGCCTCCATATCCTGGTTAAACTGAGATGAGATGGGAATTGGGGAGAGAATGACAGCCCCCAGTCTGAACCGTTAACCTTAATTTATTATCATGCCTGGAAAGAAAGTAGGCCTGTGATTTGAATCTTATCCTAGTTTTTTTTTTTCTCTCTCTCTCTCTCTCCATCCCCTTTCCTTCTCTCTGATTTGTAGCCCACTCTGGGAAATGGTGCAGGAGGGCATGGACCTGAAGAGCATTAAATGGTCTCAGCATTAGAACTTCCTGGAAGAAACTGCTGCATATGACTTTTGTCATGGTCAGTGACTTGTAAGATGACCACCAGTGGGACTCTGCTTGCTGTCAACTGTGGAATGGGTAGATTAAACCAAGTGCATCGGTATACCCTCTGCTGAGTCATTGTTTTAACATAAATGTGGTGAATTCTATCCTCTTCTGTCACATTGGTAAATTCAAACTTTTAAGCTATTGGCAAACTTGGTAAGTTCTAGCTATCGAAAGAATACATAATCAGAAATGATTGACGTTTTAAGCAATCTTGGATACAGTATGAAAAACTTTCGCATACTCTGGTACCTAATCTGGTGGCTATCGATTAGACTTGGAGACAGACCTGTACTATTTGATGCAGCACCTAGTGTAATATCAGATAAAAGAATCCTGTCATCTTGT
Organism: Mobula hypostoma; assembly: GCF_963921235.1. Lineage (NCBI taxonomy): Eukaryota > Metazoa > Chordata > Chondrichthyes > Myliobatiformes > Myliobatidae > Mobula > Mobula hypostoma. Next base: position 170,655,050 of record NC_086098.1, on the reverse strand, counting down.
AATCTTCATACCTCTCTGGGGGAGCAGTTTCGTATGGCCGATGGTCTTGCATCAACTTCACTACCCACTGGATGAGTGAAGTTAGTTGGTGCTCCTGTGCTGCAGATGTGTATGGTTTCCGTTGGATTCTTTCCTTTCAGTTAAAAGTGGTGGTTGGTCACACTGGTAGAGTGATCTGCTCAAACTTTGTCTAGCTAGACTCCTGAGCTGGGCTTGTTGGCCCTAGAGGAATGCTGTCACACACTGTAAACTTACAACTGGAATCGGAGCGTGAGAGAGAAGGGAAGGCACAAAGGGATGTCTCACAGTTTATGCAAACAAACTAACCAAGTACTCAGAATCTCCTGTGAGCAATGCAAGTAATTACACGCATGCAAGTAATTTCAGATTACGGTTAAAACTTTTGTACTTTATTGACTTGAATGAACAGTTCTTGTGGTAGAATATGGTGACAAATCCCAAAGCAGTATACGGTGATATATACTTACGTAATTTCCTTTGAACTTGACTGTATTTACATCAAATTAGCATAATTTTTTTCCCAATTCCAAACTGATTCAGGTGCTTGGTTTATGGTAAATCTCTCACTGAAGTTGGGGGTAGTGGGTGGGGGTGGGGGGAACGATCACCAGACTCAGGAAACCTACAAAGGAAAAGTCAGTTTAGAGATTTGTGGACAGAAATTGGAAAGGAAAAAGCTGGGTGATAGTGTGAGAGGAGATGCTGAACTCCATCAGCATATTTGTAGTGGGGAGAAAAACTGCCTTCTGGCAGTGTTTATGGTCCAGCAGAAACTGGGGTTGAGAAGCTCCTGTACTTCAGGAGCAGGTGAGATCTGATCATTTGTCGACCCTGTCTGTTAGTAATACCGGAGTGACATTTATCTGCACCCATAAATGGGAAAAGTCGTATCTGTGGCTTCACAATGATTTAACAAGACAATGCCTCAGGCCCATTTGAAATTAGAAAGCACAAACTGCTCACTTCATTCTTTGTTACACTGGTGTAAGATTTGCTTTATTTTTTAGAGTTGTCCCATCCATTTTAAAGGTGTCGATTTGTACATGGTGATGACGTAAATGCGTTTTTCTCACGTGAACGTAAGCGTGTGGGTATGAAAATAACTTGAGGACAGAGGGGCATCATTTGATTTACCTTGGGTACCCATATGTTCACTGGAAGTTCAGAAGCCAAAGTCCCTCTGCTTTGTACTGGAACTATTGCATGGATTCTCTGCACTGAAGCCTGGCTCAAGGACTTGTGAACTTTGCACCTAGAGCTAGACGGTCTCCCAGTGTACCTTCCCCTTATCCTGCTATTTTAGCTTTAATATAAAACACTCATGCCTGGAGAATGCCCAAAACATTAAAAACATAGATTTTAATGAATATTGATTCCAGGCAAATGAGCTTCATTACTTGCAGACCTAGGAAATGCTCTTTTCAAAGTCAGAGGACCAAAGAGCTGAGATTTCAAAAGGGATGAAAGGTATCACAGAAGTTATTGTCTCTTCCCAGGAAACCCATGCACTGTGTGCATGATTCCAATTAACTCAACCTGCCCTTGCTTGGCTAGACCAATACTAAATTCTTTTGCCCATTCATTACAACTATTTCTATACAGGTATTTGATGTTTCTTAACAACTTGGACATGGGTCAGAATAGTTGTCAGTTAATCCTTGTATCAAGAGCAATCTTAATTCAACATAAATTCTCCCTATCTCCCATTGTTCCACTCCCATTGTTTCAAGGGAATCAGTTAGGAATGAGACAAAAGGATACAGATCCCATATCCATTGATTTGCCAGGATCATCGCCATGATCCTGGGGAATTAATCCCCATTGACTTGAGAGAAATTTAGTGACCAGATAATCCACCAGCCCACATGCCTCTGACTTGATCAGGATTCAGTGTTGGAAATGTCATTGTGAAAAGTCCCTGGTTGTGTCTTGTTCACTTGCTGCTGAAGTGAAGCTGAAGGCTGTTCAAATTAAGTCAGTCGCAACAGCTGTGAGTAACAACTTGAAAGGAAAATAGGCAGTCCGCATGCTTTGTCCCAGCACAATCCAACTGAACTGAAATTATAGAACTCTTCTCTCTTGATAACCTTTTAACTGCAAAAGTGATATTTCTCTGGTCTTCAGCTCTCTGCGGTGTTCACTTATTTGGAGTTTCATCAGTGACGATGTGTTGGGTCATGCTGCAGACCCACTGACAATCAGGAGGGAATGGGAATAGCATCAATCAAGCCAAGATTTTTCCTGTCTTCAGGTGGTAACTGTAAAGGATGTCAGGAAGTTGCACTGAAGTGTCAACTTTCTATGTAATGTACCATTAGTACAATTTATGCTTTCTTTTGTGTTTAAACATATTTTGTGTTCTCAAGGACCTTTCGATCTGCTGTTTTGTTAACATAACGTACGAGACCTCATATATTAGAGGATTACGTAACCTTGTGCTATAGCCATAGTTTCAAGCAGATGTTTATTAATACTGTTACTCCAATGTAGAGACTGTATGTGTATGGTAAATAACAGCCATTTTGCTCTCTGTAAGTTCAGTGGTGTAGTTTTGTAATTACACAGAATAAAACCATTCTTATCACGACTCATAAGCCATTCACAGATTTTGTCAGTTAAGTCTTTGTATCTCTCCAGTTGTTGACTTCTAATGAATCGTAAACACACGAGATTCTACAGATGCTAGAAATCCAGAGCAACACATGCAAAATGCTGGAGGAACTCAGCAAGTCAGGCAGTATTGATCGAGGGGAGCAAACAGTTGAAATGTTGGCCCAAAGTGTTGACTGTTTATTCCTCTCCATGGTTGCTGCCTGGCCGGCAGCATTTTCTGTGTTTCCAATGGATCTTATTTGTTTATTGCATATAGCCCCGATTATTTTGTACAGGTTGGATAAATCTACTGTCTCAGGAGGGGTTAGACAGCTACAGCCCAGAAACATGCCCTTTGGCCTATTTTGTCTGTGCCAAATTTATTCTGCCAAGTCTGGTTGACCAGCACTTGGTCCATAGCCCTCCCATCCATGTACCTATTCAAACTTCTCGTTGCAATCAAACCCTCATCCATCACCATGGCAGCTCGTTCCACACTTTCACCACTCTAAGTAAAGATACCCTTAAATATTTCACCTTTCATCCTTAACCTATGATCTATTTCTAGTCTCACCCAACTTCAGTGGAAAATGCCTACTTGTATTTACCTTATCCATACCTCTCATTTTGTATGCCACTGTCACAGCTCCCTTCATTCTCCTGCACTCCAGAGAATAAAGTCCTAGCCGATTCAACCTTTACATATAACTCAATTCCTGGCCACCTCCTTACAGACTATGTTCTTGGGCACAGGCTGTATGGTACAGGAAAAAACCAAGTCACAACAGGGTTGTGTTCCTGAGAACTGTCCCTAAACCAAACAGAAAGGGTCACAGAAACAGCCGTGATGGAAAGCCAGTAGGTGTGGGAGGAGTGGCTACCAGCCGGCCACACTGACGTAGTGAGTCTGCTCACCTCCACCTAACCCCTGGTTTTTGTGGCAGGGTGGGGAAGGGAGGCAGAAGACACATGGAATTGCCACTGGGCAGAAAACTACTCAATTTACTCCACGTAATAAAAAGAAGTAGCTGAAGGCGTTGGATACACTTAAGACTGAGCCCTGATATTCTAGCAATGGTTCGGAAGCCTTGTGCTCCAGTCGTGTCACGTTCATTTGAGAGCTGGTGTGGTACGTAACAGTTTAGTGTAATGCTGCTAATACAATGCCAGCAAAAGGGGCTCATAACGCCACTATCTGTAGAGAGGCTGTACTGTGAGGGATTTCCTCCCACATTCCAAAGACTTGCAGGTTAGAAGACTAATTGATAGAATGGCTGTAAGTGGGCAGTGTGGGTTCATTGAGCCGGCAAGGGCTGTTATCATGATGTAGCTATAAATATAATTTAAAAATTAAATATGTTGATAGTTGGCAAGTAACATTCACACCACATGAGCGCTAGGTCATGATAGCTGGCTGGAGAAAATCCAGCCATTATCTCCTGTGCCTCACCATACTCGAGCATTTGATAAACAACAAGATTTGTAACGTTACATACTAGGGGCAATGTACAGCAGCGAATCACGGATATTTGAGATGTGGGAGGAAAACCGGTGTCGTCATGGAGAACATACAATTTCCATGCAGGCTGCACCTGAGGTCAAGATTGAGCCCACATCACTGGCACGGAGAGTCTGAGGCTCCTCTAGTTGTGCCACAGTGAAGGTTTTGCATTTCCTGAATCTGAGGCCCCAACTTGTCAGCTGTGTGCTGATCTCATGTCAACTTTCTAGAGGAGTTATCCTCCAGTACCTTGACCTCCCTCCTCGTTAACACTTGGGAGGAAAGACTCAGAGGATCAACCTGTAGAAGGATATGGGGCCAGGGCAGAAAGCTAGGTGACATTAGCTGGGCATTACCTTACTGAAATAAACACACTAGGTTCTGCAGATGCTGAAAACACACACTAAATGCTGGAGGAACTTAGCAGGTCAGGCAGCATCTCTGACAGGTGATAGGTGGGTGGATGGGGATGGGGGTTGAAGTAAGAAGCTGGATACAGCCTAGTCCATCACAGGTAAAGACGTCCCAACCATTGAGTATATCTACATGAAACGCTGTTGCAGGAAAGCAGCATCCATCATCTAGGATCCCCACCACCCAGGACATGCTCGCTTCTCACAGCTGCCATCAGGAAGAAGATGCAAGAGCCTCAGGATTCACACAACCAGGTTCAGCAACAATTATTACTCTTCAACCATCAGGCTTTTGAACCAGAGGGGATAATTTCACATGCCCCGTCATTGAAATGTTCCCACAACCAATGGACTAACTTTCAAGGGAGGTAAAGATATGTTTAGTGGTAGGATCCGTTTAGAGATAGCGGAAGTTGCGGAGAAAAATCTGTTGGATGTGGAGGCTGATGGCTGGTGGTAGGTGAGGACAAGAAGGACTCGTCACTATTATGGCAGCGCATGGATGTCTGGAAACTGGACATGCAGTGAGGGCAGCATTAATGGTGGAGGAGGGGGAAACTGCATGTTTTAAAGAAGGAGGACATCTCTGATGTCATGGAATGGAAAGCCGAGCCCTGGGATCAGATGAGGCGGAGGCAGAAAACTGAGTGGGAAGAGGTGTAGTCAAGATAACCATGGGGATCAGTAGATCTGTAAAAGATGTCAGTAGACAGGCTGTCTCCAGAGATGAAGGCAGATCAAGAAACAGGAAGGAGGTGTCAGAGATGGACCAAGTGAATTTAAGGGCGGGATGTAAGTTAGAGGCCAGGGAATTGAAAGTTACCAAGGACATGAGAAGTGTCGCAGATGTTGGTGGGAAGGAACTGAACCAAGGAGGATAGAATGGATGCGAGATATGAGGTACTTTGATAATAAAATTTACTTTGGACTTTACTTTGGAACGGGATAGGTGGACGAGGTAGGAGATAAAGTTTTCACCTGCCATCTTGTACTTCTTCCCCTTCCCCCACCTTCTTATTCAGGCTCCCGCCCCCTTCCTTTCCAGTGCTGATGAGGGGTCTCGGCCCAAAACAGTGACTTTCTATTCCCCTCCACAGCTGGTGCCTGACCTGTTAAGACTTGGAATATAAACTGACTTTCGTCCTCTACAGATGCTGCTGGATGTGCTGAGTAACTCCAGTGTTTTCTGTTGTAGGACACGGAATCAGAACCTTTGGCCCAACTAAATCATGTCAACCAAGCTGTCTACCCAAACTAGTTCCATTCGCCTGCTTTTGGCCCATATCCCTCTCAACCTTTCCCAACCATGTACCCTTTAACTTTTGTCATTGTTCCTCCCTCTGCTTTTCTTTGTCTCATAAAAACTGCAGGGACTGGAAAGTTATAAATGATGTGAAACATAGGTATCCTTGCATAGCCAACATCCAGATTGAACAGGAAATTTGAAGGGCTAGTGGTACGTAGAACACAGAACGCTATAGCACAGTACAGGCCCTTTTGCCCCTGATATTGTGCCGACCTTTTAACCTACTTTAAAATCAATCTAACTCTTCCCATCTATACAGCCCTCCATTTTTCTAGCATTCTAATCTAGTGTCTATCTAAGGGTTTCTTAAGTTTCTCTAATGTATCTGCCGCTACCACGACCCCTGGCATCACATTGCACATACTCAGCACTCTCTGTGTTTAAAAAAACTACCTCTGACATCCCCCTTCTCCCCCCGCCCATACTTTCCTCCAATCACCTTAAAATTATACACACCAAATGTTGAAGGAAATACCGGCTGAGATCCAAACATCAACTGTTCATTCATTCCCATCGATGTTGCCTGACCTGCTGAGTTTGTCCAGCAGTTCGTGAGTGTTGCCTTGAATTTCCATCATCTACAGACTTTCTCGTGTTTAAAATGTCACTATTAGTAATTACCACTACTAGGACATCGATATGAAGTAGAATATCACCTCAGTCACAGTTTACATACCCTTAAAATGATGCCCCCTTGGTATTAGCCATTTCACTCTGGGAAAAAGTTTCTGGTTATCTACTCGGTATATGCCTCTTATCAACTTATACACCACACCGCTATCAAGTCACCTCTCATCCTTCTTCACTTGAAAGAGAAAAGCCCTAGCTTGCTCAACCTCTCATCATAAGACATGCTCTCATTCTCATCTTCTGCACCCTCTCTAAAGCTTCCACATTCTTGCTATAATGAGGCAACCAGAACTGAACACACCATGCTCCATGTGTGGTCTAACCAGAATTTTATGGAGCTGCAACATTACCCGTAGCTCTTGAACTCAGTCTCCAAACAATGAAGGCCAACACATGATGTGCCTTTGTAACACTATTCATTAGCATTTAACATTTCACTGCAATTGTTTTTGAAAGACAAGAGACAGCAGAACCTGCCTGTTGTCTTGCACTATTTATTGTTGGAATTTATTGATTTTGTATTTGCCCTGTGCTGCTGCTGCAAAACAAGTTTCATGTCATATATCAGTGATAATAAACCTGAATCTGGACCAACAGTCAAGACAAAGGGTCATGAACGTTGACTGTCCATTCCCCTCCACTGGTGCTGCCTCACTGCTTACACTGAAGGGGTTGGCAGAGTTGTTAATCAAGTTGTGCTTAGTTGCTCCAGTATTCACGGGACCACAGAAGGGACAATAAGCTCAGTATACTAATCTGAAAGGACTGCAAGTGGATGGAGTGAAAATGAAATACTGCTCGATGCTGGAAATTTGAAATACCATCAGTGTGTGCTGGCCAGCGGGCCAGGCAGCATCCATGGAGAGAGAAACACAGTTAACGTTTCAGATTGTAGGACTCATCAGAACTGGAAGTACTGTTTGGTACCCCAGATGGCTGGAAGGCTACATATCTTGCTAACATTATCCCTGATCCAATATCATCAGAAGTTTATCATTTGTCCAGGTTATCATAACATCACACCAGTCTCTGCCCCATGAACACTGTCTGCACTTCTCTCTGCCTTGGGAAAGCATCAGGATAATCAAAGGACCCTACCCACCTTGGACATTTTCTGCATTAGGCAGAAAATACTAACACTTGACAACACATTACCAGGAGGCTATTGAATAGTCTCTGAGTACAATAAAATGGACTCTTGGCCTCACTATTGAACTTGAACCTCATTGTCTGCTTGCACTGTACTTTCTCAGTAGTGATAACACATTTGCAGGGTGGAGATACACCTCTTCCAAAGTAATTGTAAGGCACTCCTTCCCTCCACTAGTCTGCAGGTCACCCTTGGGCAAGGAGAGACACCTACTTAGCCCCCAGTCAGGGTCATGTGATGCAAATCTCAAATCCTGGTTATGTGACCACTGATGTCAGGCAGATAATCTCTGACGAGTATTGATAATGGCTGGAGTCGCCCATCTTGTAAAGACACTGCCCAGAAGAAGCCAATGGCAAACCACCTAATAACTGTGACTAAGTTTTAAAAGTCATCATTTGCCATGTTGCACTAGGGCTACACAAATGCAATCCTTCAAAGGCTTGTGGGGACTATTGAGTGGATCATTGGTGTCACTCTTCCACCCAGCTGAGATATTGATCAGGAGCGCTGCGTATGCAGGGCCCTTAGCATTGTCAGTGATCCCTCCTATCCGTCCAACAATCTATTTGGCCCCCTACCACCAGGCAGAAGATACTGAACCATTAATACAAGGGCAGTCAGGATGGGAATTCTTCTACCAGGCCGCGAGACACCCAGGGACATGTGAAAGCGCTAGTAGCGCTAAATTCCTGACGAAGGGTCTCGGCCCGAAACGTCGACTGTACCTCTTCCTAGAGATGATGCCTGGCCTGTTGCGTTCACCAGCATTTTTATGTGTTTATTTTTAAATTTATGTTGTAAACGCACCTTATTATTTGTTGATTTATTTGTAGTAGAATTACTTTGTCTTGTGTGAACGTTGTTTCGTTTGACGATATACATGTATACACTTGAAATGACAATAGACAACGCAACACTTCCACTATGTCCTCCTAACCGACCAATTTCTTCCGCCCCGCAGGCTTTGGTCGTACACTTCCGTCAATGTGGCGATAACTTCCGTGAAACACACGTCATCCACCTTTACTTCCGCCCCGACCAGCCGGTGTCCTTACTTCCGCCCCTCTAATGACGACAGTCGGCGACGGACCCTCCAAAGGGCGTTTCCGGTGTGAGGCGGATGTGGCCGAGAGGAGCCCGAGGTTGAGAGCGGGAGTTACGCGAGCCATGGAGGAGGTTCAGCGGCGGCATCCGCGACGGTAGGGAGCGGGTCGGAGGTGGCAAGGGAAGGGAGGGGGGACGCCCGTGGCGGAGCGGAGGGAACGGAACAGAACGAGAAACAAGGAGCACAGAGGGTGACGGGGAGAGGGGAAGAGGGGGCAGAACGAGTGCAGGAGATGGGAGGTTGGCAGGGGGTCGGTGGATGTTCATGGCGGGAGAGATGAGCCATATCCTGGGGAGTGGGGAGCATGGTGCTGTGATCTGGGGAGAAGAGGGTGGATCCTGGGGAACTGTGTGTATGCCGGTTCGGAACGGACAAGGGGAAGTCCCGAGTGTGGGGCCCAAGTAGTATCACCTTTCCCAGCATCCACCCTCTCCTGAGATCACAGCACCCTGATCCCACTCCCCCTCCCCATGATCACATCCATCTGTCCTGAGCTTGCCCTCCCCGCTCAGGTAATAACGTTCCCCCCTCATTCGCTCTCATCATCATTCCCTTGCTCTCCCAGGGCCAGTGTACTTTCTCCCTCCCAGGATCGCCTCTCCCCCTCCCCATGACTTTTCCCTGAATCCTGTCTTACTGTTCAGTCTTTGGTTTACATCGCTAATGTTTCCCAATATCAAACGTAAAAGATTTTCCCAAATGATCCCATTTTAAAATATTGTTATATGTACTTAAATCCAACCAAAAGTCAAGTCTTTTTCTATAATATTGAAAGTCCCCAGCTTTCCTGGTGGTTATGACAACCAGTCTTAAAGCTAGATGACAACCAGGAAAGTAGGAAGACATCAGGCCGTAGGTTAGGAAACGTCAATGGGACTAAGTTTCATTATTATGCTGTGCATAAAAAAGAGGTGTTTCCACTCTTCAACTTGAATTGAAACTTCCATGTTTAAATAGTCATGATAAGTGTTCTTAACTTCCTTCCTTGAAAAAGAGGAACTACTGTAACCGTTGCTTCAGTGCCCATGTTTTAGGCTACTGGTTTGGCCATAGTTCAAAATCTTCATACTAAATTTATTATCAAAGCACACACAAAATGCTGAAGGAACTCAGTAAGTCAGGCAGCACCTATGGAAATGAACAGACAGTTGACTTTTGGGCTGGGACCCTTCTTCAGGACTGGAAAGAAAGAGGGGAGATGCCAGAATATAAAAGTGGGGGGAGGGGAAGGAGGATAGCTAGAAGATGATAGGTGAAGCCAGGTGGGTGGGAAAGGAAAGGGGCTGGAGAGGAAGGAATCTGACCGGAGAGGAGAGTGGAGTTGGAGGGGTAGAAATCAGACAGGAGAGGAGAGTGGGGTTGGAGGGGTAGGAATCGGACAGGAGAGGAGAGAGGGGTTGGAGGGGTAAGAATCGGACAGGAGAGGAGAGTGGGGTTGGAGGAGCAGGAATCGGACAGGAGAGGAGAGTGGGGTTGGAGGGGCAGGAATCGGACAGGAGAGGAGAGTGGGGTTGGAGGGGAAGGAATCGGACAGAGGAGAGTGGGGTTGAAGGAATCGGACAGTGGAGAGTGAGGTTGGAGGGGAAGGAATCGGACAGAGGAGAGTGGGGTTGAAGGAATCGGACAAAGGAGAGTGGGGTTGGAGGGGAAGGAATCGGACAGAGGAGAGTGGGGTTGGAGGGGAAGGAATCGGACAGAGGAGAGTGGGGTTGGAGGGGAAGGAATCGGACAGAGGAGAGTGGGGTTGGAGGGGAAGGAATCGGATAGGAGAGGAGAGTGGGGTTGGAGGGGAAGGAATCGGACAAGAGGAGAGTGGGGTTGGAGGGGAAGGAATCGGCCAGGAGAGGAGAGTGGGGTTGGAGGGGAAGGAATCGGACAGAGGAGAGTGGGGTTGGAGGGGAAGGAATCGGACAGGAGAGGAGAGTGGATTATAGGAGAATGGGAAGGAAGAGAGATTCCAGGAAGAGGTGATAGGCGGGTGAGCAGAAGTAAGAGGTATGGAAGAAGAGGCGAGGGAGAGTTAAAACTATTGTTGGCGGAAGGAGAAATGGATTTTCAGGAGGCTACCCAGATGTAATATGAGGTGTGAATCTCCCCTGAGATTCATTTCCTTGCCGACATTCACAGCAGTTATTATCAGCAAAATCAATGGAAAACTGCATACATCAAAGATGGTCATAAAACTAATGTGTAAATAGAAAAAAATCACAATATAGTAATTGATAAGCAATAAATATAGAAAACATGAGTTGTGGAGTCCTTGAGGGTGAGTCCAGAGGTGGTGAAGTCAGTTCATTGTTGGGGTAGGTGAAGCTGTGCTCTGGTTCAAGAGCTGATGATGGTTGAGGGGTAGTAACTGTTCCTGGTCTTGGTGGTGTGGGACCTGAGGCTCCTGCATCTTCTTGGGTGGTGGGGGATAGGAAAGTGACGTGAGTGGACGAGGCACGTGATCTGTATAAAGCTTATCAATAGGTGGGGTGTAGTATCACACCAACGTATTAAATGGGAACCTCACTTTTCTGTTCTTTCTAACCATTGGAAGGCTTCCACACTCAAAGTGGCTGTGAATGCAACAACAGTAACAGCATTTAAAAAGCAACCAGACGGGTTCTTTCATGAGCAAGACAGGGACATAGAATTAAGAGGCAAGTGGGATAGTATAGATGTGGTGGGCAGAAGAGCCTGTTTCTACGCTATGCCGCACTTTGACTCTATAAAAGAATGGATGAGGCTTCCGTTTATTATCCTGACCCAATGAACTGTAGTTCTAACAATTTGGCACGATTGAGCTCTTCATTGGATGTTCCAGCGAAGGCTTTCTGCTCAGATCTCTACTGTAGGACTCAAAGCTACAACTTGTGATTTGGGTGAGACTGACATAGTTTAATTTATTTGTTTAGTTATTGAGATACAGCACGGAATATGCCCTTCTGACCCTTTGCGCTGCCCAGCAATCTCCAATTGAACCCTCACCCAATCACAGGACAATTTACAATGACCAACTGACCTACCAGCCAGTACCTCTTTGGTGTGAGGAACCCCACGCGGTCATGGGGAGAATGCACAAGCTTCTTCAGGCAGCAGTGAGAATTGAACCCAGGTTGCTGGTGCTGTGAAGCGTCGTGCTGACCGTTACATTACCGTGCTGGCCATAACCTTGCTTTGGAGGGTTTACTGTGTGCCTCCAGAGGGAAGTAAAGAAAGATTAGCTATATTTGTCACATGTACATCAAAACATACCATGATTGCATTTTTTACGTCAAATCAAATCAAGATGTGCTGGGGGCAGCCTGTAAATGTCACCATGCTTCCAACATAGTTCTCTTGTGCAATGGCTCAACTTGTCATTTGTACTAATGTTAAATAACTACAAATGTGTAAATTTAGCACGTTATCAATTTCAGAATCTGTCCTCTATATAACACTTTGTAGACCGATAATTATAAATTGTTTATTGAAAATTCCCTCGCTGTTACCCACTGTTTGATAATTATGGACGTTTTACGCATCAGAGGGAGAAACTGTAGACACTCTCACAACAGAAACGAAGGACTGATAAAGATTTGATGAAGAGTCTCAGCTCGAAATATGGATTCTTTATTCCCCTTCGTAGATGCTGCCTGAACTGTTGAGTTCCTCTCATATTTTGTGTGTTTTACTCTGGATTTCCCACATCTGCCGAATCTCCTGTTTAGAACAGACGGGCGGGATGTTCTTTTAGAGCAAAGATGAGGAACTCCTTCAGCCAGAGGGTGGTAAATCTGTGGAATTCTTTGTCGCAGATGGCTGTGAAGGCCAAGTCAATGGGTATATTTACAGTGGAAGTTCTTGATTCATAAGGGCATCACGGGTTAGGGGATAAGGCAGGAGTATGAGGTTAAGGAGGATAGTAAATCAGCTGTGATGGAATGGGGAAGCAGACTCTGGGCTGAATGGCCTCTGTCCGATGGTCCAACAGCAGTTGGTGTGGGAAGTCAGTCACAGCAGTTTACAACAGTAACTATCAATGTAAAAAAGGACAGATTGTGCCGTTGGGTAGTGAAGATTGTGAGTAAGAAGTACATGTTTGCTGTGCAGTTTTCCTCGTCTTTTCCATATTAGATGATTATGATTTGTAAACACAAAATAATCTGCAGATGCTCTAAAAGATCAAAGTAACACTTTCAGTACGCTGGATGAACTCAGCAGGTCGGGCAGCATCAGTCAGAAATGATGAGTGGACGCTTTGGGCCGGAATCCTTCGAAGGGTTCCAGCCTGAAACGTCGACTCATCATTTCTGACTGATGCTGCCCGACCTGCTGAGTTCATCCAGCGTACTGAAAGTGTTACTTTGATGATTATGGTTACGAGGAACACTGCCTACACAGAGCCCTTAGCATTGTCACTGATCCCTCCCATACGTCCAACAATCTCTTCGACAGGCGAGAGGTACCATCGTATTAGGAAGGACTGTTAGGATGGAAAAAGCTTCTTCCCCCGGACTGTGAGATGACTGAACTCCCTGCCACCATCTAGGTCTCACCACGTATAAAGCTTCACTGGTGTTATACTGTTTACTTTTTAAACTTCTGATGTGAATGCTTATTATTTGCTAATTTGTTTGTGGTAATATTACTTTACTGATATGTGTGTGTTCTATGTGTTGTGCAGTTTGGTCTGGAGGAACTTTGTTTCGTTTGGCTGTATACATGTGATAAGTGTGAACTATTGTAGAATGATGACACTCATGACACGCTGGAGGAACTCAGCAGCTCGGGCAGCATCTGTAGAAAAGGGCGGTCAATGTTTTGGGCCGGAACCCTTCGTCAGGACCCGAAACGTCAACCGATCATTTCCATGCATGCTGCCCGACCTGCTGAGTTCCTCCAGCGTGTTGTGAGTGTTGCTTTGATCCCAGCATCTGCAGAGTATTTTGTATGTAGAATGATGATCTGCTGGAAGTGAGCAGAGCATTTACTGAAGATAATACAGAGTATGGATTTGTAAATAAAGAGGAAGGGCTTCCAGTGACAGAGGCTCCACAGTCAAATCGCATAGATTTAAGGTAATAGGTGAAAGAATCTTACTACTGCTTGTTATGCCTGCTGGTGTTGAGGGCAGCAATGAACATCACGGATTCTTCATTGTTGTTTCTTTAACAATTTTGTTTTGACCAGTCAGGGTTGTTAGCCCTGAGCTGAACCCCCGAACCGAGAGGATCAGTGGGCCACTCTTAGTCTGGTCTCTACCCTTTGACCTATTTGGCATGGGTGACCCTGCCCAGAGCCAAAGCACAAGACCCTGACTCCAGCCAACGTAGTTCTCCGGGTCATTGAGACACAAAAGCTTCCAAACCTCATGATAATGTTGTGGTCCTCTTGGAGGGAAGAATCTTAGAGTGAAAACAATTCCCATCAAAATATTGCACTCTGGTGTTCCCAGTATTAACGAGGGGTAGAAGCAGGTTCTATTGGGGCAGTCAGTGCAGCACTGGTGACCGGGCAGCAGGGTTCAATTGCCAGTGCTGTCTGTGAGGAGTTTGTATTTTCTCCCCGTGACTGTGTGTGTTCCGGTTTCCTCCCAGGTTCCAAATACTGTGGGTTAGTAAGTGGTGGGCATACTTCGTTAGCACCGGAAGCATGGCGACACTGCGGACTGCCCCCGATGCATCTTGGACCATGTTGGCCATTGAAACAAATAACGTTTCTCCATAAGAAATAGGAACAGAATTGTGCCATTCAGTGCATTGAGGCTGATCCATCTTCCCTCTCAACCCCATTCCTCTGGCTTCTCCTTTTAACCTTTCACACCCTAACTAATCAAGAACCTATCCATTTCCTCCTTAAGTACACCAAATGACGTTCCTCCATAGCCACCTGTGGCAAAGAATTCCACCGATTCGCCACCCTCTGGCTAAAGAAATTCCTCATCTCTGTTCTAAATGAATGTCCCTCTAATCTGAGGCTGCGCCCTTTGGTCATGGACTCCTCCACTATAGGAAACATCCTTTCCACATCCATTCTATTGAGGCCTTTCAACATTTGATAGGTTTCAATGGGAGCCATTGCCCTCCCCCGCCCCATTCTTCTAAGTTCCAGTGAGAACGAGTTCAGAGCCATCATACGATAAGCCTTTCATTCCTGGAATCATTGTGTGAGCCTCGTCTGAATCCTCTCCAATTTTACACGTCCCTTTTAAAGATCAGGGACCCAGTATTCCAAGTGAGACCTCACCAGTGCTTTACAAAGCCTCAGCATTACATCCTTTCTCTGCACGTTTCATTGTCCCAAATAAAGCTGAACTTGACTTTATGAATGAAAAAAAATTAAAGTTGGAATTCTGTAGATCTGTGGGGAAAGGTAGTGAGATTAATTTGATTAGTTTTAAAAAAGATACTGCAAATCCAGAACAACACCGCACAAAGTTCAGGAGGACCTCAGCAGGCCAGGCAGCATCTGTGAAGAAGAGCAAACATTTGATGTTTTGGGTTGAGACTCTTAATCAGGACTGTTCTTGTGACAGGTTCTCTGCCTGAAATGTCAACTGTTTATGCTTCTCCAGAAATGCTGCCTAACCTGCTGAGTTCCTCCAGCATTTTGTGTGTGAGATTAACTAATAACTTTTTCCAAAGCTCTCGCCATTATGGTGGATTCAAGTGCCCACCTGCGATATTTTTTGATTGTTTATTGTTTGTCTTCTGTAAAACCTGTGCACATTCTGTGCACTTGGTTCTGGTGGGGGAGTTATACTTGTACAAGGTAGATAGAATTTGAGGAGTTGCTCCTCCATCCTGAGTTTGGCTTCATCATGGCAGTAGAGGAGGCCGTGGACCAACATGTCTATGGGAAGGTGAATTGAAATGGGTAGCCTTCTGTGGCAGACAGGGAGAAGCCCCCCCCCCCCCGCCCCCAATTCATGTTGGATCTCATTGGAGTCGAGGAGGCTGCACAGGAGCACCGAATGCAATTGATGACCTTGACAGACCCAGGTGAAATGCTCCCTGACGTAGAGTTCTCAGATAGATTATTCTGAAGTTTCTCAGTTTTCCGAAAGAATTAGACAAACAAATTCATGTGGTCTTACCCCCTGACTCTTCCCACTCCATTCCACTCCTTTCCTCGGTTTGATTGATAGTGAATAATTATATTCTTCCACGCAGGAGACGAGCAACAGGTGCTCCTGAGAGTTTAATGTCCCTGAATGGCATGGTCTGAAGATTAACAGTGCATTCCCTGCACCATCAGTCTTCAGTCCATGCACTCAGGGATTTGTGCTAACATTATTTTGTGACAATGTACTGTGTTTTGCAACTTGGCCCAGAGGAACGCTGTTTTGTTTAGCTGTATACATGTTGAATGACAATAAACTTGAACTTGAATTTTGTGGCAAAATGTATTGGTGAACTTGCACAGTTGTTGGCACAGCTTTGTTAGTAAAATGGGGAACTATCGATTCGCTGCAGTGATAAAAGAACGAACGGCAGGGAATGTCTAAGCCATGATGGTAATGTTGCTTGGACTTTAGTCTGAAATAGTTTGCATTCCTTGATGGAGAGAGGGCCTGTCTGAGATACCAGAGGGCTGGGTTATAGACTGCAGAGCTCTGGATCAAAGTCTCTTTAGGGAGCTTTCGCTGTTACTTGCATGGTGGGGCGGGGGGGGGTGTTGGCGCTTCTGGCACGAGTGGGGGGTGGGTGTTGCTGCTTTTGCTGCTGCATATGTGGAGGATGGGGACTCAAGGCTTCATTCAATGGAATCTCTTGTATCATGGATGTCTGTGAAGAGTACAAATTTCAGGTTGTATGTTGGCACCCAAATGCCCACCATTGAGAACATCTACCATAAACGCTGCCTGGGCAGGGCGAAAAGCATTATCAAGGATGCATCTCACCCTAACCATGGACTTTTTACTCTCCTCCCATCCGGTAGGTGCTACAGGAGCCTCCGCTCCCGCACCAGCAGACACAGGAAGCGTTTCTTCCCTGAGACTGTGACCCTGCTGAACCTCACATCACAGTGCTAAGCAGTATTGCACCCATATTGTGCTGGCTCAGTACTTTTATAGTTGTGTGCTGTAGCACTTACTTTTTATTCGCAGTTATTTTGTAAATAACACTATTCTTTGCATTTCTGGTCAGATGCTAACTGCATTTCATTGGCTTTGTGTCTGTACTCGGCACAATGACAATAAAGCTGAATCTAATGTAAATCTACTCTATACTGTATACATTCTCTGATATTGAAGGAACCAAAGTGTTACATCATGGTAGCAGAGTGGTTAGTGTTAGTGGATATGAGAAGTGCTATTGTTGGTGATATGATAAATTGCTGTTGTACACTTTATGCTCGATGAGTTCTGTAGCCACTGTACTAATCAGTAATTACTTTTTGTTACATGTACTGAGATACAGTGTAAAGCTTTTGTGTGAGTACCATCAGACAGCATTCCGTGCATATGGGGGAGTGCTAAAGGAAAAAGGGAATGCAGAATAGAAATTGGCAGTAAGAGGAAGTGCAGTGACTCCGCAATGGGTGGTCCCAAGCCCAGCTGTGAAAGGAGGAGGTTTGGGCATGAGACTAGCAACCCCATCTCGTAAAAACCAGTGCAACAGAAACACCAACAGAAGTTCCAAGGAGAGGAAGGGGAAGGATACACCAAGAATGTGGACAACCTCAGGGAACTGGACTAGGACAGGACTCTGTTGAGCAGCTGTTGGCAGCCTGAGCCTCAGTCGGGGTGATGGGCTTCAGAAAAGAAGAATGCAGTACAGGTAGATAAAGTGCATGGCCCATGATGAGGTTCAAGAGCCTTGTCACAGTGGAGCAGAAGCTATCCTTCAGCCTGCTGGTATATGCACAGGCAAGTGAATGTTGAGGGTTGGGGATTGGGTGTCAGATAAGGGGTGAAACTCTGCCTGGGTATTGTTCATCTTTGTGGGACCTGTTGAGCTGACCTTTGTCCAGGATCTGTTCCTTATAGACAGTACGAAGACTTTGGAGAAACAAATATAAAAGCAAGGATGTAATGCTGAGGCCTTTATAAGGCATTGGTCAGACTGTACTTGGAGTATTGTGAGCAGTTTTGGGCCCCTTATCTGAGAAAGGATAAGCTGGAATTGGAAAATGTCCAGGGGAAGCTCACGAGAATGATCCCGGGAATTGAAACAGTTAAATTATGTGAAACATTTGATGGCTCTGGGCCTATCCTTGTTGGAGTTTAGAAGAATGTGGCTTCAATCTCATTGAAACCTATCAAATTTTGAAAGGTCTGGGTAGAGTGGATGTGGAGAGGATATTTTCTATTGTGGAGGAGTCTAGGACCTAATGGCACAGCCTTAGAGTACAAGGGTGCTTTTTTAGAATAGGGGTGAGGAGGAATTTCTGTAACCAGAGACTGGTGAATGTGGAATTCTTTGTGCCACAGGTGGCTGTGGAAGCCAGGTCAATGAGTATATTTAAAGCGAAGGTTGACAGGTTCTTGATTAGTCAAGACAACGAAGGTTATGGAGAGAATACAGGAGAAGGGGTTAAAGAAATAAGCCATGATGGAATTGCAGAGAAGACTCAATAGGCTGAATGGCCTAGTCCCACTCCTACACTTTGCAGACCAAGAGGGTGGTCAGTCATTGCTGAGTCAGTCTGGCACAACTTTATATTGTCGAATGATAGGATGGTTTTAACAGAAGAGGAGGCTACCTGACCTGTTGTGTCCATGCTGGCCCAATGGCTCAGTACCAGAACCACTCACAGATATTTTCCCACGAGGATTACAATAGATTTCTGGGATGCCACGGTAGTACAGTGGTAAGCGTGATGCTGTTACATATCAGAATGTCGGAGTTCAATTCCGATACCGTCTGTAAGGAGTTTGTATGTCACTCCCTGTAAACACCTGGGATTCCTTTCGGTGCTCCAGTTTCCTTCTACATTGTAAATGCTCCTGTGATTAGGCGAGGGTTAAGCAGGCAGGTTCTTGGGTGTACTGGCTTGATGGGCTGGGAGGCACAGTTTTGTGCCGTACCTCTGGATAAAAAAAATTAACTGTTGTCCACGGGTACATCAAAAGATACAGTGAAATATATCATTTGTGTCAAATCATCAGCAAGGATATTGCTGGGCAGCCCACAAGAATTGCATCTGGAGCTAACGTCACATGGCCACAGCTCAGGAACCCTGTCCCAGTGTCGTGTGGCCACAGCTCAGTAACCCTGTCCCAACGTCGCATGGCCACAGCTCAGTAACCCTGTCCCAACGTCGCATGGCCACAGCTCAGTAACCCTGTCCCAACGTCCCATGGCCACAGTTCAGTAACCCTGTCCCAACGTCCCATGGTCACAGCTCAGTAACCCTGTCCCAGCGTCGCATGGCCACAGCTCAGTAACCCTGTCCCAACGTCACATGGCCACAGCTCAGTAACCCTGTCCCACCCAGTGTCGCATGGCCACAGCTCAGTAACCCTGTCCCAGTGTCGCATGGCCACAGCTCAGTAACCCTCTCCCAGCGTCGCGTGGCCACAGCTCAGTAACCCTGTCCCAACGTCACATGGCCACAACTCAGTAACCATGTCCCAGCGTTGCATGGCCACAGCTCAGTAACCCTGTCCCAGTGTCGTATGGCCACAGCTCAGTAACCCTGTCCCAGTGTCGCTTGGCCACAGCTCAGTAACCCTGTCCCAGTGTCGTATGGCCACAGCTCAGTAACCCTGTCCCAGTGTCGCATGGCCAACACAGTAACCCTCTCCCAGTGTCGCATGGCCACAGCTCAGTAACCCTGTCCCAACGTCACATGGCCACAACTCAGTAACCATGTCCCAGTGTTGCATGGCCACAGCTCAGTAACCCTGTCCCAGTGTCGTATGGCCACAGCTCAGTAACCCTGTCCCAGTGTCGCTTGGCCGCAGCTCAGTAACCCTGTCCCAGTGTCGTATGGCCACAGCTCAGTAACCCTGTCCCAGTGTCGTATGGCCACAGCTCAGTAACCCTGTCCCAGTGTCGCATGGTCACAGCTCATTAACCCTGTCCAAACGTCACATGGCCACAGCTCAGTAACCCTGTCCCAGTGTCGCATGGCCACAGCTCAGTAACCCTGTCCCAGCGTCGCATGGCCACAGCTCAGTAACCCTGTCCCAGCGTCGCATGGCCACAGCTCAGTAACCCTATCCCAGTGTCGCATGGCCACAGCTCAGTAACCCTGTCCCAGTGTCGCATGGCCACAGCTCAGTAACCCTGTCCCAGTGTCGCATGGCCACAGCTCAGTAACCCTGTCCAAACGTCACATGGCCACAGCTCAGTAACCCTGTCCCAGTGTCGCATGGCCACAGCTCAGTAACCCTGTCCCAGTGTCGCATGGCCACAGCTCAGTAACCCTGTCCAAACGTCACATGGCCACAGCTCAGTAACCCTGTCCCAGTGTCGCATGGCCACAGCTCAGTAACCCTGTCCCAGTGTCCCATGGCCACAGCTCAGTAACCCTGTGCCAACGTCGCATGGCCACAGCTCAGTAACCCTGTCCCAGTGTCGCATGGTCACAGCTCATTAACCCTGTCCAAACGTCACATGGCCACAGCTCAGTAACCCTGTCCCAGTGTCGCATGGCCACAGCTCAGTAACCCTGTCCCAGTGTCGCATGGCCACAGCTCAGTAACCCTGTCCCAGCGTCGCATGGCCACAGCTCAGTAACCCTGTCCCAGTGTCGCATGGCCACAGCTCAGTAACCCTGTCCCAGTGTTGCATGGCCACAGCTCAGTAACCCTGTGCCAACGTCGCATGGCCACAGCTCAGTAACCCTGTCCCAGTGTCGCTTGGCCACAGCTCAGTAACCCTGTCCCAAAGTCGCATGGTCACAGCTCAGTAACCCTGTTGGGCCTAAGGACCTGTTTCCATGCTGTATGACTCTATGATATTGTGATATTCCAGATTCCAGTCATGCATTTTGTATAAAAGATTTCCCTTAATTTAATCTGATATCTTGACCTCTAGCTAGCTTCCACCAATGGAAACCACCTCCAACTATCCAGACCTGTCATTGATATACTTCTGTAGATCTTCTCAAAAGAAAACAGTCCCAAACTCTCTCATCTACCCCCTGTTACTGCAATCCTTTATTCCAGATGTCTTGGTCATAAATCTTTTCAGGGCCCACTCTAATGCCTTCACATCTTTCCTATAATGAGGCAAGCAAAAATGAAGACAATACCATGCCTGAGGCCAGACCAGTCTGTTAGAAAGGTTCAGCATGACATTCTGCTTTCAGAATACTGCATCTTTCGAAAAAAGGTAAAAAAGACCTGAACACTGATTTGTGGAGATCATTATTTAACTTTCTTCACTCAGCACCACACTCTGCTGGTGTCTCATCCAACTTGGATCCGGCCTGAATTTGAGAGCGCTAGCTTTAAGGAGACATTGGACAAAGTTGGATTGTACTCTCTGGATTAGAGACTGAGTGGAACTTGATCAAAGTTCATAAAATGTTGCGAGATATGTCAAATGCTAGAGGGCATAGCTTTAAGGTGGAGATGAGGGTGGCGTGGCATGGGAGCCTAGTGTTTGATGTAATGCTGTTATAGCGTCAATGATCAGGGTTCGATTCCCTCTGCTGACCGTAAGGAGTTTGTACGTTCTGTCTGTGGCCACATGGATTTCATCCAGGTATTCCGGTTTCCTCCCACATTCCAAAAACCTAAGATTAGTAAATTGTGGGAATGCTGTGTTGCTGCCAGAAGTGTGGCAATACTTGCGTGCTGCCCCCGGCACGTATTCAGACTGTGTTGCTCATTGTCACAAATGAATCATTTCACTGTTTCAGTATACACGTGACACAAGTAAAGCTAATCTTTATCTTTTTTAGCTTTGAAGTTGAAGTTTGATGTACATGGCTGGTTTTTTATACACAGACTGGCAAGTACCTGGAAACCACTGCTGTGGGGGTGGTAGAAATAGACATGATAATAGCACTTCAAAGGCATTTAGACAGACACATGAAAATGAAGAGAATGGAGGGATATGGATCATTGGCAGGCAGATAGGATTAGTTTTATTGTGCAGTGTGGTTGGTCAGACATCAAAGTTCAAAGTAAATTTGTTAACTGTGTACAGTACTCTGCAAAAGTCTTCGGCACAAATCGCTAAGTTGCCTGAGCCTCCTACACAGTACTGTATTTGTCAACTTGAGTGGAGAACAAATTTGTAAATCTGACAGAAGCAAAGGATGTTGGGAATGGCGAGGGTGGAGCGTCGTGGGAGGGGAGTGAGATAGGTGGCAGAGGAGGAGTGCCAGACACACACACACACACACACACATACACACACACGCGCGCGCCTAAGACTTGAATACAGTACTGGATGTCTACCATATACAACCTTGAGATTGCAGGCAGCCATGACACAAAGAAAAACAATAGAATCCTTGAAAAACCCTATACAACAAAGACTGACTAACATCTATAGTGCAAAAAAGGAACAAATTTTGCAAACAATAAGAATCTATACAACTGATACACAGAACATTAATTGCAGAGTCCCTGAAATTGAGTCCGTGGTCACGGAGTCAGTTCAGCGCTGAGGCGAGTGAAGCCCGTCCCGTAGACCAACAACACAGCACCAAGTAGGCCTTTCTGGCCATGACGCTATAGCTGCCCCAGATTAACCCAAACCTAACTGGGGCAATTTACAAAGACCGATTAACCTACCCAGTACATCTTTGGACTGTGGGAGGAAACTGGAGCACCCCGGGAAACCCCATGCATTTCATGGGGTTTCAGAGACTCTTTGCAGAACAGCACTGGAATTGAAATCCAAACTCCCGAATGCCCCATGCTGTAATAGCGTTGTGCTAACCGCTATACTACTGTGGCACCCACAGGCTGTCTCTGTTCAATGTTTCTGAAAGCTTTCTCACCACCATGGTTACATTGACTGACCCTTTGTTTTAGGCTTTTCCTTGCTCCTTTTTAGTGGAGCAAGGACTAACATTTCCCATTCTTAGTCCTGTGGGACCACCTCCTAGTCCAAAAAGCACTCAAAGGTTATGAACGTCATTCCCACAATTTCTTCCCACGCTTCCCTCGGAATCTGAGGATCCATCCCTCATCCGACTCATCCCTCCTGGTGAGTTATCTATGGTAAATTCAGTCAACCTTTCTAATTACTTCATGCTTTAGGATTTTAACAATTGGTGGGCTGTTTCATTGTTTACTGCTGCTTTAAAAGCACCCTTTCCTCTCGTAAAGACTGAGGCAAGGTACTTGTTGGTACGCTAATATCACTGGTGATGTGGTGGAGTGGAGATACATCTCTACCGAAGGAGGTGTAAGGTGCTCCTTCCTTCCGTTAGCCTGCAGGTCACCCTTGGGCAAGGCGTAGCACCTGCTTAGTGCAACCCCCCCCCCCCCACCAATCAGGGTCACGTGAAGCCATGGGGATCAGGTCTGAGCAGCCATTACATATCACAATTCCTGGTTATGTGATCACTGACGCCAGGCAGGCAATCTCTGAATAGTATTGATAACGGCTGGGGTCACCCGTCTTGTAAAGACACTGCCCAGAAGAAGGCAATAGCAAACCACTTTTTTTTTTGAAAAATTTGCCAAGAGCACGGTCATGGTCGTGTAGTAGGCCACAGCACATAATGATGATGATGAGTACCACAGGCACTGTACATGTTCATGTTCCTATTTTTTTGTCGTTCATGGGTCCCTTCCTCCATGTTCTACACTTTTGCTTCTGCTGATAAAACACATATGCTTTAGGCCAGTGTTTCCAACCTGGGGTCCGCAGACTCCTTGGTTAATGATCGGGGTCCATGGCATAATAAAGATTGGGAAGCCTTGCTCTAGGTGGATCTTTACTCAAATGTTCTCTTTATTGTCGCCAAACGATTGATACTAGAGTGTACAATCATCACAGCAATATTTGATTCTGCGCTTCGCACTCCCTGGATTACAAATCGATAGTAAATATTAAAAATTTAAATTATAAATCATAAATAGAAAATAGAAAATGGAAAATAAAGTAGTGCCAAAAAAACTGAGAGGCAGGTCCGGATATTTGGAGGGTCCGGCCCAGATCTGGGTCAGGGTCCGTTCAGCAGTCTTATCACAGTTGGAAAGAAGCTGTTCCGGAATCTGGCGGTACGAGTCTTCAAGCTCCTGAGCCTTCTCCCAGAGGGAAGAGGGACAAAAAGTGTGTTGGCTGGGTGGGTCGTGTCCTTGCCTCTTATTTCAGTTTCACTTCCCCTCTGTTTATTTTGTAACCAGCCTGGTTCTTTCTCATTGCTATTCACAAACCAGCTCTTGTTATGAACAATTGTTTTTCTCCCCACCCTATCTTCCTCTATCTCTTGGATCATCTAAGGAGCTCTGGATTTGTGTGTTCTTCCCTTGTTCCTGAACCATCTCTTCCTTTAAGGTAGGGGTTCCCAACCTGCTTTAAGGCAGCCCATTGGTATTGAAGATTAGCTTTATTTGTCACAAGTATATTAAGTGTGATGTGTCATTTGCATCCACAACCAACACGGTCTGAGGATGTGCTGGGGGTAGCCCGCAAGTGTCGCCGTACTTCTGGCGCGGATACAGCATGCCCACAGCTTACTAACCCAAACCCGTCTCTGGGATTTGGGAAGAAACTGGAGCACCCAGAGGAAACCCACGTGATCACAGGGCAAATGTACAAACTTCCGTGGAATTGAAGTGGGATTGAACCCTGATCTTCCGATGGCTGATGTAAAGCGTTACACAAACCACGACACTACCGTGCTGCTCGCATTTCCATTTTAAACTAAAACGTTTTCCAGTCTGGGACAATTGACAGCAGCATCTGTTTTCCCTATCGTAAGAGTGCAGAGGCTCATTGTAATCCCAGTCCTGTTCCTTGTTGAATAAGTTATGCATACCACAGCCTTCAGCTCATGTCTCTCAGATGTATGATTTTGAAAAAATAATGCAATACACTTGTGGGGCATTAGACAGGACCAGATATTTCAAGGTCGTTTAATGTCATTTCCAGTACGCAAGTGTCAAGGAGAATTAAATAATTGTTACTCTGGATCTGATGTAGCACAAAAAAAAACAATAAGATAAAGTAGACAATAAATATAAATGCATAAGACAGCTTATATACATTGATTTGATTGTCTGTTTATAAAGTGATGCTAGGCACAGGAGTGTCTCTCACAGGAAATAAATAGGTGACTCTCACAGGAAATAAATAGTGGTGGTTGGGGATGCAGGGAGGTCGGTTAGTGGGTGGAGGTGTTGATCAGCCTTACTGCTTGGAGAAAGTAACTTTTTGAGTTTGATTGTTCTGACGTGGATGCTTCGTGCCTCCTCTCTTTTGGGAGTGGGACAGACAGTCCATGAACAGGGTGGGTGGGATCCTTCAAGATCCTATTGGCTCTTCCAGTATCTGCCTGTATCTATGTCCTTAATGGTGGGTAGGCTGGTGATGTGTTGGGTTCCTTTATGGAGTAGCCTGTTATTTGTGTTAGGTGTGACATTGGGGCTAGTCATTATCCTTGTGGTCAACACGTGATCGTGGCGGTTAGCGTAATGTTTCAGCGATCAGGGTTCAGTTCCTGCTGCTGTCTATTGTGTATTCTCCCTGTGACTGGTTTACTCCAGGTGCCCCAGCTTCCTCCCACATTCCAAAGATGTTCGAGTTGGAGTTTGTAAGTTGTGGGAATACCATGTTGGTGCCAGAAGCATGGCGATACTTGCGGGCTGCCCCCAGCATGCATTCAGGCTATGTTGGTGGTTGATGCAGCTACATTTTTCTGTATGTTGCAATGTACATATGGCAAATAAAGCTAATCTCTTTATCTTTAAGCTCGCATCCAGGTTTTTGAAACATTCATGATGTTCTCCCAGAACTACTGTTCCTGTGTTTCATCCTGATCTCTGTGGCTGATTCTTAGGAGTTTGCACATTCCCCATGTCGCTGTGTGTGTTTCGTCTGTGTGCTCCTCTTTTCTTACCACATCCCAAAGACATGCAGGTTGTTTGGTAAACTTGCCACCAAATTGCATGGCAACTGCTAGAATATTGGAAGAACAAAGGGAATGTCTGATTGGGTGTTTGATAGTCGATGTAGACTCGTGGGCCAATGGATCTGTTTCCATGCTGTATGGTTCTACAGCTGTTCAATTTATCAAGTTTAAGTTTATTGTTATCTGACTGTACATGTATACACCCAAATGAAACAACGTTCCTCCAGATGTTGTGGTGCACCCACAAAACATACATCACACACAGCACAAAAAAATGAAATATTACCATGAGTAAATTAATAACATAAAATTCCAAATGTATGCAGTACACAGCACAGGTTAACAGTGTTATATCAGGTCTGGTACCTGTTTCCTACAATGCAGCAATTCACATTTTTTTTTCTCTCAAAATTCTGCTTTTGGGTTGTAAATTAAATAGCTCATTGAATGTAGTAGAGGATCCCAAATTTAAGATTCAAGATCCAAGTTATTTATCACATGTACATCAAAAGTGAAATGTGTCGTTAGCAGTAACAATCAATGCAGTCAAGGATGTGCTGAGGGCAGACTGCAAGTGTTGCCATATGTTCTGGTGCTAATGTAGCATGCCCACAATGCTTGCACAAAACAGTACAGAACACGAACAACAAAACAACAGCAGCTCCCACCCATGCACATGCATAGTCCTTTAACCGCAGGAGAGGCCTCCAGCCTTCCAAGGACTCGGACTGAGGCCTCGACCACTCCAGCGGACTTGCAGAGCTTTGCAGACTTAGCATCGGCTTTCAGACTTCCGATTTGACCCCCAGAGCTTGATTATATACTACTATATGAATGTTATCACACAAAAATGACACTTTTATAGAAGGAGCTATCGCTAGAGCTGGCTAAAAATGTGGTTGACAGGGTGAATTTTAAAAGGAATTTTGAAGTTGGACAGAAAGATGTAGAAGTTTTGTTAAGATGAAGGGATTTCGTGAACCTAGGGATTTAACTACTGACGGAACTTCCAGTATTACTGGGATTGGAATAGGGAATCAGTAAGATTGGAGAAATGTAGAATTCTTAGGCAGACTTGGGATTTACGGGTGTGAGGCTATTGTGGAATTTGATCAAAATGGGAAAACTTAAAAAAGAGTTTTGCTGGATTTTTGGGTAGAGTTCTTATTGCATCAAAAATACCAGAACAATGATTGCTGGAAATTTTGTATTAAAACACAATATGACAGCATTGCTCAGCAGGTCAGGCAGCATGTGTGGAGAGAACAGAATTGCACTCAGTGACCACACCTGCTCTTTAATGCGAATATTCTATCAACCAATCGTGCAGCACCTCAATGCATAAGCAGTTCTGGTAAGATGGTGGTGTGATCGGTCGCAGCGGCCTCTCTGGGTCCAAACAAAGCTGTAATTGTTTGTCCTTTACATCTTTTTTTTACAATTGCTAGACACAGCTAGATAACAAGTACTGCAGTTATACCCCTCTAATGAGTTGCTCAATAGCTGTGGAGCCCAACATACGATGCAAATAATGATCTTAGATGTTTTTTCTTGTGATCACAAGACCCTGTTGGACATTGGTAATATAAAATAATGCAAGTCCAGTTCATTGGTGAGACAGATGGTGGGGTGGGGCTGCATGGACCAGGCCCTCATGCCATACGGTCACCTGTTGCAGCTGCCTGGGGTGGGGGGGGGAGTGGGAATGCCAGAGGCGGTGTTTGAGAGAGCAGGGTGATGTGACAGGGACCTTGGTGAGTTGGGGGCTGACCCCTCCCATCGGTGCTGCTCTCCAGTGTTCGCTCAGAAGGCAAGCCTGATTGCACTTGTCTGCGGCTGCTCTGGCACGTGATGAGGAAGTTCTGTGTGCTTTCCCTTGCAGAAGCATGGTTCCCGGACAACATCCCATGCACCATCAATCAGGGACTTGGATGATTTTTTTTTGTGGCTGTATATTTTTTTGCTATCATAATTATATATGTTATATGTGCCTTCTGTGAGTGTTGGTAATGTGCTTTGCACCTTGGCCTGGAGGAACACAGTTTTGTTTGGCTCCATTCATGTGTATGGCTGGATGATAATTAAAAGCATGCAGACATGGTCGGGGGTTCAGTTGTTGTTCAGACTGAACATCAGAATGGGGAAGAAATGTGATCTGAGTGACTTTGACCGTGGAATGATTGTTGGTGCCAGGCAGAATGGTTGGAGTATCTCAGAAACTGCTGATCTCCTGGGATTTTCACAGACAACTGTCTCTAGAGTTTACAGAGAACGGTGTGAGAAACAAAAACATCCGGTGAGTGACAGTTCTGTGGGTGAAAATGCCTTATTAATGAGAGAGGTCAGGGGACAATGGCCAGTCTGGTTCAAGCTGACAGGAAGGTGACAGTAACTCAAATAGTCACACATTACAACAGTGGTGTGCAGAAGCACATTTCTGAATGTACAACATGCCAAACCTGGAGTGAATGGGCTACAGCAGCAGAAGACCACAAACCTAGACTCAGTGGCCACTCTATTAGGTACAGGAGGTATCTAACAAAGTGGTCAATGAGTGTATATTCCAGAACAATGCCCTTTGATCAAAACTGGAAGAAACCGTTTCTGTCTCCACTGATGCTGCCCTAGTATTTCCAGTATTTTCTGTCTTTATTTCATTTTGTGTCTGGTTAATAGTTCAAGTTCCAGTTTAATTGTCCTTCAGCCATGCATGAATAGCCATGAATACAGACAAAAGTGTTCCTGTGCTAAGCTGTGGAAAATGCTTAAAGCAGTGAAATAAGTTTTGTAATTTTTGGACACAGTTGCTTCCTCCTTCTGCAGGTTAAGTTCAGTTGGAGTACAAAAGTCCAGATCTGGTGGGCACTTTTTGTTCCTCTTTTCGCTTGACCACCATTTCCTGAAAATGCAAAATGAAAAGGGATTTACAGATCTCTTAAAAAAAAAAGGATTTCTTTTTGTGTATCAGTTTCAAAGTCCTGTGTGGTCAGCTATCCCTTTAGTAAAAATGAATGTATGCATTTCTCCTTTCCAATTAAGGCAGGAGAATGGGGTTGAGGGGGGATTAAAAATCAGCCATGATGGAATGGCAGAGCAAACTTGATGGGCCAAATGACCTAATCTTCTACGATCTCTTCTAGTGAAAGCT
Source organism: Mobula hypostoma (assembly GCF_963921235.1). Classification (NCBI taxonomy): domain Eukaryota; kingdom Metazoa; phylum Chordata; class Chondrichthyes; order Myliobatiformes; family Myliobatidae; genus Mobula; species Mobula hypostoma. The sequence goes on along the minus strand of NC_086098.1, from coordinate 170,626,219 downwards.
TTTGACATATAGTAAGATACAAATTATCTTTTGTTTTCAAATATGTACATGCTTTCTACATTGAGAACACTTTTTTTTACTTTTGAGTAATTCTTCTGCATAAACTTTTTATATGAATTTCCTATCTAGACCTTCATATCCAACTAGACCTCTCCCGTCTCTTTACTTTAGATCCTGCCAGTCTTTGAGATAACATTTATCTATTTATTTAATGACACAGCCTGGAACAGGCCCTTTCAGCCCAACAAGCAGCATCGCCCAGCAACCCAACTGTTTAACCCGAGCCTGATCACAGGACAAATTACAATGACCAATTAACCTACTAACTGATCCGTCTTTGGAATGAGGGAGGAAAATGGCGCATCCGGAGACCCGCGGGTACATAGACAACATCAGATTTGAACTCCGCCCTGAGCTACAACAGCGTCATGCTAACTGCTGCGCCACCCTGATGCCCAAATACTTGAATGTTTTGTTTAGCTGTGTTTTTAAATGAATTGTACCTTCAATGCACACTCTTCCCTTTGGTGTTATCCACAATTCCGGTTTTTACCTAATCCTATTCTTGAAATATCGTAATTACAAGAGATTCAACAGGTGCTAGAAATCCAGCATAGCACATACAAAATGCTGGATCTGGAGTCCTGATGAAGACTCTCAGCCCAAAAAGGCGACTGTTTATTCCTCTCCATAGACGCTGCCTGACCCACTGAGTTCCTCCAGCATTTTGTGTGTGTGACTTCAAATATCCTGGATGGCATAGAAACATAGAAACATAGAAAATAGGTGCAGGAGTAGGCCATTCGGCCCTTCGAGCCTGCACCGCCATTTATTATGATCATGGCTAATCATCCAACTCAGAACCCCGCACCAGCCTTTCCTCCATACCCCCTGATCCCCGTAGCCACAAGGGCCATATCTAACTCCCTCTTAAATATAGCCAATGAACTGGCCTCAACTGTTTCCTGTGGCATTGTTGAGGTTGATATAGTTGTCGCTAAGTTACAGGAATAGGTTGGGGTCTCTGTGATATGAAGTAGTATACAAAGAGGATCTCTCACAGATGTATACATCATTGATGGATGTTTTAGACTCATAAAGCGTGCAGTGATTCTGAATTAGCTGTATAAGACTGTAAGATATAGGAGCAGAATTAGGCCATCTGGCCCACTGAGTCTGCTCTGCCATTTCATCATGGCTGATCCAATTTTCCTCTCAGCCCCAATCCCCTGCCCTCCCAGCCCAAATTTTCCCCGTATCCTCTCATGCCCTGATCAATCAACAATCTATCAACGTCTGCCTTAAATAAACAGCGATGCTAGAAAGTTTGTGAACCCCGTAAAATTTTCTCTGTTTCTACATAAATGGGATCAGATCTTCATTTAAGTCCTAAAACAAGATAAAGAGAACCTAATTAAACAAATAACACAAAAACATACTAGTTATTTTATTTATTGAGAAAAATAATCCAATATTACATGTATTTGTTGGAAAAAAGTATGTGAACCTCTGGGTTAATGCCTTCTGTAAAAGCTATTTGGAGTCAGATGTTCCAGTCAATGAGATGAGATTGGAGGTGTGGGTTATAGATGCCCTGTCCTCTATTTAAAAAAAAGACATAGAAAGTCAAGTTACTGACAGAACCTGCTCTTCTCAAGAAAGATCTGCTTATGTGCACCATACTTTGATCAAAACAACTTTCAGAGAACCTTAGAGGAAGAATTGTAGAGACGCATGAAGATGGCAAAGGCTACAAAAGCATTTCTAAAGACCTGAGTGTTCATCAATCCATGGTAAGAGAAATTGTCTACAAATGGAGAAAATTCAGTGCTGTTGCTACTCTCCATAGGAGTGGGTATCCTGCAAAGGTCACACCAAGAGCACAATGCTCAATGCTGAAAGAGGTGAAAAAGAACCCAAGGGTAACAGCAAAAGACCTGCAGAGATCCTTAGAACTTGCAAAAGTCTCTGTTCCTATGTCCAGTATAAGAAGAGCACTGAGCAAGAATGGTGTTCATGGGAGGACACCATGGAAGAAACCTCTGCTCTCCAAAGAAAACTGCTCATCTCAAGTTTGCAAAAGACCACCTGGATGTTCTACAACGCTTCTGGGACAATGTTCTGTGGACAGATGAGACAAAAATTGAACTTTTTGGCGGAAATGTGCATTGCTATGTTTGGAGGAAAAGGGGCACTGCACACCAACACCAAAACCTCATCCCAACTGTGAAGCTTGGTGGAAGGAGCATTATGGTTTGGGGCTGCTTTGCTGCCTCAGGGCCTGGACAGCTTGCAATTGATGAGGGAATGATAGATTCAAAATTGTATCAAGTAATTTTGCAGGAGAATGTCAGCATAGCAGTCCATCACCTGAAGCTTAATAGAAGTTAGATAATGCAACAAGCCAATGATCTGAAAGACAAGAGTAAATCAACAACAGAATGGTTTAAAAAGAAGACAATTCGTGTTTTGGAATGGCCAAGTCTAAGTTCTGACCTTAATCATATAGAAATGTTGTGGAAGGACCTGAAGCAAGCAATTCATACAAGGAAGCCCACCGACGTGCCAGAGTTGAAGCATTTTTGTACGGAGGAATGACCTAAGTTCTGTCAAGCTGATGTGCAGGACTGATCAGCAGTTACTGGAAGCATTTGGTTGAAGTTATTACTGTACAAGGGGGTCACACCAGTTACTGAAAGCAAAGGTACACTTAGTTTTTCCAACAAATACATGTAATATTGGATCAGTTCTCTCAATAAAAAATGAACAAGTCTAATTTTTTTGTGTTATTTATTTAATTGGGTTCTCTTTATCTAGTTTTAGGACTTGTATGAAGATCTGATCACATTTTAGTTCCTTTTTATGCAGAAATAGAGAAAAATCTACAGGACTCTCGAACTTCCTTGCACTACTGTACATAAAGACTTGGCCTACACAGCTGCCTGTGGCAAAGAATTCCACAGATTCGCCACACTCTGGCGAAAGAAATTCCTCCTCATCTCCATTCTAAATGGACACCCCTCTATTTTGAGACTGTGTCCTCTCGTCTTAGACTCTCCCAACATAAGAAACATCCCCTCCATATCAACTCTTATCAAGGCCTTTCACCATTTGATAGGTTACAATGAGGTCACTGCTCATTCTTCTGAATTCCAGTGAATACAGATCCAGAGCCAACAAACACTCTTCGTATGACAAGCCATTCAAAATTGGAATCATTTTCGTAAAGCTCATTTGAAGCTCATTATAAAGCTCTCCAGCTTCAGCACTTCCTTTCTATGATTAGGGGCCCAAAACTGCTCACAATACTCAAAGGCCTTGCCTCACTAGTGTTTTATAAAGTCTCAACGTTACATCCTTGTTTTTATATTCTAGTCCTCACCACAGACTCAAACTGCAAATTGACCTTTAGGGAATCCAGCAGAAGGACTCGCAACTCCCTTGGCACCTCAGTTTTTTGTATTTTCTCTCCATTAGAAAATAGTCAACCTTTCATTACTTCTACCAAAGTGAAAGACCAACACTGTATTCCATCTGCCATTTCTTTGCCCATTTTCCTAATCTGTCGAGCTACCTGCCCATCCACCTATCTTCATATCATCAGCGAACTTTACAACAAAGCCATCAATTCCATCATCCAAATCGTTGATGTAAAGCTTTGGTTAGGCCACATTTGGAATATTGTGTGCTTCTGGTCGCTGCAGTACAGCACGTATGTGGAAGCTTAGGAGAGGCATCATGTTGGCATAACAAGTGGTTGGTGAAACTTAGATTGTTTTCTGTGAAGTGTTGGGGATGGATAGAAATATATCAAAGAGTTGATAGTCTTTTTCTTTTTTTATGGACATATTGGGCGAGGATTTAAGGTGCGAGGGAGAAAGTTTAAAGGAGATTTATGAGGCAAGCTTTTTAACATAGTAGAAGGTGCCTGGAATGTTCCATATTCCAGTCTTCCTCCAAAGCTCTGTAAATGTTCCTTTTCGTAAACTAATATACATTAAATATCAAATTAGTGTGGTATTTCATGTGGCCATTCAACTCAGATTCTTTGAGCTTGTAATAGGGAAATAGTTTGTCTCCTTTCCCCCATTGCTTCTTAGTAGCCCTGCAAGTTATTCTCTGATTCTGTTTCCACCACTTTTCAAGGTCAACAGTTACTTTATCTCACATCTTGTAGCATTTGTTGCAAAATTTAAAAATTTATCTCCTGGTCCTGGAAAAAACTGCTTGTGGAAAAGTTTCTCTCTATTTATCCTATTTAAAGCAGTCATGATATTGTATACCTCTACCAAACATCCTATTAGTCTTTGCTCCACAGTAAATGTTTTTCAAATTGGCATTCATTACATGCATTTCTGTAAATCTTTTCTGCACCCTCCAGAGCAGGGGTTCCCAACCTGTGGTCCATGGCCCCCTTGTTAATGGTAAGGCTCCATGGCACAAAAAATGTTGGGAACTCCTGCTTTGTTGGGAACAACCTTGCACTCAATATCAGTAAGACAAAAGAGCTGACCAGGAAGGGTAAGATGAGGGAACACGAACCAATCCTCATAGAGGCATCAGAAGTGGAGAGAGTGAGCAGTTTCAGGTTCCAGGGTGTCAGGATCTCTGAAGATCTAACCTGGTCCCAACATTTCAATGCAGCTAAGTAAGATAGAGGCTATATTTCATTAGAGTTTGAAGAGATTTCTTTTCTCACCTAAGTCACCTGAAAACTTCTATAGATGTACCATGGAGAGCATTCTGACAGGCTGCATCACTGTCTGGTATGGTGGTGGGTGGGGGGCCTACTGCACAGGATCGAAAGAAGCTGCAGAAAATTGTAAGATTAGTCAGTTCCATCTTGGGTATTAGTCTCCCAAAGGCACACACTCAGTGATTCAGGAACAGCTTCCTCCCCTCTGCCATATGATTCCTAAACGTTGAACCCATGAACACTACCTCACTTTTTAAAAATACATATTATTTATGTTTTTGCACTATTTTAAATGTAATCAATATACACATATATACTTATTGTGTTGATTTATTTTCTCTGTTACATTTATTGCATTGTACTGCTGCTTAAGTTATCAAATTTCATGACACATGCCAGTGATAATAAACCTGATTCTGATTCTCTGGAGCTACTTTATTTCCTCTAAAGTTAGATGAACAGAATTGGAAGCAGATTGAGCATTATTTCTCTGTTTTCATGTTTTGTTGAAATTGAAACTGCTACCATCATTAGAAATGATGGCTTGCTGGGTAAAAATAAAATCTCCCTATCATCTTCTCTAGTTCTTTGCTTATTAACATTTGGAAGTGTTTCCTCACCTCCCACCCTTCCACCCTACATGATATCATAAAAACACTTGGATATTGATGCGCTTGGTTCCCTCATCTAAATCCTTGAAATAAATTGGAACAGATGGGGGGGGGGGCAACATTTGTCCCTGTGGCACTTCTCTATTTACAGCCTTTCAACCCCAAAATGACATAGTTCCTACATGTCATTCTGTTTTCTATTAATCTATCTTCTGCCATTGCCAGTACATTATCCCTATCCCCTTGAGACCCAGTTTAATAGCACCTTATTAAATGCCTTTTGGAAGTGCAGTTACTGCATCCACATGTCTATTCAGTTAGTTCCAACCCTAAAAAAATCATAAATTTTCAAAATATGTTTCACCTGGCATAAATCTGCATTGATTCCACTCAGTCTTATAATTATGTTTCCCATATAATTATAAAATGATCTTCTAGATTCATTGTTGTCACTTTCTAGATTCTAGCATTATCCCTGTGACTGAAATCAAGCTAACAGGTCTATAGTTCTTGTCACTCTCACCCCTTTTCTTAATTAGCAGGCTACCGTCTAGTCTGTGAGAACCATCCCGGCATTCAGGGAATTTTGGAAGATTCGGAATCAGAATCAGAATCCTTTATTATTCCCAAGTATGTGGACACATACAGGGAATTTAATGCCGGTTTCCCTGAGCTCTCGCTGTACAGAATCAAAAAGCAAACAAAACAATAGTGCAAATAATCATGAACTATATACAATGAGGTACACCTGTGTACGTACAGGTGGACTTGGTTTATTATAGACGAAAATTCAAATGTTCATAAGACTGATGGCATACGGAAAGAAAGATTCAGTCAAAGTAAATCTATTTATCAAAGTACACTATATGTTCCCATATGCTACCTTGGGATTCATTTTCTTGCAGGAATTTACAAGAAAATAAAGAAATATATTAGAATTTATGAAAATGATATAGTAAGATAGCCAATAGCCAATATGTAAAAGAAGACTAATTATACAAATAAAAATGAAAAGTACGTTGGTTGTTAGGGCATCTACCTAATCACTATTGGCATAGCCACCTCTTGCTGGGAGTTTGCTGTGACATCTTTCATGTAGGTCGGCAGAACATATGTTTAATTTATTTTCCATTTTCTTATTTCCCAATAATTTCTATAACGAACCCTCCCCCACCCGGAGCGTGTTGTCTAAGTGGCACGGTAATGTAGAGGTTAGCACATTGCTTTATAGTACCAGTGACTTGCATTCATTTCCTGCTGTTGCCTGTAAGGAGCGTGTATGCTCTCCCCGTGACCATGTGGGTTTTCTCCCACAGCCCGAAGACATACCAGTTGGTAAGTTAATTGGCCATTGAAATTGTCTCATGATTAGGCCATATTAAATCGGGGGATTTCTGGGCGGTACATTTCGAAGGGCTGGAAGGGCCTGATCCACTCTGTATCTTAATAAATACAAATAAATAAAGGATACTTTAGCCAATTGTTTCACTTTGACATGTTTCAATAGTTAAATAGTATCATTTAATATCAGAGTGTATACAATATACAGCCAGAAATTCTTACTCTCCACAGACATCCTCAAAAGAAGAAACCCTCCAAAGAATGAATGACAGAAAAAAAAATCAAGAACCCCAAAACCCCTTTGGCCCCTTCCATGCTCAAGTATCATCATCATCAGGTGCCATGCCCAATTTGAGCTTTGACTGCTATGGCCCACACACTCCTGTTTCGGGTCAAGTGGATCAATTCATTGGTATTCATTTCCAGTTCTCTGGCTGCTGTCACCATCATCATTTGTCTTTGTCTTCCTCTTGCTTTCTTCCCTTCAATCTTCCCCAAGCATCAGCAAAAGCATAAACCTTATCCCCTGCCCCCCACTTGTTCTAGCATAAAGCATCAGCATTCTCACCACCCACCATACAAGCAACAGCAAAGACCCAAAGAGAGACAAAAACTAACTGTTCATATCATATAGTCTCAGTCTCACTAACAAGGGAGAGACAGATATCCCTCCTTCCACAGCGAGAGGAGAGACAGTCACTGTATTTATAGAAATCTCTACAATTTGTACATGTATATTTTTGCTAAATTCTGCTTTCCTTTTCTGTGCACTTTCTTTGTAGAAATCTGAAATGTCTCTAATTCTATCACAAACAAGAGAACATCTGCAGATGCTGGAAATCCAGATCAGTACACACAAAGTGCTGGAGGAACTTGGCTGGCCAGGCAGCACCTATGGAAAAGAGTACAGTCGACGTTTCGGGCTGAGGTGCGGATTGCCCTGCTGAGTTCCTCCAACATTTTGTGTGTGTTGTTTCTAATTCTTAGGCTTTCTACAGTTTTTGCTTTTGGATCCATGTCGCTCTGAGTGGAAAACACAGTTTAGATACAATTTAATCATGACTTTTAATTATTAATCTAAAAATGAATTTGATTTGCACTCTTTACAATGTGTTGTGTTCCAGTTAAGGTACAAGACTAATAAAACGCTCTGTTTACGATAACCTGTGATTGGGTCTCATTTGATTTTCCTCAGGGATTGGGAGGATTAAGGCAATATAGTTGTGACCTCACTGTGGCTTTCTGTCTGTGCTGTCACTGTGCAAGAGTGAGAAGGCACAAGAAACACTCTGATGTCCATCCACTTGTACAGTATGCAGAATGGGTCATTTGGGAGTGTTTAATGTTGATAATGTTCTGCAAGTGCCAATTCCAGCTAGATTACAGGCGAGGATCCTAGTTTATTGCTTTTAGAGGCTGGTTAATTCTAGTAGGTGGAGTGATAAGCAGTTGATTACATTTCCTTAACGTCTTTCCTGTGTCTCCAGAGGAGGTTGTGGTCATCGCACTTGCCAGCTGCATCTTCGGGTGGTTGATAAGATAAGCAGCACTACAGCGAAATTTATTCTCCCAGAGACCTGCTATCACTAAGCCCTGTCATGTCATTCTGCCATTCTCAGCAAGTACTTAGTGGTTTCGACATTGTGAGGCAAAGCCCTGAAACTAATCACACACTGATTATTTCATTGCATAACATTGCATGAGATGGAGGGGAATAGGTGTCCAGAGAGTACAGAGGAATTGCAAAGACTGCTTTAATCATTGCAATGCAAACAAAGTGCTGGAAAAACTCAGCAGGTCGAGCAGCGTCTATGGAGAGGGATAAACAATTTCCCTTTCTGGCCAAGACCCTTCATCAGGCCCGAAACATCAACTGTCTATTCCTCTCCATAGACATTGCCTGACCTGCTGAGTTCCTCCAGTGTTTTGTGTGTGCTGCTGTGGATTTCCAGCATCTGCAGGATCTCTTGTTTATATACCTAGTGGCCACTTCATTGTTTACAGGAGTGAAACCAGTGGGGTTTTCTGCAACTGTGGCTCCTCCACTTCAGGGTTCGATGTGTTGTGCATTCAAAGATGCTTTTCTGCACACCACTGTTGTAACACGTGGTTATTTGAGTTACTGTAACCTCCCTGTCGGCTTGAACCAGTCTGGCCATTCTCTGCAACACACACAAAGTGCTGGAGGAACTCAGCAGGCCAGGCATCATCTGTGGAAAAGAGTACAGTTGATGCTTCGGGCTGAACTGGCCATTTTCTTCTGACCTCTCTCATTAATAAAGCATTTTTGTCCACAAAACTGCCGCTGAGTGGATGTTATTTTGCACCATTCTCTGTAAACTCTAGAGACTGTTGTGTGTGATAATCCCAGGAGATCAGCAGTTTTTGAGATACTCAAACCATCTTGGCTGGCACCAACAATCATTCCATTGTCAAAGTCACTTAGATCACATTTCTTCCCCATTCTTATGCTTGGTCTGAACAACTACTGCATCTCTTGACGATGTCTGCATGCTTATATGCATTGTGTTGCTGCCATGTGATTGGCTGATATAGATATTTGCGTTAATGAGCAGATGTACTGGTGTACCTAATCAAGTGGCCGTGAGCTGCTACAGGTCACATTTGGGCAAGGTGTAGCACCTGCTTTTTCCCCCCACCCTACCAGGCTCACCTGAAGCCATGGGATTAGGTGGTGGATGGTCGTATGAGCAACTGGTACATATTGTAAGTTTCAAAGGTACATTTAATGTCAGAGAAATGTATACAATATACACCCTGAAATTCTTTTTCTTCGGAACCATCCACGAAAACAGAAATGCCCCAAAGAATGAACGACAGTTAAATGTTAGAACCCCAAAGAACACCCCCAGCTCTCCCCCCACGCGTAAGCAGCAGCAAAGCAACGATTCTCCCCCAACAAAAAAACCATCGGCACCCCCCCCGCCAAGCACTCGAGCGTGCAGCAGACCATCAATAAAGACAGACTTGCAGTACCCCAAAGACTACTCGTTCACCTGGTAATTCGATATACCACAAGATCTCTCTCTCTCTCCCTAAAAAGGGAAAAAGAGGTGTCTCTGTTTTACAGCGAGAGGGGAGATATAATAAACCACTCGCTGATTTTCAATGTTAAAGGGCCATTGCATCGCTTCTTCTGAGCTCTGTGCCCAAAGAACTCGGGTCTCTGGACACACAGCCTGCAGCCAGCTTGCTGCTTTTGATCTTCCGTCTCTCACGACACACCGAATTTCTGCAGAGGCACCGACCTCTAGTCTGCCTGCCTCCAGGGCCACGAAATCCCGAAACTCCAAAGGCATGCTAATCTTCTAGGCTGCGTCCTTGGTATATCGAATAGTGGCCGGTCTTGAGACCTCAAGAGCGGATCCCATTCCTATACAGAACCGAAGTCAGCGTGTAACTCCAGGTCAGGATCTTCAAAAGAACCCTGAAAGGGAAAAATAGAGATATTAAAGAAAGAAATAGAGCTGTGTCTGAAGATGCAAACAAAGGAGTCGCTGTTAGGCACCATTGTCTCCTAAACAGGACCCCCTAAGTCCTGTTTATTTGACAACCTCTGTTGATTATTGATAATTGCTGGGATCACCTGTCTTGTAAAGGCAATGGCAAGCCACTTCTGTAGAAAATTTGCCTGAGACCATGATCGCCCACGTCATTCAACACGGCACATAATGATGATGATCAGACAGTGGCTGCACCTAATTACAAAATGCAGTGTGAAAAAGGATTTCCTTTTGCCTCTCTGATGGCTTTGGTAATCATTGTAAATCTGTGTCCTCTGTGTATTGGAAATTGAAAGTCATTGAAAATTGTTTCCCTTGTATTTACTTGTTTTATGTCTTCCCCAAGTAAATACAAGGGAAACAATAAATACAAGACATAAAAGAAGTACAGAACTTTTGCTACTTAGAAAGCTGGGTGACATCAGATAGCAGGTGCGACATGGACATCAAAAGAAGAATAGGGATGGCAAAAGACGGCTTTACGCGAATGAAGAGTATACTGACCAATACTAAACTAGGCATGACAACTTGCCTCAGTGTACTGAAATGTTATGTTTATCCAGTTATGTTATATGACTCAGAATACTGAACAATATCTAGTAACATGAGGAAATGAATTGAAGCAGCATAGATGTGGTTTTTGAGGAGGATGCAAAGAATATCATGGACGAAACAAATATGTAATGAGGATGTCGTGAGCAGAGCAAACACAAAAAGAGAAATAATGTATGAGATCATGAAAAGGCAACATGACTTCATTGGACATGTGATTAGGAAAGAGGAGTTAGAATGCACTGTAATTATGGGAAAGATTGAAGGGAAGAAAGCAAGAGGAAGACAAAGACAAATGATGATGGAGACAGCAGCCAGAGAACTGGAAATGAATACCAATGAATTGATCCTCTTGACCTGAAACAGGAGCGTGTGGGCCATGGCAGTCAAAGCTCAAACTGGGCACGGCACCTGATGATGATGATAATGTATTTACTTATTTCAAACCTGTAACAATTTTAAATATCTCTATCCAATCTCAATTTGATTTTCTTTATTCTGAAGAGAACACCAACTTCAGTCTGTCACCAAGACTGCATTCCCACCTCCCTCAAATCTCTGCAATTAATTCCTGAGGTTTCTTCCAAGTTTTCAATCTTTTGAAGATTTTTGGGATATCCTCAGGTCAATGATTAACTAATTAAAATATTTAAAAACAGAAAAGAGTTTCAGTTGATCTGAAGTATTATGAAGCATCTTAGAGGCACTTTCTAAGGATTAAAGATTAGCTTTAAAGTTCAAAGTAAATTTATTATCAAAGTGCATATATATCACCATATACAACCCCAAGATTAATTTTCTTGTGGGCATACTCGATATGAGCAAGGTGTTGGGGGGGCACGGTAGCATGGTGGTTAGCACAGTGCTTTACTGTACCAACAGCCCAGGCTCATTTCCCATCACTGCCTGTAAGGAGTTTGTACATTCTCCTCGTGACCACGTGGGTTTCCTCCGGCTTCCTTCCAAAAACAAGCTGCCTGGTAGGTTAGTTGGTCATTGTAATTTGTACCGAGCTTAGGCTAGAGTTAAATTAGGGGTTGCTGGGCGGTGTGGCCTGGAGGGCTGGAAGGCCTTACTCCCAGCTGTATCTCAATAAACAAAAATAAATAAATCTGTAATAGAATCAATGAAAGACCGCACCAACTTCGGCGTCTGACCAGTGTCCAAAAGACAACTGCAAATACAAAAGGAAGGAAATAATAATAAATAATAAAAATCAAGAACATGAGATGAGGAGTCCTTGAAGGTGAATCCTTAGGTTGGGGAAATATTTCTGTGATGGGGTAAGTGAAGTTATCCCCACTGGATCAAGAGCCTGATGGTTGAGGGATAATAACTGTTTCCAGACTTGGTGGTGAGAGTCCTGAGGCTCCTGTACCACCTTCCTTATGGCAGTACTGAGAAGAGAGCATGGCCTGAGAGGTGGGGGTCTCTGATGATAGATGTTGCTTCCCAGTGACAGCATTTCATGTAGATGCGCTCAGTGGTTGAGAGGGCTTTACCTGTGATGAACTGGGCTGTATCCACTACTTGTTGTAGGATTTTCCATTGAAGAGCATTGGTGTTTCCATATCAGGCTGAGATGCTGCCAGTTAATATAATGTCCAGACTAGTGGAGAGTGTATTTGTCACATGTACAAGACAGTGAAATGTGTTGTTTGCATCAAATCATAGCAGTGAGGATTGTGCTGGGGAGCCTGCACGCTTCTGATGCCAGCATAGTATGCCCACAACTCAGTAGCCATAACCGTACGTATTTGGAAGGTGAGTGGAGCCCGGAGCACCTGGAGTCACGGGGAGAACGTATAAACTCTTTACAGGAATTGAACACTGATGCTGAGCTAACTACTATACTACCATGACTATTCTTATGTTTCTAAACATGACATATTGTTGCAGTCAAACAAAGGCAGCAAACATGGTGGAATTGTTAATTTAATGCTGTTGGTGCAGGGATGGGTATTGTTCAGGACAGCTCTGTCCGCTGCTGTTCTTTGAAAAGTACTGGATGTTTGTCTAAATGGGAGATCTCTGCAGTATTACCAAGTTCAAGGTCATTGTCATCTGACTGTGCATATATACAACCAAATGAAAGAATGTTCCTCCAGACCACAGTACACTCACAATACACGCATCACACACAGAACATGAATCAAAATATTGTACCCAAATAAGTTAATAAAATATAATTCAAAATGCATATAGTAAAGCACAGCACAGGTCAACAGCTCGCTGTCTTAGTGATGAGACCTGGGTGATGGCAGGGTATTCATTAGTCTCACAGCCTGAGGGAAGAATGTGTTACCCAGTCTGACAGTCCTACTCCTGATGCTCCTGTATCTCCTTCCTGAGGGTAGTGGGTCACAGAGATTGTGGGATGGATGGTAGGGAACCTCAACAATTCTTTGAGCCCTTCGTCTACAATGCTCCCGGTAAATGTCACAAATAAGGGGGAGGGAGACCCTGTGATCCTCTAGGCAGTGTGTTATTATCCTCTGTTGGGTCTTGCAGTCTGATGCTTTGCGGCTTCTGTACCACACAATGATGCAGACAGACAGGGGACACTCAATGGTGCTCCTGTAGAAAGTGGTTAGAATTGAGGTGAGGAGCCTTTCACACCTTGAAATCCTCAGAAAATACAGATGCTGCTGTGTTTTCTTGACTTGTGAGGAGGTGTATCTTCTGTAAATTACTTTTAACAGCAATATTGCTTCCAGCTGTTGCCTCCTAAGCAGATCAACATTTTTCTTCTTGCCTGTATTTTTGTGTAAAATAACATTAAACCTGTGGCGAGTGTTTGTATTGCTGGAGATAGTTAACACATAGTGGGTTCCCATAAATAGCAGTCGCAACTAATGGTTATTTATTTGATAAAGGGGGTGCTGTTGTAGTCTGGCGTACTGACCTCTACCTTGCCGAGGCACAGCAACAACTCGCGGATACCTCCTCTTATTTACCCCTCGATCGTGACCCCACTAAGGAGCACCAGGCCATTGTCTCCCACACTATCAACGACTTTATCCGCTCAGGGGATCTCCCATCCACTGCTACCAACCTTATAGTTCCCACACCCCGCACTTCCCGTTTCTACCTCCTACCCAAGATCCACAAACCTGCCTGTCCTGGCCGACCTATTGTCTCAGCTTGCTCCTGCCCCACCGAACTCGTTTCTGCATACCTCGACACTGTTTTATCACCCCTTGTTCAATCCCTTCCGACCTATGTTCGTGACACTTCTCACGCTCTTAAACTTTTCGATGATTTTAAGTTCCCTGGCCCCCACCGCTTTATTTTCACCATGGATGTCCAGTCCCTATATACTTCCATCCCCCATCAGGAAGGTCTCAAAGCTCTACGCTTCTTTTTGGATTCCAGACCTAATCAGTTCCCCTCTACCACCACTCTGCTCCGTCTAGCAGAATTAGTCCTTACTCTTAATAATTTCTCCTTTTGCTCCTCCCATTTCCTCCAAACTAAAGGTGTAGCTATGGGCACCCGTATGGGTCCTAGCTATGCCTGCCTTTTTGTTGGGTTTGTGGAACAATCTATGTTCCGTGCCTATTCTGGTATCTGTCCCCCACTTTTCCTTCGCTACATCGACGACTGCATTGGCGCTGCTTCCTGCACGCATGCAGAACTCGTTGACTTTATTAACTTTGCCTCCAACTTTCACCCTGCCCTCAAGTTTACCTGGTCCATTTCCGACACCTCCCTCCCCTTTCTAGATCTTTCTGTCTCTGTCTTTGGAGACAGTTTATCCACTGATGTCTACTATAAGCCTACTGACTCTCACAGCTATCTGGACTATTCCTCTTCTCACCCTGTCTCTTGCAAAAACGCCATCCCCTTCTCGCAATTCCTCCGTCTCCGCCGCATCTGCTCTCAGGATGAGGCTTTTCATTCTAGGACGAGGGAGATGTCTTCATTTTTTAAAGAAAGGGGCTTCCCTTCCTCCACTATCAACTCTGCTCTTAAACGCATCTCCCCCATTTCACGTACATCTGCTCTCACTCCATCCTCCCACCACCCCACTAGGAATAGGGTTCCCCTGGTCCTCACCTACCACCCCACCAGCCTCCGGGTCCAACATATTATTCTCCGTAACTTCCGCCACCTCCAACGGGATCCCACCACTAAGCATATCTTTCCCTCCCCCCCCTCTCTGCATTCCGCAGGGATCGCTCCCTACACAACTCCCTTGTCCATTCGTCCCCCCCATCCCTCCCCACTGATCTCCCTCCTGGCACTTATCCGTGTAAGCGGAACAAGTGCTACACATGCCCTTATACTTCCTCCCTTACCACCATTCAGGGCCCCAAACAGTCCTTCCAGGTGAGGCATCACTTCACCTGTGAGTCGACTGGGGTGATATACTGCGTCCGGTGCTCCCGATGTGGCCTTTTATATATTGGTGAGACCCGACGCAGACTGGGAGACCGCTTTGCTGAACATCTACGCTCTGTCCGCCAGAGAAAGCAGGATCTCCCAGTGGCCACACATTTTAATTCCACATCCCATTCCCATTCTGACATGTCTATCCACGGCCTCCTCTACTGTAAAGATGAAGCCACACTCAGGTTGGAGGAACAACACCTTATATTCCGTATGGGTAGCCTCCAACCTGATGGCATGAACATTGACTTCTCTAACTTCCGCTAGGCCCCACCTCCCCCTCGTACCCCATCTGTTACTCTTTTTTATGCACACATTCTTTCTCTCACTCTCCTTTTTCTCCCTCTGTCCCTCTGAATATACCTCTTGCCCATCCTCTGGGTCACTCCCCCCCCCCCGTCTTTCTTCCCGGACCTCCTGTCCCATGATCCTCTCGTATCCCCTTCTGCCTATCACCTGTCCAGCTCTCGGCTCCATCCCTCCCCCTCCTGTCTTCTCCTATCATTTTGCATCTCCCCCTCCCCCTCCAGCTTTCAAATCCCTTACTCACTCTTCCTTCAGTTAGTCCTGACGAAGGGTCTCGGCCTGAAACGTCGACTGCACCTCTTCCTATAGATGCTGCCTGGCCTGCTGCGTTCACCAGCAACTTTGATGTATGTTGCTTGAATTTCCAGCATCTGCAGAATTCCTGTTGTTTGCGTTATTTATTTACTTTGGAGAGGGATTAACATGCATGGGTGTGGGAGGGGAGAGAAGGGGCAGAAAACAGTTGGTCACTATTGACCAGAAAGCAGGCAATGGGGTTGCACGGTAGTGTAACACTGTTGTAGCATTAGCAACCCAGTTTCAATTTCCACTGCTGCCTTTAAAGAGTTTGTGCGTTCTCCCCATGACCTGTTGGGTTTCCTCCATGTGCCTTGGTTTCCTCCCACATTCCAAAGACGTATGGGCTGATAGGTCACTTCGGTGTAATTGGGTGGCCAGGCTCATTGGGCTGGAAGGGCCTGTTACTGTGCCAGATTGCTAAGTAAATAAATAATAAAATAAACAGGGTGCGGCGATGGAGCGAGTGCGGTGCCTGTGAGAAGGTGAGGAGATGAATGTGCATGAGAACCAGTTTTTGGGAAGATAAAGTGGATAATCTATTATCTATGAGAGTTGCCCATCTTCTGGTATGTATGGGGCCTCTCTCTGCTCTGCAATGTAACAGCTCCAATTTTGGTTACAGAAACACGTCAGATGGCATCTCTATTCACACTCTCAATTTCTCAAGAGATGCCAGATGGTCCAGAGCCTGTTCAATGTGAGCTAATTGCATGATCAAAATAGAAGCCAGCCAGAAGCAGCCCAGTAGGCATATGGTCCATAACTTTGGAATGTGTCTCGTTCCTTTTGAGAAACCAGGTGAAGGATAGGTCTATAAAAAATTAACACAAACTGTAACTGGTATCAGAAGGAAGCCATGTATAAAACTGTCTAAAAACAGGGCTTCCAGTGTAAGAGATCTGCACTGAACTTATAAACCAGAATCAAATTTAATATAACTGGCATATGCTGTGAAATTTATTGTTTTGTGGCAGCAGTACAGTGCATACATAAGAAAACAATAAATAATAAGAAATGTATATAAATGATTAAGATTTACTGTGTGTGTGTGTGTGTGTATGTGTGTGTGTCTATATATATATATATAGATAGTGCCAAAGACTTTTGCACAGTATTGTATTTGTCAACATGGAGTAGGGGTTTGGGACTGATGGCAGAAAAGGAGTGCTGGGGTGAGAGTGGGCCAATTGCAGTCACACCCAGTCCTGAGACACCAGGCAAGATCATTTGATTCAAAACAATTGGTTTATTGATCATTACAGAATGTCTCTGGTGCTTCCTGCTCCCTTCCCCTTTTCCCAACTATGATTCCCTTCTCCCTGCCCCTTCCCACTCTCAGTCCACAATAGAGACCCATTTCAGAGTCAGGTTTACCATCACTCACATGTCATGAAATTTGTTTTTATGCAGCAGCAGCAGCACAACAGCAATATGTAAAATTACTACAGTACTGTGCAAAAGCCTTGGACACATATATGTACCTAAGACTTCATACTGTAGTAAAAAATCCTGAGTTAGTATTTGTAGATTTGTATGTTCCACACAGATATTCCTTTGTGCCCTCCTTCGTCATCATATACTTTGTCCCTAGTTTAGCAGAATTCCTGGAGAAATGTATTCCTGTTGTTCACCTCATTTACTCTTCTGGTAGCTGCCTCAATTAGCCAAAGTTCCATGGAAATAGTTAGAAAGGTATAAAAAAGACAAATTACCCATTTAACTGAGTAACAAATTATGTATTTAGATTAGATTATTAGATTATGAGGACACTCAGTCCTCATTTATTGTCATTTAGAAATGCATGCATTAAAAAATGATACAAACGTTCCTCCAGAATGATATCACAAGAACACAGGACAAACCAAGACTAAAACTGACAAAAGCACATAATTATAACATATAGTTACAACAGTGCAAAGCAATACCATAATTTGACAAAGAGCAGACCATGGGCACAGTAAAAAAAAGTCTCAAAGTTCCGATAGCCCCATCATCTCACGCAGGCGGCAGAAGGGAGAAACTCTCCCTGCCATGAACCTCCAAGCACCATAAGCTTGCCAATGCATTGAAAGCACCCGACTGCAGCCGTCTCTGAGTCCGTCCGAAAACTTCGAGCCTCCGACACCGAGCACCACCCTCTGCCGAGCTCTTCGACCCCGCCCCGGCCGCCGAGCAACAAACAAAGCCGAGGACTCGAGGTCTTCCCCTCCGGAGATTCTGGATCACACAGTAGCAGCGGCAGCAAAGCAGGCATTTCAGAAGTTTCACCAGATGTTCCTCCGTGCTCTCACATCTGTCTCCATCAAATCAGGATTGTGCACGGCACTCTACTTGACAGATAACAGATATCACCACCGGAGTGGCCACTGCGAGCTGCATTGCGCCGCTATTTAAATAAAATGCAGAACAAGTCTGGCACACCGTGATTACTGCTGCAGTACTATAAAACTGTATTACTACTTAATAGTTATTGATAGAAGAATTTGTGTTCTTTTGACTGTAAATGAACAAAATCGCTGCAGACACCTGGGGTGGATAATAGATTGCCTTCAAACAATGCTATCAATGATTGCACCCACAACTTGTTGAGATAGTGGTACTGTTTCATTTTTCACTCCTTGCCATTTCTGGCATCTCAAAGCTTGAATGCTTGAAACTGTTCTGAGTTCTGAGTTGTCTTGCTTTTTGAACACAAGTACTCACAACTGACACGATTCAAAAACCGCTCTAAGCATGGTGTAGTGTCTAATGGCCACACGCGTGCACGCAGCTGATGCTGGTTAGAAACTCTTCGACAACAGTATCGTGCCCCAATTAAGTGGTATAGTATCCCAAATAAACGAAGGAAATTCTGTCTATTTTCTCAGGATTAGATTTTGTTCTTTAAGAGTTGTCCCAAATAAGTGGCTGCCTTGATTAACCAATGGCCCAATTAAACGGAATCTATTGTACTGACATACAACCAATGTGCAAAAGAAGATTAATCATGTAAATATTAAAGTAAATAAATAATACTGAGAATCCTTGAAAGTGAATCTATAGGTTGTGGAGTCCGGATCAGTTATTCATCAAGCTACATTAGAGAGTGGGTTTAGAGTTTTAAATCAAGCTGTCTTCTACATATTGATTCAGAAACCTTCATCATAAATATTTTGATGGCGGGGGGAGTTCAATGATGAAAGGAAGGCGGAACAGTTGTGGGAAACTTTGACTTTTATATCCTCTTAGCTTTTATAAATTTAAACCTGCAGTATTGTGACATTTTTAATGCATTTTGTTTTTCCTTCACCCAATAACAGATCTCTGAAGAAACTAAGTGAGGACAGCCTGACCAAGCAGCCAGAGGAAGTCTTTGATGTGCTGGAGAAACTTGGTGAAGGGTGAGTGCTGAATGTCTGCAAAGAAACCAGTTGTGGGTTTGTTTGAAGTTTTACATTTTGAAAGGCAATTAATATGATGCCTACATGCCTTGACCTTTTTAGTTTCACTAACACAAACCCCAATTCTGGCATCTTGGTCATCTCCAAATTAAAATTTCCTCTATTGGTTGTCATGTCTTATAATTTCCCCAATCCCCTTCACCCTCCTAAAAATAAACTGGAACTTTACCAGCCTTTCCTCCTTTAAGGCACTTCATGAAAATCTTTGTGTCTTATGGTCATCCGATGGCTTGTGACTTTGTGTGAATTTTTGCTTAGTAACAATCTTGAGGTATGTTTGCTTTGGCACTATGATATTAATGATGCAGCAGGCAGCGAAGAGTTAATTCCATTCTGGTGACCTTGACCTTACTATACTGTTTCCACAGCTGTTTTCAAAACTTTTCAGTCAGTGCATTCCTTGCTCTCATATTTTTAGCATGTCTGAACCACCTTCCTACCCTGTCTTTAATTAAAAACATTTGGTCTCAGTAATGGGGTCAATGAAACTGAGAGGTGAGTGGTTGGCTGTCAATGACATCAGTCACAAGAAGGGGATGACATAGACATCCAAATGTACTGGATACTCGACAAAATGCAAAAAATTGAAGTTTAAAGTACATCTATTATGGAAGTATGTATGTTATATACAACCTTGAGATTCATCTTTTAGCAGGCAGTCACAAAACAAAGAAACACAATAGGACCCATTTTAAAAAAAACCCACACAACAAACACTGTCAAACACCCAATGTGTGATAAAACAAATCATGCAGACAATAAAAAAGTAATCAAGTAGCACACAGAACGTTAGCCGCAGAGTCCCTGAAATTGACTCTCCAGCCATGGAGCCAGCTGAGTGCTGAGGTGGGTGGAGCCAGATGGTTGCAGGCCACAGCCACAGAACCAGTTCAGCGGTGAGTTGAGTAAACCTCGTGGAGTAGTGAGCCGAACGCCGGTTTGTCCTTCAGCCCTTGGCCTTGATCTTCTTAAACTGGCTTAGTGCTCAAACTGGTCAAACATCAGTTCATTTATCACTTTCGGGCCTGGGCCAGGGCCCCACCACTGCAAACCGGCCGCAAGTCTATTTCAGCAAAGGCCACCTTGCTGTACCTGCATTTGTGATAGTCCCGTTCGCTGATTCATTCGGAATACCGCATAAACGCCAGGTCATGCAGATGGTTCAGAAGCACAGCTCCCAAAGGGAAATTACAGGCTGTGGATTGCAGTGACCATAATCCACTAAAAGTGTTATTAATAGAATAGTTAGTAGTTTTGTTTGCTGCCTGTAAAGCATTGTCGTATCTTGCCAGCACTATTTTTGCTCAGGTCTATAGTCAAAAAATACTGGAAATCTCATATATCTGGACAGAGAAATCATTAATGTTTTAGATCTGTGATTTAGGTCAGAAATTATGAAAGATTAGGAAGCCAGAATGTTGACTGTTCTTTCCTTTAGAGGAAGGTGCAGAAGTCTTGAGTTTTGGGCAAAGTTTGCTCAGCACATTTTGTGGATTGCAGTCATTTTAGAGGATTTTGCAGTTCATGTTGTGTGTGTTTCTGGTTACTCCTTTGTTTTATTGCTATTTTGCGCGATTGTGATCAGGGTGGACTGATAGCCTGCAGTCAACGAATGACAGTGCGAAATTGAACTAAACTGAACATTCCTAGACTGTTTCAAGGACTCTGCAGTTTAGTGTTTAGTATTCTGGGTGTTATTTGCTGGATTTGTTATTTTGCACACTGGGTGTTTCTTTGTTTCGTGGCTGTCTGCGAGAAGCCACGTGTGGGTTCTATACTGCATAAGATAGTAAATTTACTTTGAATCTCTGAAGCTTTTGAATCTTGAGCGATCCCATCTAATCTTCCAGCATTCTCTGTTAAAGTACACAGCCAACATGCTTTCTCAGTTTCTTTTGGTTATTCAAGCTGATGCAGAGAGGAGATCACAGCAATCTCAGTTTCTGGGCCTTGCTCCTTAGTCCTCTTTCAGTTTTCCAAAACAAAACATCTTTCAACCAAATTTAACCCAATTTCACGATGTATGTCATTGATACTGAACCTGCCTCTGAAGACACTGAGGCTTTACAAGACATTGGTCAGTCCACACTTGGAGTATTGTGAGCAGTTTTGGGCTCCTTGTACAAGAAAAGATGTGCTCGTAATGGAGAGGATCTAGAGGAGGTTCACAAGAATGGTCCTGGCAATGAAGGGATTATTGAATGAGGAGTGTTTTATGGCACTGGAGTTTAAAAGAATGAGGGGAGATCTCATTGGAACCTTTTGAATATTGAAAGGCCAAGATAGAGTGGATGTGGGGAGGATGTTTCCTATGGTGGGGCAGTGTATGACTAGGTGGTTTCTTAACATTGTTATAGCTGGGGTGGTAGTGGGGATAAGTTTCAACTATGTATTAAATGCTCCCAATTCTGTGTGTCTCAAATAGCCTTTGACAACCAAGTCCATTTTCAGGCTTTCATGTGTGGCTTAGCCTGGTGGAACCATTTGTATTGGCAAAAGAAGGGGTAAAGGCACGTTTCTGGTGCTTTAAAACCAGTCGCTTTGGGCAGATGGGGCTCGTTAGCGTCATTGCCAGCTCTTCTCGGAGATGGAAAACTGGTATTAAACCTCTGCTGCCTTGTGGCTGTACCCACTCATGGGGAGGCTTTGGGAGTCAACCCTGGGGAAAAATCCAGAGCTGGACTCCCTAAGACCTTCATCGAGTTCAACACTGACTAGCAACTCCTGTGACGCCGCTGATGCCAAACTCTGCCATTCCTTTGTATCATCAGCTGCATGGAGAGGGGGAGCCTGCTGTATGGGCAACAGCTTGCTCTCCATATTGTACTTACCTGGCTTGCGTATCACGTAGACATCCATGGTGTATCCTGACCAATGGAGGGCCGTAAGGAAGTCTAGGACCAGAGGGCGCAGCCTCGGAATAGAAGAACATCCCTTTAGAACAGAGATGAGGAAATTTTTTTTTAACCAGAGGGTGGAGAATCTGTTTATTCATTTCTGGGATGTTGGTACCACAGGGAAGGCTGCCATTTTGGGGCCCATCCCTGATTGCTCTGAGATAGTTTAGGTGTAAGACCATAAGATATAGGAGCAGAATAAGGCTATTTGGCCCGTCAAGTCTTCCTCTCAGTCCCAATCTCTTACCTTCTCCCCACAACCCTTCATGCCCTGACTAATCAAGAATCTATTGACCTCTGCCTTAAATATACGTAAAGACTTGGCTGCCACAGCTGCCTCTGGCAACGAGTTCCACAAATTCACCACTCTCTGGCTAAAGAAATTCCTCCTCATCTTCATTCTACAAGGATGCCCCTCTATTCTGAGACTGTGTCCTCTGGTCTTAGACTCCCCCACCATAGGAAACATCCTCTCCATCTCCGATCTATTGAGGCCTTTCACCATTCGATAGTTTCAATGAGGTCACCCTTTCTGTGCTGTAGTACTCTGTCTTGTTGTGAGGCATAATACTCTGTGTTGGAGTCACAGCACATGTCTGTAGGTTTACTTGTAGACAAGTTAGGGCAGATCATGGAACATATTGTTTCTATTTTTGATGCACTGGAAACCCGCAATAAATACAAACAGGAAACCAGATGAACAATTTTCTGTACCACTGAGCCTTGTTGAGCTCACTGACCCAATAGTATATGTAGCAATCTGTGTGACTGGACACGTTTTCCTCTAAACAGACAGGCTTCCTTATTTGCATAGAGAGAGGAGACAGACAATATCTTTTTCCTGGGGCTGAAATCTCTGATGCTAAAGGGTGTGCGTTTAAGGTGAGAAGGGATCATCTCAAACGAGGAGTGAGGGGCAAGATTTTTACACAGTGATAGGTGCCTGGAATCCACTGCCTTGGGCGGCAGTATAGGCAGGTATATTAGAGACTTCTAACAAATGTTTCGATATGCACATGAATGTGAGGAAAATGCAAGGATGTGGATGGACTTCATGTAGGTAGAAGAGAATAGTTTAGTTGGCCATTTGATTGGTTTAGCACAACATTGTGGGCTGAAGGGTCTGCTGTACTGTGCTTGTTGAACTGTGCTCTGCACTGATGAGATAAACATCTTCGTAATATTGTTGTGGGATCTCTTTGCAACATGCCAGGGGCCAGGCGGAGCCTCGGTTTAGTGAATTGTCTGGAAAGTGGTCAGTTAATATGGCACTGCACTGGAATTGGCAGTCTGCATTTTGTTCTCAAGTCTTTGGAACCTTTTTAAAACCATAACTTTCTGACTCATAACTAACCAACTAAAATTATAAGAGAGAAGGAGACCTCCAGTCTTTGTGCATGGTTGAAGTAAAATGGGTTGAATGACCTTCCTCTTTCATAATTATCTTGCTTGGACATTACTCCAGCAACTGATTAGGCGGTCACTGAAAAGGGTGGGTGCCTCATTAGTTCTTCGGAGATAAAGGGTGATGGGCAACCACAGCCAGTAGTTCAGAAGCTGACAAAAACACCCACAATAATTCTGTGACTCTGCCCCATGAATTAAACTCTCACTGAAATCTCATAGTTTGAAGTAAATTTATTATCAAAGTACATGGATGTCACCTTCCGATTCTTCTTGCAGTCATGTACAGAAAAAATACAAAACACCAATGTGCAAAAGAAGATAAAATGTGTAAATAAAAATAATGCGGAGAACATTAGGCCATTTGGCCCATCAAGTGTTCACCATTCCATCAAGGCTGATCCACTCTCAGCCACCCTTTCCTGCCTTCTCCCTGTTTTCTTTGATGTCCTTGCTAATACCCAATGACTTGGCCTCAACAACCACCTGCGGCAATGACTTCCACAGATTCTCCACCCTCTGGCTAAAGAAATTCCTCCACATTTCTGTTCTTTTCAACATCCTTCTGTTCTGAGGCTGAGCCTTTAGAGGTTTCATTCAGTAAACCTCTAGAGCTTTTGTTCTTTTGAAAGGATGCAAGCTAGTTATTTCACTTAATTGAAAATCCAGAATTTAATATTGAAGAGCACTTAAAGAAATAGAACATGCTTATTGAACTTGTAGCCTTGGAGGCACTTTCCACAAATTTTAGAGGTTGTCTGTGCAGTGGGATGTTGAGATAACATGAAAGATGGGCGTGTTCTTGTTTCTTTTCTGATGTGCGCTCACAGAAGATACAAGGTGCAGGCACACTACTTCCCCACAGCTAGTATCTGCTTGTGGGTTTCCTGTTATAAAGGAAACACTAGAAGGCTATGCAAGGACGCCTGTGCGCACATATCAGCAATGGACACCCACACTTCTCAACGAGCATGTCTTGTAGCCATCTTCTGACTTCGGCTTTTACGTTTGCGTTGTGATCTCCGCCCACAATTTCACAGTTTATTGCCAGAAAGATGTCTGCTCAAGTTTCAAGTGTTATTCAAGTGTATTGTTATTCAACCATACACATTTATACAGCTAAACGAAACATTTTTCCTCTGGGGCTAAAGTGCAAAACACAGTACATGTATAGGACATGAAGAGGAATTTCTTTAGCCAGAGAAAGGTGAATCTGTGACCAAGCCATTATGTATACTTAAGGCAGCGGTTGATTGATTCTTGATTATTCAAGGCATGAACAACAGACGCTGCTGTAACACAAACTGAAGCAGGACTTTCCAGGCGCAGATCCATGGTCTCGTGAGACTGATGGATGCCACCACCTGAAGGGATGTGGGGAGAAGGCAGGAGATTGGGGCTGAGAGGGAAATGGATCAGCAATAGTGAAGTGGCAGAGCAGACTGGATGGGTAAATTGGCCTATTTCTGCTCCTGTATCTAATGGTCTTGTATACCTATAGTTATGATCCAGCACATACAGTCGCAAAATAATAAACTGAACTCAAATTAACATAAATTATGCAAAACTTAACAACACAATAAAACGGCATCAGTGCAAATCAAGAGAGAAAGGAATACAGACTGAGGTAGGGCTTTTCAGGTGGCTTCAAGGTACTTGGGAAGAAGCTGTTGCTGAATCTTGACTTGTTCTTTAGGCTCCAATACCTCCTGCTTGACTTGATTTGCCTTGTCCGAATTGAGACTGTCGATATCCTTACCTTACTTACGCTCAGTGGTGAGCACTGTCCTTTTATTGTAGACAGTGTACATTCCTCTGTTATCTCAAGTGGTAAATACATCATGGGCACGTTCTTCCCCACCATTGGTAGTATCTGCAGGAGGCGCTGCAAATAGGCAGTATCTGTCATCAAAGATCCCCTCCATACAAGCCATGCCACCTTTTCATGGCTACCATTGGAAAGGTAAAGGAGGTCTGGCTTGTTATTGAACAGCCTAACAAGTGTACTGTTGAAAGAATCTGACTGGTTGCACCTGTCAGACTGCTGGCTCAAGAAGGCAGCATCCATCCATCATCAAAGGTGCGACTGTGGGCCATGCCAGCTTCTCACAGCTACCATCAGGTTGCAGATTCAGAACCCTGAAGTCCTACAATGCCAGGTTCAAGAATAGCTCCTTGTCTTCAACCATTTGATTCTTAATCACTACAGTTTAGCACCACTGTACACTAAAATGCACTTTATTAAAATTGTGTATCACTTGCATTTAATTTATATTTTTCTCGTGAATGCTGCTTTTCTGATGGTCTGTGCCTGTGATGCTGCTGCAAGTAAGTTTTCCACTGGACCTGTGCACAATAAATTTCACTTTGACTAAAGTGGTGGTTCGGACACTATAAGGGGAAGGAAATGGAATGGACATTGCCTATGATATTGATCGAGATCTGTTATTAGTGTGTGCGCTCTGCTGGCAGAGAGGAAAAGGGGAAAGTGAGGGGGAGAAATAAATAAAGATCAAGGTATGTTGTGTGATTCCCTTTCAAAGGGAAAAATCTCTAATTTTCATTCTCTCTTGTCTTCCCTCTGTAACAGACTGCTTTAGTGTGTAATGCTTACTGAATTCTAATAATCTGTTTCCTCTTAGGTCATATGGCAGTGTGTTCAAAGCAATCCACAAGGAGTCAGGCCAAGTGGTGGCCATCAAACAGGTCCCGGTAGAATCAGACTTGCAGGAGATTATCAAAGAGATCTCTATTATGCAGCAGTGTGATAGGTGAGGCAAAATGATTTTTTGTTGGTGGATACTGGTTAGGTGATTTTTTCTTAAACAAATGAATATTGATGTTATTGTAATATGATGGAACTGTGGCGGTATAGAGCCCAGAATTCCTGTTTGTCTGTGGTGACGTGGTAACTCAATGATTTAAAAAAAAATTCAAACTCAGCTGTGAAAAGAAATGTGATTCATCCCCTCTCATGCTGTGAAACCTGCTGTTAGGCACAGCGCATGGCTGGTGTCACAGTAGCGTAGTGGTGTTAGGTTCGATTCCCACCATTGTCTAAAGAGTTTTTGTGCATTCTCCCCTCCCCATGAGCACGTGGACTTCCTCCAGGTGCTCTGGTTTCCTCTCGCATTCCAAAAAGGTATGGTTAGCAGGTTAATTGGGCAAAGGGTGCCTGTTACTGTGCTGTATCTCTAAATAAAAGGGGCGCTCCAGCAGTGTAGCAGTTTGTGTGACACGATTATCGCTCGGGGCACTCGGCATAGTTCTGTAGCCCGTCTCTGTATCCTCCCCATGGAATGCCTGGGTTTTCCCCGGGTGCCCCGGCTTCCTCCCACAGTCCAAAGACGTACCGGGTGGGTTAATTTGTCATTGCAAGTTCTCCTGTGATTAGGTTATGGTTATTCGGGGTTCTGGGGTTGCTGGGGCAGCATTGCTCGGAGGGCCAGAGAGGCCTAATTCACACTGTATCACTTTAAAAATAAACACTTCAAACTTTAGTGTACACGGGTGGGACGGGTATTGAGGGCGATAGTCCAGATGCAGGTCAATGCGACTAGGTAGAATAGACTAGACAAACAAAAGAGCCTCTTTCTGTCCTGTAGTGGTCTATGACTCTGCCTTCCCATTTACAAGAGTCACCAGCTCCCTTTCTAAGAAATGCAAGCCTTTTTGTGTTCATGCAGAGATGCTTGGCTGGGCCTCAGATTTGATTATTATTTTGATCATCTGATCTGTGCCATCAGAGTGAGGTTAATTAGGCTGGGGAAAATGGGAGGTTAGTGAATATCGACACGAATGTTGTGTTAAACATCTGGATAAATTATCAGGGAAGGGTCACAAAGCAGAAACAAAACTGTTAATGAAAATAAATTTTAAGTACCTGAGATGGCTCATGTGCAGTGATTCATTCTGATGTTAAATATCCTGTGGCTTTCTTTAAAGAACAGCCAGCGTTGGGTTGAACCAGTTCTTCTGAAGCCAGGCCATCTGCTTATTCACCTTGACTTCTCTTTTGTGCCAGGTCCTCATAGCCTTCTATTCCTTGATCTCTCAAGCTATTCTTCCCCGTGACCCTCAGTTCCCCAATTTTTCAAATATTTAGCCATTCCTAATGATCTGTCTTATGACACTCTCTGGGCAGAGAATTCTAAAGGTTCACAATTCACCTTGTGTGCCTGCTAAGCCTGTACAATGGAGCTTGGTCATTAATTGTCTTGAATCTCATTGTTAATGGACTGACCCTGGCCCTGACCAGGTTGTGTGGTAGTTGATGTACGACATTTACAATTTTCACCCACAGGCATCTTCATTCCTCAGAAGAATGGATGCTAGCCATCCTCGATCCTGGAGGCCTGGTTCCCTACTGCCTTTCCTGTTTTCTTCCCATAGCGCACACAAGCGTGCATACACAGGGCCAAACTTGCTCAATGAAAAGTACATAACCTTGTCCAAACATTTCAGTTTCCTCCCTCTTGAGTGCCCTCTCCCTTTACCCAATACCTTCCTTCAGTTCTTTGATGTTCGAGGCCTAATGGTCGAAGCCCTGGAGTCCGGTAGGTCTGGAGCTGGAAGACCCAATGTCTGTGAGTCTGATCCAGGGACTGGAGGTTGGAAGGGGCAGCCTAACCTTGGTGTTGGAGGCCTGTGTGCGTGTGACTTTACAATTGTCGTTGCTGCTTGTGTTGTTCTTCCGAACATTATGGGCATGCTTTGTTGGCGCATGAATGTGTGGTGACACCTGTGGGCTGCCCTCAGCACATCCTTAGGTTGTGTTGCTTGTTAATAGAAGTGACACTTTTCACTATATGCATCATGCAGATGTTTCTGTAAGAACAATGTACGTGTGATAAATTAATGAATCAGAATCCTTTATAGCCCCCTCCTGCTCCACTCTCCTGCTAAAAAGATGTAACCATCATTTCAAATCTAATTGATTACACTAAATTATTTGTAATACAACAGCATTGGGTAAATTGAGACCATTTTAAAGATTGGTTTAGTGGATGGGTTAATGAACTTTGTTTTCAATCGTTATTTTACATCTAGAAAAATATTTTAATTATCTTTCCCTTTCTCCACAGTCCTCATGTGGTAAAGTACTATGGAAGCTATTTCAAGAATACAGATTTGTGGATTGTCATGGAATACTGTGGAGCCGGTTCAGTATCAGATCTTATTCGGATAAGGAATAAAACGGTAATTCAGTGCATTATCTAACCCAAGCATGTGAGTGCAAGTTATTTTAAACCAGGCCCTTAAATCAGCATTTCAAAAATGACTTTCTATTTGGACTTCAACTCTTTCTATTTGGAATTCAATAATTAAATTTATTATCAAAGTAGGTGTATGTCACTGTACATTACCTTGAGATTCAGAATTACCTCTCCAGTTGGAATGGATATTGAATAATTTTGGCTTTTGGTCTACTACTGGACCTGAGTGAAGGAATGTGACTAATCATGAAGGGTAAGAGGTTAATAAACAGCACTTGGTGTCAGAGATACCATTCAGCTAGATGGTATCTAAGAAGGTAGATGTAGAGTGGGTGGAGGTCATAGGTCTGCAAATGGGGATTGCCCGCTAATGAAGTTTACCAGTTTAATCCCTTCCTTCTTCCTTCCAAAACTTCGTTATCACCTTGATTATGATCTAAGCCACTCCCATTTGTAATTGTAAATTACTTCTTGTCAATTCGAAAACTGAGCAAAGAACCATTTGTTCCATTAACAATCTCAAAGACTATCTCAATTCTGCTAGCAATGCTGTAGTGTAAGAGAGGTGGCACATTTTTGTTCTGTGAATTCTTGACTTCTAGCAAGGCAGGGGGGATAGCTGATCCACCCAGATTATTTTGCCATTGAGTTAAAGAGAAAAAGGGCCGCTTGGTAGCCTAGCGGTTAGCACAATCGCTGTACAGCACCAGGTTCAATTCTCACTACTGTCTATAAGGAGTTTTTATGTTCTCCCCATGACTGTGTGAGTTTCCTCCAGGTGCTCAGTTTCCGATTTCCTCCCACAGTCCGAAGATGTATGATTAGTGAGTTGTGGGCATACTGTGTCTTGGCAATACCTACGGGCTGCCCCGGCACATCACAAAAAAATAATGGAAATGACACATTTCACTGTGTGTTTCAATGTACATGTGACAAGTAAATGTAATCTTTATTCTTTAATCAACATGATGTATGAGCCGAAATATCATGTATATTTTCCAGAGCACCAGGAATCTTGGTGCATTATTGAAAAGTAAAAACTATAGATGCAGGAAATCTGACAAGCAGAAACTGCTGGAAATGCTTTTCAGTCAGGCAGCATCAGTGGAAAATAAACTATGGTTAACATTTGGGTCAGTGATTCTTCCCTAGAGCTCTAGTTCTCTCCCTGTAGCTTGTGATTGATCTGCATGTTTGTGGGACTTAATGTTTTTATTTTAGTGCATTGTTGTAGCTGCCGTGTTGTATGACGTGAGTGATCATGGTCTTTCCATGATCTTGATTTCTCTTGGCACATTTTTCTACAGAAGTTCTTTGCCATTGCTGCCTTCTGGGCAGTGTCTTTACAAGACAGGTGACCCCAACCATTATCAATACTCTTCAGAGATTGTCTGCCTGGCGTCAGCGGTCGCATAACCAGGACTTGTGATCTGCACCAGCTGCTCAGACGACCATCCACCACCTGCTCCCATGGCTTCACATGACCCTGATTGGGGGGTGGGGGGGGGGAGAGCGCAAAACAGTTGCTACACTTTGCCCAAGGGTGACCTGCAGGCTAGCCTTACATCTCCTTTTGGTAGGGACATATCTCCACGCTACCACCCCCATCATTAATACCCTGACTGATAAAGTCCCTATTAGCAGTGGGGTTTAGAAGACAATGTTATAGGACAAAGGAAGTGGAATAATTTTAGGTGGCTACTGTTAGCTAAATTGAAGCATGATGAAACCTGTTTGAAGGTATTAAGCACACTTGCGTTTGCTTGTCCTAAATGAGGCCTCAAAGCAGATTGCAAGATAATATTTCAGCTGTTTTGTGCAGAAAACTGGTATTTGTAATCATTAACATTGCAAGTTCTGAAAGGAATTTATACAAACTGATTAGAACTAGCACAAAGTGGCAGTTGTGCTTTTCCTTAATGATGGCCATGGCATTCCACAGAATGTCCAATGGTCATAATAGGTGCTATTAAAATGCAAGATCTTTCCAGATTTGAGTAACAATTAGATATGAATGGAGAACATATCTTGAGAGAGCATGTAGTCTGAGTACGTAATTAATTCAGTTCAAGTTTTTTTTAATCATTCAACCGTAGGCATGTATACAGCTAAATGAAACAACTTTCCTTAAGGACCGAGGTGCAACATACAGTACATGCATCATGTACAGCACATAAAGTAATACTAACAGATAAAAGTATTCTGCAGATGTATAGTTAAATATACACAGTATTACTATTTCTGACTGATAGTAGGAGGTCAAAGTGATTGTGGAATGGATGGGGGGGAGGGTCCTTCAATGCTGAGGGCTCTGTGAATGAAGTGCTTTTGGTGTATGTCCTGGGTGGGGAGTGGGGCTGCGGTTGAAGAGAGACCCCGATGATTTTCTCAGCAGTCCTCGTAATCCGTTGCAGGATTTTGCGGTCAGATGCTTTGCAATTCCCATTCTGGACAGTGATACAGCTGTTCAGGGTACTCTGAATGGTGCTCCAGTAGAATGTGCTTAGAATGGGGTTGGGGGAGTCTCGCTCACCTCAATCTCCTCAGGAAATGGAGGCGTTGCTGGGCTTACTTTTCTAAAGGGGAGGTGCTGATGGAACCAGGTGAGATCATCTGTAGACCAGAAACTTGATGCTCCTGACTCTCCACAGAGGAGCCATTGATGTCTAGTAGAGAGTGGTCAGTCTGCTTCATCCTTAAATCCACAATCATCTATTTTATTAGATTCAAATTAATTGAGTCGTGGAATCTCGGTGAGGAGGTGTGGCCGCCAATATATCAGACAGTGGGATACTTTCCCAACAGCAGTTATTTAGAAATGCACTCTTCAAAATGTTTTTAAGAGACTACATTTTAAATCAGATTTGTTTCCTTTTCTTCAGCTAACAGAGGATGAGATTGCCACAATCTTACAATCCACGTTAAAAGGGTTGGAATATCTACATTTCATGAGAAAAATCCACAGGGACATCAAAGCTGGAAACATCTTGCTGAACAATGAGGGGCATGCTAAACTGGCGGATTTTGGAGTTGCGGGTCAGCTTACTGTAAGTTATCGCCAAAGACCAGTGGTCTCCCAACCGCTAAATGACTCTTGTAATGAATTATACTCAGTGGCCACTTTATTAGGTACACCTGTACGTACATCTCATTAATGCAAATATCTAATCAGCCAATCATGTGGCAGCAGTTCAATACAGAAAAGCATGCAGACATGGTCAAGAGGTTCAGCTGTTGTTCAGACCAAACATCAGAATGGGGAAGAAATGTGACTTTGACCATGGAATGATTGTTGGTGCCAGATGGGGTGGTTTAAGTATCTCAGAAACTTCTGATCTCCTGGGATTTTCACGCACAACAGTCTCTGGAATTTACAGAGGGTGGTGTGATGAGCAAAAAAATTTCCAGTGAGCAGCAGTTCTGTGGGCAAAAAAGCCTTGTTAGTGAGAGAGGTGAGAGGAGAATGGCCAGACTGGTTCAAAGTGACAAGAGGGTGACGGGAACTCAAATAACCACGTGCTACAACAGTGGTGTGCAGAAGAACATCTCTGAATGCACAACCTGTCGAACCTTGAAGTGGATGGGCTACAGCAGCAGAAGACCACGGACATACACTCAGTAGCCACTTTATTAGCTACAGAAAGTAGCTTCTAAGTGAATATCTTCAGTTTTAGAGAATATCTTAACAAAAATCTGTTGGCAAAGTATTGAGTCTCTGCCAACAAGGAATATTTTAATATACTAAAATGACAAACTTTAAGTCTTAGGTACACTGGTAGAAACCATTTTTAGATGTATTGAGTGAGATGTTCAAGCAAGGAGACTGTCTTTTTGAGCTAATTGCACCATTCATTGAGCTGTTGTTCCATATTTAAATTCCACAGCTTTGTCTTGGAATCATTACAGAAATCAATAATATTACCCCGAAGCACACAATTTTCATTTGATTTAGCTACGATTGCTGTTTGTGGAATTGATTTCACAAACAGCATTATGAAGCTCAGCATGTGAAGTGTTTTCTAACTTCATGCCTGAAAGACATGGCATTTTGCTTTTTTTTAGAATATACCCCCATCACCCTCCCCCCCACCAAAATCTGAAAAAGTAGAATATAACAGGCAGAGTCAGAGCAAGCACGGAATGAGTAATCTTTCTGAATCCCTTTATCTAAGAAAGGATGTACTGGCATTGGAAAGGGTCCAGATGAAATTCACGAGAATGATTCCAGAAGTGAAAGGGTTAATGGATGAGGAGCGGTTAAGAGCTCTGGGCCTGCGCTCACTTGAGTTTAGAATAATGAGGGGAATCTCATTGAAATTTACTGAATATTGAGAGGCTAAGAGTGGATGTGAAGAGGATGTTTCAATTCATAGGAGAGTCTAGGATCTGAGGGTACAGCCTCAAAATAAGGGGACATCTCTTTAGAACTGAGGTGAGAAGGAATTTCTTCTGCCAGAGGGAGGTGAATATTTGGAATTCATTGCCAGAGGCAACAGTGGAGGCAAAGTCTTTGGGTATATTTAAAACGGAGGTGGATATGTTCTTGGTTAGTCAGGGTGTCAAAGGTTTTGGGGAGAAGGTGGAAGAATGGGGTGGAGCAGGAATAATAAATAAATCCATGTTGAAATGGTGGAGCAGATTTGCTGGGCTGAATGGCCTGATTCTGTTCCTGTGTCCTTTGGGACTTACGGTGTTACCAGGATTGCGTAACTGGGGCTGACACCTCTGCTGAGCAATGGAGGGAGAGCTCTGTGAGAAAGCATTTGGGAGTATTCTGTGCTTGAAGGAATAAGTATGGGTTTCCTAAAGCTTCCACAACTACAATTTCCATGCCTCACACTGGGGACAAACGTAGAATAATAATTATTAGTCACAGTTTCTTTAGTCTTAATCATAGAGCACTGCCATTGAAGGCAGAATTCCAGTGTGTTTCCTTCACCTATCTGTTGGCTCATAGTGTCGTGATGTAGGGAATAGAAGGTGACCTGTAGGAGCCATGGTCTTCGCTGACACATTTCGTAGTAAAATGATATAGCCTGTGAATATTGTAAATCCACTAGCCTTCTGTTCTCTCTTTGGACACTTAATTCTTTACCAGTTTACTCCATTTGGCCTCAGAGTGTTGCTGAAATAGATTCTTTAAGTTAGTCATAGAAAAGTACAGCACAGAAACAGGCCCTTTGGCCCATCATTTAAACTGCTTTCTTCAGTCAGCCTGCACCTGGACCATAACTCTCCATACCCCTCCCATCCATGTACCTATCCAAACCTCTATTAAATGTTGAAATCGAGTTCACATGCATCACTTGTGTTGGCAGCTCGATCCACATTCTCACGACCCTCTAAGTGAAGAAGTTTCCCCTAGTGGTCATCTTAAACTTCTCACCTTTGACCCTTAACCATTGACCTCTGGTTGTAATCTCACCCAAGCTCAGTGGAAAAGCCCTGCTTGCATTAACCCTATCTATACCCCTCATAATTTTGTATCTCCTCAGTCTTCTATGTTCCAAGGAAAATAGTTCTATCTATTCAACCTTTCCTTATAATTCAGGTCCAGCAGTCCCAGCAACATACTTCTAAATTTTTTTCTGTACTCTCTAAACCTTACTTACATCATTACTGAAGGCTTATTGACAGCATTGCCAACGTCAGTGTGTTGGAGGTAGGGCACTGGGTGGAGAAAGCTGAAATAATACCCCAGTATAAATTGTGATGTGCTTAAATGTGTAGTTAAGATTTTAAGATAATTTGCACCTTGACTGCAATTCACCTGGTTATGGCCTTGTACCTTATTGTCTGCCTGCACTGCACTTTCTCTGTAATTGTAACACTTTATTCTCCATTCTTTTATTGTTTTCCCTTGTTCTGCCTCAATGCACTGTTGTAATGGATAGATATGTAGGAACAGTATGCAAGACAAGCTTTTCACAGTACCTCAGTACATGTAACAATGATAAACCAATTCACCATATTCCTAGTTGGTTCTAATTTTGAATTAGAATGTTGGTTATTTTTCCCAAGTCATGTTGTTGCTATATTCCAGTTGTGTGTAATGCAGAGATGATGTGTACTGGTCTCTGGCTCCTGCTTAAACACTGTGCAATCTGAATGCGGTGCTTGGGGGAGTTGGAGTAAGTGGATTCAGTGGTATATTTCAAAAAGGAAATGGATTGAAACGAACAGAGCAGCACACACAAAATGCTGGAGAAACTCAGCAGGTCAGGCAGCATCTGTGGAAAGGAATAAAGACGAACAAATGGAGAGGTCCTGATGAAGTGTTTTGGCTCGAAATGCTGGTTCTTTATTTCTCTACATAGATGCTGCCTGACTTGCTGAGTACCTCCAGAATTATGTGTGTGTTGAGTTGAAAAGAACAGGGAAAAGTATGATCTCAAATAGGATTTAAGGAAAAAAATATGCATCTCAGGGGCCTGCTGCGTTCTGATCTCTAATTTGATTTTGACTTGTTTTATGCATTGGACTGGTGTAGCACTGACAGCCCACTTGGAAATTCCTTCGAATAACTTGTGTGTATGCATTTAGGATACAATGGCCAAGAGGAACACAGTGATTGGGACTCCATTCTGGATGGCGCCCGAAGTGATCCAGGAAATCGGTTACAATTGTGTTGCAGACATCTGGTCGTTGGGGATTTCAGCAATAGAGATGGCTGAAGGGAAGCCACCGTATGCGGACATTCATCCAATGAGGGTAAGGAGAAGAAAAGGTAGATCGAGTCCACTGCATTTCAAAGGCATTCATGTCTCATTCTGTGCACTTGAGTTCACATTACCACCTCAGCTTTTGGAAAGGGTCATGGTATGTGTTTCTCTACATTTGGAAGAAAAATAACTGGTGGCTTTAAAGCTGAGAATGTTTAAAGTGGGAGGGGAACACAGCATAAACACAAGAGATTCTGCTGCTTTTTGGAAATCCAGAATAACACACACAAAATGCTGAAGGAACTCAGTAGACCGGGCAGCATCTATGGAGAATAATAAAGAGACGATGTTTCAGGCCAAGACCCTTCTTAAGGCCAGTTAGGCCGGTTCTGCTGTTTAACTCCAGCTGAACTTGGGACTTTGCACTTGACCTTGATTGTAACAGTTGGAAAGAACCAGCAAAGTTACAACTCCCGTCCTGTGCCAGTAAGCAACTGGCTCTTCCACTTGCATATCACATTGAATAATCTAAAATGTAACTAATAAAATGAGAAATTTGTCTGTTGGAGAATTCTTTCAAAGCAATGGGAGAATTCTGAGGTAGACACAGCACTGTCTACCAGTCCTGAAGAAGGGTCTCGGCCTGAAATGTCGACTGTTCATTCTTTTCCACAGACGCTGCCTGACAGGCTGAGTTCTTCCAGCATTTTGTGTGTTGTTTTAGACATAGCACCAGTTAGTGTTTGTCAGTTATTAGGGCACCACGGTAGTGTAGTGGTTAGTGCAATGCTAATGTAGCTCAGGGCGGCAATTCCGGCGCTGTTCTATAAAGAGTCTCTGTATGTTCTCCCCGTGGAGTGGGCGGGTTTTCCCCAGAGGCTTCAGTTTTCTCCGACAGTCCAAAGATGTACTGGGTAGGTTAATTCATCATCATCATTTTGTGCTGTGTCAGGTATGACATGGGTGATCATGGTCTATGACCATGATTGTTCCTGGAAAATTTTTCTTCAGAAGTGGTTTGCCATTGCCGCCTTCTGGGCAGTGTCTTTAAAATGACCCCAGCCATTATCAATACTCTTCAAGGATTCGAATCTCCACACCGCCACCCAAGTAGGTTAATTGGTCATTTTAAATTGTCCCATGGTTAGGTTAGGGTTAACTGGGTTCTTCTAAGGTTGCTGGGGTGGCACGGCATGAAGGACCAGAATGGCCTATATCACTACATCACTAAACATCTTCACTGGAGGCCTGCCCTGGCTTTAACGGACTCTATGTGCATGGGTGAGAGGGAGGAATGGGCTTGTTGTTTTATTTCCTTCTTGTTCTGCCAAGCATTGTGTGCATGTTATGTTAGCACTGGAGTGTGTGGTGATACTTGCAGGCTCTCCATAGCACATCCTCGGGTGTAGGTTGTTAACGCAAGTGACACGTTTCACTGTATGTTTTGATGTAGATTTTATAAATACATCAGAATCTTGAATATTGAGCTGCAAGTTTGTGCCCTGGTTCTGTGCAGCATTTAAAATGTTGAATTATTTAAGTTGCTGGCTTTTTGAAAAGAGTTTAAAGAGAAAACCAGTCTCTGCTCTCGGGAGCAAATGATGAATCAGCTTAATCAAAGATGAGCCAAGGAGTTCTCCCGGTGATCTCCCATGACTTGGCTGTGTGCAAATTAACTACCAACTTCATTATAT
Organism: Mobula hypostoma; assembly: GCF_963921235.1. Classification (NCBI taxonomy): domain Eukaryota; kingdom Metazoa; phylum Chordata; class Chondrichthyes; order Myliobatiformes; family Myliobatidae; genus Mobula; species Mobula hypostoma. The sequence goes on along the minus strand of NC_086098.1, from coordinate 170,589,184 downwards.
TACACCAATTCTAAGTTGTTTATTATACAGTAAATTTGGATGTTAAGATCGCTTAAAAATAACAATTATTTGGGATTTTCCTGTGTGTAGCACAAGCTTTTTCCTCTTAATATTCTTAGCATTTCTTATTCTTCTTAAGCCCATTATATCCTGACTGAGGCTGTGTGAAACCTACCCTGGATGGCTTGGGACCGTCCATCGCGGAGTTCTGAATATTTTAGAACATAGAATAGTACAGCACAGTACAGGCCCCTCGGCCCACAATGTTGTGCCGATTCTCAATCCCTGCCTCCCATATAACCCCCCACCTTAAATTCCTCCATATACCTGTCTAGTAGTCTCTTAAACTTCACTAGTGTATCTGCCTCCACCACTGACTCAGGCAGTGCATTCCACGCACCAACCACTCTCTGAGTAAAAAACCTTCCTCTAATATCCCCCTTGAACTTCCCACCCCTTACCTTAAAGCCATGTCCTCTTGTATTGAGCAGAGGTGCCTTGGGGAAGAGGTGCTGGCTATCCACTCTATCTATTCCTCTTAATATCTTGTACACCTCTATCATGTCTCCTCTCATCCTCCTCCTCTCCAAGGAGTAAAGCCCTAGCTCCCTTGATCTCTGATCATAATGCATACTCTCTAAACCAGGCAGCATCCTGGTAAATCTCCTCTGTACCCTTTCCAATGCTTCCACATCCTTCCTATAGTGTGGCGACCAGAACTGGACACAGTACTCCAAGTGTGGCCTCACCAAAGTTTTATAGAGCTGCATCATTACATCACAACTCTTAAAATCTATCCCTTGACTTATGAAAGCTAACACCCCATAAGCTTTCTTAACTACCCTATCTACCTGTGAGGCAACTTTCAGGGATCTGTGGACATGTACCCCCAGATCCCTCTGCTCCTCCACACTACCAAGTATCCTGCCATTTACTTTGTACTCTGCCTTGGAGTTTGTCCTTCCAAAGTGTACCACCTCACACTTCTCCGGGTTGAACTCCATCTGCCACTTCTCAGCCCACTTCTGCATCCTATCAATGTCTCTCTGCAATCTTCGACAATCCTCTACACTATCTACAACACCACCAACCTTTGTGTCGTCTGCAAACTTGCCAACCCACCCTTCTACCCCCACATCCAGGTTGTTAATAAAAATCACAAAAAGGTCCCAGAACAGATCCTTGTGGGACACCACAAGTCACAACCCTCCAATCTGAATGGACTCCCTGCACCACCACCCTCTGCCTTCTGCAGGCAAGCCAATTCTGAATCCACTTGGCCAAACTTCCCTGGATCCCATGCCTTCTGATTTTCTGAATAGGCCTACCATGTGGAACCTTGTCAAATGCCTTACTAAAATCCATGTAGATCACATCCACTGCACTACCCTCATCTATATGCCTGGTCACCTCCTCAAAGAACTCTATCAGGCTTGTTAGACACGATCTGCCTTCACAAAGCCATGCTGACTGTCCCTGATCAGACCATGGTTCTCTAAATGCCCATAGATCCTATCTCTAAGAATCTTTTCCAACAGCTTTCCCAGCACAGATGTAAGGCTCACTGGTCTATAATTACCTGGCCTATCCCTACTATCTTTTTTGAACAAGGGGACAACATTTGCCTCCCTCCAGTCCTCCAGTACCATTCCTATCTACAACGAGGACATAAAGATCCTAGCCAGAGGCTCAGCAATCTCTTCCCTTGCCTCGTGGAGCAGCCTGGGGAAAATTTGTGCGCATGCGCCGGTCGTGCATGCAGCCTGTTACAGTTGCTCCGTAATTTCTTACTTTTAAACTTTTTAACTTAGTTATTTGTTGTATTTTTTTTCACATGGTAACATGTTGAAGCTGCACCCTCTCTAACATGCTGGTGGAGAGAGTTTTACTTGTTTTTTTAGTGCTGGAGTTAGTTACATTTGGATGTGTCTCATTAGCGTGGCAGCCGGATGGCCCCATTGTGTATTCAAGGGACCAGTTGACTGCGCTCATGCCCGCTGGTTTAGCGAACAGAGCAGCAGACATCCCGGCTGAAATCTGGAGGAAAACACACGGAGGATGCAGAGGGGGATCAAAAAGGTGAGGGAAGAGGACCGGGTTGAGACAACAGAGGCTTATGGAGAAGAGGTTATAAGCCGTGTCTCCCCTCTCTCATCATGGGAAATGTGAGATCGCTGAGGAATAAAATCGACGAACTGACGGCGCTTGTCAGGAGTCAGAACATTTCGGGAGAGCAGTGTCATGTGCTTTATTGAGATGTGGCTGCACAAGGACATACCCGATCAAAGCGTTTCCATAGAGGGCTTCCAGACCGTTCGAGCTGACCGGAATTGCACTGAACGCTAAAAAGAGGGTGTTTAGAGATGGAAATAGGGAGGAGCTGAGGGCAATACAGAGGGACCTGAAAGCCAGGATCAGGGAGGCTAAAGACAGGTACAGGAGGAAGCTTGAGTGGAAACTCCAGCAGAACAACATGAGAGAGATCTGGAGGGGGATGAGGACCGTCACTGGGTTCCGGCAAACTAGCAACAGAGGAGCTGAGGGCAGTGTGGACAGGGCCAACGAACTTAACCTGTTCTTTAACAGATTTGACATTGTGACCCCTGCCCATCCCCCACATGAGCCATCTGTTGTCGGCCCCTCAACACATGTTCCACTCTCCCCTCCTACCCCTCCTCACAGTCCCCCACCCTGCTGTCATGACTATACCCCTTCCCCACACAAAACCACCATGGTGGGCTTCACAGCTGAAACATCTCAACCCAAGCAAGGCTGCAGGACCGGATGGTGTCAGTACCAGGGTGCTCAAAGCCTGTGCCCCTCAGCTATGTGGAATACTTCGCCATGTATTCAACCTGAGCCTGAGGCTCTGGAGGGTTCCTGTGCTGTGGAAGACGTCCTGCCTCGTCCCTGTGCTGAAGATGCCGCGCCCCAGCAGCCTCAATGACTACAGACCGGTGGCATTGACCTCCCACATCATGAAGACCCTGGAGAGATTTGTTCTGGAGCTGGTCAGGCCACACTTAGATCCCCTCCAGATTGCTACCAGCCCCGACTAGGAGTTGAGGATGCCATCTTCTACCTGCTGAACCGTGTCTACGCCCACCTGGACAAGCCAGCGAGCACTGTGAGGGTCATGTTTTTTGACTTCTCCAGTGCGTTCAACACCATCTGCCCTGCTCTGCTGGGGGAGAAGCTGACAGCGATGCAGGTGGATGTTCCCCTGGTGTCATGGATTCTTGATTACCTGACTGGCAGACCACAGTACGTGTGCTTGCAACACTGTGTGTCTGACAGAGTGATCAGCAGCACTGGGGCTCCACAGGGGACTGTCTTGTCTCCCTTCCTCTTCACCATTTACACCTCGGACTTCAACTACTGCACAGAGTCTTGTCATCTTCAGAAGTTTTCGGATGACTCTGCCATAGTTGGATGCATCAGCAAGGGAGATGAGGTTGAGTACAGGGCTACGGTAGGAAACTTTGTCACATGGTGTGAGTAGAATTATCTGCAGCTTTATGTGAAAAAGACTAAGGAGCTGGTGGTAGACCTGAGGAGAGCTAAGGTACCGGTGACCCCTGTTTCCATCCAGGGGGTCAGTGTGGTCATGGTGGAGGATTACAAATACCTGGGGATACGAATTGACAATAAACTGGACTGGTCAAAGAACTCTGAGGCTGTCTACAAGAAGGGTCAGAGCCGTCTCTATTTCCTGAGGAGACTGAGGTCCTTTAACATCTGCCGGATGATGCTGAGGATGTTCTACGAGTCTGTGGTGGCCAGTGCTATCATGTTTGCTGTTGTGTGCTGGGGCAGCAGGCTGAGGGTAGCAGACACCAACAAAATCAACAAACTTATTTGTAAGGCCAGTGATGTTGTGGGGATGGAACTGGACTCTCTGACGGTGGTATCTGAAAAGAGGATGCTATCTAAGTTGCATGCCATCTTGGTCAATGTCTCCCATCCACCACATAATGTACTGGGTGGGCACAGGAGTACATTCAGCCAGAGACTCATTCCACCGAGATGCAACACAGAGCGTCATAGGAAGTCATTCCTGCCTGTGGCCATCAAACTTTACAACTCCTCCCTTGGAGGGTCAGACACCCTGAGCCGATAGGCTGGTCCTGGACTTATTTCATAATTTACTGGCATAATTTACATACTACAATTTAACTGTTTATGGTTCTATTACTATTTATTATTTATGGTGCAACTGTAACGAAAACCAATTGCCCCCTGGGATCAATAAAGTATGACTATGACTATTCCATCAGGCCCCGGGGACTTATTGGTCCTAATGTATTTTAACAACTCCAACACCTCCTCTCCCTTAATATCAACATGCTCCTGAACATCAACCTCACTCATATTGTCCTCACCGTCATCAAGCTCCCTCTCATTGGTGAATACGGAAGAGAAGTATTCATTGAGGACCTCACTCACTTCCACAGCCTCCAGGCACATCTTCCCACCTTTATCTCTAATTGGTCCTACCTTCACTCCTGTCATCCTTTTGTTCTTCACATAATTGGAGAATGCCTTGGGGTTTTCCTTTACCCTACTTGCTGAGGCCTTCTCATGCCCCCTTCTTGCTCTTCTCAGCCCCTTCTGAAGCTCCTTTCTTGCTTCCCGATATTCCTCAATAGACCCATCTGATCCTTGCTTCCTAAACCTCATGTATGCTGCCTTCTTCCACCTGACTAGATTTTCCACCTCACTTGTCACCCATGGTTCCTTCACCCTACCATTCTTTATCTTCCTCACTGAGACAAATTTATCCCTAACATCCTGCAAGAGATCTCTAAACATCGACCACATGTCCATAGTACATTTCCCTGCAAAAACATCATCCCAATTCACAACCGCAAGTTCTAGCCTTATAGCCTCTTAATTTGCCCTTCCCCAATTAAAAATTTTCCTGTTCTGTCTGATTCTATCCTTTTCCATGATACTGCTAAAGGCCAGGGAGTGGTGGTCACTGTCCCCCAGATGCTCACCCACTGAGAGGTCTGTGACCTGACCTGGTTCATTACCTAGCACTAGATCTAGTATGGCATTCCCCCTAATCGGCCTGTCAACATACTGTGACAGGAATTCGTCTTGGACACACTTAACAAACTCTGCCCCATCTAAACCCTTGGAACTAATCAGGTGCCAATCAATATTAGGGAAGTTAAAGTCACCCATGATAACAGCCCTGTTATTTTTGCACCTTTCCAAAATCTGCCTCCCCATCTGCTCCTCTGTATCTCTGCTGCTACCAGGGGGCCTATAGAGTACCCCCAATAGAGTAACTGCTCCCTTCCTGTTCCTGACTTCCACCCATACGGATTCAAAAGAGGATCCTGCTACATTACCCACCCTTTCTCTAGCTGTAATAGTATCCCTGACCAGTAATCCCACCCCTCCTCCCCTTTTCCACCCTCTCTATCCCTTTTAAAGCACTGAAATCCAGGAATATTGAGAATCCATTCCTGCCCTGGTGCCAGCCAAGTCTCTGTAATGGCCACTACATCATAATTCCATGTATGTATCCAAGCTCTCAGTTCATCACCTTTGTTCCTGATGCTTCTTGCATTGAGGTACACACATTTCAGCCCTTCTGCCTTACTACCTTTACACCGTTTATTCTGCTTCTCTTTCCTCAAAGCCTCTCTGTATGTTAGATCTGGCTTTACTCCATGCACCTCTTTCACTGCTCTGTTGCTCCAGGTCCCATCCCCCTTGCAAATTAGTTTAAACCCTCCCGAACCATGCTAGCAAACCTACCTGCAAGGATATTGCTCCCCCTCGAGTTCAGGTGCAACCCATCCAATCTGTACAGGTCCCACCTTCCTCAGAAGAGATCCCCATGATCCAAAAATCTAAAACCCTGCTCCCTGCACCAACTCCTCAGCCACGCATTCAACTGCCATCTCCTCCAATTCTTACCATCACTATCACGTAGCATTGGCAGCAATCCTGAGAACGCCACCCTTGAGGTCCTGTTCTTCAGCCTTCTGCCTATTTCCCGAAACTCACACTTCAGGACTTCATCCCTCTTCCTGCCTAATTTTGCTTTTTTGGCGGGGTCAGATTTGCTGATTATTCAATAAATTCTGAAGATTATTCAGAAGTTAAGAATGAGGCATAAAACTGTTGCTTGTAATTTTTTTATTAAATGTTACAAGAGCAAAGAAGAACAAGGTGCATCAGGAGAACAAAGAAAAGACCAGACTAAAGAGTTGTCATGGTTGTCTCATACTCAGATTAGGGATAACAATTCCAGTGATAACAATTAACCTATAAAACAGCCAGATTCAAGTGGCGTGAAACCTGTGACTGAAAACTAAAAGCTTCTGGAAAAGAGGTTCCCACCCTGGGGTCCACAGACCCTCTGTGTAATGGTATTGGTCCATAATTCAGAAGCAACTGTATCATAATTACTAGAAACTTCACTGAATATTTACATGTATATCGGTAATTATATAAAAATAAAAACAAGCAAAAGAAAGTTAAACTACTTGAAAAATAACAATTCTGCACCCCAGTCTAACATTTCCCATCAAGATAGAGATTTCTGCATATGGTTCCATGTTCATTGGCTTTGAATTTTTCTGTAGTTATGGTGAATCAAGGGTACAGGAGGTTTTTTTCTGTGGAATTAAGTTGCTATCTAGCAAACAGGGATCTCGTGCAGTAGAAAGCCGCATCATGAATTCCCATAGTACTGCGAGTTTCAATTGACTTAATCAAATTGATTTTTCAACATGTTAGTTAGTAATTGTAGAAGTGAAATTGATTGCAACAATGGAAAGCTGGTGCTTACGATCTTCTATAAGGCCTGGATAGAGTGGACATGGAGAGGATGTTTCCAATAGTAGGAGAGTCTAGGATCTGAGAGCACAGCCTCAAAATAAAGGGACATCTCTTTAGAACAGAGAGGAGGAGGAAATTCTTTAGTCAACAGGTGGTGAATCTGTGGAATTCATTGCCACACAATTGTGGAGGCCAAGTTATTGAGTATATTTAAAGTGGAGGCTGATAGGTTCTTGATGAGTAAGGGCATCAGAGGTTATGGAGGGAGAAGGAAGGAAGGAGAAGATTTGAGAGGGAAATAACTTGGCCATGATTGAATGGTGGAGCAGATTGGATGGGTCAAGTAATCTAATTCTGCTTCGATGTCATATGATAGTGTTTATTTTTTATTCAAGCAAGATTTAACGATTTATCTAAAAGTGAGCTGAAATAAAATTTTTTCTTATTCTGCAGGCTATTTTCATGATTCCAACGAACCCACCACCAACATTCCGGAAACCAGAACTCTGGTCGGATGAGTTTACAGATTTTGTGAAGCAGTGTTTAGTTAAAAACCCAGAGCAAAGAGCTGCTGCTACACAGCTCCTACAGGTACGTGCAAATTGACTGTGACCGCGGCCACTAAAACGTGTAATCTGGGCAATGCATGTTCCACAGGCCACTCAGTACCTGAGGGTTAACTTAACCAGTACTGCAAACATCACGGCCTGAAACATGATACTCAACCAAATCCTGGTGTTGTACTAGTGGAATATGGTAATGCTAACAGGAATTATAATACTTATTGGATACTATTGATGTTACAACAGGAAATATGATGCTGTAAACCTCAGATAACTCCAGCACACTGGTGACATTGATGGTGATGGATTGGCAGATTTTAAAGACTATTGGTTCTTGTTCTATTAGTACTCAACGCTTTTATTTCACTTTTTAGTAGTATAATTTTCTTTTTCCCAGTTAACTCTGAAAAATCAAATCAAGTGAGATTCAAGGGTCCATGAAAAATATGCAAAAATCGTAAAGAACAATGACTAAACATGGAATGAGGGAGAGAGGGGAAACTGTGCTGTTCGTAGGAATGAGGGCACAGTATTACACTTATGAATCAAATAATATTATGGAAGCTTGTTGGTATGCAGGGAAATCTGTAGGTCAGGTGTTTGTAACCCAGGGACAGGGGTGTCCTAGAGGTTTTTGCTAAAGGATTGCTGGGTATAAGCAGGAGCTGCAGGAAGACAAAGTGAAGTTGTATAGGAATATGACTGAAGTATACTGGGTGACAGTAGAGATAAGGGGTGATCTTAGCCAGGACTGGACCCAGTAAGGACATGTACATCATGATCAATTATGATACCAGCTATATATTTTGTTCAGATAGTTTGTCATTTAACTTGGGATATGTTGGAGAGATATGTACCAGCTTACCCCTGCAAAGCTGCATTTGAATTGTATACAAGTCCTTTCTGTTACACTTGCTCAACGTTTTTGTAGAAAAGGAATTCTTTGTTGTGTCTGCTGGATCCAGGAAGAAGAAAACATGGTGTGACTGGTGTGACTAGATGTATAAACATGTAGATTGTACTCACTGTGGTTCTTAACCTAAGGGGCTTGGAATGCCACAGCATCCCCGCAACAGATTATTCACCTCACGTAGTGGTGACTGAAGTTTTATTTTGGAGAGGACAGGACCTGAGTTGAAGTGGAATATGAGGGAGTCAGAGACCACTGGGTTGAAAAGGCTCAATAGTGACATGACACTGGAAGGAGGGGAGAGAGGGAGATGGTTGTCCTCAAGTTGGGGAAGGAGACAGATGGCATTCTCCATGAGGTGAGAGCCGATGTCCTATGAATAGGGAGAGGAGAGAGATGGCATTCTCTCTCCCATGGGGGAGCTGGAGGAGGATAGAGACAAGATTCTCTGTGTGTCGGGAGAGGAGAGAGAGAGAGAGAGGCAGTGGTCTCACTTACGATCCCCACTACCATCTGAGTTGGAGAAGGAAAGATTGGACAGTTTTTGTGCACCAGGAGAAGAGAGGCAGTGGTCTCTCTCTCACACCTTCCCCTCCTCCCACCAACCAGGATGTAGGAGAAGAGAGATGACGGCCCTCTGAATTGGGAGGAAAAGTGCAGGAGAGTCTGTGGGTGTAAGGTCTCTTTATACACTTGGTGCTGTGTGAGAGACTCGCACTACCCACAGGACCGGTCGGTCTGTAGCAGACTGGAAATCAATCCATCCATGCACACTCAGCCAAAGGTTTCCTGAGGTTCTCTGGAAAAGGTCTGGGGTTCTGGGCGCACGTTTTGAGTTGGGGGTGGGATACAGCTGCCAGGATCTGGAGTAGGGAGAGAACAGCGAAAGGGACTCACAGGAAGAGGTCCTGAAGTGGAAGAGCAGGGGTGGGTGGGTGGCTTCGCTTCGGGGGAGAAGACAAACACCTGCAGGCATGGAGGGTGGAGTTGGTGGGAGGTGAGGGATGGAGAAATGCAGGAGAAGAGTACACATGAACAGAGAGAGAGAAACCAAGAAGGGGTGGGAGAAGGAGCTGAGAGGGAGGGGAAATCAAGGAAAAGCAGAAAGAGGCATCCGTCAGGATAGCTGGCACTTGATCTGTGCGCTGTTTTATGTGGTAAATCAAATGACTAGACATTCTGCAGATGCTGGAAATCCAGAGGAACGCACACAAAACACTGGAGGAACAGCAGATCGGGCAGTATCTATGGAGAGGAACAAACAATCAACATTTTGGGTTGAGATCCTTCATCAGGACTGGAAAGGGAGAGGGCAGAAGCCAGAAAAAGAAGGTGATAGGTGAGACCACGTGAGGGGGAAGGTTTGTGGGGCGGGGGGTGGGGGTGAAGTGAGATGGTGGAAGAAGTAAAGGGGTGAAGGAGGAGGAATTTAATAGGTGAGGACAGTGGACAGAAGAAAGGGAAGGAGGGAAACCAGAGGGAGGTGGTGGACAGGTGAGGAGAAGAGAAGGGTAACCAGAGTGGGGAATGGAAAAGTAAAGGAGGAGGGAAGGGAGAAGAAATTACTGGAAGTTAGAGAAATCGATATGCTAACTAGACTGAATATGAGGTGTTGCTTCTCCAACCTGGGTTGAGCCTCATCATGGCAGTAGAGGAAGACCATGGGCAAACATGTTAGAATGGTAACAGGAAAGGAAGGGTGACTGAGAGAGAATTGAATCACACTGGGTGCCAAGGGTTAAGAATGTGGACAAAATTTTGTGCCTGTGTCCATGATCAGAATACATGAGTAAGGATTCTGTCTAGTTCTCTCGGATCTTCATGCCTTTTCTGTCCGGATTGTGAGGTCAGTTGAGAATGCCCCTCCCTCTTTGCACTCCCATTGAAGAGAGGTGGAGTGAAAACAAGTCATCCTTGGTACCCCAGGGACTACCTGAGGAGGAGGAAGGAATGAAAATCACACTCCAGATTTCTGGCTGTTGCTGGAAACAACTGCCAGCGGTTAATTGCATGACCCTTTTGGGATATTGCAAACCAGTGTATGTGCCTTGCCAGACATATGGGTCTTGTCTTGCTGTTGAAAGTTTGCTCTGGTTACATTATGTAGCCAGTGGCTTGAATTCTAATCAAGTACTTGAGGAATCTGATATTACTGAGCAACATTTTGACCTCTAGAAATGAATCATTTGGACTGAAACGAATAGCAACAGATTAGACAAGCTTAACTGCGTTGTTATTGAACAACTTGCAGAAGTGGCCACTCCAGTATCGATCCAAAACAGCATGAAAGCAAATCTGTCTTTGATCTGATCTAACACCCTGTACACTGTCAGAAATAATCGATCTGAACCGGAGAAAAGATGTAGGTTTTTTGATGGTATAAGTTGGTTTTCTTAGTTCTTCAGAAGCAGTTTCTTTAAATGCGTCCTTCTGTATACTTACTGCTGTGGGCTGAACTGCAAAATAAAATAAAAATCATAGTCATAAGGAGATAGTAGTGGTGCGATCACTTGAGTTGAGTATGATCTCCTAAAGCCGGGGATTCTCACCCTGGGGTCCGTGGACCCCTTGCTCAATGGTTTTGGCCCATGGCAGAAAAATGGTTGGGAACGCCTATCCTAAAGGGTTGCATATTGGTGAGTCCTCAGATGGCTCTGGAGACCGATCCAGGATCCACATACAGTATTCTGGAGCAGTGTGGGCAAGAGTAAATAGTGGCTGTGGTTAGTGGTTGGGTCTTTTGGTTGTTCTGTCTCTCCTTTCACAGCGGAGGTCGTTCCATGTAATGCGGCTCCCTCTTGAACAGATAGGTTATTTATAAAGAAAACTAACAGCCAGTCATTACGGACTGCCTGAAGTCTGACCGCCAGTCACACATCGGTATCGGGGCACAGATGATTTTCAGCCCAACGGGCGGCTGCTTGAATTCGATAACATATGAAACTGATCGCACCGCTGGGGCCCTAGACGCGATCGGGGCGGAAACCTGTGTCAACCAACCTTCTGGAGTATTCAAAGACATTTTCAGCTTCTCCCTGTTACAGGCGAAAGTTCCCACTTGCTTCAAAAAGGCAATAATTATACCGGTGCCTAAGAATAATGTGAGCTGCCTTAATGACTATCGCCCTCCAGGTGTATCTATTGAGTGCAATGTCTTCCCAGTTTTTAGGTGTAATGTTGAATTTCTTCAGGCCGATTTTGATGTTATCTTTGAAGTGTTTCCTTTGCCCAGCAGGGGCTCACGGACCTTCCTTCAACTGGCAGTAAAATTCTGCTTGGGGAGACGTGACTTAGGCACCCGGGTGACCTCTCAGAGTTGGTGTTGCTTTATCACAGTGGAGATGCTGTTCACGTTGGCCTTCTCCAGCTGATTCTCAAAATATTTCATTAGGATCTTTGGTGGTATAGTTCCAGGTGGTCCGTGATTCAGCACCATACAGTGATGTAGGAAAGACAGTTGCTCTGTAGACTAAAAGTTTTGTTTGGACCTGTAGGATGCAGTCTTCAAAGACTCTTTTCCTTAATCTAGCATAGGTTTCATTACCACTACTCAGGCAGTGATTGATCTGAGTTGATACAGCACTGACATAGGCAGACTAAGTTCTATGTTTATCAGCCACTGATGTGCACCAGTCTGACATGAATTCCATTCATTTTACATTTCACCCATATTCTGATCAGCTTCTCTCAGATTCTGCCACTTGCCTATGTGCTGGGAGCATTTTACAGTAGCCGACCCACGTGTCTTCAAGATGAGCACCTGAGAGAAACCCACAGGTTAGCAGGGAAAATATGGAAACGCCACATATTCGGCATCACAGGTTAGGAGTGATTGGGTGAAAAAAAGCTTAAAAGATTAACTTTATTTCCCACGTGTCCTTCGAAACGTACAGTGAAATGCTTTTTTTTGGCATCAATATCCAGCACAATCCAAGGATATGCTGGGGGCATCCCACATGTGTCGTCGTGGTTTTGACGCCAACATAGCATACCCACAGCTCACTAACCCTAACCTGCACAACTTTGGAATATGGGATGAAACCGGAGTACCTGGAGGAAACTCGAGTGATCGTGGGTGAGAACTGAGCACTGATCTTTCAGTGGCTAGCGCTGTAAAGTGTTATTGTATCAGAATCAGTTTCTGGTGCAGTGAGACAGTGGCTCAGCTGGCTGTGCTACTCTGCTGCCGAATGCACCTGAACTGGATGGAGAATGTGAGAGGCTTGCCGTAAACCTTCAAACATCACTACATTCTGCTGTCTGGCCACTGGCAACTCTGCTAATAGCAGGATCTGAGTTCAACATGGTTGATGTATCCTTGTGTCAAGATTTCAGATTTACTTCCCGGTAAAAACAGTTTAAGGTCAGGAAAGGCTTCATATCTGCTCAAATATAAAGGCTTCGTATAAAGTGATTTGTAGACTAAAAGATTTTACAGTCACAGTACATGTGATAATAATAAACCAATTACCAGTTACCAGTTTTAAGAGGCCTATCAAATTACTCTGGCTTCTCCAGCAAAAGGACTAACAAGCTGTTCAAAGATTCGGAGTACACTTATTATCAAAGTGTGTACACAGAATACAACTCTGAGATTTGCCTTTCCACAGGCAGCCACAAAACAAAGAAACACCATGAAACCCGTTCAAGAAAACAAACAGCACCCAACGTACGAAAAAAGAACAAATTTCACAAACAACACATAGAATATTAAACATCACACTGAGAGTCCAGCAGTATTCAGTTTAGTTCAGTTTAAGGCCGCACTGCTAGCCGACTGCAGGCTGCACACAGAGCAGTTCTTCACTGAAGTGCCCCAATCTGTATTATTTGCCCCCATCAAACTGCTCAAAACTAGCAAAAAGTAACCAGAATCAAGAAATACCTGCGCCATGAACCTTGAAGTACCCCAAAGCAAGTCCACAGCATCGCCGATCAATCCTTGCAGCATGGAACCCAAGGCTCCTGCACTTTCCTCTGATAGCAGCTAGCGAGAGGAAGAGGAAAACTGGTCAGACGTGGGGAGATGATGCTTAAAAACCCATATGTCCTCTGCTCTTGTCCTCCTCAACTTCAACATCTTTCAACATCTCAGTCAGGAAAAAAAGCAATTGTCAAAACTAGGTCAAAGTCAAACCCAAACCCAAGTTTGTCATTGGCGTAGGTGCAATAAAAAGCTTGCTGACAGCAGCATCATCAACATATACATAGCATTCACAAAAACACGTTAATGATCAACACCCTGTTTTTTTTACTAGAAAACAATTAGATGAAAAAAATGAAGTCTGTTTTAATCCAAAGTGGTCATGGTGTTGCTAAAGTGCCGTGATCAGGGTTTTACTGGTTGGATCAAGAAATGAATGGTTGATGGGAAGTAACTGTTCCTGAAGCTGATGTGGGACTGCGGGTTTCCTCCCGAATGGTAACTGCGAGAAGATGACAAAGCCTGGATGCGGGGAGCTTTGATAATAGATGTTGCCTTTTCAAGGCAACACCTGTAAATACTACCAATGATGGAGAGGGATATATTGGGCTGAGAACACTATTCTCTCCAGCTTCTTGCTTTCCTGTGCATTCAAATTGCTCTACCAGATCACAAAGTAACCAGTTAACTGTATACCTGTAGAAATTTATTACTGTGTTCAGTGATAAGCTTAACCTCTTAAGAAAGTAAAGATGTTGGCGTGCCGTCCTTATGTTGCATCCATGTGCTAGGCCCAGGACATCGATAGAAGAGGAGGTTGTTGGTTTACCAGTTCTTTAGTTACATAAGTCTAGTAGTCATTTTGGATTGAAATGTCAGGCAGCAATACAGGACATGGAGTGTCTGAACAATTCAAGAAAGAGCACTGCTTAATTGGAGTAAGAAATAGCAGAAATGGTCAAATAGTATTGCTCCACCCTCCAGTAATGAAACACATTGCAAAAATTGATGCTCTGAATGATTTACCAATCAAGGACTGGGGGCTGCGTATGAAGGGAAATGATTTTCAGTTCTGGGAGAGATTATTGAGACAGAGGGGTAAGGCTGAGGAAGCAGTGATACAGCACTTTACATTCGAAACCTCCTGTCGCTGGGAGCTGAAATGGGTCAGTTCTCCGTCATCAGATTTCTGATTGTTCCAGGAACATTATCTCACTAATTTTGCTCTCTTTTTGCCCTACTTATTTATGTACATACATATATGTATGCTTGTACTCAGCATATGTATGTACATATATCTGCTACCTATCACACACGAGGTCGCGCTGACTATCCCTAATTAGTCCAAGTCTATCCAAATACACATAACTGGTCCCTTAGAATACCGTCCAATAACTTACCCACTACTGATGTCAGGCTCATCAGCCTATAGTTTCCTGGTTTATTTTTAGAGCCTTAAACAGCGGAGCCACATTGGCTATCGTCCAATCCTGTGGTACCTCACCTGTCGCTAAGGATGATTTAATTATCTCTGCTAGGGCCCCTGTGATTTCTGCACTTGTCTCCCACAAGGTCCAGAGAATACCCTGGGCATTTATCCACCTCAATTTGCCTTATCAAAGTATATATTTTACCATTATCAATGTATATATTTTATATACAACCTTGAGATTCATCTCCTTACAGGCAGCCACAAAACAAAGAAACTCAATTGTACCCATTTTTTAAAAAAAGTGTCAAATACCCAGTGTGCTGAAAAAAAAACGAATTGTGCAAACATTAAAGGTAAGCAATAACATTCAGAACCGAAGTTCACGAAAGTGAGTTCACTGCCAATCCAGGAACCCATTAGATGCAGGCCACAGCCACAGTTCAGCACCGAGATGATTAAACCTTGCAGAACAGCGAGCTGAACCCTAGCCCGTACCTCACCGTCAGGCCGACACCCTGACCTTTTGAATCTGGTCCAGCGCTTAAATCAGCCAAATGTCAGGTCATTCCTTGTTCTTGGACCTGGGCCCCACTCGCTCGATTCGGCCGGTACCTGACTTTTCCAATCTGGCCCGGCGCATAAGTTGGCTAAACAGCTGGTCGTTCCTTCCCCTCGGGACAAGGCCCCACCACCTCGACTCTGTGGCACTTCTCGGGAATGTTGGCAAACAGAAGTTGACACCAGGCCACGAGTGGTATTGAAGATGAGCTAAACGATACTCGGGTACCATTTAATGGTATGGTAGTGTAGTGGCTTGTGTAACATTTTACAGCACCAGTGATTTGGGGTTCAATTCCCACTGTGTCTGCAAGGAGTTTGTACGTTCTCTCCGCGACTGCATGGATTCCTCTAAGTCAGAGGTTCCTAACCTGTTTTATGCCATGGACCCCTAACATTAACCGAGAGGTCTGTGGACCCTAGGTTGGGAACTCCTGCTCTAAGTGCTCTGGCTTCCTCCCATTTCCCAAAATAAACATGGGTTAGCGTTTGTAAGTTGTGGGCACTGGAAGTGTGGTGATATTTGCAGGCTGCACCCAGCATATTCTTTGGTTGATGTCACAAAATATGTTTTCATGTATATGTGACAAAGAAAGCTAATCTTTAAAAAAAAACTTGAAAGGTTGTACGTTTGTGGGTAGATAGTATCGAAGAGTGCTTGCTTTCCAACAATATTCTGATTTTGTATTGAGATCTAATGTGGAACAAAAACATGAATTTGGGCTTTGTTACCTGAGCCGTGTCAACCAATCACACAGCAGATTGATGGATTTTTTTTTTTAGGTATTTCTTTTAAAAATTTTTCATTTTCCTTGTCATTTTTCAGCATCCATTCATTAAAGGTGCCAAACCTGTGTCAATCTTGCGGGACCTGATCAACGACATGATGGAAATTAAACTGAAGCACAAAGAGGCACAGCAGCGAGACATAGATCAGGATGATGACGAGAACTCGGTGGGTCTCTGCTTGCATGTTTCGGTTCGTCTTTCTTGTTCAAGTGCAGCCCTTGGAGGCCACTTTGACTCTGTGCAGCATACTTGCCTCTGGCTTGGGTTGTGTGTCAGGACTTCAGACTGTCACTCTGGAGGCTTGAGTTAGTTGGGTTTGCACCCACAATTAGCAATTACAGAGACAATCTAAGTAGATGTGAATCCTTTAATTGCTACTGATTTAATTTGAATTTGGGTGGGTTGGAGTTTTGTCGTACGGATTAATGTGAGGTATTGCAATTTACATGGAACAGAATATTACAGCACAATACAGGCCCTTCGGCCTATGATGTTCTGTCAAACTTTTAACCTATTCTTAAGTTCAATCCAGCCCTTCCCTCCTACATAGCCCTCCAGTTTTCTATCATCCATGTGCTTATCTAAGAGTCTCTGAAATGTCTTAAGTATCTGACTAAACCACCATCCCTGACAGCGAGTTCCATACACCCACTACTCTTTGCGTTTTTTAAAAAAAACCCTGATATCACCCCTACTTTTTCCTTCAATCACCTTAAATTATGCTCCTTATATTAGTCATTTCCACCTTGGAATAAAAGTCTGGCTGTTCACTCAGTCTATGCCTCTTATCATCTTGTTGCATGTCTATCACTTCACTTCTCATCCTCGTCCACTCCAAAGAGAAAAGCCCGAGCTGGCTCAACCTATCTATCCGGATAATTCTGGGAGATCAAACCTTAGTGCTGGACTTGTACAGTGAGTGGTAGGGCCTGGGGAGTGTTATGGAGCAGAGGGAGCTAGGAGTGCAATTGTATAGTTGACAGAAAGTGGTATCACAGATAGATAGGGCTTCATCAATCCTGGCACTAAATAGAGGAGCTCACCTACCACCCCACCACTTCCATGTCCAGCACATAATTCTCCGGAACTTCCACCTTCTCCAACAGGATCCCACCACCGACCACATCTTTCTCTCCCCCCGCTCCCCACTTTCTGCTTTTTGTAGGGATCGCTCCCTACGCGACTCACTTGGCCATTCATCCCTCCCCACTGATCTCCCTCCTGGCACTTATTCTTGCAAGTGGAAAAAGTGCTATACCTGCCCTACAGCACCTCCCTCACTACCATTCAGGGCCCCAAACAGTCTTTCCAGGTGAGGTGACACTTTGTCTGTGAGTCTGTTGGGGTCATCTACTGTGTCTGGTGCTCCTGGTGTGGCCTGCTGTATATTGGTGAGACCCGACGTAGTTTGGGAGACCACTTTGCTGAGTCCCTACGCTCTGTCCACCAGAAGAAGCAGGACCTACCAGTGGCCACCTATTTTAATTCCACTTCCTATTCCCATATGTCAATCCGTAGCCTCCTCCACTGTTGCAATGAGGTCACGCTCAGGTTGGAGGAACAGCATCTTAACATTCCGTCTGGGTAGCCTCCAACCTGATGGCATGAACATCAACTTCTCGAACTTCCAGTAATGGCCCACCCCCTCTCCTTCACCATTCCCCATCCCCTTTTCCCCCTCTCACCTTATCTTCTTGCATGCCCGTCGCCTCCCTCTGGTGCTCCTCCCCCCTTTTCTTTCTTCCATTGCCTTCTGTCCTCTCCTATCAAAATCCCTCTTCTCCAGCCCTGTATTTCTTTCACCAATCAACTTCCTGGCTCTTTACTTCAACCTCCCCCTCCCGGTTTCACCTATCACCTCGTGTTTCTCTCTTCTCTCCCTCCATCTTTAAAATCTACTCCTCATCTTTTTTTCTCCAGTTCCAAAAGGGTTTCAGCCTGAAATGTCGACTGTACTTTTTTCCTCCAGCGTTTTGTGCGTGTTTATAGGAGTCAGAAGTTATGTTGCAGATATATAGGACGTTGGTGAGGCTGTACTTGGGCGTATTGTTTAGTTTTCGTCACCCTGTTATAGGGAAGATGTTTTTAAACTAGGAAGAGTGCAGAAAAGATTACCAAGATTTTGCCTGGACCTGGGTTACTCAGTCCAGGACTTCATTTGCTGGAACAGGACGTAGAAAGATGACTTGATGGAAATCGATAAAATCATGAGGGGCATGGACAGGTGAAAGCACATCATCTTTTCCCAAGAGGGCATGGGTTTAAAGTCAGAGGCAAGAGATTTAAGAGGGACATCAGGAGTTACTTCTTTATGCAAAGGATGGTGTGTATTTGGAATGAGCTGCCAAAAATAGTAGTTGAGACATTTTAAATTAACAGGTTAACATTTTTAAAGTCACTTGGACGGGTACATTGATGGGAGAGGTTTAGAGGACTTTGGGCCAGTTGTAGCAGATGGGACTAGCCTGCTGGGCTACACAGTCAGTGAGGACAAGGGCTGAGAGTCTGCTTCCAAATTCACTAATCTGATATTCTTTGTCTACCTTCTAAAAGCATACAATGGTTATAGTCTTGTTACACAATTTACATGGGGAGAGTGAGTAACTACAATTTAATTTGGCAAACAGTCTGGGAGCTGAATGCCCTCTTCCTGTTCCAACATAATTATCGCTGACGTACTGTGAAACTTACAATCATCTACCGCTGGCTCTGTTTCAGTTCGATATGGGTAACTGAATCTGCCTATACTCAATCTTCCCATTCTCAATCTGTTGATGATTTTCCAGTTTTGTCGAAGACTTTTTATTATGAATCTCAGTATGTTAAGATCATAGCCATTTATTTCAACTATAAGGAATTTTCTTGGGGAGGCAAAGAGAGTGGGAAATAGAATTTCATCTTTTATGACAGCAGGATGTCTCAAAATACTTTACAGTCAGTGATAGCTCCATTATCATGTAATACGCCTGGGGGCAGCATGGTAGTGTAGTGGTTAGCGTAATGCTATTAAAGCTGTGGTTCTATCTGTAAGAAGCTTGTGCATTCTCCCTGTGACTGCATGGGTTCCCTCTGGGTGCTCTGGTTTCCCCCCACAGTCCGGTTGGTAGGTTAATTGGTCATTGTTAATTGTCTTGTGATTAGGCTGGGGTTAGATTGCTGGGTTGGTGGGCAGTGTGGCTCGTTGGGCCAGAAGGGCCTGTTCTATTGCTGTATCTCTAAATACAAAATAATCATATAACTTGTTTTAGTGTTACTGATTTGAGGGAAAATTCAGGACAGGATTCGATGAAAAACTCACTTATTTCTTCAAAGTTGTGATATCATAAAACTTTTCTATTTTACAATACTTAGTCTGACGGTAAATTTTTAGTTTTATCTCAACCTGTAGTTACCTGCCAAGCAACAGAAATGTTTCTAAATAAATGTCATTACAAGAGCAAGTATATATGCACTGCTTTGTTTTGGCTTGGTAAATGAGACTGATCAAAAAGATATCCAGAACTTGTAGCAATGGTCTCCTAGTTTAGTTATCAGGAGGCTCAGATCTTTTTTTCCCCTTCTTTTTCTTCCCCCACTTTTTTAAGCCATGGCATCAAATGTCCTTCGAATGCCCTGTGGTAGTTCCAGTCGAACGCGGTCATATTGACCCTGGGTCCAGAATGAAGTGCAATCTTCTGCTGAAAAGCAAAGTGACTCCTAGGGACTAGCCAACCTACTGTCACCAGTGCGCCCTGGACTTGGGAAATTTGGAGGGCTGTAGGGAGAGGAGGATTTAAGATGTTGATACTTCATGGAGGTTGGGGAAGCAGAAATATAAAACACAAGACTTTCTGCAAATTTTGGAAATCCAGAGCCACATGCAAGATGCTGGAGGAACTCAGCAAGTTAATCAGCATCTATGGAGAGGAATGAGCACTTGACATATCGGGCCAAGAGCCTTCATCAGAACTCATCGTGACCTGAAATGTCGATTGTTTATTCCCCTCCCTGGATGCTGCCTGACCTGCTGAGTTCCTCCAGCGTTTTGTGTGTGTTTCTCCAGAAATAAAAAATGCTGGAGATTAGAAACTAAATGATAACTTTGAGTACCAGGTTTAGGAGGGGTTACACGAGTTGGGAGGAAAACAGTAACTGCAGAATAAAGTGATACAGTTTCAGAGAGTGCGGTGCAGGCAGACAATAGGTGCAAAGTCATAATGAGGTAGATTATGAGGTTGAGTCCATTATCGTACTAGTGAACCATTTAATAGTCTTAAAACAGCAGGATAGAAACTGATCTTGGTCCTTCTGTAGTTGGGAAGGGAGGGAGGAAAGAACATCCAGGGTTATACCTGTACCTCCACTAGAGGAAATAGTTCATATCCGTTAAGCTATTGAATTAGATCGCCTTTAACTCTGCTCTATTCAAGGTAATGCAGACCCTCTGTGCAAACTGTTCTCACTTTAATTCTTCAGTGTCTGGCGTTGTTCTGCTGGTTGTGTGCTGTATCCCTCCCAAAGGCATCATGCGCTAACATGGTGCTATGTGTTCTCAGAACTGAAGCCATTCACCTGATATGGTCCTACCAAACCTTTAGATTACCCAGATTGTTTCTCTTGAGCATCTGTCACTTTTGACTCTTCTGGTTTGCAGCTTCTTATTGGGTTTGTAATCCTTTTTTTCCATTTAGAAACCAATGTATAGAAAATTTGTGTTACTGAATAGAAATAGACATAAGATGGAGGTGAGGTGTGTGTGTGCTTGAAGTGTCCTTTTTGAGGTTTTGCAAAGAGCTTTGTTTTTAATAGAAAAATTGCATGCTTGTTTCTTTTTTTGAAGACAGGAAACGGCTTAAATCTTTGAATTTTTCTGGTGATTTCTAATCAAAACATGGAACATTTCTAAAGTTCATTTCTTTTTACAGTGGAGGAACTGTTACAGAGCTGTACGCAGCTATTCAACTGTCCGTTTTGGGTGTAGTTGTCTGGTTTGCTTTGGCTACGTGTGTGTGTGATGCGTGTGCATGCACTCTCAGATGCGTATGCGGCATGTTTTTACTCATGTTCACACAAGTGATGACTTTATTATGCGTAGATTTGTGTACTGCTCACATGCATATGGTGTGTTTTTATGTGTGTGCACTTGCGTGCATGTGTGTGCCAGCTCGGCGCAAACAATTTGCGTGTTTTCATGCACTCGCACAATCAAGCTTAACGTTCAGTACTCCCTTACTGGTTATAGACAGTAAATAAAATCCCCAATCTACTCTGCCTCAGGCTTACTATATTTACCCCATCATCCTGATTCAGGTCTTGGCCTGAAATATCAACCAGCCCTTCACTTCCACAGACGCTGCTTGACCCGCCGAGTTTCTCCAGCAATTTGCTTTCTCTCCATCATCCAAAATTATATTTATTTGTTAGAAGACACTCACATTTTACGAACAACTTCTTCCCCTCTGCTGGCAAATTTCTGAGCAGACAATGAACCCACGAACAATACCTAACTTTTTTCACAATTTATTGTAGCTTATAGTATACACTCAGTGGC
Source organism: Mobula hypostoma (assembly GCF_963921235.1). Taxonomy (NCBI): domain Eukaryota; kingdom Metazoa; phylum Chordata; class Chondrichthyes; order Myliobatiformes; family Myliobatidae; genus Mobula; species Mobula hypostoma. The sequence goes on along the minus strand of NC_086098.1, from coordinate 170,567,677 downwards.
CATTTCATTAGGTACACCTGTACACCTCTTAATGCAAATCAAGTCAAGTCACTTTTTATTGTCATTTGGACCATAACTGCTGATACAGTACACAGTAAAAACGAGACAATGTTTTTCAGGATCATGGTGCTACATGAACAATACAAAAACTACGCTGAACTACGTAAAACAACACAAAACTACACTAGACTACAGACCTACCCAGGACTGCATAAAGTGCACAAAACAGTGCAGGCATTACAATAAATAATAAACAAGACAATAGGCACAGTAGAGGGCAGTAGGTTGATGTCAGTCCAGGCTCTGGGTATTGAGGAGCCTGAAGGCTTGGGGGAAGAAACTGTTACATAGTCTGGTCGTGAGAGCCCGAATGCTTCGGTGCCTTTTGCCAGATGGCAGGAGGGAGAAGAGTTTGTATGAGGGGTGCGTGGAGTCCTTCATAATGCTGTTTGCTTTACGGATGCAGCGTGTGGTGTAAATGTCTGTAATGGCGGGAAGGGAGCTAATCAGCGAATCATGTGGCAGCAGTTCATTGCATTAAAAAATGCAGATATGGTCAACAGGTTCAGTCCAAACATCAGAATAGTGTAGGAATGTGATTTAAGTGACTTTGACCATGGAATGATTGTTGGTGCCAGATGTGGTGGTTTGAGTATCTCAGAAACTGCTGATCTCCTGGGATTTTCATGCACAACAGTCTCTAGAACAGAGGCTCTGAACCTTCTTCATGCCATCGACCAATGCAAGGGATCCGTGGGCCCCAGTTAGGAACCTCAACTCCAGAGTTTACAGAGAATGGTGTGGAAAAAAAGTATCCAGTGAGCACCAGTTCTGTGAATGAGAACACCTTGTAAATGAGAGAGATCAGAGGAGACTGGGCAGACTGGTTCAAGAGGGTAAAATGAGATTATGGAATAAGATTAGCTACATCAAAACATCCAGTGAAATATCATCTGGAGGCATTGTCTGAACTGATTCAGTGTATTTACTGTATTATTTTTCAAATGTGGATGTTATTTATGTACTTTGACACTGCATAATGTCCTCATCCCTGTTACTGTTTTATGCTATTAACAACAATATTCACTGCTTACTGCCTGTTACACCACTGGCATTTAGGGCAGCAATAAATGTCGGCCATTTCTATCTATTTAGAAGGATTCTTCATTGCTGTTTCCGTAATAATCATTTATTTTGACCAGTCAGGGTTGTTAGCCCTGAGCTGAACCCCAGAACCTGGAGAAATGGTGGTCCACTCTTAGTTTGGCCTCTAACCTTTGACCTCTTTGGCCTGAGTGACCCTACCAAGAGCCAAAGCACGAGGCCCGACTCCAGCCAACATAGTGCCCTGGGTCATTGAGGCACACAAGCCTGCAAATTCTATGACAGGGTTGTGGTCCTCTTGGAGGATTGGTATTAACTATTACATGATAAAAGGCACATTGGCTTTGAACGTTACTGCTCAGTGAGAAACCCTTCAACCATTGACCCCATGCTGATTCTTTGAAAAAAAGTGTATGCATAAAATGGATTGCCAGCCTCTTCTCCTTTTTCTTTAAATTGCTTGTTTAATTCCCTTTTGAAATTTCATTTAATATGCTCCCTCTGCCTTTTCAGTCATTGTGTTCTGGATCAGAGCAACTCTCTGTTAAAACAGTTCCTCTCATTCTGAGTTATTTACCGCTGCTCTGCACCCTCTGGCTACCAAACTCCTGCCAGGAAGAACAGTTTATCCACCTTCAAGATTTGAGCACCTATTAAATCTTCCGTTAACAATATCTTCTGTAAAGCTATCTACTCAGACTTTCTGCATCTCCTCACATCAAGGATCAGTTTTATGGTCCATATATATTTACACGTATTAGGAACTTGCTGTGGTGTATTGGTTTGCCTTACAGGCGCGTTGCTCTGCCTGTACACTCTATATATGAAGATTTTGATGGGAATGGAACTTCATTTGTATTGTACCACCTCTGTGACCCAGTGGGAAACTTCAAATTTGTTTCTCATTGCCAGGAGCCCGTCTGTTCAACAGTTTGTAGTAGCACACACAAAATACTGGAGGAACTCAGCAGGTCGGGCAGCGTCTATGGAAAGGAATAAAGGGCCGATGTTTCAGGCCAAGACCCTTCATCAGGACAGCTTGACCTGCTGAGTTTCTCCAGCATGTTGTGTGTGTTACTCACACACACATTGTGATTTCCAATATCTGTGGAATCTCCAGGTTCAAGGGTATTGTTATCTGACTGTACATACATACTGTACATATTGTTATCTGACTGTACATACAGACTGCATCCACAATACATTTAGCACATACAGCACGTAAAAAACAAAATATTCACTCAAATAAGCTAATAATATATAATTCAGAATGCACATACAGGGTGCAATACAGGTAAACAGTAAACAGCTTGCTGTCCCAGTGATGAGACGTTGGTGGTGGCAGGGTATTCATTAGTCTCGCAGCCTGAGGGAAGAAGCTGTTACCCAGTCTGGCAGTCCTGGTCCTGATGCGGCATTTGCCATTAAGGACCCCTGTCACCCAGGGCATACCCTCTTCTCTTTGCTGCCATCAGGGAGGAGCTACAGGAGCCTGAAGGCACACTTCATGATTCAGAAATAGCTTCTTCCCCTCTGCCATTTTTCTGAATGGACGTTGAACCAATAAACACTACATGACTTTTTTTTCATAAACACTACATCACACACATGCACTTTAATTTAGATTTAAAAATTTTTTAAATTATGTATTGCAATGTACGGCTGCCACATAACAACAAATTTCATGACCTACGCTGGTGATATTAAAGCTGATTCTGATTCCTTCCTGACGGTACTGAGTCTAAGAGAATGTGGGATGGGTGGTAGGGATCCTCCACGATGGTTCTGGCCCTTCATCTGCAGTGCTCCCAGTGAAGGTGACAAACAACGGGGAGGGAAATTATGATTGAATTCGAAGGTCAGAAGGTTGCTGTCCTTCCACTGTTTAATTGTCGTTGAATAATTTTTGCAGGAAGAGGAAGACAGTGATTCGGGCACCATGGTGAGAGCAAGTGCTGACGACACAGGGACCATGAGGGCTGCCAGCACGATGAGTGACGGTGCGCGGACAATGATCGAGCACGAGAGTGCTACTCTAGACTCTCAGATGGGGACCATGGTGATCAACAGTGAAGACAGTGAAGTGGACGGAACGATGAAACGTAAGACAGCAAACTGTTTCTAATTGGGTTTATAGTCTGAATGCTGCTAATTTAAAACCTTATGAATCTTCTGCATCGCCAGAACACTTGCATGCTCTTTTAGAGGCAAAGCAAAATACAGCATGCCTGGGTAGTGGCATGCTACCATAATGGTTAGTGTAACACTTGCCGCTACTGTCTGTAAATGGTTTGAATGTTCTCCCTGTAATCACGTAGCTATACTCTGGGCGCTCCTGTTTCCTCCCACGTTCCAAAGACGGACAGGTTAGTAGGTTAGTTGGCCACATGGGTGTAACCAGATGGCATGAACCCATTGGGCCATCAGGTCCTGTTACCACGCTGTATCTCCAAATAAATAAAATTCAAAGCATGGAAACAAGTCCTTTGCTGAACTGGACCATGACAACCAAGATGCCGATCTCAGCTAGTTTTCCTGTGTTTGGTCCATATTCCTCTAAACCTTACATATCCATATAGCTGTCAAAGAACCTTTTAACTGTTGTCAGTACGCTCGCCTCAACAATTTCCTCTGGCAGCTCATTCCAAAAACTGACCACTCTCTAAAGTGGAAAATATTGCCCCTCATATCCCTTCTAAATCCATCCCTACTCGCCTCTGGTTTTAGACCCCACAACCCTGGAAAAACACCACTGCAAATTCATCATTTTGTATACCTATGTAAGATCAGCCCTTATTCTCTTATGGCCTATGGGAAAAAAAAAGTTTCAATTTCTCTCCGTAATTCAGAATCTTGAGTCCTAGCAACGTCCTCATAAATCTTTTCTGGACTCTTTCTAGCTTAATGGCATCTTTCCCAATCTCAGAGTGACCAAAACTGAATACAGTAGTTGTGTTGCTTGAATTTCCAGCATCTGCAGAATTCCTGTTGTTTACAGTAGTTCAAAAGTGGCCTCACCATATCTTGTCCAACTACTTGTGGACCATAAATTTTTTTTAATTGTATTCCACTATCATGAAACGGTATCAGTTATGGCATGGTGACTGAACTTGAATTCCAGCTTCCTCTTTGGAAACTTGATCACGAAACCTCAATCGACGTGTAGAATTTTAGGACAGTGAGCTTCAAAGGGCTTGGCTCCGCTCTCCTTCAAAAGTATTGTTGTGGCTCTGTGCTCTCAAGTGCAGCCAGGGTTCCTTTAATGCCTTGATGCAGTTAACTTCCTCAGGTGAACATGGACTTATTGTCACATGTTAGCAGGATACAACTCAAGGCCTGCCATCCAGACAGAACATTCCATACATAAGTACATCAAAGTTCAAAGTAAATTTTATTATCAAAGTGCATATATGTCACCATGTCCAACCCTGAGATTCATTTATTGTGGGCATACTGAATAAATCTATGGAATAATAACTATAACAGAATCAATGACTGACCAACTGGGGCGTTCAACCAGAGTACAGAAGATAACACACTGTGCAAGTACAAAAAAGAGGAAATGATAATTAGCAATAAATATTGAGAACATGAGATGAAGTGTCCTTGAAAGTGAGTCCATAGGTTGTGGGAAGATTTCACTGATGGGGTAAGTGAAGTTGAGTGAAGTTATCCCCTTTGCTTCAAGAGCCTGATGGATGAGGGGTGATAACTGTGCCTGAACCTGGTGTGTGAGTCCTGAGGCTCCTGTACCTCCTTCCTGATGGCAGCAGCAAGAAGGGAGGATGAGCTGGGATGGTGGGGGTCCCAGATGATGGATGCAGCTTTCCTGCGATAGTGTTTCATGCATATGTGCTCAGTGGTGGGGAGGGTTTTACTCGTGATGAACGACTGGGCCATATCCACTACTTTCTGTAGGGTTTTCTGTTGAAGGGCGTTGGTGTTTCTATAGCAGGCTGTGATGCAGCCAGTCAGTATACTCTCCACTACACATTGATAGAGGTACAAGGAGATACAAAAGGAAACAGAATAATAATGGAATATAGGTGATTGAGTTAGTGTTAGAGGAAGTGCAGTGCAGGCCAACAGTAATACACAAGGGCCGCAATGGGCTAAAATCATAAATCGAGTTCACCTTTATTGTACAAGATGTTCATTTAAAAGTGGGATTCGAAGCTGTCCTTCAGATTGGACTCATAAGCCACTTGAGAGCCCATAAATAGATCAACAGAACGAAGACCATCATCCTTGACCTCGAGGGATAGCCACGACAACGATATGTTCTCCAGCTTTTATTTCTCCTGCCTGTTGGGAGGGGGGAGAAGAGAGAATGTGTGGGGTGGGAGAACTCCTTTATTATGCTTTCCTCTTTCCTGAGGTACCGAGAAGTGTAGACAGCATCCCTGAAGAGAAGGCTGCGTTCACAACTCTGTAATTACTTGTGCCCTACCAAGCTGTGATGCATTAGGATAGAATGCTATCTATAGTGCATCTGAAAAATTTGCCAAGGGTCGTTGAAGACCTGATAAATTTCCTTAACCTTCTGAGCAGCTTTCTTTGCCACAGTGTCTACATGGCTGCATTAGGTCAACTTTCTGGTGATATATACACCTGGGGCTTGAAGTTTTCAGCCATCTCCCTCTCAGCACCATTGATAAAGACAGGGTGGTGGTGGGAGGTTGGAGTATACTCCTCCCTGTTTCAGTGATCAGCTCTTTTGTCTTGCTGACATTGAGAGATTGTTCTCTTGACACCATGCAACCAAGCTCCCCCTTCCGCACCTGCCTCTCAACTTTGCCCTCTCACCTCGCCCTCCTCAAGAATTCCTTACTTGAAAGATCAATTGCCATTCACAAAACAGGTGTGAAAAGTCAATAAACACACAAAAGTTGCTGGTGAACGCAGCAGGCCAGGCAGCACCTATAGGAAAAGGTACTGTCGACGTGGTGTGTAAAGGGGTGGGTTAGTGGCTGGAGGTGTTGATCAGCCTTACTGTTTGGGAAACGACTGTTTTTGAGTCTGGTGGTCCTGGTGTGGATGCTGTGTAGCCTCCTCCCTGATGGGATAAGACAAACAGTCCATGAGCAGGGTGGTGGGATCCTTCATGTTATCAGTGGCCCTTTTCTGGCAACTTGTAGCCTTGACACAATTTGCACAGTACTTGAGCAATGCCAAACTTTGGACCTGGTCATCTAGAGTGCTGTGCTTTCAAGATGAGAAAAAGAATTCATTCCTAATGCCTTTTGCAGCCTCTGGGCATCCCAGAGCACTTTGCAGTCAAATCTCTGAAGAAAAGATGCTTTGTAGGCAATACAGCAGAAAAGTTCTTACGATGACTGTTTGCTTTGTTTAGGTCACATTAACTAAATTATACTTAGCAGAGTTCTGGGGCTAGTGCTCTGGTTTCTTTCTGTTCTTGTGCCATGAAATTGTAGACACCCATCCAAAAAAGCAGATGAGAAGTAGTTTTCGTATTTACCAGCGCCTCTGACAATGCAGCACTCTTTCAGTGCTGTAGTAATTTTTTTATATATAAATATAAACATGATGGGATCTCTTTGGCTCAGAACAGAAAATATTGCCTTTAGATTCTGGCTTATGAGAATGAGTTAATGTATGAAATGTGGTTTGGTGTGGCCAATCATTTTGTCATCCTAATCTAAGACTAATGAAATTCCACGGTGTATGTTTGGCAACCGATGTTCCCTCCAATTTGTAACAACCAGTGAGCGCAGAAATCTTCTGCTGTGCAATTTTTGCCCCTTTGACAACAACATGTATGCACTGAATTTTATATATAAGAGACATTCATTTTAACAGCTAACAAAACACTGACAGCAAGAATTTTGATCTCCTGTGGGTTTGATCATTTTCACTCTCGTTCATCTACACTCTCACCAAACATACTCAGCAGGGCTGTAGAGGGAAATGAAGGATTTTTTCACTGGAGCTTTTGCACATATCTATATGTGATTTACTTGCTAAATAACACTTTTTAAACTTTTCAAATATCACTTCATTTGCAAATTCTCCAGCAACTTTGCATCGCGACAATACACGCAGATAACACTAGTTTCTGTATTGTACGTCAATATTTCTTGCAGCTGCACATTCCTGACCTCATGAGCTTTCAGTGTAGCAGTTTCTACTGTTTCATTAAGACATTCTGCTTTAAATGAACTAGCAGTTCTTCTGCGTTTCATGCCTTTAGAATTTGACATAGTGAATCAATAATTTCTTCAATAAAAACAGTGTAAATAAGCCATTTCAAAAATCTGCGGACAAATCATCGCAAACTCCACGTTGTCAACACCGTCCGCATTAGAAACCATAAAGGGAAATGTGATTGTGTAATATACTTAACAACGAGGTAGAGGGTGACAGCCTTTTGTGTGCAGTTTAAGTTCCTTTGTGGGCTAGTATTAAAAGATGTGTGTGCTTACACTTGCACATGCCTTAGAGGGGACATTGCTGGCTACTGAAAGTTGACCTTGGCAAACAATTAAAGTTCTCTGATTTCATTGCGTCTCATCTTCACTGGGGCCTTAAATTGTCATTTTTGTCAGAAACTTTGAAGCAGGTGGTCAGGGTAGAACTGACAGTTGCTCGGGAAGACTGGATTGACGAGGGGTTTGAGCATAAGAAAGCCAAGTACCAGGAGCTGGTAGAGCAGGGATGGAGGGCACAGTGAAAGCCCCATAGATATGGGGTGTAGAGGTGTTGCTGGGTGCTCGCTGTGCCAAACCTAGTCTCCTCTCGGCTGCAAAGAAAAGAGCTATCGGGGCCATCACAGAGGTTATGGATGAAGAGGCGTGACCCATGGACCACTGCTGCTGGGACAGAAGCCGGGGCCTGATCAACCCTGGCTGGGTTGCTTTGGCGAGGGTGTCTGATGTTGAAACACCCGATGACCCTAGGTTACATCACTGATGATGTGTCCCAGCGCATCCTAGGATATATCTCAGCACCATAGAGCATAACAGTACAGCACAGGCCCTTTGGCCCACAAAGTCATACTGACCTTTTAACATACTCCAAGACCAATCTAACCCTTCCTTCTGACATAGCCCTCCATTTTTCTATCATCCATGTGCCTATCTTATCTGTTAGTATGGCATGGTAGTCTAGTCCTTAGCACAACGCTTTACAGTGCAGGTGACCTGGGTTCAATTCCTGCCATTGTCTGTAAGGAGTTTGCATGTTCTCCCCATGACCCTGTGGGTCTCCTTCGGGTGCTCCGGTTTCCTCACACCGTCCAAAGACATACCGAGGGTTGGTAGGTTAGTTGATCATTGTAAATTGTCCTGTGATTAGGCAAGGATTAAATTGGGTCAAACGTGGCTCAAAGGGCCAGAAGGGCCTATTCCTATTCAGTAAATAAATAAATCTTCAGGAGTCCTGAAGAAGGGTCTTGGCCTGAAATGTCAACTATCTCCATAGATGTTGCATGACCTGCTGAGTTCCTCCATCATTTTGTGTGTGTTGCTTTGGATTTCCAACATCTGCAGACTTTCTTGTGTTTATTAATAAAACAAAGAGTTTCTTTAATGTTCCCAATTTATCTGCCTCTGCCACCCCCCATACTTGCCACCAATCACCTTAAAATGATGTCCTTGCATATTAGCCAATGCCTCCCTGGGGAAAAAGGCACTGGCTGTGCACTCTACCTGATATATTTATCTGATATTAGTGCAGACAGATCTATAGAGGATTATTTGTGTTCTTTTGTTATCAGATAAATATTTAATGAGTCTCTAAAGTAGTGTTCATCTAATAGGCTGTATTTCACCTTGTTAAATGTCTATTTTATGTTGGAAGTTAGAACTTTTGTAGGTGAAGTTTGATCTTGCTTTCATATTTCTTTAATATGAAAATGAACTGGGAACAAAATTAATAAAACTTTTTAATCAAATAAAATCTCTCAAGGCACTTTATGGGAGTAACTATCAATTGAATTTTAAGTTAACTGAATGATATTTAATATTTTCCTATCCCCACAGAATATAAATGTAGTGACTCATGCCACATAATAATGATTGATGGCAGCAGTCTGGTGCTGCTGCTTATCGCAAGGCGACAGCAAGGTTGGTGGGAGAAAGTTTTGTTAAGATTGTGGGTTAAAAGGTCAGCACAACATCAGAGATGTTCATTGTAAGACCAAGGTGCACAAAGTACTGGAGGAGCTCAGCAGGTGAGGCAGCATCTATGGAAAGGGATAAACAGTCAACATTTCAGGTTATAAGACCATAAGGCATAGGAGCAGAATTAGGCCATTCAGCCTATCGAGTCTGCGGCGCCATTCCATCATGGCCGATTTATAATCCCTCTCAACCTCATTCCCCTGCCTTCTCGTCGTAACCTTTGACACCCTGACTAATGAAGAACCATTCTCGTGGATATTTTGTGAAATTTGTTCTGTATCATCAGTACAGCGCAAGACATAAAAAAGTGACAAAGTTACAATAAATAGTGCAAAAGAGGGACAGTGAGATAGTGTTTATAGGTTTATTGAGCATTCAGGAATCTGATGGCTGAGGGAAAGAAGCTGTTCATAAAATATTGTGTGGATTATCAGGTTCCTGTACCTACTCCCTGATGGTAGTAATGAGAAGAGGGTACGTCCCGCTGATGAGGTTCTTTAATGGATGCTACCTTCTTGAGACAACAGCCACAACAGACGCTGCTCTAACACAGAGTGAAGCTAGACTTTCCAGGCGCAGATCCATGGTCTTGTGAGACTAACAGATGCCACCACATACCTACTCCCTGATGGTAGTAATGAGAAGAGGGTACGTCCCGCTGATGAGGTTCTTTAATGGATGCTTCCTTCTTGAGACAATGCCTTTTGAAGATGTCCTAGATGGTTGAGATGGTTTTGCTCATGATGGAGCTACCTGAGTCTACAACCCTCTGAGCCTCTTTTAATCCTGTGCCTTGGAGCCTCCATATCAGTGATGCATCCGATTACTGTAAACTGTCCCATGATTATAAAGGCATCCGTTAGTCTTGCGAGACCATGAATCTTCACTCTCCAGGGCGCAGGCCTGGGCAAGGTTGTATGGAAGACTGGCAGTTGCCCATGCTGCAAGTCTCCCCTCTCCACGACACCGATGTTGTTCAAGGGAAGGGCAAGGGCCAATACAGCTTGGCACCAGTGTCGTCACAGAGCACTGTGTGATTAAGTGCCTTGCTCAAGGACACAACACGTTCCCTCGGCTGGGGCTCGAACTCAGGACCTTCAGATCGCTAGTCGAATGCCTTAACCACTCGACCACATGCCCACACTGTCCCATGATTAGGTTAGGGTTAAATCGGGATTCACTGGGCAGTGCTGCTCGAAAGGCCAGAAGGATTCTGTGCGGTCTCAATAAATAAATAAATAAATAAATAAATAACACTCAGAGCACAGAGTAGGCAAAGGAATATAGAGAGAAAAAAAGAGTACTGACTTCACTGGAACTAGGAAAAGTTAAGAGAATCAATCAGGTTTATTATCACTGACATATGTTGTGAAATTTGTTTTGTGACAGCAGGACAGTGCAATAAAGAATCTACTGTATTACAATAAGAAATATGTATATAAATAATTAAATGGGTAGTGCAGAATAGAGCAAAACTGGTGAAATAGTGTTCATGGGTTCAGAAATCTGATGGCGGAGTGGAAGAAGCTACTCCTAAAACGTTGGCTGTGTGTCTTCAGATTTGCAAGCAAAAAATAAAATCAGAGAAAATGGGTGATAACAATGGGTAAAATAGTTTAATATTGTCACCTGTACCAAGGTGTAGTGGAAAATTTTGTTTTGCATACTGTTCATACAGATAATAAGGTGAAACATTCAGAATAAAGCATTGCGACAGAGAAAGTGCAGTGCAGGTAATAAGGTGTAAGGTCATAAGGAGGTCAAGAGTCCATCGTGTCATAGTAGAGAACTGCTCCATAGTCTTAAAGCATTGGTATAGAAGTTGTCCTTTTGCCTGGTGGTAGGTGCTTTCAGGAAACAGGATCAGAGGAACTAAATGTGATGATCCCAGATAGGAAAAAATACTGGTGTGAGATCAGGAAGATGGATCCAGAATCTTTTTCAGTAATACTCTTACTTCGGAACTAAGCAAACAACTTTAAATAACTTCCTCCTCTGGTTTTCTTACCTTAGTTTTAAGTTAAGCTAATTACTTTGTCTTTTCATGTGAATTGTGCTCTGATGGTCAAGAAGCCTTTTTAGACCACAAGATGGCAGCAGATGTCATTGCTAAGTTTAAAAGATTTCAACGATCAGCTTAAATATGGTACATTGAAATATACTGCTAGATGTGTTGTTTGCTTCAACAACCAACACAATCCGAGTTGTCGGGGAAGCCTGCACATACTGTATAATTAATTTTATTTACCTCTTGATGCTGACTTTCAAACCTGTTATATGTCAATGCTTCTCCGTTTCCCTCTCTTCATTATCACCTGTTTCATTTGTTGCTTATTTGTCCAGAGTGATGACCTTCACATGCCTTGCATCCAACTTCCCCAGTACATTTCCTCACTGGCCTTCCCAGCCGTATTGTGTACAGTTCATCCAGATCCTGCCCACTAATACAGCGCAGGTACACAGGTTCTTCTGCCGAAACAGCCCATGCTGACCATAGCGCCCACCCAGCTGACCACAAAACATCTTTACAGCTCATCTTCGGTAATTTTTTTATTTGCACAGTTTGTCTTTTGCACGTTGGCTGTCAGTCTTTGTATATGGTGTTTCATCATTTCTACTGTTTTTTATTTATTTTCCTTGTAAAATCCTACAAGAGCACGAATCTCAGGATAGTACTTTCCCACCAGCACAACAGTTGCATAATAACATATTACCTGTACTTGTGCCGATTTGCAAATACTGTATATGGTTCCAACATAATAGCTTGGCACAGACTAGAAGGGCCAAAGGGCCTGTTTCTGTGCTATACTGTTCTATGACTCTATCTGTATTTTATGTGCTGTGATTCAGTTCAATTCCATCAGGAGGGCCTTCTTTATTAATAATATAATTTTTTTTTGTCATGTGGTTCAGTTTCTCCTTGATCCTATTCAAATTCTTCAGCCTTCAAGGCACCTAAGGGCAACCTGCCCTTTGATATTCTGGAAAGCATTTGTGGAGGATGATCCCTGTACCCTAATCACAGAGTTATCCATCATCCTGGCACATGGCTTGGGGCAGTTTTTTTTCGGCCATGGTGTCTCAGTGTCTGTTTAAATTGGGCATCATTTGCAAACTCTGCCATCTCCACCACAACCTCTAGTCTCCCCAACATCGAGGACGTCTTCGAAAGTCTAAAATATGGCATCCATCACTAAGGACCCCCATCAGGATGTGCTCTTTTCTTATTACTACCATCAGGGAAGAGTTACAGGAGCCTGAAGGCATACTTAACATTTTAGGAATTGCTTCTTCCCCTCTACTATCAGATTTCTCAACAGACAATGAACCAGCCCGTAAGCTATTTTTGCTCTCATCTGCTGTCATTATTTAATTTGTACATATGTGTGTGTATTAAATATTGTAATTTAATATATATTTCATGTATTGCATTGTACTGCTGCCGCAAAACAACAAATTTCACAACATATGCCAGTGATATTAAACCTGATTCTGATTCTGATTCCTAAGTGGCAGTTGGATGGAACTCCCTCTTTTGTCTGATTTTAACTCCCAAGTATGAGTGTATATGTATGCGTGTGTGTATCTATCCTATAAAAAGTATTCATCTTCCCTTGGAAGTTTTCATGTTTTACTGAATCACAGTGGATTTAATTTGGCTTTCTTTGACACCGATAAATGGAAAAAGACGCTTTTGTGTCAAAGTGAAAATAGATCTCTTCAAAGTGGACATGAAATAATTACTTGCATAAGTATTCACCTCCTTCAAGTCAGTATTTAATAGATGCATCTTTGGCAGCCAATTGCATCCTTGAGTCTGAGTGGATAGGTCCCTTCAGCTTTGCACATCTGGATGCTGCAATTTTTCCCCATTCTTCTTTACAAAACTGCTCAAGCTCTGTCAGATTGCATGGGGATCATGACTGAACAGCCCTTTTCAAGACAAGCCACCCATTCTCAATTGAACTGAGGTCTGGACTCTGACTTGATCACTCCAGGACATTAATTTTGTTTTTAAGCTATTCCTGTTTAGCTTTGGCTTTACACTGGGGAGCTTGTCTTGCTGGAAAACAGATTTTCTCCAAAGTCACAGTTCTCTTGCAGAATGTATAGCTTTCCCTCTAGGATTTCTCTGTGTTTTGCTGCATTCATTTTACCCTCTACACAAGCTTTCCAGGGCCTGCTGCAGTAAAGCATCCCCACAGCATGATGCAGCCACCATCATGGTAGGGATGGTGTGTTTTTGATGATGTGCAGTGTTTGGCTACGCCAAATGTAGCGTTTAGTCTGATGGCCAAAAAGCTTAATTTTGATTTTACCAGAACCTTCTTCCAGCTGACTTAAGAGTTTCCCACATGCCTTCAGGCAGCTCTAGCCAAGATTTCTTGTGAGTTTTTTTTTCAATAGTGGCTTTCTTTTTGCCACTCTCCTATAAAACTCTGACTGATGAAGCACCCAGGCAACAGTTGTTGTATGCATAGTCTCTCCCATCTCAGTCACTGAAGCTTGTAACTCTTCCAGAGTTGTTGTAGGTCTCTTGATGGCCTCCTTCACTAGACAGATTTACAGCTTGCCATATTCTTTCCATTTCTTGATGATTGACTTAACCGTGCTCCAAGGGATATTCAGTGACTTGGAAATTTTCTTGTATTTATCTCCCGACTTGTGCTTTTCAATAACCTTTTTCATGGAGTTTCTTGGAGTGTTCTTTTGTCTTCATGGTGTAGTTTTTGCCAGGATACTGACTCACTAGCAGTTGGACCTTCCTGATACAGGTATATTTTTACTGCAATCAATTGAAACACCTTGACTGCACACCGGTCTCCAAAAACAGATCTCCATTTAACTAATTATGTAACTTGTAAAACAAGTGATGATTTGGTGTGTTATATTAAAGGGGGTGAATACTTGTGCAATTAATTATTTTGTGTTTGATATTTGTAATTATTTTAGGTCACTTTGTACAGATCTGTTTTCACTTGACACAAGAGTCTTTTTCTGTAGATCAGTGTAAAAAAAAGCCAAATTAAATCCGCTGTCATTCAATGTTGTAAAACAATAAAACATGAAAATTTCTGGGGGGGGGGGTGAACACTTTTTATAGGCGCACGCACACACACAAATGTATGCTTGACTGGCGTGGGAGTGTAGTGGTTTACTTTTGCACTACTGTATTTGTCAAAGTGGAGCAGAGAGCAGGTTCGTAAATTTGGTGGGAGTGAAGGACATTGAGAAGGGTGAGGGTGGAGCGCTGCTGGAGGGGTCTGGAACAGCTGGCACAGAAGGAGTGTGAGGGGCGAGGAGTGCTGAGGGTGTAGACACACCCAGCCCTGAGACACCAGGCAAGCTCACTTGATTCCAAACAATTGGTTTGTAGATCATTACAGAATGTCTCTCTGGTGCTTCCTGCTCCCTCCTCTCTCCTTTCCCCTTTTCCCAACCATGATTCCCCTTTTCTGTCCCCTTCCCAACCTCAGTCCACAATAGAGACCCATATCAGAACTGGGTTTATCATCACTCACATATGTCATGAAATTTGTTTTTTGTTTTGCAGCAGCAGTACAGTGCAAAACATAAAATTACTATAGTACTGTGCAAAAGTCTTAGGCATCCTAGCTATATATAGCTAAGATTTTTGCATAGTATTGTAAATGCCACCATACCATCCTGATATTAATTTTCTTGCAGGCATTCAGAGTAAAACAAATACATACAATAGAATCAGTGAAAAACTACTCAGTATTCAGGCATTTTACGGCCATCTCCCCTCCCACTCTGGTGTTTCTTTTATACAAACTGTAGATCTGAAGGTTGTTATCCTGATGCATTAACTCTGTGCCCCTCTCTGCAACTACAGTCTGTGCTGAGCTAATCCATTATTCCCACTGACTGAAGGCTAAGACATGGGGCAAAGATGTCCACTGAGTGGCCACTTTATTCTGCACGGGAGTAGAACCTGGTGTGGTCTTCTGCTGCTGTACCCATCCACTTCAAGGTTTCATGTGTTGTGCATTCAGAGATGCTCTTCAGCACACCACTGTTGCAATGTGTGGTTATTTGAGTTACTGTCAGCTTGAACCAATCTGGCCATTCACCTTTGACCTTTCTCACCTGCAAGGCATTTTCACCCACAGAACTGCCACTCACTGGAAGTTTTTTTTTGTTTTTCACACCATTCTCTGTAAACTCTAGAGACTGTTGTGTGTGAAAATCCCAAGAGATCAGCAGTTTCTGAGATTCTCAAGCCACCCTGTCTGGCACCAACCAAAGCACATGGTCAAGGTCACTTAGATCACATTTTTCCCCATTCTTGATCTGAACAACAACTTAACCTCTTGACCATGTCTGCATTGAGTTGCTGACACAGGATTGGCTGATTAGATATTAGCATTAATGAGCAGGTGCACAGGTGTACCTAATAAAGTGGCCACTGAGTATCTTTGCTGGCTAGCACTGGATTAGCAATATACTCCCCTCCTGGATTCTTCTGCATTAAAGTTGTTGGAATTGACTGTTGCTAATCATCAAGGTGGAGCACGAGGAGCAGCAAGTTTTAAACAGCACACAAAATGCTGGAGGAACTCAGCAGGTCAGGCAGCATCTACAGAGAGGAATAAATAGTCGACGTTTCGGGCCAAGTCCCTTTATCAGTGCTGCAGTCCTGATTAAGGGTCTTGGTCCAAAACGTCATCTGTTTATTCATTTCCATTGATGCTTGTTTAATACTATTGAACATGGACACATTTATTCCCCTGTGTATTCCCTTGATTGAATGTTTAATTTCTTGAACTGATGGAAAGAATAAGTTTCCTACATTTCACCTCAGGGTGCTACATTTTTTTTATTGCAAACTGTTATTCAAGTGCTGCCTAACCTGGTGTATCTTGTTAATGGAACAAAACTTAGAGCAAATACTTTCAGAAATTATTGATTCACTCGGAGAGTTCCAGTTGCCTTCCAGTATACTCTGGCTGATGGAAACTCAAACAGCCTAAATGTCAGAGAGCAGTTGATTATCACGGTTTTTGACTTCAAAAAAAACTTTTAAAAGTCTATGTATAAAGAAAGGTATGGTGTTTTCCTCCACATAAGACACTGTGTGACCCAGAGCAGGAATTCAGACCTTAGGAGAAGTGACTGAAAGGTGTAGGTTTTACTGAGTTTTGATAGGAATCTGAGACGTGGAGGGGTTTAAATAGGTAATTCCATAAATGGGTACATGAGAAAGTAAGGATGACTGGATATGAAAAAAGGAGATTCAGAATTGGACATTTGCAAAAGTGGGGGAGGGGTGCAGAATTAGGATTGGAGGTTTGAAAAGGGGAGCTTGGAGTCAGAATTGGAGTTGTGCAAAAGGGGGGAAGGGGGAGGATTGGAGATTTGCAAAGGGGGGTGGGCTCAGAATTGGAGATTTGCAAAGGGGGTGGTGTCGAAATGGAGATTTGCAAAGTGGGGTGTTGGGTCAGGATTAGAGATTTGCAAAGGGGGGTAGGACTGGAGATTTGCAAAGGGGAAAGGTCAGGATTGGAGATTTGCGGGGGGGGTCAGGATTGGAGATTTGCAAAGGTGGAAGGTCAGGATTAGAGATTTGCAAAGGGGGGGGTCAGGATTGGAGATTTGCAAAGGGGTGTGGGGTCAGGATTGGAGATTTGCAAAGCAGGGGGAGGGCAGAATTGGAGATTTGCGAAAGTAGGGAGTGCGGTCAGATTTGGAGATTTGCAAAACTGGAGGGTGGGGTCAGAGTTAGAGATTTGCAAAACAGGAGGGGTCAGGATTGGAGATTTGCAGAAGAGGGCTCAGGATCAGAGATTGCAGAGACTCAGGTTAGTTACACTGGAGGAGATTAGAGATGGACAACAGCACAGGAGGATTTGAAAACAAGCTGAAACTTTCAATCTCACCAGACTGCGAGACAGATTCAGTCCTCATTTTCAGGGTATTTCATCCATGTTCTATTTATAATCTTTGGATTGTGTTCCCTTTTTGGAAAACTAATTCTGGTGCAGTGTGCAATCTTTTAATTTGATCCTAATCCCATCTTTCAATTTAGAACATAGAATAGTACAGCACAGTACAGGCCCTTCGGCCCACAATGATGTGCCGACCCTCAAACCCTGCCTCCCATATAAGCCCCCACCTTAAATTCCTCCATATACCTGTCTAGTAGTCACTTAAACTTCTCTAGTGTATCTGCCTCCACCACTGACTCGGGCAGTGCATTCCACACACCAACCACTCTCTGAGTAAAAAACCTTCCTCTAATATCCCCCTTGAACTTCCCACCACTTACCTTAAAGCCATGTCCTCTTGTATTGAGCAGTGGTGCCCTGGGGAAGAGGCGCTGGCTATCCACTCTATCTATTCCTCTTATTATCTTGTACACCTCTATCATGTCTCCTCTCATCCTCCTTCTCTCCAAAGAGTAAAGCCCTAGCTCCCTTAATCTCTGATGCATACTCTCTAAACCAGGCAGCATTCTGGTAAATTTCCTCTGTACCCTTTCCAATGCTTCCACATCCTTCCTATAGTGAGGTGACCAGAACTGGACACAGTACTCCAAGTGTGGCCTAACCGGAGTTTTATAGAGCTGCATCATTACATCGCGACTCTTAAACTCTATCCCTCGACTTATGAAAGCTAACGCCCCATAAGCTTTCTTAACTACCCTATCCACCTGTGAGGCAACTTTCAGGGATCTGTGGACATGTACCCCGAGATCCCTCTGCTCCTCCACACTACCAAGTATCTTGCCATTTACTTTGTATTCTGCCTTGGAGTTTGTCCTTCCAAAGTGTACCACCTCACAGTTCTCTGGGTTGAACTCCATCTGCCACTTCTCAGCCCACTTCCGCATCCTATCAATGTCTCTCTGCAATCTTCGACAATCCTCTACACTATCTACAAACTTGCCAACCCACCCTTCTACCCCCACATCCAGGTCGTTAATAAAAATCACGAAAAGTAGAGGTCCCAGAACAGACCCTTGTGGGACACCACTAGTCACAATCCTCCAATCTGAATGTACTCCCTCCAACACAACCCTCTGCCTTCTGCAGGCAAGCCAATTCTGAATCCACCTGGCCAAACTCCCTGGATCCCATGCCTTCTGACTTTCTGAATAAGCCTACCGTGTGGAACCTTGTCAAATGCCTTACTAAAGTCCATATAGATCACATCCACTGCACTACCCTCATCTATATGCCTGGTCACCTCCTCAAAGAACTCTATCAGGCTTGTTAGACACGATCTGCCCTTCACAAAGCCATGCTGACTGTCCCTGATCAGACCATGATTCTCTAAATGCCTATAGATCCTATCTCTAAGAATCTTTTCCAACAGCTTTCCCACCACAGACGTAAGGCTCACTGGTCTATAATTACCTGGACTATCCCTACGACCTTTTTTGAACAAGGGGACAACATTCGCCTTCCTCCAATCCTCCGGTACCATTTCCATGGACAACGAGCACATAAAGATCCTAGCCAGAGGCTCAGTAATCTCTTCTCTTGCCTCGTGGACCAGCCTGAGGAATATTCCGTCAGGCCCCGGGGACTTACCTGTCCTAATGTATTTAACAACTCCAACAGCTCCTCTCCCTTAATATCAATATGCTCCAGAACATCAACCTCACTCATATTGTCCTCACCATCATCAAGTTCCCTCTCATTGGTGAATACTGAAGAGAAGTATTCATTGAGGACCTCGCTCACTTCCACAGCCTCCAGGCACATCTTCCCACCTTTATCTCTAATCGGTCCTACCTTCACTCCTATCATCCTTTTTTTCTTCACATAATTGAAGAATGCCTTGGGGTTTTCCTTTACCCTACTCGCCAAGGCCGCCTCATGCCCCCTTCTTGCTCTCCTCAGCCCGTTAAGCTCCTTTCTTGCTTCCCTATTTTCCTCAATAGACCCATCTGATCCTTACTTCCTAAACCTCATGTATGCTGCCTTCTTCCATCTGACTAGATTTTCCACCTCACTTGTCACCCATGTTTCCTTCACCCTACCATTCTTTATCTTCCTCACCGGGACAAATTTATCCCTAACATCCCTCAAGAGATCTCTAAACATCAACTACATGTCCATAGTACATTTCCCTGCAAAAACTTCGTCCCAATTCATACCCGCAAGTTCTAGCCTTATAGCCTCATAACTTGCCTTTCCCCAATTAAAAGTTTTCCTGTCCTCTCTGATTCTATCCTTTTCCATGATAATGCTAAAGGCCAGGGAGCGGTGGTCACTGTCCCACGGATGCTCACCCACTGAGAGATCTGTGACCTGACCCGGTTCAGTGCCTAGTACTAGATCTAGTGTGGCATTCCCCCTGGTCGGCCTGTCCACATACTGTGATAGGAATCCGTCCTGGACACATTTAACAAACTCTGCCCCATCTAAACCTTTGGAACTAATCAGGTGCCAATCAATATTAGGGAAGTTAAAGTCACCCACGATAACAGTCCTGTTATTTTTGCACCTTTCCAAAATCTCTCTCCCAATCTGCTCCTCTGTATCTCTGCTGCTACCAGGGGGCCTATAGAGTACCCCCAATAGAGTAACTGCTCCCTTCCTGTTCCCAACTTCCACCCATATTGACTCAAAAGAGGATCCTGCTACATTACCCACCCTTTCTGTAGCTGTAATAATATCCCTGACCAGTAATGCCACCCCTCCTCCCCTTTTTCCGCCCTCTCTATCCCTTTTAAAGCACTGAAATCCAGGAATATTGAGAATCCATTCCTGCCCTGGTGCCAGCTAAGTCTCTGTAATGGCCACTACATCATAATTCCATGTATGTATCCAAGCTCTCAGTTCATCACCTTTGTTCCTGATGCTTCTTGCATTGAGGTACACACATTTCAGCCCTTCTACCTTACTATCTTTACACCATTTATTCTGCTTCTCTTTCCTCAAAGCCTCTCTGTATGTTAGATCTGGCTTTACTCCATACACTTCTTTCACTGCTCTATCGCTCTGGGTCCCATCCCCCTCGCAAGTTAGTTTAAACCCTCCCGAACCATGCTAGCAAACCTACCTGCAAGGATATTGCTCCCCCTCGAGTTCAGGTGCAACCCATCCAATCTGTACAGGTCCCACCTTCCCCAGAAGAGATCCCAATGATCTAAAAATCTAAAACCCTGCTCCCTGCACCAACTCCTCAGCCACGCATTCAACTGCCATCTCCTCCAATTCTTACCATCACTATCACGTAGCACTGGCAGCAATCCTGAGAACGCCACCCTTGAGGTCCTGTTCTTCAGCCTTCTGCCTAGTTCCCGAAACTCACACTTCAGGACCTTATCCCTCTTCCTACCTATGTCGTTGGTCCCAACATGTATCACGACTTCTGGTTGCTTTCCCTCTCGTACCAGGATGTCCTGCAGCCGGTCAGAGACATCCCAGACCCTGGCACCCAGGAGGCAACAAACCATTCGGGTGTCCTTCTCACATCCACAAAATCTCCTGTCTGCTCCCCTGACTATAGAGTCTCCAATGACGACAGTTCTCTTCTCCGTCCCACCCTTCTGCACCACAGGGTCAGACTCAGAGCCGGAGGCCCTGCCACCGTGGCTCACACCTGATCGGTCATCCCCGCCAACAGTATCCAGGATGGTAAACTTATTAGACAGGGGAATGGCTACAGGGGTGCTCTGCACTACCTGTCTGCTCACCTTCGCTTTCCCCTCTCTGACTGTCACCCAGTGACCTGCTTCCGACAGCCTAGGTGTGACTACCTCCCTGTAGCTCTCATCTGTGACTGCCTCATTCTCCTTTATGAGTCGAAGGTCATCCAGCTGCTGCTCCAGATTCCTTACACGGTCTTCCAGATCGCCTAGCCGTATGCAGTTCTGGCAGATGTGACTCTGCGAGAGAGGGGTGTTCCCCCAAGACTGCCATATCTCACATGAGAGGCACATCACCGTCTCAGGAGACATTGTTAAAACTAACTGCGAGCTAGCTTGTCCTCCGCCTCTTCTCGTCGAAGCCTCTCGAGTCAAAGCTCAAAGCTCCACTCCTTCACTGGCCCACTCACGCACTGGCAGATTTAGCTGGGGTTTGACTTCAAATTGAAGTTTATTGCCTTTTGACTGTACATATACAAGCAAATGAAACAATGTTCCTCCGGACCATGGTGCACTCACACATAAAACAAAATATTACCACAAAAAGTTAATAAACTATAATTCAAAATGCATGTGAACTGTGGAGCATACTGAAGCTTGAATGCCAGCAGCTTTACAAATGGGCTGTCCTTCCATGGAATGGCTTCGCCAAGTCTGACCCTGTTCTTTGATAGAATATATTTGGTAGAGGGTTTCAGTGATGTGAAGAGTTGATCTTTCTTTCTCCATCCCTCATTTCCCTCAGCCCTGCTATCCAGTGCTGCCTTGGCCAGAGCACAGTACTCATTGATCTGGCATTTACTGGAGGCTTCATTACCCAAGCCTATCTACATAAAAGCATTCACATTAATGACCAAAAGACATAGCAGTGGAATTAGGCCGTTTGGCGCATTGAGTCTGCTCTGCCATTCCATCATGGCTGACTTATTATCCCTCTCAACCCCATTCTCTTACCTTCTCTCCACAACCTTTGACACCCTTACTAATTAAGAACCTCTCATTTCTGCTTTAAACATACCCAAATGACTTGGCCTCCACAGCTGTCTACAGCAGTGAATTCCACAGATTCACCACCCTCTGGCTAAAGAAATGGACTTTTTTCGATTCTGAGTCTGTTCCCTCAGGTCCTAGACTTTGCTGCTATAGAAGACATCCCCCCCCCCACCCCACATCCATTCTATTGAGGCCTTTCAATATTCAATTGGTTTCAATAAGATCCCCTGTTACGCTTCTAAACCCCATCAAGTAAAGGCCTAGAACCATCAAACGCTCTTCATTGTTAACCCATTCATTCTTGGTATTGGTCTTGTGAACTTCCTCTGGACCCCCTCCACTGCAAGCACATCCTTTCTTAGGTAAGGAGCCCCAAGACTGCTGGATATTCCAAATGCTGTCTGACCACTGCCTTATAAAGCCTGGGCATTGCTGAGTATTCAAATGCAGTCCTGCTCCACTGAGAGTTCGCCAGTTTTGCCATCAATAATGCAGCAGGTTGAGACTGTAATATCCAGTACAGAAGCATTGGATTTCCTTTCCCACTCACAGCCATTTTGCCAAAGAATGCAGTGAGAATCTGCAGGTTATACCTAACAGACACTAAGATTCTTTTCTAGCCGTCACTAGCAGACTGTCTTGTATTCCAGCATTTTTCTTTGACTTTGACGTCTGTCATGACTACTTTAACCATATTCCTCATCATCTGAACGGCCTTACTTTGTACAGCTCATTCTCCATGTTCATCTCCCTACCACTGCTCTTCAATTTCTTATGGCTTGAAAGCTTCAAGTATTTTTGGCCTTCGCTTGTCCTTCCTCTAGTACTCTAGGTTTTTTTAAAAGCAAATTTAGAACATAAGAATCTGGAACAGTACCATACAGCCTTAACCTGTACATCGGCCTGCCTCCTTCCATTTCCTGCGTTCATGTGTCTGTCTATTTATTTATGGAGTTACATTGCGGAATAGAACCTGTTGGCCCTTCGAGCACGCTGCCTAGCAATCCCGTTTTAACCGTAGCCTAATCATATGACAATATCCAATGACCAATCAACCTACCAACCTGTACCTTCTCGGACAGTACGGAGGGAACCAGAATACCTGGAGGAAACGCGTGTGGTCACGGGGAGGATGCACAGACTCCAGTGCCTCGGTGGTGCATGGATGGAGTTGGGATGCACGTTAGCCCATGGCAGAGAATGGCAGAACAGGCTGGAGTGGGTGAATGCTTGCACTGTGTTAATCATTGATATGTTTCGATATACAGTGCATGTGACAAATAAAGCTAATCTTAATTTTAGAATGATCTCAAACCAGGGCACAAGAGGTATGAAAGCTGTGAGCTCTCCTGGCCAATATTCCTATATTCCTCACATTCTTACTGTTACTTCTCAGGGTCTGACTGTGCTTATAAGAATCATTCCATGCAATACCAATGCTTCGATGATGATGATTTAAAGTTTTGACAGGAATTAGTAGAAGGGCGGCACAATAGCTTGGAGGTTAGAGTAACACTTAAACAGTGCCAGTGATCCAGGTTCAATTCCACTGCTGTGTGTAAGGAGTTTTTACTTTCTCCTTGTGACTGCATGGGTTTCCCTCTACTGCTCCAATTTCCCCCCACAGTCCACAGACACATGGTTAGTTGGTCACATGAGTGTAAGTGAGTGGCGCAGGCTCGTTGGGCTGGAAGAGGCTTGTTACCATGCTGCATTTCTAAAAATAAATAGATAATTTAAAACTGTCTTTCCAATGGTCAGCAAGTCTTAGGTGAGGATCAGAGGTGCAGAGGGACTTAGGAGTCCTCATGCAAGACCCCCGAAGGTTAATTTACAGGTTGAGTCTGTGGTAGAGGCAAATGCAATGTTGGCATTTATTTCAAGGGGAATAGAATATAAAAGTAAGGAGGTAATGCTGAGCCTTTATAAGACACCAGTCAGGCTGCACTTGGAGTATTGTCAACAGTTTTGAGCCCCAAATCTCAGAAAAGATGTGTTGTCATTGGAGAGAGTCCAGAGGTGGCGTATGAGGATGATTCTGGGAATGAAGGGATTAACGTAAGAGGAGCGTTTGGAAGCTTTGGGCCTGTACTCACTGAAATTCAGAAGAATGCAGTGGGACCTGATTGAAACCTACGGAATGCTGAAAGGACTAGATAGGGTGGATGAGGAGAGGATGTTTCCTATGGTGGGGGTATCCAGAACCGGAGGGCACAGTCTCAAAATTGAGGGGTGACCTTTTAGAACAGAGCTGAGGTGGAATTTTTATTAGCCAGAGAGTAGTAAATCTGTGGAATGCTCTGCCACACACTGCGATGGAGGCCAAGTCCGTGGATATATTTAAAGCAGAAATTGATAGCTTCCTGGCTGGTCAGTGCACCGAAGGATATGGCAAGAAGGCAGGTGTATGGGGTTGAGCGGGATCTGGGATCAGCCATGATGGAATGGCAGAGCAGAGTTGATGGGCTGAATGGCCTAATTCTGATCCTATGTCTTATGGTTTTATGGAACCATATCATTACAACAGGGGACATTAGGAAGCATTTTTTAATGTAAAAGTAGGTGTGGGGCTCACTCCCACAAGCGGTACTGATGAGCAGGATGGTATTACAGCATGGGGTGTTGGAGTTCGGAGTTCGGTTCTGGTGGTCCCTTCAAGAAAGTTTTTACATTGTTCCCGTGTGTACGTGGGTTTCCTCTGGGTGCTCCAGTTTCCTCCCATAGTCCAAAGATGTAATGGTTAGTAATTGTAGCGGTTATTGTAAATTATCCTGTGATTAGGCTAGGGTTAAATCAGTGAGTTGCTGGGGTGGCAGGCTGGAAGGGCCTTTTCCATGTTGCATTTCTAAACAAAATAAATATAATTGCTAGTGATGATAGCTCATCTAAAGAATTTTCCACTGAGGTCTACAGGTTTTTGCTGACTTAAGATATTGAATGTAGCATGGTGGGTGGGTGGAGCTGGAATGCAGATTCGCCTGTGCCATTGAATGGCAGAATAGGCTGGAGAACTCCTGCTTCCCACTCCCATTCAGATATGCCCATACATGGCCTCCTCTACTGCCATGATGAGGCTAAACACAGGTTGGAGGAGCAACACCTCATATACCGTCTGGGTAGTCTCCAGCCCCTTGGTATGAATTTAGAATTCTCCAACTTCCGGTAATTCCCTCCCCCTCCCTTCCGCTATCCCTATTTCACTCTGCTCCCTCCCCCAGCTGTCTACCACCTCCCTCATGGTTCCGCCTCCTTCTACTACCCATTGTGTTTTCCCTTATTCCTTCTTCACCTTTCCTGCCTATCACCTCCCAACCTCCCCTCCCCCACCCCTTTATCTTTCCCCTTACTGGTTTTTCACCTGGAACCTACCAGCCTTCTCCTTCCCACCCTCCCCCCACCTTATTTATAGGGTCTCTGCCCCTTCCCCCTGCAGTCCTGACGAAGGGTTCCGGCCCGAAACGTCAACTAATCTTTTCCACAGGTGCTGCCCGACCTGCTGAGTTCCTCCAGCGTGTTGTGAGTGTTGGAGAACTCCCATCTTCATCTTTATGTTTTTATTCATTTTTTAAAATTAGTTCAGTTCAATGACAAATTTGTGAGGCATTTAAGTGTGGTTAGGGTAAAAACTGTATCCATTCATGCCTTTCACCCCAATTTTTCTTACATCTTTGCATGCATTGCTGAAGCTGTAATGAAGATCCTTTTTTTTTAAAATTAGCCTGTTCAGTGATTTGATAATTTGTAGAAATGCAGAAATGCTACTTTTATCTGTGCAAACTGTGATTCTTAATGAGCCTGTAATTAGTATTTCCAGATGTAGTGAGCACCAAGCACTTCACTTAATGAAGGTCATTAATGAGCCAGATGATCTCTCTGTCACAGTATTGTTACTATATAGATATTTGTGTTATTCCAAAGGCAGCCAGCTGGGACCAATTTTCAGCTTCGCAAACTCCACACAAATTATTTATTGTCTAGCTTCTTAGAAAGAGCTGTTTATAGACCAATTATATTGTGCTTTGCCTGTACATTGCAGTGTAACCACGATCTGAACTCATTCATCTGAGAGAAATCTAAGCCTGGTTAATATGTACAACTTTCTCGAGGAAATCCTGAAAGTTTATTAGGAAGCTGCCTCCTTGCCCAAAGCAACTTTTTTGTCTTTGAGAGTGAATTATCTACCACTGGAGAAGTGTAAACGTTTTCTAGTGTTAGCTTCATTGTGCCAATATAATTGAGCTTAATGCAATGTACGTTTCTCAGCCAGTGGGATTGTTATCCATACAACGCAGAGTCTGTGTGTTGTACAGCATAGAAATGGGACCTCTAGCCCATCTCGTCATTCTGATCCTTTTGTCCATTTACACTAGTTCCATTGGGTCACATTAGAAACGCCTCCTTCTATGCTTTCAACACAGTCAAAATTCTTCAAAGAATCTCCGGCCAAAATGTTGACTGTACCTTTTTCCATTGATGCTGCCTGGCCTGCTGAGTTCCTCCAGCATTTTGTGTGTTTTTTTTGGATTTCCAGCTTCTGCAGATTTTCTCCTGTTGGTGATTTTCCTTCTGTGCTTTTCCTATTTAACTGTAAGCTATATTTCCGTCTTGAATTTTCCGGGAAGGTCTATAATAAGGGTTCCCAACCTATCTTTATGCCATGGCCCAATACCATTAAGCAAAGGGTCTGTGGACCCCAGGGTGGGAACCCCTGGAAGGCTTCATCCTGAACAGCATCCTCAACAACAACACTGTAGTTTGGCAGTTAGCGTAATGCTAGTACTGCAGCAGCGACCCGGGTTCAATTCCATAAGGGGTTATTATGTTCTCCCCATAATCACACGGGTTTCCTCTGGGTGCTCCAGTTCCCCCTCACAGACCATGTAGTCATGGGTACTGGGCTAGTAGGTTAATTGGTCACGTGGGTGTAATCGGGCAGCATGGGCCTGTTGGGCTGGAAGGGCCTGTTACTGTGCTACATCTATGAAAGGAAATAAAAAGGTATCTCTATAGACCATTCACTGATGCTCACCACCAGCTCTTAACTAAGAGCTAATCAAATTGTGACTTAAGGGGATTTGTTAACATCCCTAATTTCAGGGTCTTAACTTCTGTCGTTCAGAAATATAAGGTCATCTGAAACTCTGCCGGCCAGCTGAAACCCACGTCTCCATACCCCTCCCATCCATGTACTTATCCAAACCTCTCAACGTTGCCACCATTGAGCTTTCTGGCAGCTCTTTCCACACTTGCACCACCCTTTGAGTGAAGAAATTTTCCCTCAGGTTCTCCTTAAATATTTCACTTTTCACCCTTAACCTATGACTTCTAGTTCTAGTCTCACCGGACCTAAGGAAAATGCCTGCTTGCATTTACTTTTCTATAACCCTCATAATTTTGTACACCTCTATCAAATGACCCTACATTCTCCTGCATTCCAGGAAGTGACGTCCTAACATATTCAACCTTTCCTATGACTTAGCTACTGATGTCATCCCACATTGGAAGACCAACATGGTTTGTTTGGATTGGAGGCATTTTTCATGGTTGATAATCTCCCAGCAGCAGCTTGTGAACCTCGGAGAATGTCGTACATTCTATGCAAATCTATTGTTGAGGTTGCTGTCTTTCTAAACCTTTGCTGGAAAACCCATATTCCAAAAGTATAGCATACAGTTAAATAGACAGGGCAGAGAAGGATGTGTTCCTAAAGTGATCAAAAGTTCAGCAGGGACATAGTGGGACAAAAGTTGTGCTTCTATGCTGTGTTTTGTGTATATATTGATAATCTCTACAGCTGTCTAGGGTGCAGTATGTAAAGGGATTGAGCCTCTGGCTACATGTGAGGATCTGACAGGGAGAGCTTTTCTTGCCATCAGCCAACCAAGAGTTCAAAGCTTTGGTGATAAAGGAAATCTAATAAATAACCATAACAGTCTGCTCAGAGAGCTACCCAGTAGGATCCACCATCTTTACTTCCTGCAGGGCTTGAAGGTCATTCTGTGTCTGATTGACTTGCGCAAAGATTTTCTTTTGCTCAAACTTTTCAGTGAGAGGCAAATGGTCTGACATGGTCCAACTGAAAGGTAGGCAAAAGGTCAAAGCTAACTATTGCAAAATGGACGGAGAGGGAACCTCAGCACCTGGAGAAGTGTTCCCTGCCCAGAATTTGTGCAAAGCCTGACGCATAGAGAGATCACCAACTGAAGGAGAGCCACTTTAAGTGCATTTTCCTCTTTCTGGAGATTTATACATATCTCTGCAGATGTTCTAGTGTTTTTATCCCCAGGTAAACTTGGAAATAGCTCTGTTGCACACTAGAATAATGGGTCGTAGAAAACTACTGCACAGTACAGGCCAGTCAGCCCGACTTTTTAACCTACACTGGAATCAATCTAGACCTTCCCTCCTGCATAACCCTCCATCTTTCCTTGTAAATTTCTGCATTTATTCTGCTGTAAATGAAAACTTTCTATCTCCTCTGAGGCTTCTTAAAATCTCTCTCCATAACCAAAACCATAACATCTTTCAAATAACAGGAATTCTGCAGATGCTGGAAATTCAAGCAACACACATCAAAGTTGCTGGTGAACGCAGCAGGCCACACATTTTAATTCCACATCCCATTCCCGTTCTGACATTTCTATCCATGGCCTCCTCTACTGTAAAGATGAAGCCACACTCAGGTTGGAGGAACAACACCTTATATTCCGTCTGGGTAGCCTCCAACCTGATGACATGAACATCGACTTCTCTAACTTCCGCTAATGCCCCACCTCCCCCTCGTACCCCATCTGTTACTTATTTTTATACACACATTCTTTCTCTCACTCTCTTTTTTCTCCCTCTGTCCCTCTGAATATACCACTTGCCCATCCTCTGGTTCCCCCCCCTCGTCTTTCTTCCCGGACCTCCTGTCTCATGATCCTCTCGTATCCCCTTTTGCCTATCACCTGTCTAGCTCTTGGCTCTATCCCTCCCCCTCCTGTCTTCTCCTATCATTTTGGATCTCCCCCTCCCCCTCCAACTTTCAAATCTCTTACTCACTCTTCCTTCAGTCAGTCCTGACGAAGGGTCTCGGCCTGAAACGTCGACTGCACCTCTTCCTAGAGATGCTGCCTGGCCTGCTGCGTTCACCAGCAACTTTGATGTGTGTCGCCATAATATCTTTCTGTGGCTTTCTATCTAATTTAATTTAGTTTTCTGTCTCTTCTCCCAAGTGCTTCAGGCTGTTTTATTCCATAAGATTTTTATTAGCATAGAGCAAGGGTTCCCAACCTTTTAAATGCTATGGAGCCATTAACCAAAGGGTCTGTGGATCCCATGTTGGGAACCCATGGCATAGAGGCTGATTGTTTATGCAGAATCTGAATTCCTGTCTTATTTCCTCCAATGCTCAAGTGCAGCCCTTGTGCAGAAAAAGGAATTTAATTAGTTGGTGATGCATCATGATGGGAAAAAAAAGTCGAAGGAGAATTCTATACCAAGCTTAATAACTCCAGTATGGAATGGCTGTTGTTAAGATTCTCACTATGTGACTGAATGAAAAGCCCATTTTGTCTTGACCATCACAGTCACTTAAATTCAAATGGCATTTTCCCCAGAGTACTACATCTCTAAAAACCTATCATCTTCAAAGCATTTTTCAATACTGCTTTGTTGCCATTTATATTATAAAAGAGAAGCGTGTTGTGATTCATTTCCAACATATTTTCTATGCAGAAGTTAATAGCTGGTCACAGAATCAGAATCTAGTTTATCATCTCTGACATACGCTATGAAATTTGTTATTTTGTGTCAGCAGTACAGAAATATATATAAAGAAACAATGGTGCCACAGTAGTTTAATGGTTAGTGTGACACTATTACAGCTTGGGGCATTCTGGAGTTCAGAGTTCAATTCCAACACTGTCATTAAGGGGTTTGTACGTTCTCCATGGGGGTTTCCTCCTGGTGTTCCCGTGTCTTCCCACAGTCCAAGGATGTACTGGTTATTAGGTTAATTGGTCATTGTAAATCATCCTGTGATTAGGTTGGGGTTAAATAGGTGGGTTGCTGGGTTGGGTGTCTCGTTGGGCTGGAAGGGCCCATTCTGCACTGTCTCTCTAAATGAAAATAAATTAAATATGTAGTGCAGAAATGGTGAGGTAGTGTTCATGTTTTGGCCATGGGCTGTTCAGAAATCTGATACGAGAGGGGAAGAAGCCATTTCTAAAACATTGAGTGTGTACTTCAAGCTCCTGTACCACCACCTTAATGGTAGCATGTCCTGGGTGATGGCGTCATTGATCCTTTGTGAGGCTTTGGTGAAAATGTCTTCGGAGCTTCTTAGCCCTCAGTGTTATTGTGTTCAGACGTTATCTGGAACATGCATCATCTCTAGATTCCCAATGTTCACAGTGCGAATATAAAAGAGTCCTATAGGATCTCTTCTCCTGCTGCATTATAAATGAAACAGATGACGCAAGACCCAGTAATAAATCCTTTTCGAAATACAGACTGTTCCCTCTGGACTTCCAAAAGTTTTACTTTAGAAGATACTGGAAACAATCTCCAAGACTTAATTGTTCAAAAAGATTTACGTCTTATAATTTTACGATAACCAAAGTAATATAGTTCATGTGAACTTCCTTTTTGATTTGTTTTTCCTGCATAATATGCTATAGCAGGAAAAGCATTTGATATCTATACTGTGATCATATTAAAAGGCAGGGCAGGCTTAAAGGGCCAAATGGCTCATCTTCCTATTTCCTTGTTTAAACCTGGAAGACTACATTGCATTAGTGTGATCACACAATTGGAGTAAGATGTTCTCCTAAAGTGTTGTCTATTGGTGGGTCCTCAGGTGTCTGTAGAGGCCGATCCAGGATCCACATATTCCTGTGCAGTGTGGATACGAGTAAGTGGTGGCTGTGGTCAGTGGTTGGGTCTTTTGGTTGTTCAGTCTCTCCTTTCACAGCCGCCACTTGTTCTCTGTGGCACAGCGGAGGTTGTTCTCGTGTAGTGAGGGTCCCTCCTGAACAGATTTCCTCCAGGTGTATCTATCCAGTGCAATCTCTTCCCACATTGAATTTCTTCAGGCTGATTTGATATCTTTGAAGCATTTCCTTTGCTCACCAGGGGCCCAGTGACCATCAGTTGGGAGCAGAGGATCTGACTGGGGAGACGCGAGTTAGGTATCTGAATGACATGACCGGATAGGACAGTACAGGCCCTTCGGCCCATGATGTTGTGCCAACCTTCCCTCTTATGTAGCCCTCAATAGTTCTATCATCCACGTGCCTGTCTAAGATTTCTTAAATGCTGCTAATGTATCTGCCTCTACCACCAGCCCTGCAGGTTGTTCCACATACCCACCACTCTGTGTTTTAAAAAAACCTGCCACAGACATGCCCCCATACTTTTCACCTGCTTTCTCTCCATAATCTTTCAAGCCCTGACTAATCAGGAATCTATCAACCTCCACTTTAAATATACCCAATGACTTGGCCTCCACAGCCATCTGTGGCAATGAATTCCACAGATTCACCAACCTGATAAAGAAATTTTTCCTCGTCTCTGTTCTAAAGGGATGTCCTTCTACTCTGAGTCTGTGCCCTCTGGCTGTATACTCATCCACTATAGGAAACATGCTCTTCCCACCCACTCTATCCAGGTCTTTCAATATTCAATGAGATTCCCCCCCCCCACCCATTCCTCTGAACTTCACTGGGTAGAGGCCCAGGGAAAAAAGAATTGGCGTTTAGTCTTTGCCCCTCACGTCTGCATGCTTCATTTTCTACACTCTTTGCCTGCTGTATCTCTGAGGAAGTCTGGAGTGATGCACACTCGCTGAGAAGCTTGGCTGGTTAGTCTGAGTAAGCAGAGGGCCTGTTCGCACTGGTCACACTGGGCCAAGTTCCACTGGTAAATTGTTAAACTAGATATGCCAATCACAAATGGCCGAGCAGGCTTGTACAATTTCCTCTGGGAACAAGGCAGCCGATGTGCGTTGTGAAAGAGTTTAACGTCTTACACGGCAGCATGGTAGTGTGACAGTTATCATAAAGCTTTACAGTGTCAACGATCAAGGTTCAATTCCCACTGCTGTCTGTAAGCAGTTCGTATGTTCTCCCTGTGACCACGTGGGTTTCCTCTGGGTTCCTCCCACGTTCCAAAGACACACGTACAGGTCAGGGGTAGTGAGTTGTGTGCTTGCTATGTTGGCGCCGGAAGCGTGGCGAGACTAGCGTGCTGCCCCCAGCACATCCTTGGACTGTGTTGCTCATTGACACAAATGATGCATTTTCGATGTACATGTGACAAATCAAATCATTGATTTTTAATCTTTTAGGTCATAGATTCACAAAATGCTTCCACATATGGGGGTCCCAAAGATAAATATCACAAATCAGAAAGAGTTACTGCTAAATATAAGGGTTTAATAAGAATTCTCTTTGTTTGCAGAATAAGCATAGTATATACTGAATAGTATATGCCAAATGGCCTACTCCTGCACCTATTTTCTATGTTTCTATGTTTCTATACCATCAGCACTGCTTGCTCATGTCAGTGTCTATGTGATCTTGCTGTGCGAGGAATAGGGAGGGAGAGCGTAGGGACTCAGAAACTGAAGAAAGTAGGGCTGTTTCAGGGACCAGAATCAGAGGAGTGCATGTTTGTCAGAGTTGGAGCCTGGGAGGAGGTTACAGAAATGAGCTGTTTAAAAGCCAAGAGAGTTTTGAGATGATAGTATGGCTTTGCTAGAAACCAACGTAGAATCATAGAGCTACACAGCACAAAAACTGGCCCTTTGGCCGAACCAGACCATGCTGACCAGGATGCATGTCCAGGCCAGTCCCATTTGCCAGTATTATGGGTCAGTGAACACTCAGTGTCCACTTTGCTAGGTACACCTGTGTCGTGTGGAGCGTGCCTTATTCTGGTTGTGGAAAATCGCTTCTGTTATGGTTGGTTAGTTTAGAAACTGCAGCTGCTTTTCCCTTTGGATAACTGCCTGGTGTCCAGTTTCAAATATCCTGGGTATATTAAATAACACGTGGAAGGAGGCGGGGCTTGCACTCTTCTTCCTTTGTTTAAGGCAAGGATGTACATGCTAATTGAGAAGGTATTCTCTATGTGCACTTTTAATTAAGTATGTTTGCTGAATATTCAATTTTGTAGTGTCTGTAACTTGGGGAAGATAAATGTTTGGCTGAATTTTTACTGTTTGTAAATGATTAATATGCCTATTCACAGAGAGTGCTTTCCTACCACTTGCCAAACCTACATACCTGATTCAACATTACAACCTGTACACTTGCTTGGTAATGCAAATATCTAATCAGCCAATTATGTGGCAGCAACTCAATGCTAAAAGCATGCAGACATGGTTAAAGCTTCAGGTGTTGTTCAGACCAATCTTCAGAGTGGGGAAGAAATGTGATCTAAGTGACTTTGACTGTGGAATAAATTTTGGTGCCAGACGGGGTGGTTTGAGTATCTCAGAAACTGCTGGAATCTTGTAATTTTCATGCATAACAGTCTCTACAGTTTACAGAGAATGGTGTGAAAACCAAAAAAAAATCTAGTGAGTGGCAGTTCTGTGGGTGAAAACACCTTGTTATGATAGATGTCAGAGGAGAATGAGCAGGCTGGGTCAAGCTGACAGGAAGGTAACAGTAACACAAATAATCACATGTTACAACAGTGGTGTGCAGACAGCATCTCTGAACAGACAACACATTGAACCTTAAGATGGATGGGCTTGAACAGCAGAACACCATCAACATACAATCAGGGGCCACTTTATTAGGTACCTCCTGTACCTCAGCGGTCCCCAACCACCGGGCCGCAGAGCATGCGCTACCGGGCCGCGAGGAAGCGGTATGATTTGGTCAGCTGCACCTTTCCTCATTCCCTGTCGCGGCCACTGATCAGCCATTACGCATGCAAGGTCAAGACCCGCGCGTCATCCGTGTCAGGGCAGGAAGGTGATCAACTCCTCGAGCTTGCAAATGACGACGGGCTGAAAAGTATGTTTGACATAACATCTCTGTCGGCATTTTGGATCAAAGTCAAGGCTAAATATCCTGAGATAGCCACGAAAGCACTGAAAACGTTGCTTCCATTTCCAACATTTTTCTGCGAAGCGGAGTTTTCTGCAATGAATGCAACGAAAACTAAACTGCGGAATAGACTGGACATAAGGAACCCCCTTCGAGTATCAATGTCTCCCATCACCCCTCGATAGGACGGTGTTGTTGCAGGGAAACAAGCCCAGGGCTCCCACTGATTCAGCGCTATTGGTGTGTTGCAATGATTTTATATATTCATACGGGGAAAATATTTGCGGTGCGTTTAATATCCAAATATTACTTAAAATGTTATGATGTTATTGACTTATAAGTGACCTATATAACCATATAACAATTACAGCACGGAAACAGGCCATTTCTCCCCTTCCGTGCCGAACGCTACTCACACCTAGTCCCACCGACCTGTACTCAGCCCATAACCCTCCATTCCTTTCCTGTCCATATACCCATCCAATTTTTCTGTAAATGATCGTATCGAACCTGCTTCTGCCACTTCTACTGGAAGTTTGTTCAACACTTCAAGCTCCCTGATAATTGACTTATCATTATATCCATGCGAGGAAAATATGCGCTGTGTGTTTAATATTAAATTCATTAGATAAACCCTTTTAGAAACAAAATTGAGCGTATTACCCACTGATCACCTATATTCCGGTAGTGATTAACACCCACTCCCATGAACAGAAGGGTTGGTGCCCGCGCAAGGCTTCATGGTCATTGTAGTCTTTTGGGTAAACAACGCATTTGACTGCTACTCTTGTTTGTTGGCAACCCTACCCCCCACCGGTCGGCCAGTCCGCAAGAATATTGTCAATATTAAACCGGTCCGCAGTGCAAAAAAGGGACCCCTGCTGTACCTAATAAACTAGCCACTGAGTGCATAAGAAAATGCAGATCAGGAGATAAAGATATGTGCTTATGGAAGCTAGAAGATAGGAGGTCCATCAGAATTCCATATATCTAGTGTAACCCTCTCACCGGGGCTTGAGTACAAACTTGACTCAGGAGCTAACTCTGCTAACAGTCACGTGACTTAGTGGTGAGAAGGCCACCTTTCATAAACAAATATGTCTAGGGTCGGTATGATATGGGGTTCAACCAAACAGGAAAGTTGCAGTTAAGGAACAAAAGTTGTAGTAAATGCTGTGTGAGTACTTCCCATACACAATATCGGTAGCCCAGAAATGACAGATTGTACACCAGCGTAAAATTACAAAGAAATTATGCAGCTAAACCAGTCCAATATGCACATAAATGTTGGAGCTCGTTTCTGGAGTAGTCAGGGGTGTATTGCTTTACTCGCGCACTGGACCCACGGACTGCATGAAGCATCTGTCACATTCCAAACTTCCCTCGAAGACCACCTCGAAAGAACAGGCTCTGTCAGGAGTATTCGCCCTTCTTCCTTGGAGCCATTCATCTGCACAAAGCACTTCTTGCAATGGGAACTTTACTTCCAGTGGTATTCTGAGGCATCTTCCTTTGTGTGCACTCCACAGCTCCCGCCAAAAAGACCACAAATCACACTACTGTCCTTCAGAAATCTGATCCCACCCACCTCTCTTGAATCTTCCACTGGGCAGAAAATTACAAGTGGCTGACACAACATTCCTAAGTTTGACAACATTGCCCCTTATCTTTAGCCAAAGCCTAAACACATTTACCAGCAGAACACCCTGTTTTTAAGACCATAAGACCATAAAATATAGGAACAGAAGTAGGCCATTTGGCCCATCGAGTCGGCTCCACCATTCAATCATGGGCTGATCCAATTCTTCCAGTCATCCCCACATCCGTGCCTTCTCCCCATACCCTTTGATGCCCTGGCTAATCAAGAACTTTTTATAGAAAACTGCTAAAAGAAAGTACCTCACAGCATAGCAGTAGAAATCTTAACAGGGCATTATACTAGGAAACAGTACTTATGAAGGTTTCAGCTGCATGTAAGGTGAGGCAGGATCTCGTTGAAGTACAGCATCCCAATGACAATACTGATATGTAGGTGGAATGGTATGAAATCAGAACTGTGAGCTAATCTCCTTCATCCTCAGACCATTACTGTGTTTCTGACTCACGGATGACATCTCTACGAACAGAGCCACAGTCGACGAAGGATTGTGTGAGAAAATAATTTAGCATGAAGTAAAAAGTGAAAAACAGCAGGTTAAGTTGAACCTGTGGAGGGAGTGACTAAGTAGGTAATCATTGTTTTTATCAAAGGCCTCGGATATAAAGAAGTAGACCTTTATCTGAGTGCAGGAGGGTTAAAATAACATTGTATTTACTCTGTTCAGCTGGGTATACTGTCAAAAAGAATAATTATTTTAGAATGCTAATGTCAAGGTCGCAAAATGAAACAAGAGGACTCATACAGCCCATTGGGCCTGAAGCTCAAATGTCTAAATGGCACTGAAATCTGTTTTCTAAAGGATAAGAGACATGGAGCTTTATAACCAAAGGCTTTTAAACTTAAACATTGGCCTTGTTCAAGAAGAAGGGGGGGATAGAAAGCAAGAAAGTGTCAGCCAGTTAGCTTAACATCTGTTGATAGGTAGTTAACGAATTATCGACACCCTGTTTCCCTGTCTTATCATTTTCACCAAGGTGTCGATTTGCAGCCCAAAGTTCAGAAAGTTCAAAGTAAATTTATTACCCATGTCCACCATATACTACCTTCAGGTTCATTTTCTTGTAGGCATTCAGTAAATACAAAGAAGCACAATAAAATCAATGAAAAACAACACACAAGATGAGCAAACAAACTGCAAATACAAAAAAAAAACAATAATAATAAATATTGAGAACATGAGATGAAGCGTCCTTGGAAAGTGAGTCTGAAGTTTGTTGGAACAGTTCAGTGTTGGAGTGTGTGAAGTTATCCTCTCTGGTTCAAGAGCCTGATGGTTGAGAGATGATATGAACCTGGTGGTGTGGGTCCTGAGGCTCCTGTACCTCCTCCCTGCTGGAAGCAGTGAGAAGAGAGCGGGACCTGGATGGTGGGGGTCCCTGATGATGGATACTCGTACATCAGTGCTTGTGGAGACACAAGAGACTAGATGCTGGAATCAGGAGCAACAAAGCAAACTGCTGGAAGATCTCGGCAGGTGAAGCACCATTTGTGGAGGCAGAGGGGAGGTTGATGTTTTAAGTCAAGACCCTGCATCAGGAGTGTGTGCAGAGGGAAGAAGGTCATTATGTGGAAATGAGAATGAGGGATGAGGCAAGGTCTGGTAGTTGATCAGTGGAACCAGATAAAGGAAGGGTGGTGGGCAAATGGATCTGAGGGAGGCAGAGGTGGGAAAGGTGAAGTGAGGGAGAAACACCAAGGCAGGTGGGTGTCTGGGTTGTGGGCAGGTGGAACCAGGTGGAGGGAGTGTAACTGGTCTTTGATAGGCATATGGATGATAGAAAAATGAGGACTATATAGGAGAAAAGAGTTAAATTAATCTTGGAGTAGGCTAAGGATTGGCAGAACATTGTGGGTTGAAGGGCCTGTACTGTTCTCTGTTTCATGTTCCCTCTCCACCTGCAGTCATCTGCCTATCATTTCCCTGCACCACCACTGGTTCCACCTATCAGCCTGTTCCCCCTCCCTCTCATTTCTATATAGTTCCACCTACACTCTCAATTCTGAGACGGGGTCACAGCCCAAAGCATTGGCCTCCACAGATGCTGCTTGACCTGCTAAATCCTCCCAGCATCTTTCTTGCTCCTAAAGTCCTTGCCCCTTTCTCTATCTGTCCCACCAGAATTTGACATCTCACGTCTCTTCCCATTTTTTCTTGTTCGTGTTCATTCCTGCTCGGGAGTGACAGCGTATCATTAACAGTAAAAAAGGCCTGGTAGGCATTTCTTTTTGGGTAATGTGTGGTTAGATTACACCATTGTGGACATAGTGTGAGACAGAAATCAAGTTTTAATTTTAGATTTGCATAATTTAATGTACTTGGAGATTTCGGTATGGTTTTATGAAGATTTATTTTATGACTCTCATTTAGAATTTCATAAACGTTATTAGTGATGCTTAAAAGGCCCTACAGTCCTGGAATATAAAATTTCACAGTGAAGCACTTCTATCTTCTGTAAGGAGTCTGTCTGTGGAGTATGTGGATTTTCCCTGGGTGCTCTGGTTTTCTCCCACAGTCCAAAGATGTACCAAGTAGGTTAATTGGTCATTGTAAATTGTCCCATGATTGAGTTAGGGTTAATCAGGTTTGTTTGGGGTTGCTGGGACAACATGGCTTGAGAGGCTGGAAGGGAAAACACTCCACTGTATCACCAAAACAGTAAATAATTAAATCTTAGCTGGTCTGAATGCTCTACAGAACTTCAGATCTGAATGTTATTTGCTTACTTTTATTATTTTCACAAAATTTTTCCTGATATTTGACGGTCTTTTTTTTAAAATGAGTTCTATTGAGTTTCTTTGTTTTGAGGCTGCCTGTAAGGAGATGAATCTCAAGGTTGTATAATGTATTCGTACTTCGCTGGAAAATCTGAGAGGTTAAATAACATGTTTGCTGGCAAAAAAGGATCTCGTGCTTTCCTGGCGTGTTTGCGAATAAACTCTTCCTGGGTTTCCAGCCGGGTACAGGTATCAATTTATAACCAATGTTTTGATGACAAACTCTGCCATCGTCATCAGGGATGATGCCCGGGCAAGTCTAGTCTGGTGGTATTTATACTCCTGTAGTCCATCCCCCTTGATTGGTTAGTCCTCATAATTAGATTTCTGCTCTCTCACCTTGTTTACAATCGAATTCCAGTTCTTACTTGGAGCGAGACTCTTGTCTTTGTTAAAACTCTTTTCCTCTAGTTATATTTCATTGGTTTCCTTCACCAGGTGATCCCAAAAGCCATTGGCGCGGCACAGTATGCCATCAAAGTCAATCCTGTGGATAATGCGAATGCTGTGTTCTGCTACCGCCAGTTTCTCCCAGTAACCCAAATGAATACACCTTCCGTGCTCCTTGATGGGGGTTTCTACTATGCATCCTGCCTAGCTGCTCCGCATTCACAGGAAATCCTATAAACGCTAGCCACCCTGAGTCCCAGATCATCTTTGACCCACATAAACTGATTTGAGCTTACTTACGGGTTTGTGGATGGTATTAATCCGGTATACCTTCAGGAATTTGGCAATCCTTCCAGAAACTGTGGAAATATAAGGAAGACAAATGGTAGTGACAGGTTCCTCCTCGTTGTTAGATTTCCTGTTTTTTTACCATTGGCCCTTTTAAGGGCCCGATTGATTTCCTTCACCTTGTAGCCATTCTGTAGGAACATCATGCATAATCATCTTATTTTCTCAGGGAGTCTCTCGGGTCGGAAATAATTTTTGCATGGATAATCAAAGTAGAAAGAACTGCTCTGCATTGGGAGGTGTGATGGTGGCTGTTATTGTTTGATGTATTATTCACTCTAAACTTGGTTGTCATCTTTTTTGTCCACCATGAGTTGCCCGAGATCTCAGTGTGGACAAGATTATTGGACAATTGGAGACATCTGGGATAACTGAGGCATTTCAGAGGACAGTTAAAGATTAATAAGTTAGAAACTCACATTAATAACAGTTTTCACTGGCTTTGTTGATCAAATGCTGCTCTAATGCCAGTTGAGTTCTTCTAAAAAGGATATATAATTGTATTGGTTTATCATTGTTACATGTACCAAGATACAGTGAAAAGCTTGTCTGGCATACTGTTCATACAGATCAGATCATTCCATAGTGCACTGAGGTGGAACAAGGTAAAACAATAACAAAGCAGAATAAAGTGTGACAGCTTCAGAGAAAGTGCAGTGCAGGTAAACAAAGTGCGAGATCATAATGATGTAGATTCTGATGTTGAGTCTGAGTCGAGCTTACACAAGAAATCTGTTCAAGAGTCTGCCTACAGTGGGATAGGAGCTGTGCTTGAGCCTTGGAGGTACATGCTCTCAGAGTATTGTATCTTCTGCTTGATGGTAAGTGAAAGGGAATAGAGAATGTCTGTGGTGGGGGGAGGGGGCTTTGATGCTCTCTGCTTGACTAAGGCAATAAGTACAGGCAGGGTTCATGGAGGAGAGATTGGTTTCCATGGTGCACTGAGCTGTGTCATGAGCAGAGCGGTTGCAATACTAATTATTATGTATCTAGATAGACTACTTTTTATGGTGCATTAATAAAAATTGGTTGGTTTTCACAGGGACATGCCTGATTTCTTTAGCATACTGAGGAAGTGGAGTTGTGGCAAGCTTTCTTGACCCTAATGTCTATGTGCTTGGACCAGGACAGGCTATTGATGTTCGCTGCTAGGAATTTGAAGCAGTCAACCCTCCCAACCTCAGTACAGTTAATGAAGACAGGAGCATGTGCACTGCCCCTCTTCTGAAGTGAATTATAATACAGGGAACACACACAAAATGCAGGAGGTACTCAGCAGGCCAGACAGCATCTATGGAAATGAGTACAGTCGATGTTTGAAGCCGAGACCCTTACCGTATCTGCAGATTTTCTCTTGTTTATAATATAGGAAAGTTGGCCAAATTGTGTATCTTGACTGTGAAACTAGATAAAGCCAGCAAGTTTTCCTCTGTTAGAGGTGACCTTTACAGATTTCAGATTTTTATTTCCCTCTTAACACAAAGGTTCTCAATTTTTTTTAAACCATGGAGTCTTACCATTAACCAAGAGTTGATGCCCAAAGTCGCCTGCCACTTTAATTCCCCTTCCCCATTCCCATTGCGGCTCATCTGCAATCTGCATTGTTACAAGCCCAAGACAAACACAGAAAATAACAGCCCATCTTGTATCTGGACATGTTGCACCCTTCTGGACTCAATGTAAACCTTAAACCAACTCATTCTTTCATTCTGTCTGCATCAGAACTGCCTATTTTTTGCTGTCATCACTTTGCATGTCAATAATTGTTCCTCAAAGAGGATGAACAAGATAAATCATCTGGTTCCTCCTTTCAGGTGGATATTGCTGTGAGGAAATTAACCACTGTGATTCTTACATTACAGCAGTGACCCGAGTTCAGGCAAACAAGCTCAATTGATCACGATACATGTAGGACATCACGAAGTAATAAATAATGTTGTATTAATTGACGTCCAGTTGTATTTTTTTATATATTGGAGATGTTTCTAGTTGGGCTATTATACATTATATGCCAACTGCTAGAACTTCCCAGCTCCATATAATTTTTGATTGTAAATATTTTTTTTCTAAATTGCAAACTTGTAGAAGAAGTAAATTAGTAAAGATATACGTAAGTAGTCATTGCTGATGCTATGGAAGTAGTCAGAAGAATGGATATAGCTCACCATTCTTCCACGTACAGCAGAGTTTATGACTCCCTTCAGGCAAAAGCTTCAAGCAGATCGCTGATGAAGTCTGATTGTAATTTAAATTAGCAGAATTTGGTTGGTGCAATTCGAAAACAGGTTACAGAGACTTTATTGTGGAGATTAGACCAAAGGCGTTCATATGAAGATGTCTATATACAGTATATTTCACATACAGTATATTTCCCTTATGTACAGTAAGATTGTTCAATGAACTATATGCAGTTCTCTTTGATAAACAGTGTACAGTACACCAGTAATATATACAATGTACCTTTATAAACAGTAATGTGTTTTACATACAGAAAGATGTCCTTAAGACACAAGAGCAGAATTGGGCCATTCCTCCCATTGAATCTATTCCTCCATTCAATCGTGGCTGAGTTTTTTTCTCTCTCTCTACCCCATTCTCTTGCCGTCTCCTCATAACCTTCGATGCTCTTACTAATCAAGAACATGTCAACCTCCACCTTAAATATACCCAATGACTTAGCCTGCACAGCCACCTGTTGCAATGAATTTCACAGATTCACCACCCTCCAGCTAAAGAAATCAATTACTCCTCATGTCTTTTTTCAAAGGACATCCTTCTACTCTGAGGCTGTGCCCTCTGGTCTTAGACCCTCCCACTATTGGAAACCTTGACATGATCATTCTGTCCATACTTTTCAGTATTTGGTAGGTTTCAATGCGGTACCCCCTCATTGTGCTGAGCTCCAGCAAGTACAAGCCAAGAGACATTAACCACTCCACATACTTTAACCCTTTCATTCCCAGGACAATTCTCCTGAACCTTTATTATCATCATTATGTGCCGTGTTGTATGACATGGGCAATCATGGTCTTCCCTCTATCCATGGCCATGATAGTTCATAGCAAATTTTTCTACAGAATTGGTTTGCCATTATTGCCTTCTGGGTAGTGTCTTTACAAGGCAGATGACCCCAGCCATTATCAATACTCTTCAGAGATTGCCAGGCGTCAGTGGTCACATAATCAGGACTTGTGATATGCACCAGCTGCTCATATGACCATCCACCACCTGCTCCCATGGCTTCACTTGACCCTGATTGGGGGTCTAGGCAGGTGCTACACCTTGTCCAATGGTGACCTGCAGGCCAGCGGAGGGAACGAGCGACTTGTACCACCTCTGGTAGAAACATATCTCCACCCTCCACCCGATAAACCTTTATACTGTAATAAAGTATCATTCATCTGAAAGGAAGTGTAGGACGGCAAATATATGGTCATCATAACTCATACTGAGGTTAGGATGAGCTTAATTTTAAATTATCCATTCACATACTCATTCCTCATATATTCTTAATGAGTCAGGGCATGAAGGGATACGGAGCGAAGGCAGGAGATTGGGGCTGAGAGGGGAATCAATTAGCCATGATGAAATGACGGAACAGGCTCGATGTGTCAAATGACCTAATGCTGCTCCTATATCTTATGGTCTAAACCAGAGGTTGGCTCAGAGTGCTGTGAAATAGAGCTGAAAGCATTGGTCAACAATATGACAGAAGAATGGACAAAGTGTGTGATGCCACTGGCAAAGGTTGATGACAGTGGATCACAGACGTCAGAAATGATATCCAGACTGCTCAATCTCGTTACACCTTGGATGGTCGTTAGGATTGAGTAGGTCTGAAACCCGCAAGTCTTGGAAACTAAACATTCTAACCGTAGAGCTATTAGCAATCCCATGGAATGCCTGGATTTTCCCTACGTGCTCTGGTTTCCTCCCACACTCCAAAGACATACTGGTAAGGTTAATTGGTCATTGTAAGTTGTCCTTTGATTAGGTTAGAGATAATCAGGTTTGTTGGGGATTGTAGGGGTAATGCGGCTTGAAGTGCCGGAGGTGCCTACTGCACACGGTATCCCAAAATAAATAGATCGATAAATAATTAGATAGTTAAATTTTTTAAAATAGCAAAACAAAATATCATGAAGGATCCCACCCACCCTGCTCACAGACTGTTTGTCCCACTCTCCTCAGGGAGGAAGCTACGTATGATCCATGCCAGGACCACCAGACTCAGAAACAGTAACGTGCCCCAAGCAATATGGCTAATCAACACCTCCACCCACTTACTTGACCCTCAACACCCCCAACCACCACTATATTATCATTTTCTGTCAATCACCTTACGTACAGACACTCCTGTGCCTAGCATCACTTTATGGATGTACAGTCTGTCTATGTATATATAAGGGGTGATTGATAAGTTCGTGGCCTAAGAAGGAGTCAATTTTAGAAAACCTAGCACATTTATTTTTCAACATAGTCCCCTCCTACATTTACACACTTAGTCCAGCGGTCGTGGAGCATACGGATCCCTTCTTTGTAGGAGTTGGTGTCTTGGATCACCAGAAAGTGGTCCACAGCAGGGGTGATTAATATGTTCGTGGCCTAAGATGGAAGGAGCCGAGTTATTAACTTCAGACTTCCTGCATAATCACTTAAAGAGTTGAACTGCATGTGCATGTAACAAGAGCTGTACAACTCATCTCCTTCTACCTTAGGCCATGAACTTATCAATCACCCCTGCTGTGGACCACTTTCTGGAGTTCAAGATGCCGACTTCTACAAATTTCTCCAAATTCAGAGATTCATAGTCAAAGTACGTTTATTATCGAAGTATATACACAGAGTACAACTCTGAGGTTTGTCCTCCTGCAGGCAACCACAAAACAGAAACACCATGAAACCTGTTCAAAGAAAACATCAAACACCCAATATGCGAGAAAGGAACAAATTGCGCAAATAGCAAAAAGCAAGCGAACAACATGTAGAATATCAAACGTCAAACCGGGAGTCCAGTAGTATTCAGCTCAGATCAGAACCGTGCACTAGCTGACCGCAGGCCGCAGAGCCAGTCTTCGTCAAAGGACCCCAGTCCACACTGAAGTGCCCTATCAAACCGCTCAAAAACTGCAAAAAGTAGGGTAACCAGAATCCAGAAACACATACAACCTCAAATATGGTGACATCGCCAGGATAGTTGATTGTTTGTGGATGTGGGAAAGAGATAGAGCCTGTTTATTTTTCAATGACCAGCTCTTTTGTTAACGTATCAACTGAAGCCTTTCATAGTTATCAGAGTACGGAGAATCGCATCGAAT
Source organism: Mobula hypostoma (assembly GCF_963921235.1). NCBI lineage: Eukaryota > Metazoa > Chordata > Chondrichthyes > Myliobatiformes > Myliobatidae > Mobula > Mobula hypostoma. The sequence goes on along the minus strand of NC_086098.1, from coordinate 170,523,281 downwards.
GTATAAAGCATTTCTGCTTGTATTGCCATGTTTTCGAATGTACAAAGCTGGTTTCCTTCTGAAAGCATCTAAGCTAAGTGCCTTAACCATTCTGTGTTTACACATTCTAGAACTGAGCTGCCTACTGCACAAATAAAGGCAAGCAAGCAAGGACAGGATGTATTTTTATATAACACCTTCATCATAACCACAGGGGACTGTCTTGTCTCCCTTTCTTTTCACCATCTACACCTCGGATTTCAACTACTGCACAGAGTTTTGTCATCTTCAGAAGTTTTCGGATGACTCTGCCATAGTTGGATGCATCAGCAAGGGAGATGAGGCTGAGTACAGGGCTACGGTAGGAAACTTTGTCACATGGTGTGAGCAGAATTATCTGCAGCTTAATGTGAAAAAGACTAAGGAGTTGGTGGTAGACCTGAGGAGAGCTAAGGTACCGGTGACTCCTGTTTCCATCCAGGGGGTCAGTGTGGACATGGTGGAGGATTACAAATACCCGGGGATACGAATTGACAATAAACTGGACTGGTCAAAGAACTCTGAGGCTGTCTACAAGAAGGGTCAGAGTCATCTCTATTTCCTGAAGAGACTGAGGTCCTTTAACATCTGCCAGACAATGCTGAGGATGTTCTACGAGTCTGTGGCGGCCAGTGCTATCATGTTTGCTGTTGTGTGCTGGGGCAGCAGGCTGAGGGTGGCAGACACCAACAGAATCAACAAACTCATTCGTAAGGCCAGTGATGTTGTGGGGATGGAACTGGACTCTCTCACGGTGGTGTCTGAAGAGGATGCTGTCTAAGTTGCATGCCATCTTGGTCAATGTCTCCCATCCACTACATAATGTACTGGGTGGGCACAGGAATACGTTCAGCCAGAGACTCATTCCTCCAAGATGCAGCACAGAGCGTCATAGGAAGTCATTCCTGCCTGTGGCCATCAAACTTTACAACTCCTCCCTTGGAGGGTCAGACACCCTGAGCCAATAGGCTGGTCCTGGACTTATTTCATAATTTACTGGCATAATTTACATATTACTATTTAACTATTTATATTTATATTACTATTTATTATTTATGGTGCAACTGTAACGAAAACCAATTTCCCCCGGGATTAGTAAAGTATGACTATGACTATGACTATCAAGAAAAAGACTGGTTTTAGAAGGGGTGCCCTCAGACAGATGGTGCTCCAAGAGGAGAGGATGTTCAAAGTTCAAAGTAAACGTACATATATGTCACCATATACCAGCTTGAGGTTTATTTCTTAAGCACATTCTCAGTAGTTACAAAGAAATGTACTGTATCTTTGGTGATGGAGAGTATCAACTTCTGCCCGAGAAGCTTCAGTTTGCCTACCGTCACACCAGGTCCACAGCAGATGCCATTTCATTGGCTCTTCATTCAAACCCGGGACATTTGGACAGCAAAGATACATACATCAGGATGCTCTTTATTGACTACAGCTCATCATTCAATACTATCATCCCCTCAAAACTAATCAATAAACTTCAAGACTTTGGCCTCAGTACCACCTTGTGCAATTGGATCCTGCATTTCATCAGTTGCAGACCCCAGTCAGCTTGGAATTGTCAACAGCATCTCCTCCACAATCTCCATCAGCACAGGTGCACCACAAGGCTGAGTGCGTAGCCCCTACTCTACTCACTTTACATTTATGACTGCATGGCTAAGCTCAGCTCTAATGCCATATTTAAATTTGCTGATGACACCACTGTTGTAGGCCGAATCAAAGGTGGTGATGAATCAGCATATAGGAGGGAGATTGAAAATCTGGCTGAGTGGTGCCACATCAACAACCTCTTACTCAATGTCAGCAAGATCGAAGAGCTTATTGATTTCAGGAGGCGGAAACCAGAGGTCCATGAGCAGAGGTGGTGAGTGTCAGCAACTTTAAATTCCTCAGTATTATCATTTCAGAGGACCTGTCCTGAGCCCAGCACATAAGTGCAATTACAAAGAAAGGAAAGCAGCCTCAGGTTCAGGAGCAGATATTACCCCTCAGTCATCAGAGGGGATAACTTCACTCATCTTCACTCGCCTCATCACTGAAATGGTCCCACAACCTGTAGACTCACTTTCAAGGACTGTTCATCTCATGTGCTTGATATTTATTGCTTGCTTGCTTATTTATTTATTTCTGTATCTTGTGTGTGTTTGTTTTTTTTATTTATTCTTTTTTTTTTCTTTTTGTATTTGCAGTTTGTTGTCTGTCACACACTTGTTGTCCACCCTGTTGGTGTGGTCTTTCATTGATTCTAATATGGTTGTTACACTTATTGAGTATGCCTTAAAGAAAATGAATCTCAGGGTTGTATATAGTGACATATATGTATTTTAATGATAAATTTACTTTGAACTTTGAAACATAATATACTCAGTGAAAAACTACACACGAAGACAGATAAACAACCAATGTGCAAAAGATGACAAACTGTGCAAATACAAAAAGAAAAATAAATAATAATAAATAATATTGAGAATGCAAGTTATAGGGTCTTTGAAATGGAAGGGAAGATGGAGGAAATTCCAGAATGAGATCTCAGGAACTTTGTTGTTTGCTCAGGAGCAGTTGGATGTATATGTGTACGATGTACAGGAGACTGGGCTGCGATCAGTGCAAAGAGTAAATCATGGAGAAGAGGAGCTACTAAGAAAAAAAACAAGGATTTCTGAGCAACGAGCAATCTGCTGGAGCAAACTAGTGGGGTTGAGCATGATTGCTTGTTGCTCCAGAGTCCAGTATCTGCGGTCGCTTGTCTGGCCAAGAATTTTAAATTTGGAGCTTTGGACCCCAATGTAGATCAGCAACATTTCAGTGTGTCATTGGCTGGAAGTTGGTTTTAATTGGACATGAGTTACTTTTAGCTAGATGGGACTTGTGAAGACTGGACTATGAGAATTTGATGTTGAGAGCATTTGAAGCGATTAGCTCTGTGAAAGACAATATCAGATACGAACTTGCACTGCGAAATGTAGTGAAGCTGAAGGAAGTATGGGATTGGAGAACTCTTCGCAGTAAGATGGCTCATTACAAAATCACATCTAAACTTCCAGTGCGCTGTACAATGAAGCCCAGGAAGGTATGGGATTTACCATGATGTTGCCTGGATTAGGCGTGTGCTATAACGAGAGGTTGGACAAACTTGGGGGTTGTTTTCTCTGGAGCTACGGAGGCTGCGGGAAGATCGGACAGAGGTTTATAAGATTATGAGAGGCACAGCATCTTTTAACCAGGGTTGAAATGTCTAAAACCAGAAGTCATGCATTTAAGGTGAGGGGGGTAATTTCAAAGAAGATGTGAGGGGCAAGTTTTTTTTACTAGGGTGGCAGGTGCGTGGGGTGGTGGTAGAGGCAGAAACATTAACGACTCCTTCGCTGCCACTGCTACTGTGTGATCCAGGATCTCCGGAGGGGAAGGTCCCGAGTCCCCGGCTTTGCTTGTTGCTCAGCGGCCGGGGCAGGGTCGAAGAGCTCGGCAGAGGATGGCGCTCGGTGCTTGGTGTCGGAGGGCTGGTTGGAGGCTCGAAGTTTTCAGACGGACTCAGAGTCGGCTGCGGATGGGTGCTTCCAATGCATCGGCAAGTTTGCGGCGCTTGGAGGTTCATGGCAGGGAGAGTTTCTCCCTTCTACCGTTTGTGTGAGATGATGGGGCTATTTTTTTTTTACCATGCCCATGGTCTGCTCTTTATCAAATTACGGTATTGCTTTGCACTGTTGTAACTATGTTATAATTATGTGGTTTTGTCAGTTTTAGTCTTGGTTTGTCCTGTGTTTCTGTGATATCTCTCTGGAGGAACATTGTATCATTTTTTAATGCATGCATCTCTAAGTGACAATAAACAAGGACTGAGTGTCCTCATAACCTAATCTAATCTTAAGAGACATTTAGATAGGCGATGGGCACATGAATGTGAAGAAAATGGAAGGATGTGGATTTTATGTAAGCAGAAGGGATTAGTTTAGTTAGCCACTTGATGACTAATTTAACTGATTTGGCTCAACATTGTGGGCTGAAGGGCCTGTTCCTATGCTGTGCTGTGCTGTACTGTACTATTCTATATAACTCTTAGTGGTGCTTACAGCAGGAGCTTATTCAGTAGTTAATGAGGCTGGTGTCTATCTCAACCTTGCTTAACAAAATAGGAGTCAAATTTAAAAACAGTAACATGCTATATCTGAAAGGGAAGAGACATTTAAGTTTGAGATATGAATTTGTCAAAAGATTTTCAGTTCAAACTTCACTCTTCACCCTTCAGATGCTGAGGATTCTGAATGGTTTTCTGCAAGGTTTCTTTTGCAGGATTTTCTGCATGTTTTTATGCCTCACTGTAAATTCTGATCTACTGTATCCTGGTTGGATAGTTTAGACACAGCTCAAGATGATGAGGACAGAATCTGTAGTAGTTCTGCAGGGAATTCTTCCACTTTTCGAGTGGTATTGTAGGGAACGTCACACTGCACTTGACTGAAATGTCAGTGAAAGACACCTGTTGTGTCTTGCTACATGATAATTCCATAAGAGACACTGGCTTTGATTCAAACCTCAGTAGAAATACTGTTGGATGTGCATTTGTTACTTATTTCAGGAAATGAAGCTGATTGTAGTTATCTGTGACGTGATTGTGTTGGATTTAGACGGTCTCCAAATTACGGCAGAGAAGCTGCTCTGTCAGATTTATTACAGGCTTTCTTTTACACTGGCCAGCACATGTCAGTTCTGAAGCTGTTAAGCTGCTGATAAAGGAGACCTTCGCATTTATCTCCCCAAGCAGGATCAAGACAACTTTTCAAACTTTTTTATTCTCTGAGAATATTTAATTCAACTGTTAAATTGATTTCTGTAATTGCTTCATCCGTTACTAATCCTGTATCTTTCCCCCGCTGAGAAGATCATGAAATGAAAGGCATAGATTTTTTTAATGTATCTACACGAAGCAGATTCATGAGGTACGGAAGGAAGTCATTTGACTCAGTGATTGCAGGTAAACTTCAAGCAGAGTAAATCCCTTCATTCCCGTTCACCGTACTTTATCCTTCCACCTGGCAACTTATTTAACTGCAGTTAGCTATTGAGTTACAATACCTTGTGAAAGTCCTGATTGATCCTCTTTCCACTTCTACAGGCACTTAGTGCCCAATCATCTTGATACAGGGTCCTAATACTGTGACACTAATGGTTGGTGCTGCCACCTAGTCGCTGTGCTCGTTGAATATTTCATAACATAAGACATAGGAGTGTAACTTGGCCATTTGGCCCATCAAATTTGCTCTGCCATTCCATCACATTTGAATTATTATCCCTCTCAACCCTCTTCTTCTGCTTTTTTCCCCTAAACCTTGACGCCCTGACTAATCAAGAACCTGTCAACCTTCACTTTAAATATACCCAGTGACTTAGCCTCCACAGTCATCCACAGATTCACCACCTTCTGGCTAAAGAAATTCCTCTTCATTTCTGTTCTAAAGGGGAGTCCTTATTCTTTGAGGGTTTGCTGTCTGGTCTCAGACTGTCCCGCCATTGGAAGCATCCTCTCTATTAGGCCTTTTCAACATGTAATGGGTTTCAATACGATTCCACGCCCCCCCCCCAACCCACATTCTTCTAAACTCCAGCGAGTGAAGGCTTCAAAACAACTCACGTTAACTCTTCCATCCTTTCATTCCCGGGATCTTTCTCATGAACCTCTTTCGGACCCCTCCAATACCAGATCCTTTCTCAGAGAAGGAGCCCAAAACTGCTTACAGTATTCCAAGTGTGTTCTGATGAACAGTGTTAGATCTTTGCTTGCTGTTCCTAACCTGACCCACTAAAGTTGCGGTTTACCATAATGCACAGCCTAAATGAGTGCACTGGCTTGAATAGCCTGCTTCTGTGATGTATCTATCACAATTTGTCAAAGCCCTGTTCCCATTCCTGGTGGGTGTCATTGTTGAGTGACCTGATTCTACAGTGGAAGCTTGCCAGTAATACATTAGCTGATTCGCACTTGAGCTGTAATTCTATAAGACCAGTGCCAAACTTTACACTCCTATTTCAGAATGCTTTTCAAAGCTATCGATATATTGAACTGCATGAGGACACATGCAGAAACAGTAAGGAAATTTATGCGCACAAAGCACTTTAGTGGCCCAGATCAACTTCAAGTTTAATTATCGTTCAATCATACACATGAATGCAGCCACATGAAACAGTGTTCCTCTGGGGCCAAGGTGCAAAACACAGAACCAACAGTCACACACGACACACAGACCATACAGAACATATAATTATGACAGCAGGGAAACAGTTACAAAAAAATGTAATGATATAGCCCAATTCTCTGAGTGTCAAGGCCAGTAGATTGAAAATAAATAATTCTGTTCCCTTTTTATGTGTCTCCAAATGTTCCTACATTCTTACTTACAGAGGATTGAAGTTTAAAACCTAAGCACCCTGCTACCACTGATAGAGGCAATATACTGTTGTATGTCTAACTATTTGTCATATATGAACTTTATGTCAACTTGTACATCTCCAGACTTTTTTAAATCAGTAAATATTATTTTATGTGCGTATGTGGCATGCGTACTGTGTTTTGTACCTTGGCTGTTTCATTTTGTTGTGTGTATGTTGTTACGTACCCCGTAACTGGGTTGCCAAACCAGCAGAAATGGATCACTCAGTTGGAGTCTGGAGTACTAGAACTAAGAAAGTTTTATTAAAGAAACAAGCAACACAGTAATTGAAAGGATAATAAATGCAACAATTCAACAATGATAACCACACATGTGCACAGAATTAAGATAACAGCATCAATCAAGCTCTATCGTTGTCTAGGGGGTAAATGACCAAATTTCAAAATGACTCAAAGTTCAGTCCAGTTCAGTTCGCAGTAATCGTTGCCATGGCGAGGGACAACGTGGGGGGAGAGAGAGATAGAATAGGAACAACTGATCATTCAGAACGGCTTCACTCACAGACCAGCGAGATGGCTCACAGACCAGCGAGATGGCTCACAAACAGCTTTTGGGCGGGTCCTTGGTGATGTCACCTGAGGTCACCGACTGTGACCCCTCCTCCAGATGCGGTCGATCCTCTGCAGTGAACCCGGCACCCAGGCAAGGGCGGACACACACCGGGTTCCCGCTGATCGTACCTTTCCACCCTTGTCGTTGTCTGGCACTTCTCACCCACTCGTGAGAGGCGCACCGCTTCCAGGGTCTCGTTACCTCGGGTGGCGTGTGTGTCCGTCTTTAGCGAACCTGTCCCTTTTTATCCCCCTGCTGGGGTATCGCCTGTCCATCACTTCAAACAGTTCAAGGTTCAAAGGGGGAGCCGCTCCAGACAGCTCTCTCTCCCACATCCCTTCATTACACATCTCCAGACGCTGCTCCATTGTTCCTTATCTCTCCTTCCCCTGAGGGCAGGTGGCAGACCAACTGCTGATGCCACTGATGCTAGCCCAGGCCAGCAAACATCTTAATTTTATGTGTATTCTCGTAAAGCGGTCTCCCAGTCTGCATCGGGTCTTGCCAATATATAAAAGGCCACATCGGGAGCACCGGACGCAGTATATCACCCCAGTCGACTCACAGGTGAAGTGATGCCTCACCTGGAAGGACTGTTTGGGGCCCTGAATGGTGGTAAGGGAGGAAGTGTAAGGGCATGTGTAGCACTTGTTCCGCTTACACGGATAAGTGCCAGGAGGGAGATCAGTGGGGAGGGATGGGGGGGACGAATGGACGAGGGAGTTGTGTAGGGAGCGATCCCTGCGGAATGCAGAGAGAGGCGGGGAGGGAAAGATGTGCTTAGTGGTGGGATCCCGTTGGAGGTGGCGGAAGTTACGGAGAATACTTCCCGATGTGGCCTTTTATATATTGGCGAGACCCAACGCAGACTGGGAGACCGCTTTGCTGAACATCTACGCTCTGTCTGCCAGAGAAAGCAGGATCTCCCAGTGGCCACACATTTTAATTCCACATCCCATTCCCATTCTGACATGTCTATCCACGGCCTCCTCTACTGTAAAGATGAAGCCGCACTCAGGTTGGAGGAACAACACCTTATATTCCGTCTGGGTAGCCTCCAACCTGATGGCATGAACATCGACTTCTCTAACTTCTGCTAAGGCCCCACCTCCCCCTCGTACCCCATCTGTTACTCATTTTTATGCGCACATTCTTTCTCTCACTCTCCTTTTTCTCCCTCTGTCCCTCTGAATATACCTCTTGCCCATCCTCTGGGTCACCCCCCCACCGTCCTTCTTCCCGGACCTCCTGTCCCATGATCCTCTCGTATCCCCTTTTGCCTATCACCTGTCCAGCTCTCGGCTCTATCCCTCCCCCTCCTGTCTTCTCCTATCATTTTGCATCTCCCCCTCCCCCTCCAGCTTTCAAATCCCTTACTCACTCTTCCTTCAGTTAGTCCTGACGAAGGGTCTCGGCCTGAAACGTCGACTGCACCTCTTCCTACAGATGCTGCCTGGCCTGCTGCGTTCACCAGCAACTTTGATGTATGTTGCTTGTCTATTTAACAGTTATCTTCTTCCTCTGTGTGAGTTTAGAGAGGAGCATATGATATCCATAATGGAAATGATGGATCAAGATCATTAATTCAAACTACTTCCCACTCCCTTAATTTAAATTAATGGCTAACTCATCTTTCTTAAATTATCAGTGGTAGTTCTCAAGTCATAGTAAAAGGAATTCATAAATGGTAAGCTTTAAGTCAGAGAACATTGAGTCCAAGCCGAGCTATCAATCTGCCTAGTCCCATCAGCTCTCCATACCCCTCCCAACTATGTACCTATCTAAATTACACCCAAGTGTTAAAATCAAACTCATATCCACCACTTCTGCTGGCAGCTCGTTCCACACTCACCACCTTCTGAGTGAAAAAGTTCCCCCTCGTGTTCCCCTTGAACATTTCACCTTTCACCCTTAACCCATGACCTCTCGTAGTCTCACTGAATCTCAGTGGAAAAAGCCTGTTTGCATTTACCCCATCTATACTTATAATTTGACCTCTATCAAATCTCCCCTCAATCTCCTATGCTTCAGAGAAAAAAATCCTAACCTATTCAACCTTTCTCTGTAATTCAGGTCTTCAAGTTATGGCAGCATCCTTGTAAATTTTCTCTGCACTCTTTCAATCTTATTGATATCTTTCTGTAGGTAGATGATCAGAACTGCATACAGTACTCCAAATATGGCCTCACCAACGTCTTATTCAATTTCAGTACTCTGATTTATGAAGGCCAATGCGCAGAAACTCTTTATAACCCGATCTATTTGGGACTTGTGCCTACTAATTTTTAATATTGAAAAAATGCTTGATATAAGCACTGCTAAAAAAATATAGGAATAATTGGGAGAGGAAAGATAAGGGGAGGGATTTAATAGGAACTTTAGGACAACATTTCTACCCAGAGGGTGGTCTGTATACGGAATGAACTGACAGAAAACGTGGTTGAGACAGGTAGATTAACAACATTTAAAAAGCACTTGGACAGGTACGTGAATAAGAAAGGTTTAGAGCAGGCGTTCCCAACCTGGGGTCTGTGGCATAGGAGTCCCTGGTTCAGAGGGATATGGGCCTAATGCAGACAACTGAGACTCGTTCTACCAGAGGGGTGGTTCCATGCTGTATGACTCCCTAAATTGGGAACCTCTATAGATTAGCCTCTTGAGTTAAGCATTAGAGACAGTTTGCTGCAATATCAAAAAACATTTCAGTGTATATGCACGTGTCTTCCTTCCTACATAAACTTGAATTTATACAAAATTCTCCTTAACCACGTGCTCTCCTACCAGCACTTCAGTTTTAAAGCCCTCATGCATGTTTCAAAACCCTTCATTGCCTCTTTCCTCCTGTCTGTAAACAGTGGGCAGCTGAAAATCCTGTGACATCTTTCAGCTCCCTTAGATGTCACATCACATCACATCACTCCTCTCCTCTGCTGCAATCTGTGGTTTCAGCTGTTTTGATGCAAAGCCTTTGACTGAACCTCCAGCCTGCTCTGTTGACCACAGGCCCACTTTGAAATGTTATGGTGTAGTGGTTAACGTACGCCATTCCAGAGCTGGTGACCTGGGTTCAATTCCGACACTGTCTGTAAGGAGTTTGTAGGATCTCATTGTAGATTTCCTCCTAGTGTTCCAGTTCCCTTTCCACATCCCAGAGACATGTGGGTTAGTAGGTTAGTTGGTCACGTGGATGTTGTTGGACAGCATGAGCTCTTTGTAACCGTAACCACACTGTCTCTCTAAAATGAATATAGAAAAACTAATCCTCTTGTAAAGCATTTGTTTTATTGGGTTAAAAGCACTATGTGAATTTATTGTTGCCATCACTTGGTGTGTAATTAAAAGTGGACCGTTAGATAAATTCTATCAATAAATCTGCCTTTGTGGACCAAGAAAGGGGAATAATCTAAAGAGACCACAGACACAATGGGCATTCCCTTGGACAATTCTAACTTCAGGGATTCTGTAGGTACATGTTTCTCTCTCTGACAATTTTTCACCATCCGCAGCCAGTGAGTTCCAGATCTTATCCATGTTCTGTTTTTTTAAAAATGTAAGTATTCTTTATGCCCCTTGTATCTTTTGCCTTTCAGCCTGAGTCTGGTTGATCTGTTCTGTCTGGAGACTAGGCAGCCCAACCCAGCATAACTCATCAGCCCACACATCTCATATCATCGGACTCTGGAGGAGGTGCACTTTGCTGCATCGTAGGTAGAACAACATTCCGGAAAAATCCAGGAATCCAGAAGCCTGATGCTTCTGGGGATGTTGCAAGACAGGGAGTGATGAAGAAAATGTCTGCTCAACACTTTGTAACACAGGGCTAGAGGAGTGCTGGTCAGTGTGAGGAGTGTTTGATGGCTTTCTATGTCTTAAACTGATGCATACGTTGGTGGTTTGGCTAGATGATGGTCTGATTAGGCTTTGCTTGGAGTAAGGTGAGCAGTTCTGTTCACCACATACCAGGCATTTATTAGAATGATATCTGAGCACGGTAGAGCAGCAGTTTAAAGCATCACTTTACAGCACTAGTGATCACCAGTCAGAGTTTGATTCCTGACACTGTCTGTAAGGCGTAAGTATGTTCGCCTTCCTCTGGGTGCTGTGGTATCCTTCCACATTCCAAAGGTGTACTGTTACAGTGGGTTGTGGGCATGCTCTGTTGGCACCAGAAGTATGGCGACACTTGCGGGCTGCTCCCAGCACATCCTCGCTGATTTGATTTGATGCAAATGGCGCATTTCACTATAGTTTTGACGTTTCAATGTATGGGTGACTAATCATTAACTATTAGTGTAGAAAAGGAAACAAGCTTTTTAATTTGGGAAAGACTAGTAATGGAGGCAGAGTCTAAAGCCAGGCTTTTCAGAAGCAAAGTCAGCTAACACTCCTGCATGTAGAGGAAGGAGAAATTAGGACATTTTTTTCCGCACATGACAATTGACACCAGATAAATTTGTTAATTCTGAATCAAATGGATCAACTTTTGTTCTCCAGAGGAGTGTAGGGTGAAGTAGATATATAGAGTAATGTTGCAGTTCATTGTTTTTACCGAGTGATAGGACACGACGCATTGCTGGATAGCTTCCTGGCTGGCTGGTGTTAACTTTCTATTTTCTTACAGCTAGAATGCTGTTTCACACTGAAAGGTTGTAGGGAACGACTCAGTCTTCACCGTTTAGCAGCAAATTTCACAACATAAGTACCTTGTAGAAGTCTTAGGCACATGCATACAAGTTTTTTGCTCAGTACTATATTTGTCAAAGTGGAGCGGAGAGCAAGTTGGGAATGGTGAGGGTGGACTACTGCGGGAGGGGTGTGGGACAGGTGGCAGAGAAGGAGTGCCAGGGGCAAAGGGTGGCACATGTCCAAACACACCCAGCCCCGAGGCACCAGGCAAGGTCATTTGATTCCAAATAATTGGTTTATTGATCATTACAGAATGCCTCTCTGGTGCTTCTCACTGCATCCGCTCTTCCTTCCCCCTTCCCACTCTCAGTCCACAATAGAGACCCACATCAGAATCAGGTTTATCATTACTCACACGTTATGAAGTTTGTTTTTTTTTTGCGGCAGCAGTACAGTGCAATACATAAAATTGCTACAGTACTGTGCAAAAGTCATGTGTGTCCTTTCCATATATGTGACTTTTGCACAACACTATGCTGCTGATATTAAATCTGATTCTGATTCTTTGAGCTGCCTTCCCAGAATGTACTTTATCTCACTGCATATTATGCTTCAATTTCACAGAGAAAGATGAGACGATACAGCAGAGTAAACCGTCTTTCCTGGAGTACTTTGAGCAGAAGGAAAAAGAGAATCAAGCGAACAGCCACAGTAATCGTAATGCACTTCAGGGCTCTGATAACTGGAAGGTGCCACAGGATGGTGACTTTGAATTTGTGAGTAATGTAAAGACTTCTGATTATTTTCTGATAATTAGAAAAATTGTTTGGAATTGGTTTATTCTTGTCATGTATAGAGATACAGTGGAGTTGATTTGTTTGTGTGCCATCCAGATAGATCATTCCAAACACTCGTCCATCATGGCGCAGAAAGTTGATAAAGTGGTACAAAAGGCATGTTTGCCTTTTTTAGTTGAGACATTGATTTCAAGAGGCAGGAAGTTATGTTGCAGCTTTTTAAAGCTCTGTTTAGTCTACATCTATGAGGAGAAGGTGGATAACTTGGCTTGTTTTCTCTAGAGTGCCAGACGCTGAGGGGATACCTGTCAGAAGTTTGTAAAATTATCAGAAGCAGAAATAGACACCCGTTATTTCTTTCCAAGGGTCAAAATTTGTGAAGTACATTGCCTCAGATGGCCTTGGAAGCCAAGTGTTTATTTATATATTCAAAGCAGAGTTTGCTAGTTCTTGATTATTAAGGGATCGAAGGTTAAGGGGAGAAGACAGGAAAATAGGGTTGAGAGGAAAAATAAATCAGCCTTAATGGAATGGTGGCGCAGACTCGATGCGCCAAATGGCTTAATTATGATCCCATGTCTTATGGATTGGGCAGATAAGGCTCATCAACCGTGGTTGGTAGCTTGTGTAGAAGCAAAACTGATGTCAAACCTCATCTGCCATACACACTTATGGGGAAGGATTCGGGAGTAAATCCTGGGGAAGATTTTGGAGCTGGAGTCCCTAAGACTACGTTGAGTTTAACGCTGTCTGGCAACTCCTGTGCCGTCACTTGTGTCAAACTGTATCGGTCTCTGCCGTTCCTTTGGGTTCATCAGATGGGTGGAGAGGGGAAGCTTGCTACGTGGGCAACACCTTGCTGTTGATGTTGTATTGCCCAGGCTTGCATATCTAGTCAGCTAGGATGCAATATCCATGGTCAACTCTGATCGGTGGAGACCTCAGTCACTTTTATGGAAATTTTTAATACTAGAAGGTGCAGTTCGAAGATGAGTGGGATAGTTTCATTTTACAGAGGATGGTGGGTGCCAGGTGTGGTAGCAGTGGAGGATACAGTAGAGGTGTTTAAGAGACTCTTAGATAGGCACATGAATATGCAGAGAATGTGGACCGTGTGCAGGCAGATGGGATTAAGTGTCATTGTCTTAATTAAACATGGGCTGAAGGACCTGTTCCTTTACTGTACTGTTGTATGTTCTATAAAAGGGACAGTGGGGTGGGGGGGGGGGCGTGGAGAAGAACAATGCAGAATAGCATTACAGTTCAGAGAAAGCTGCAGTGAAGACAAGGGCGATTGTGAATTCAGGAACTCATCTGGCCCATTCAAGAGTCGTGCATTAGGGTAGAAGCCATCCTTGAGTCTGATGGTACGTGACCGCAAGTCTTTGTATCTTTTGCTCAAGAGGGAGGGAGCAGAGAGAATTCCGGGATGGGTGAGGGCTCCTTCATTACTGCCCACTTTCCTGAGGAAGCAGGAAGTGTAGACAGAGTTAATGGAGGGGAGGCTGGTTTTTGTGATGGACTGGGCTACAATTACAGCTCTGCAGTTTTGGGCAAAGCAGTTGCCAAACCAAGCTGTGCTTCCAGATGGGATGCTTTCAATGGTGCAACTGTAAACGTTCTAGAGAATTCCTATTATGTTTGGCTCAGTCGGTTGTAATGGCGCTGCTCAGAAGAGCTGGTTTTTAAGCCCTAGTGAGTTTAACAGTAGAAGTAGATTAACTTCTTGTCTCCAAAGTTAGTCAGGCTGTGGATTGGTATAGGGGAGACGATTGGAAGAGTTAACATTAGATGGGATTGAGTGATCCCACCTGGACAAGAATGAATCCTGCTGTCTGTGGGTCTGTGAGTCCGCTGGAGACCCAGAGACAGCCTTTTCTGAGGTTGGAGCACTGTGTGGGTGGGTCAGTGGGAGGGAGGGGGGAAAGAGACTTGTTTTGTGTTTAATTTGCTTGTGTTGTTCTGAAGAACATTGTTGGCACCAGAATCTGTGGTGACACTTATGGGCTGCCCTCAGCACATCCTCATGTCTTGTTGGTTATTAATGCAAATGATAGATTTTACATTATGCTTCAATGAACATGTGATGAATTTGTTGAGTGCCGGGCTGGACTCCAGGAACACAGCAGGGAGAACAAGGCATTGGAAAGATTTGGTGTGGGGGAGCAGCTGATGTCAGAGAGCAGCCCCGGGTGATTGAAGGTTGGTGGGAGGGATGTGGTGACTGAGTTGAGAGGAGTGAAGGGGGCTGATAGGTGGATGAGGTAAGTGAGAGTTGGGAGATTGGGAGGAGCAGGAAGGTAAGCAACTGTTGGGAGGCTGGGATTTTGGCTCCAAGATGCTGATAGGAGCAGAGAGACCTGGAGATGCGAAGGATCTTGTTTTGGGGTTAAGCCCACATTGAGTGATTTGTATTTTACTACTGAAGAGCAAAACATTTTCTACTCTCTGAAATTCTGAAGGTATACGAAGCATTAGAAACAGAACAGCAAAACAAATGAGCCCCAAATACTATATTTTTTGAAAATACTCTCAGCCCTCTCAGGGAACGAAATGCCTCTTTGTCATAATTCAGTGACTCCAAATGGTAACTACTGCTCTAGATACAGGAAATTACTTTATCCAAGAAGTGATGAGAAAATGGAATGTAATAAAGGCAAATAATACCAAGTCATTTTTTGGGAAGCTCGATAAAGCCATGAGGGAGAAAACTGGGAATATGTGGATAGGTCTGAATGAGGAAGGTAACTAATTGTTAGCTTCCACTGCCGGTCCTCAGGTCCTCCCCTTCCCCCCCCCGCCTCTCTTCAGCCCCATTTCACCCATTTACCCCTTCCCCTCCTGAGTCCATTATCACATTTCACACAAAGGATTCCCCCACCACCACCATCTGGTTCTAACTGTCCTTCACCTCTCTCCTAATTCTCACCTCCTTTACTTGTAGCAGCACTGGTGGGGCTTTATGTTTCCTGTCTGTCTCCCTCCAACTCCTATTATTACACTACCCTCCCCCCTCCACACTCCTTTCTTTTATTTTTCCTTTCTGCCCCCATCTATCATTCACATGCCATAGGTTCCTACTTCACCCGCTCCCCTCCCCTAAGAGGTATGACCTGCCTGCCATCTTAGAATCCCCCTCCCCAATCCTTTCTCGACACTCCTTTTCTTTATATCTCTCCTCTCCACTCTCAGTCCTAATGTGGAGTTTCAACCCGAAACATCGGCAATTTCTTTCCTCCCACAGATTCTGCTCGATCTGCTGAATTCCTCCAGCACATTGCTACTTGCAGCAAGTTCAAGTTTATCATTCAACAATACATGAATACCCAAGAATACAGCCAAAGACAATGGTGTTCCTCTGGGGCCAAGGTGCAAAACGCAGTACCAACTGTCGTACACAGCACAAGGCACATATAAACACAAGAAATTCTGCAGATGCTGGAAATCCAAAGCAACACACAGAAAATGCTAGAGGAACTCAGCAGGTCAGGCAACACCTGTGGAAATGAATAATAGTCAACATTTCGGGCCAAGACCCATCTTCAGAACAAGGCACGTATAGCACACATAAGATAGTAAACATATAATCACGCTAAAGAATATAATATAGCCAAGTCCCTTGAGTCCACGAATCAAGGGACTTGTGCAAGAGCAAGCCCACAGCAGTCTGCAGATGAGCGCAATCCAGCTTAGTTTTCACCGAGCAAACACTGGAGGGCAGCACTGATGCCAGAATGGATGCCATGCCACACCACCTCTGGCAACAGAAGTCACATTCATACTTTACGAACAACTTTATGAATCTGGGTGTCCTAAACAATGATGAGCAAAAAACTGGTCTGTAGGAATAGCAGGTAATAAGGGAAACTACACCATATTGTTGTTTTGTTGCCAGGGGAATTGAATGTAAAGGTGGGGAGATTTCAACAGAGCTCTGTAATCTGCAAGCCTCCTCTCACCATTCTTCATCTTCTCTAACATCATAGACTTCTGCCTATATCTTCTTCATGCACATATCTGATTTCCCTCTCAAGCCTTCCATACCATCGCCACCACCACTCTTCTCAGTAACAAGTTCGACATTTCTTTCTGCTTGCACGGCTGACAGACATCTGACTATTTCAAATGCCTTCGGATTTTATCGAATCCACCCATAGTTTCATCTCATATAGAGAACATAGCTCCAACCTGGTCAACCTTTCCAGATAGTTCCAGTCTTTCAGCTGTGTTATAATCCTTATAAATCTTTCTTTTAAACTTCCGATGTCTATATTGCAAATTTTAAGTGTTATAATTTTTGGCTCATTTAGTGCTTAGTGACATCAGAGACCATTTGGAAAGTCTTTTGTCTCGGATTCCTGCACCACTTCTGAAGACTTTAGAATGTCTGGATTACAGACGCAAAGCTGCATCCTTGTGCCAAACTTTGCAACCAGAACTGCTTGTGGCACAGTGCTTCTGATCGTTCAGATAACTAGGCTCAGTCATCTATTTAGTAACACAGCACAGAGTAGGGTCCTTCCAGCCTTTCAAAGTGCGCCTCCCCAGCAACAACACAACCCCAGTTTTACCCTAACCTAATCATGGAGCAACTTCCAGTGACTGATTAACCTACCCACTGTGTCTTTGAACTGTGGGAGGAAACCGGAGCACCTGGAGAAACACATACGCATTCCGTGGGGAGGATTCACGGAGACTCCTGACAGAATGGCGCCAGAATTAAACTCCAGAGCGCCCTGGGCTGTAATAATGTCACGCTAACCGTTACACCACAGTGGCAACGCAGAACACCAGAAAATTACAATGGTAATGAAAGCTCTTCAAAATACTAGTAAGACTATTAAATCACCTCATTATAACTTTGTTCTTTCCAGGTCAGGAGCTACATTAAGTCTTTGATAGATAATGTCTTGAATTCAGCTGCAGTAATATTGTAGAATACTATTTAGCTCTCTCTATTGCCCATTTCTTGAAAGTCTAGTGATCAATAATTTCCAAGCAGTTGAACAGTGCCCGCAGTTATAGTTAATGGAATCAGACAATTCGAAAATAAATCCAGAATTTAAGAGCAGTTAGTTTAGACGTGGCTCAATAATCATCTCCTGAGGGGTATCTTGGGTTGCCTTGGTTTTGGCTGTACCTGCTGTAGTTTTAATGCCATAGTTTCAAAGCAGTCTAGATACCTGCTGATAGTCTTAATTGGAATAATAGATCATGCATACATTTTCCTAATGGAATAGGAGCTGTCAGCACAGCTCTGTGCAATTTGACACCTAATGTGGTGAGGGGTCAGATTACCTCCCTCTGTTCTTGAAACCAAACCTGTCCCCACCCCTACCTATTCCCTGTACACCCACGAGTGAATGCTCCTACTCTCAAAGGAGTAGTTGCCAGCTGGAGATAGTGCAACCTCAAGTTCTCTTGTTCTCCATTTTAATACCGTGATATGAACATAGGGTATAGGAGTGGATATTGACTTAGTAGGCCACCAGAGAGGTAATCAAATTCTCCCTTTCTTAGCTGAAGTTTTGATCAGGATTTCTGAAGGTACCCCACTCCCAACATTTTGGTCAAACACCACTCAGCTTTGGCAAAAAAATGTTTAAATTGTTTGTTTGGGATAGAATCCAAATCAGGTTTATTATCACTGTGAAATTATTGTGAAATTTGTTGTTTTATTTTGTTAAAAACTGTTTCGGTCCTGCGGTAATGCAGCAGTTAGTATGACACTATTACAGCTCAGGGCATTTCGGAGTTGAATTCCAGCATCGTTCTAGTCATAGTCATAGTCATACTTTATTGATCCCGGGGGGAAATTGGTTTTTGTTACAGTTGCTCCATAAATAATAAATAGTAATAGTAATATTACTATTAGTAAATAGTAATAGTCATGGAAATGATAAATAGTAATAGAATGGTAATAGAAAAATAGTAATAAATAGTTAAATAGTAATATATAAATTATGCCAATACATTATAAAATAAGTCCAGGACCAGCCTATCGGCTCAGGGTGTCTGACCCTCCAAGGGAGGAGTTGTAAAGTTTGATGACCACAGGCTGGAATGACTTCCTATGACGCTCTGTGCTGCATCTCGGAGGAATGAGTCTCTGGCTGAATGTACTCCTGTGCCCACCCAGTACATTATGTAGTGGATGGCAGACACTGTAAGGAGTCTCTGTATATCCTCCCCATGGAATGCGTGTTTGTGCTCTGCTTTCCTCCCACAGTCCAAAGACATACCGGCTGGGTTAATTGACCATCGTAAATTGTCCCATGATTAGATTAGGGTTAATTGGGATTGTGGCTCGAAGGGCCATGCTGTATTGCTAAAATAAAATAAATGAATAATTGAAGTCTCCTGTCCCAAATAAGTGGCTGCCCCAATAACCGATAGCCCAATTAACTGGAATCCACTCTGGTGTGTGTGTGTGTGTGTGTGTGTGTGTGTGTGTGTGTGTGTGTGTGTGCGTGTGTGTGCGCGCGTGTGTGTGGGTGTGTGTGTGTATGTGTGCGTGTGGGTGTGTATGTGTGTGCGTGTGTGTGTGTGTGGGTGTATGTGCGTGGGTGTGTGTGTGCGTGGGTGCGTGTCTGTGTGTGCGTGTCTGTGTGTGTGGGTGTGTGTGTGTGGGGGGTGTGTCTGTGCATATGTGTGTGCGTGTGTGTGTGTGTGCGTGTGTGTGTGTGTGGGGGGTGTGTGTGGGGGGGTGTGTGTGGGTGGGTGTGTATGTGTGGGGGTGTGTGTGGGTGGGTGTGTGCATGTGTGTGTGTCTGGGTGTGGGTGTGTAGTGTGTGGGGGGTGTGTGTGTGTCTGTGCGTGTGTGTGTGTGTGTGTCTGTGTGTGTGTGTGGGGGTGTGTGTGTGTGTGTGTGTATATATATTTTTAATATATATATTTAAATAAGTAGTGCAAAAAGAGAGCGAAAGTTGTGAAGTTTTGCAGGTGAATTATCTTCCTTCAGATGGGACACTAGGGCCAATAGCTTTTCAAATGCTGTCCCAGCCCAGAACTGGACATCAAACTTTAAGATCACCTGCTCAGGATAGCTCAGGCCTATGTTGCGTGGTACATAATCATCCTGTCTAGACAACTGGATGGTTGGACCTCTCTCGGAGGATCAAGCGCAGTTCTGCTCACCCGCCTATCGGAAGAATGTCACTAATAATGCAAAAATGGTTCAGGAGGATGTGGTGAGCTATAAGGAGAGGCTGGATAGTGTCGGTGTAGATAAAGTAGTAATAGGATCCCTTAAGGTTGTCGTAACCGGAGGAGATAGTGGGGATAAGTTCCCACTGCCTATTAAGTGCTCCCAATGGCGAGCATCTCAAATAGCTCTGACAACCAAGTCCAGCTCCCGGCCTTCATGGCGGCATCAGTTCTACTAACAGGAGAAGGGGCAAAGACAAATTACTGGTGCCTTAAAACCAGTCACTTCGCACAGATGGGGCTTGTCAGCCGTGGTGGACATCTCATCTAAGAGATGGAAATCTCTGGAACTCAAACCTCTGCTGCCTTGTGGCTATACCCACTCATGGGGAAGGCTTCAGGAGTAAACCCCAAGGGAAAAATCCAGAGCTAGAGTCCCTAAGTCCCTAATGTTGAGTTCAACACTGACTTGTAACTCCTGCGACACTGCTGGAGCCAGTCTGTCCCAGTCTCTGCCATTCCTTTGGATTCATCAGCTGAGTGGAGAGGGGAGCCTGCCGCATGGGCAACAGCTTGCTCTCCATATTGTACTGCCATATCTTGCGTATCACATAGATATCTAGGACATAGTAATCATGGTCGACCCTGACCACTGGAGGGGCTCTGATGCCTTGGATGGTCACAGATGACATGGAGAGGCGTGGTAGTGTGCTGATTAGCCTAAGGTTGGGATTCAGTTCCCACCACTGTCTGTAAAGAGTATGTACATTCTCCCCATGACCATTGGCTTTTCCCTGGGTGTGCTGGTTTCATCTGGGTGCTCCAGTTTCCTTCTACGTTCCAAGCATGTACAGTTCAGGGTTACTAAGTTTTGGGCAAGCTGTTTTTGTTGCCGGAAGCAGGCGACACAGGTGGGCTGACCCCAGAATATCCTTGAACTGTGTTGGTCATTGGCATAAAAGCGCATTTCACTCTGCATTTGACATATAAAGCAAATCTCTTTAACCTTTTGCACAGGTGAGGGGAGTCTAAAACTACAGAGTATCGGTTTAATGTGAGAGGGGAAAGATCTCGAAGGGGATCTGCAGAGCAACTTTCTCCACAGAAAGTGGTGGGTAGATGAAACAAGCTGCCAGAGGAAGCAGGAGATAATTTCATTCAGCTTCACTTGCAGGAAATACAGGAGCCTCAGGACTCACCATCATTTTCAGGAACAGTTACTGCCCCTCAACCATCAGGCTCTTGAACCAAAGAGAATAACGTTACCCGCCCCATCGCTGAAATGTTCCCACAACCTATGGACTCACTATCAAGGACTCTTCATCTCATGTTCTCGATATTTATTGTTTGTTTATTTATTATTATTTCTATTTTTCTTTCTTTTTGTATTTGAACTTTGTTGTTTTTTTGCACAGTGTTTGTTTGCCCTGTTGGTGTGGTCTTTCATTGATTCCATTATGCTTATTAGATTTATTGAGTATGTACGCAAGAAAATGAATCTCAGGATTTCATATGGTGATGTCTATGTACTTTGAATTTATTTTGGACTTTGAAGTTGTAGAGGCAGATCTTAATCACAAGATTTAAAAAAACATTTGGACAAGTGCATGGATAGCAGGGATATTGGCCAAGCACAGGCAAGTGGGAGTAGATCAGGTAGACAGTTTGGTCAGCATGGATGAAGTGGGCCTAAGGTCCTGTTTCTGTACTCTGTAACTCTGACTCCAAGTTGAGATTTTCTGTTTCCCTTTGATGTTGTGATGTTATTGGGTTTCCTGTCTACAAAGTCCTAAACACAAAAGATTTTGAGCCCAATCTGATGGATGTATGGGAGGTTATCCAGCTGCTCTTCAAGGACTAGCCTTCTTCCCTGTCTAGTCTCTGCAGCAACGTCTAGCTGCCAATATCCACTGCTCGAGTGGTAGGTCCTCTCTTGCAGCCAAGTAGGAGATACTTCCAGCTAACGAAGTAGTTTAAACACAGTTTATTTTTAATGATAAATTTAGACATAATCCTTAACACACATTTAACACTCATGGATGATTTCTGATTTATAAAAGATTTCCAAGTTGTAAAAGTTTTACAAACTACGAAGTATTTCCGAACATGGGTACAATTCTTCCAAGCTAAAAGAACATACTGAGTTACACAGACTGAAGGCTGAGAAGTGAATTCTTGTTGTTCTTTGTCATTCTCCTTGTCATTCCTAGCAACCCCCAATGCTTCCTAAAGTTTATCTTATTGAGAGATACAGCATAGTGTGTCCTTCTGGCCCGTCAAGACACATGTGGTGCCCACATCTAGTTTTCTTCTAGATGACATCATCTACATGTGATGTTTTCTAGATACCTTTGCTGGGGTGAAGTAGCTCACACAGATGGTCAAAATGCTTCTGCGAGTAAGGATGCAGATAACTTAGCTGTAGTAGCCTGGTTTCTGTAGGTCAATTAGCATAGCTGCATTGTCTTGCATTTGGCTAATGCAGACAAGAAGTTTCATGGTCACTTCACTTTGCAAACTTCACCTCTTCTCAGCCAGTCCAGGTGTCCTTTTAATTTCAAACAGATTACTGCTTGCAATTTATATTAAGAACTGAATCACAGTTTGATATGGAGAGGCTACAATACGGGATCAGAAAATGCTGCAGAAAGTTGTAAACTCAACCAGCTCCATCATGGGCACTGGTCTCCCCAGTATCCAGGCTGCCTTTGAAAGACGATGCCTCAAAAAGGTGGCATCCGCCATTAAGGACCCCCATCACCCAGGGCGTCCCCTCTCCTCATTGCTATCATGAAGGAGGAGGTACAGGAGCCTGAAGACTCAGTGTTTCAGGAACAGCTTCTTCCCCTCTGACATCAGATTTCTGAATGGACAATGAACCCATGAACGCTTCTCAATATTTTTATCCTCTTTTTGCACTGCTTATTTAATTTAAATTTCTTTTTTATATATACTGATTGTAATTTATAGTTTTATTATTATGTATTGCAATGTACTAGTGCAGCAAAACAGCAAATTTTGTGATGTATGCCATTGATATTAAACCTGATTATGATTCTTGTTTACAATAAGAATTTGAGCAAGGAATATTTGTTATAAGTTTCACTTAGTCACAAACAACTCTGACCCTTGGGAAGGGTTGTGCTACTGTAGTAGAAAGCTGAGGTTAGCAATAAGCCTCTCGAATCCTGGAAAGGAAATATCCACCACCATATTGATGAACCCAAGAGCCTGGGGGCCTGAAGGCTGGAAATAATTTGCCCTCAAAGTGAAACTTTCAGATTAGTTTTAAGCAGCTTATGCAAACATTGTGCAAAACAGGAACTGAAACCTTGCAAAATAAAAAAGAACATACTGGAACTATTTGGCAGGTCAGATGACAACAGAATAATACTTGTTTCAGGTCCATAAAGGTCATCAATCTGAAACATGAAATCAGTATTTTCCTATTACAGATGCATGCTGACTGACCTGCTGAATATTTCAGAAACACAAGAGCTTCTGCATTTGCTGGAAATCCAGAGTAATCCACACACAAAAATGCTTCTCACTTCATCCGCTCTGCATCACCCACCTGGTCTCACCTATCACCCATCAACATGTACTCCTTCCCCTTCCCCTCACCTCCTCATTCTGGCTTTCCTCCTTCCTTTCCAGTCCTGATGAACGCCATCGGGCCCAAATGTCAACAGTTTATTCCTTTCCACAGATGCTGCCTGTTCTGCTGAGTATCTTCTGTTTGCATTACTGATACGCCAGTATTTTGCTTTTGTGTTTTTGAAGCCTTATTTTTTTAAACCAAATCACTAAAACAAAGAAATAAGAACCCACAGACAAGACAGAGTCAGTATTGATAGCATTTGTGGTTCACTTTGTACAACAACTGGAATTGAATTAGTATGAAATTTTCTCTCCCATTTACACTCTTCAGAGGCTCTGTGTCTCTATTTTTGACAGTGTGCATGATTTAGCTGAACATCGATGCAAGCTGTGGGGAATTTTATTTGCTCACTCTTGCAGTCATCAGCACTGCTGGAGGGCATACTTGTGCTTCCATGAGGTGGAGAGAGAAAAGGTTAGTGACTATTGCAAATTGGTCGCTGTATTGAAACTTCGTTATATGCCTGTCCCCACCACTCCATTAACCTCAAAGTCATGTCCTCAGTTCCTTCCTCCCTTGTGCTCATCTGCATTTCCCCAAAGTGATGCAGCAGTTAGTGTTGTTGCTTCACAGCTCTGGGGACCTAGCTTTGCTCCTGAACTTGGGTACAACGCATCACCAGCACCAGCTTACCTGCCATCAAGGACACATACATGGAAAGGCGCAGGAAAAGGGCCAGAAACATCATGAAGGATCTCATCCACTCTGCTCATGGACTGTTTGTCCCACACCCATCAGGGAGGAAGCTATGTAGCATCTGCACCAGGATCACTAGACTCAAAAACAGTTACTTTCCCTAAGCAGTAAGGCTGATAAACACCTCCACCCACTAACCCACCCCTCCACTACTTTATCATTTCATCTTGTGTCAGAGTCATCTTCTGTACAAACACTCCTGTGCCTAGTGTCACTTTGTGGACATACAATCTATAAATATGTGTGTGTGTATATATACACACACACACGTATACTCTTATGTATTTATATTTATTCTGATTTTTATTATTATGGTGTTCTTTATCTTGCTACAGCAGATCTGGAGTACCAGTTATTTTCTTCTCCTTTGCACTTGTGTACTGGAAATGCCATTAAACTATCTAGAATACTATACAGAGTTTGCACGTTCTCTCCCACATCTCAAAGGTGTGCTGACAGGCCAATTGGATATGTTATTGCTTAAAGTGTGGATTAACAACAGACACAATCAAATAGGAGATGGATGTGTGAGAGAATAACTTGCAAAGATGTCAGAAATTAAGAAGAGAAGGAGTGGGACATATGGGATTACTCATCAATTCAGTTCTGGTTTTCAGTGGAGTAATCTCATATGGATTACTCAGTAATCCCATATGGATTACTCCACTGAGAACCAGAACTGAATTGATGGGCTAAAGAAGAACAATAAAGACTTGCTTTGTTTGTCACATATACATTGAAACATACAGTGAAATGCATCTTCTTCACTATATTGCTGAATGGGAATCATAGGACTGAATGGCCTTCATTATGTATTAAGAAACAATTCATACTATTTGCCTCAGTTCCACTTCTGCACTGCTCTCTGCATAAGGAAAGCTGCCCCCCCCCCCCGGTTTTCTGACTGATTATCTTATATCTATGCCTCTTATTTTGAACTCTGTCACATGATATACCCTGCACTCAGTGGCCACTTTATTAGGTACCTCCTGTACCTAATAGAGTAGCTACTGAGTATATGTTTGTGGTGTCTGCTGCTGTAGCCATCCACTTCAAGGGGCTGTGCATTCAGAAATGCTCTTCTGCACACCACTGTTGCAATGCGTGGTTATTTGAGTTACTGTCACTTTTCTGTCAGTTTGAACCAGTCTGGCCATTCTCCTCTGACCCCTTGCATTAACAAGACATTTTCACCCATGGAAATGCCGCTCACCAGATTTTTTTTTTGTTTCTCGCACCATTCTCTGTAAATTAGAGACTGTTGTGTGTGAAAACCCCAGCAGATCAGCAGTTTCTGATAATTAAACCACCCCATCTGCCACCAACAATCATTCCACGGTCAAAGTCACTTAGATCACAGTTCTTCCACATTCTGATGTTTGGTCTGAACAACAACTATCTCTTGACCATGTCTGCATGCTTTTGTGCATTAAGTTGTTGCCTCATGATTGGCCATTCAAGTATTTGTATTAATGAGCAGGTTTACCACTGAGTGTATATACTAAATATTTCAATGATATGTCTAATCGGATTCCTCCCCCACTTGATTGGTGAGTTTTGGATTATTTGTGGATACCCAGTTTCTGGTTTAAGATGGCACTACTGAAGTTGGGCAACAGCTTACTGGTGGTTCATAAAGCAAGAAATTTATAATTTATTCATACTTTGTACTTTGAACTTTTTACTTGAATATTGCTTGATTATGATTCTCTGTGTGTATTTGTCTGCCATTTACCAAGGGCTTAAATTATGTAGAAACTAGATTTGAAATCTCCCATGTGTGGGAAATTAATGGGTTAATATATTATACGCTGGATGGTGAGAAACTATCCCTGGTTGGAGCCCAACATGAAGAAACATAACATTGTAGTTAGTGTACAGCAAGTATAGGAGCCTTAGGACCCACACCACTAGGTTCAGGAACAGTTATTACTCCCCAACCATCAGGCTACTGAACCAGCATTGATAACTTCACTCACCACAACTGTGAACTGATTCCACAACTTATGGACTCACTTTCAAGAGCTGTATATTTCACGTTCTCAATATTATTTATTACTTATTTATCTATTGTTATTATTATTTTGTTTTTCTATTTGTATTTGCACAATTTGTTGTCTTTTGCATGTTTTGTTTATCTTTGTATGCAGTTTTTCATTGATTCTATTGTGTTTCTCTGTACTTACTGTGTATGTCCACAAGAAAAGGAATCTAAGGGTTGTATATGATGACGTATGTACTTTGATAATAAATTTATTTTGAGCTTTCAGAGTCAAATGTTCCAAGATGAAAATAAGCAATTCTACACCTAGACGCAGGATAATTTGGAACTTTGGCTGCCTGCTTTTACCGCACCCTTGCCAACACCACGCTTCTAAAAGATAAAGCTCTCTTGGCTGGAGCAGGGTGCATTTAAAATGTCGAAAGTGTGGGGTTGTTTTATTATATTTTGGTTATATTTTCCAAGTTTCTTCATAACATAATACAAACCCTTTCCCTGTGTCAGCATAACAGTCCTTATACAAAAGAGGATAACAACACAGTATTCAAATAGAAAAATTAATAGGAAGAAATTATTATCTGTGTGCAGCACAAAGAATAACATCCTTTTTATGTAACAGGAGAGATTAATATTATAATTGGACCATATTTACAATGGCTTCGTCACGATAGGGAGACCATTGGATAAAGTGAGCTGGAGGCAGTATCCAGCTCTATGAGCTGACACAAGCCAGCACTTCCAAATGATTAAAAGACCCAGAACAAAAATTGCCTAATCCATCTTCATGCTCTCCCTCATCCGTCTGAAGCAATTGAATCAGGGATGTTCACTGTGAAGGAATTGTCTGTTCTGGGGAGTGTGTTTTGCAGACCCAGACTGAGAAGATATAGAAGTGTCATGAGGTAAATGTGGCGACAATGATTAATGCTTCTGTGAATTCCCTCAGGAAGTCTGAGCTTCTGTTGGTCTTTAGGTATTATAATTCTGAAGCCATTGTTGCAAGGTTGTTTATAAATTCCTAACAGTTTAATAAGTAAAATGCCAGTCAAGAGGAAAGAACTGACGCAGTTTTATTTACTCTATTCTTTTGTCACTTCCTTTTTATCTCTGAAGTGAACTCTTCCACAATCTTGTCTTTTCTCTGAGGCATGGAAACCTCTCGCAACAGGGCTAGCTGGTGTTTGCTGTTTTGACCTTTAATGCCCACACATTTCCGTAAAGGTCATCCAGTACTGCTGGAGTAGGAGTTCTGGCCAATTTTCCCGTTCTCTCGAACAGGCACTGAGTTAAAGCCCATAGCAATACTACACAAGGTTTAGAAATAATTATGGCCAAGAGCTCACAATATTAATGGATACAATGTGAGAACTGGCTCACTGCTTGTGTCTCTGTTTGATGCAGAGCATGGATTGCATTGGAAAGAGAGCAACACACACAAAATGCTGCCAGAACTCAGCAGGTCAGTTAACTTCTATGGAAGGGAATAAACAGTCAATGTTTCGAGCAGAGACCCTTCATTAGTGTTCTAGGGTTGGCAATGGAAAGAGCAATGAAACAGAAGAGGGTTTAATAAAAATTAATATTGAATTGTGAGGTGAGATGGTTAGTCTGTCATTCAACCCATTCATCCCCTCACAGAGAAAGATCTTCCTCGTGTGAAATTTTTTAATATTTATTCTTCTCACCTTCAAAAAGATTTGGGTATTTTTTTCCGTCTGTCAATTAGGTAATGCCCCCTGTGGTAGGGCTAGAAGTAGATGATCAGGTCTTAGAAATCTGTTGTCGGACATGAAGGTCAAGATATTAATCTTGGCACAAAATCTGATTGATGAAGACTTGCTAGGATAGCTGACCGTATGGAATTCAGGTTTCAGTCATGGTATATTGCCTGGGGAAGGGACAAAAATGTTGGTTCACTTTCCAGTGAATTTTGGAGGATTTTGCGGAGGTACTTTTCCAATGCCTTGAGATGTCTGCTATAGGAGGAATATAGCTCTGCTCCGGGAATCAGAAGCACAGAGGAGGGTAGCGATTAAAGATGGGCTTTATTTGTCAAATGTGCATCAAAACATACAGTGAAATGCTTTGCTTCCAATGGGGATGTGCTGGGGGCATCCCAAAAGTATTGTCATGCTTCCAGCATCAGCATAGCTTGTCTGCAGCTTATTAGCACTGACCTGTATGTCTTAAGAATGTGGGAGGAAACTGGAGCACCTGGAGAAAGCCACAGGGTCATGGTGAGAATATAAAAGTTCCTTATAGACAGCAGCAGGAACTGAACCGTGATCTTACAGTTGTCGTTGTAAACTGGTACAACGTGCTGCCCCAATCACTACTCTCTGTTAGGCCATAGGTTTTGCACCAGGATGATGCCCTGATCTTCAGATGCCATTCACCTCAAATGACTAGATGCATGTTGGGAGGCAGTGGGGAATTTTATCATCGGTGTCTGCCTTCGCTTTGAGGTTGGTTCCAAGATCTGAGACATGATAAATGGTTTCCAGGGTCTGCTGTGATGTCTGTTGTACAGTGAGAGGGCAGTACTGACCAGTCAGTAGATTCAAACTACATACATATCACAATGTACAACCTTGCAATTCATTTTCTTGCTGGCATACTCAATAAGTCCAATAACCATAATAGAATCGATGAAAGACCACACCAACTGGACATACAACCAGTGTGCAAAAACAAAAAGAAAGAAATAATGATAAATAAGAAATAAACATGAGTCCTTGAAAGTGAGTCCATGAAATGTTCCCACAATCTAATGATGGGGCGAGTGAAGTTGAGTAAAGTTATCCCCTCTGGTTCAAGAGCCTGATTGTTGAGTGGTAATAGCTGTTCCTGAACCTGGTGGTGTGGGTCCTGAGGCTCCTGTACCACTTTCCTGATGGCAGCAATGAGAAGTGAACATGTCCTGGGTGGTCGGGGTTCCTGATGATGGAGGCTGCTTTCCAGCAACAGTGCTCCATGTAGATGTGCTCAATGGTGGGGAGGGCTTTACCCGTTATGGACTGGGCCATATCTACTACTTCTGTCCCATGAATATTCACTGCAAGGCCCACCTTCTCAGTGAAATAAGTTAACAATGGCCTAGAACTCGATTGCAGAGGTTCAGATGGCATTGGTTCTACATTGAGTGTTGAATAATTTCTCATTAGGATTTTAAGACTAGTTTTATGTTAAAATATACAGTGAAATGTGTCATTTACATCAACAGCCTGCACAGTCTGAGGGTGTGTTGGTGGCAGCCTGCAAGTGTCACCATGCTTCGGGTACCAACATAACACGCCTGCAGCTTACTAATGCGTATGTCTTTGGAACGTGGGAGGAAACCCACGCAGTCACTGGGAGAACATACAGGCTCCATGCAGACAGTAGCAGAAATTCAACCCTGATCACTTGCACTGTTAAGTATTACACTAACCAACACGCTACAGTACTGCTCTTTGTAGTTCTATAGACTAGCACCACACATGAGGAAAGCTTGTTGAAGATGACGTGCAACACTGTGATGAGAAAGGCTTGGGACAGTGGTGCAGAACCTATTTTACTCCAGCTGTCACCTAGATTGACTCTGCTATAGGCCTGCTGCTTGATGTCGTTGTTTGCGTAGCATTTTTAGAGAAGTGTAGCTTGAAACAAATTTCTGTGTATAACAGTCTACAGCTTACAATAGCTCTTTTACCAGTTGCTTTACACCTCGATCT
Organism: Mobula hypostoma; assembly: GCF_963921235.1. Taxonomy (NCBI): domain Eukaryota; kingdom Metazoa; phylum Chordata; class Chondrichthyes; order Myliobatiformes; family Myliobatidae; genus Mobula; species Mobula hypostoma. The sequence continues at coordinate 170,493,612 of NC_086098.1, read as the reverse complement.
TCTGGCTACCAATTCCCCTGCAAGAGGCTCAGTTACTCATTGTTTACCAGAGGTTCCTCATAATCTTGAAAACCTTTTAAATCTCCCCTTCATAAGGTGCATATACACTCAGTGGCCAGTTTATTAGGTATACCTGCTCATTAATGCAAATATCTCATCAGCCAATCATGTGGCGGCAACTCACTGCATAAAAACATGCAGACATGGTCAAGAGGTACAGTTGTTGTTCAGACCAAACATCAGATGGGAAGAAGTGTGATCTAAGTGACTTTGACCACGGAATAATTGTTGGTGCCAGATGGGATAGTTCATGTATCTCAGAAACTACTGATTTCTTGGGATTTTCATGCACGACAGCCTATAGAGCTTACAGAGAATGCTGCAGGAAACAAAACATTCTGTCAGTCACAGTTCTCTGGGTGAAAACTCCTTGTTAATGATAGAGATCAGAGGAGAAGGGCCAGACTGGTTCAAAGTGACAGGAAGGCGACAGTAACTCAAATAACCATGCATTATAACAGAAGTGTAGAAAAGAGCATCTCTGAAAGCACAACAAGTTCATCCTTGAAGTGGTTGGGCTAAAGCAGCCAAAGACCATGAACATACGCTTAGTGGCCACTCTGTAGGTATAGGAGATACCCATTAAGGTGGTCACAGAATGTAGTGAAGATGAAATAACTAATGTTAGAAATGATAAGCAAAAGGGGAAATGTGAAGCTGTTGGTACAAAGACAAAAGATTGATAAATGCAATGTGTATAATAAATGGGACTATTAACATAATGCAGTGTGCGTTGGCTTCAATGTGACATTGTTTAGTCTCGAGTTAAGTTCCTGCCTCTTAGCTCTAAACTCATTTTCACATCCAAATTTTTTAGTCATCCATTCAGATTCAGAATTACTTATCATGTGCGCATCGAAACACATGGTGAAATGTGTCATTTCCATTAATACCCAACACACCCAAGGGTATGCTGAAGGCAGCCCGCAAGTGTCACCACACATTCTGGTGCCAACATAGCGTGCCCACAATGTTCAGCAGAACAACCCAGAACATAACAAGCAACACAAAGTAACATATAGTTAAAGTGAGCCCCACAAGCTCACCCACCTACACACCCACTCACCCACCCACCCACTTACACACATGGATGTCAGTTCTAATATTCTTTGATCAATGTCAGTTTTTGATTGATTATACCCTTGTGAAATAATGTGGACATTTTAAAATGTTAGACTTACAATTAAAAAGTGCAAGTTGTTGTGGTTTATAAGTCAATATTAATTTATTGACCTCTTATGTTCCCTCGGTTGCTTAATATTCCTTCTGTGAATGTTGAAGTTTATTTTGTGAATTCCACAGATGCCTCTAACCAGGTCCAGAGGGAAATGCAATGTTGTGTTCAAAATACTGAATGCTTCTTGGTATATTTTATTAAACTGTCACAATAGATAATCGTGAGCCTCTTCATCGGAATATTCTTGTGGTTGGTTAATTGGGTGCAAGTCTACTCTGACACTCGCTTTATAGATTGATGGTTCATTTCACTTTTCCGGAGTTCTGCACTATGGGAGTGTTGTCTTTCGGCTAGGACTATAAGACACAGGAGGAGAATTAAGCCCTTTGGCCCTTTGAGTCTGCACCACCATTCCATCATGGCCGATTTATTATCCTTCTCAGACCCATTCACCGGCCTTCTCTCTGTAACCTTTGACACCCTGACTAATTAAGAACCTATCAACCTTCCATTTTAAATATACCCAATGACTTGGCCTGCACTAGTTTACCACCCTCTCTGTGAAGAAATTCCTCCTTGTCTCTGTTCTAAAGGGACATCCTTTTATTTTGAGGCTGTGCCCTCAGGTCTTAGACTCCCCTACTACAGGAAACATCCTCTCCACATCCACTCTATCTAGGTCTTTTAATATTTGGTAGGTTTCAGTGAGATTCCCCTCTCATTCTTTGTAAACTCCAGCAAATACAGGCCCAGAGCCATCAAACACTCCTGATACTTGACTCGTTCATTCCTGGGATCATTCTCGTGAACCTTCTCTGGACCCTCTCCAATGCCAGCATAAGGCACTAAACTAAAGTCCTGGCTGCCAATTCGTATAGAACATACAAGATCAAATTGTACTTTTTGAAGGGGAGCAGAAGAATTCAGATGAACTATGCATTAAATGGCTAATTCTTTGCATAGATTTGAAACTTCATGACTTGATAGTCTTTAATTGTACGTTTTTTTCCTATGCAATATAAACATTAATATTGCGGGGTATACCCAGCCAGCAACGCTGCATCTACAGAGAGAGAAACCCAACCGTAACAACTCAGGGTGAGCTTTCAACAAAACCGAAAGTGTCAGAGATAAATCAAGTTTTATAATGCAGAGAAGTTGGGAAAGGAAGGGGAGAAAATAAATTAGAATAGGGTGGATGGAGGGCTAAAATTAAATGACAAAAGAGTTCAAGTTCAGGTTTATTGTCATTCAACCATACACATATATACAGCTAAACGAATCATCATTCCTCTAGGGCCAACGTGTACATATAGACTCACAGAGTGCATAAGGTTGTCATCCAGCACATACAGGTACAAAATATTATCAGCACAGGTCCCTGAGTGGCATGGTGTGAAGTTTGACAGGTTGACATAAAGTGCGAGGTGCATATTTATGTAAAATAGTACAATGTCACTGACACTATTATAATAACACAAACAGTCGTATAAATATGTGAAGCAGCAGCAACAGAAGGTGAAAAGTGACCAGTGTGGGACAAGAGTGTGTCCGTGAGTTGGGAGTGGATGTAGGACAGCAGGGCATTCAGATGGGTGTTCTGGTGTGGTGGGCGGAACCCGTGTGATAAGAAGTCTAATACCAAGGGGGAAGAAGCTATTACCCCAGTGTGACAGTCCTGGTTCCTTTGCTGTGGTATCTCCTGCCTGATGGTAGGAAGTCAAAGAGATTGTGGGTTTGGGAGGGGTCTTTAACAATGCTAGAGGCATTTCTGATGTATGTCCCGAATGGGGAGGGGGGGAGAGGGAGAGAGACCCCAATGAGGTTTTCAGTAGTCCTTGCTTTCCATTGCAGATGACTTTTTAAGCAAAAGTGAGAATCGAAAAGTAGGTGTAAACAGGAATAGCACACCCATTATGTGAAGCGGTTGAATTTGATATTGGAAAGGAATATTGTAATGTACCTTGTAGAAAGTTGAGTTGTTGTTACTTGTATTATGTTTCTTTCGAATTTTTTTTTTTATTAAGTGCAATCGTGAACAATAGCCAGATCAGAAATGCTGATCAAGTCAACTAGTTCCCAAAGAGAACTCAGATAGGCTAATCAGATGGTTCACTGCTGCTCAGAAAACAGGCATAAGGGTCGCTAGCCCCTGTACCCCCGAAACACACCGGAGCAGAGCGGCGGAGGTATGTGCTATGCATGACCTGATCTGAAAGCATCGTGTTCATGGTGGAACAGCTTGGTCAAGGATGGGGTGATCAGCACTGACGGACAAATTATACCTCCACTACCCCAAACATTGATGGAACAATGAAAATTCAGTGGACAATTCTAGTGATATTTGTACTTCAGAGTGATAGCAGTGTTAAAAGTGAAAGAAAAACAGTTGTTTTACAATAATATCCTATCACCTAGAATTAGAAAATTACATAGAAAAGTAGAGTGCCCCTTATCCAAAATTACAAAATCAGAAAATCACCAAAATCCAAAACTTTTTTGAGCACTGGCATGACATCACAAATGGAAAATTCCACAAGGTGCTGAGAGGATTTCCAGGTGATGCACAGATCTCTGTGCATCACAGTTCTGAGAAGTGACCGCATGCATGTAATGAACAAAAGTTTATGAAAACCAGAAAAACACTGCGTAAAATGAAAAATGAATATGTCGATCAAGTATTGAAAGAATGATTCATCAGCGTCAGAGTGAGCATATGCCACTAAGCAGTATGCTGCTCATGAAGCAAGCAAAGGTCTATCATGTTGAACTAAAAATTGAAGGTAATTGTGAATATTCAGCAGACTGGTTGCAGAAATTTTAGAAAAGGCATATCATTAAATTTTTAAAGATTTGTAATGATAAAGCGTCTGCTGATCATGAAGCAGCAGAGAAATTCATCGATAAATTTGCCAAGATCGTCGCTAATCAACGATTCAGGAACAACTTCTTCCCCTCTGCCATCCAATTTCTGAATAGGCATTGAACCCGTGAACACCATCTCACTACTCTTTTTTATTTCTTTTTTTTTGCACTTCTTATTTAACTATTTGGACTTTGGGACAAAAGGTCCCGAGTTCGAATCCAGCCGGTTCCCCTGCATGCTTTCCATCTGTGTTGGGTTATGAGCTAGTGATCTCTTTGGAAACTCACCTGGCAGAAGGCAACAGCAAACCACTGCTGTAACTTGCCTTGTACGCGGTTCCCCACTACGTCAGAGAGGCGTGGAGGGAAATCGTCCGCTAACCAGAGAAATTCGAGATGCGACATACCTTTCCTTTCCTATTTAATGTGTGTGTATGTGTTTACATATATATATGTACAGTGGTATGCAAAAGTTTGGGCACCCCTGGTCAAAATTTCTGTTACTGTGAATAGCTAAGCGAGTAAAAGATGACCGGATTTCCAAAAGGCATAAACTTAAAGATGACACATTTCTTTAATATTTTAAACAAGATTACATTTTTATTTCCATCTTTTACAGTTTCAAAATAACAAAAAAGGAAAAGGGCTTGAAGCAAAAGTTTGGGCACCCTGCATGGTCAGTTCCTAGTAACACCCCCTTTGGCAAGTATCACAGCTTGTAAATGCATTCTCTAGCCAGCTAAGAGTCTTTCAATTCTTGTTTGGGGGATTTTCGCCCATTCTTCCTTGCAAAAGGCTTCTAGTTCTGTGAGATTCTTGGGCCGTCTTGCATGCACTGCTCTTTTGAGGTCTATCCACAGATTCTCGATGATGTTTAGGTCAGGGGACTGTGAGGGCCATGGCAAAACCTTCAGCTTGCGCCTCTTGAGGTAGTCCATTGTGGATTTTGAGGTGTGTTTAGGATCATTATTCTGTTGTAGAAGCCATCTTCTTTTCATCTTCAGCTTTTTTACAGATGGTGTGATGTTTGCTTCCAGAATTTGCTGGTATTTAATTGAATTCATTCTTCCCTCTACCAGTGAAATGTTCCCCGTGCCACTGGCTGCAACACAAGCCCAAAGCATGATCAATCCACCCCCTTGCTTAACTGTGCAGAGGTGTTCTTTTCATGAAATTCTGCACCCTTTTTTCTCCAAACATACCCTTGCTCATTGCGGCCAAAAATTTCTATTTTAACTTCATCAGTCCACAAGACTTGTTTCCAAAATGCATCAGGCTTGTTTAGATGTTCCTTTGCAAACTTCTGATGCTGAATTTTGTGGTGAGGATGCAGGAAAGGTTTTCTTCTGATGACTTCCATGAAGGTCATATTTGTGCAGGTGTCGCTACACATAAATCTTCCTGAAGGTCTTTTGCAGTCAAACAGGGGTTTTGATTTGCCTTTCTAGCAATCCTACGAGCAGTTCTCTGGGAAAGTTTTCTTGGTCTTCCAGACCTCAACTTGACCTCCACCGTTCCTGTTAACTGCCATTTCTTAATTACATTACGAACTGAGGAAATAGCTACATGAAAACGCTTTGCTATCTTCTTATAGCCTTCCCCTGCTTTTAATTTTCAGAGTGCTAGGCAGCTGCTTAGAGGAGCCCATGGCTGCTGATTTAACAAGGTTTGAGGAGTCAGGGTATTTATAAAGCTTTGAAACTTGTATCACCTGGCCTTTCCTAACAAGGACTGTGAACAAGCCATAGCCCTAACAAGCTAATTAAGGTCTGAGACCTTGGTAAAAGTTATCTGAGAGTTCAAATCTCTTGAGGTGCCCAAACTTTTGCATGGTGCTCCTTTCCTATTTTTCCACTCTAAAATTGTGCAAAACAAAAATAATACACTAATCTTGCTTAAAATGTTGAAAAGAATGTTTCACCTTTAACTTTATGACTTTTGGAGATCAGTTCATCTTCTACTCACTTAACTATTCACAGTAACGGAAATTTTGACCAGGGGTGCACAAACTTCTGCATGACACTCTGTGTGTGTGTGTGTATATATATATAATGTAATTGTTTTTTCTTCTATTAATATGTATTGCATTGTACTGCTGCTGCAAAGTTAACAAATTTCACAACATGTGCCAGTGATATTAAACCTGATTCCGATGAAAGTGTAACACACTGAATGGCTACATTAGTGTGATAATGTGTGATAAACGGGTGTAAGACACATACTACTTACCAGTAGCACATAAGTTCGGAGTCAGAAATGATAGCGATCCCAAGCTATCTCATTATATATTCTAAAATCTGAAATCTGAAACACTTCCAGCTCCAAGCATTTTGGGCGGCGGATACCCAACCTGTACAGTTATCTTTAAGTCAGTACCCGGAGTGAAACTTTGTGCTATCAAAGAGCAATGTTTCTGACATTCAAATTAAGTGCATTCTGGTATAATATTAAGTGTGAAACAATAGCATTTATAGTGCACAGTACCCCAGCTGAGCATCATCGTTGTGCACCCTTGCATTAAGTGACTCTGAGACAGAGGAGAACTCAAATATCCTGGAATGGTACCAGTGGGTGTGATAACCTTGGGCTGCATTCAGATCGCAAGCAGTCTGATCCTGAAAAATGACTGCTGCTCGACTAATTATTCCTAGCATAGAACATAGTGCATCTCAGGAATTCAGATTTCAATTCATTTTATCCAATAAAGTACAGTTCTCAGTAAATGGTGGTGCTTGAAGCTTGGCTTCATCAATAAAATGTTCTCACCAAGCTTCCTGCATTTACATAGAGCCTTTCGGGATATCTCTGAACCGTATCAGATTGGTTGCGAGAATGTGGCAGGTGCGCATGTGACCGATTGATCGCACGGTGAGTCGATTGGGCCTCCTACTTGCGGAGAGCTGTTTATGCATGGCCTTTCAAGTGCACAAGTTTTCTGTCTCACTGAGTCTGGTATGTAGCTCCTGCACTGTAGGTAGCCCAGCATGCTCAGTGGCGAACATAACTCAGAAAAAATGTTTAATCCTACTGCTCCGGTGTTGTTCTTGCTTCGCACGTATTTAACAATCTCAATGAACCTTCTAATCATTGACCGGCTTTATGTAGTCTCTGCCACGGTAGCATAGCAGCTAACATGATGCTGTTACAGCTGAGACTGTTCCAGAGTTTGCAGTTCAATTCTGGTGCCATTCTGTAAGGAGTCTCTGTATTTTATTTTTAATTGCCCACTTTAGTGGCAAAGAAGTCCTTGGTTTAATATCTTAACTGAAAAATAGGAGATTCAGCTCTGCCGCACTCCATCACTACATTGCTGAACAGACAGCACGTTGGTGTTCATTTCTTGAGTGGGCGTGTTCAGGAGGGAACTGCAGAAAAAGAAGGAATGAACGAGAGGAGACAGATTTAATAGGAACCTGAGGGGCAATTTTTTTTACCCATAGGATGTACAATTTATGATTCATCTCTGTTTACCTTGTTAAATGCTCAAAGGTTCAAAGTAAATTTATCATCAAAATGCATATATGTCACCATATACAATCCTGAGATTCAGTTTCTTATGGGCAATTGTGGTGGTGAACTGGAGCATTGGAAGGGAAAATGCAGTTACGGGGAGAATATGCAAACTCCGTACAGGAGCAGCTGGGCCAAAGGCCCTGTTTCCACGCGAGATGACTCTGTAAATTAGTAAACTTGCAGAAAGGGGGCAATAATTGAAAATCGAGCTTCATCATCAGTAACTGTGAGTTGGTTCATTCTGGAAGGAAGAACTTAACGCCAGAAGCATGACAACACTTGCAAGCTACCCAGAGCACTTCCTTGGGCTGTGTTGGTCATTGACACATTTTACTGTATGTTTCGATGTATATGTGACAAGTAAGGCTAATCTTTATTTTTTAAAACGGTCTTGTTGATAATAAATGAGTGACCAGGAGATGAGATCTGGACACAGATACAAGCAGGCTGATAAGACATTGAAGAAAGGAACTGACAAAAAGTAGTGAATTTGTCGAGGGATATAATTCAAAAGCAGAAAAGGTGCATAAAGCATTAATTATGCTGCGTTTGGAATATTGTGGCCGTGCTGATCTCCAGGTTTCAGGAAAAACTTATTTATTTATTTCATTTAGTGATACAGCATGGAACAGGACCTTCCAGCCCAGTGAGCTGCATTGCCCAGCAACCCACCTATTTAACACTAGTCTAATCACAGGACAATTTACAATGACCAATTAACCTACTATCCACTACATCTTTGGAATGTGGGAGGAAACTGGAGCACTTAGAGGAAACCCACATATTCAGTTGAAGGATGTACAAACTTTCTTACAGAGGTCGCTGGAATTGTACTCTGAATTCTGACGCCCCAAGCTGTAATAGCATCATGTTAACCGCCACGCTACAATGGCGCCCTGTGGGAGATTGATCTCTCTGGTATCAGACCGAATGAACTTTTTAAAAAAAAAAGGACAAACCTTATTAATAGTTGAACTTGTATATAAAGGACACGTAAGCCCTTCTAACGCAAACATCATCCAATCTCTCACCACTTCAGAAATACCAGAAGATGATTCACATTTTTCTATGTTGTATTCCATCTGCCATATCCTTGTGCACTTCCCTAATCCCTCTGAATCCTGCTCACAGCACTGCCACCCGCCGTTATGTCATCTGCAAAACTTATAGATATTGCACTAGATCCCCTCATTTAAATTATTGATGGCTTGAGTCCAAAACCTCAGGTACAAGTCATAAATCATCTTCTGGGGATCTGTCACCTTTCAGCACAGAAGCCAAGGAAAAATGTTCCAACCAAAGTGTGGATGGAATGTGGAATTCACTACATAAGTAATGTTAGGAGGAATAATTATAATGAACAGTTATAGTTTTCGTTATAATGAGCAATTATAATAATGACGCTGGATTGTGTGACGACACTGCGGGCTGCCCCCAGCACACCCTTAAGCAATATTAGTTGTTAACAGAACTGAGACATTTCACAGATTGTTTTGTGTACGTGTGATAAATAAATGTGAGTTAAATTTATAAACAGTGTGTATGCAGTTAACAGTGAAGCTAGAAGGAGGAGAACATGGCTGAAGTGAAATGGTGGAGAAGGTTCTAATTGGGCTTGCTGCTGCTGTGCTGTATGATGCAGTCTACTAACCAAAGATGAAAGAATACCTTTATTTGTTACTCAAAATGTACAGTTGAAATGCGTCATTTGTGACAAAGACTAGCGCAGTCTGAATATGGGCTGTGGCCAGCCCACAAGTGTCGCCAAGCTTCCAGCGCTAGCATAGTGTGTCCACAACCTACTAACCTTAACGTACATTTTTCAAATGTGGGAGGAAATTGGAGCACCCGGAGAAATCCCACATGGTCACAGAGAGAATGTGCATACTCCTTGCAGAGGGCAACAGGAATTGAACCTGCATCTTTGGTGCTGTGAAGCGTTATGGTACAGGAGCATCAGGGCTCACACCAGGTTCAGGAACAGTTATTACCCCTCAACCAACGGGATCTTGAACCAGAGGGGGTAACTTCACCCAACTTCACTTGTCCCATCATTGGAATGTTCCCACGACCAATGGGCTGACTTTCAAGGACTCTTTATCTCATGTTCTCCATATTTATTGCTTATTTATTGTTATTATTTCTTTCTTTTTGAATTCACACAGTTTGTTGTCTTTTGAACACCCAAGTTGGTGTGGTCTTTCATTGATTCTGTTATGGTTATTATTCCATAGATTTATTGAGAAGATGAATCTCAGGGTGTATATGCTGACATACATTTACTTTGATAATAAATTTACTTTGAAGACTTTGGTAACCACTATTTAGTAGAGCTACTAGGACTTGATGTTTCAATCCCTATGGTAAGTTGGCACTGTCGATGTTGGCAGTGGGCTTGGAGTGGTGACAAGGAGGGAGGGTAGGTATGTCATCGGGGTCATCAGGTGGGCACCCTCCTTGTTTGATGTTTCGTTGATAAGTCCACGACGTCTCCAGAGCGCTCAGCGGTGCTACCTGGCGTCCCAGATTCACCCCCCTCAGTTCCATACCCTCCTGTCTTCATCTTGCAGCCCAGTTGTTGTCTTTCCTTTTAATCCAAATCCAATTCCTGTTTTCTTTTGCTGCATTTGACAAGGACTTGATTGCTTGTTGGAGGGAATGACCCCTCACCCCATCTTCTTGAATAGACTGGTCGTAGATGTAGCAACGAAACCCCTGCATCCCACTTCTACAGGGAAAATTTTGGTCTTCCAGCCATTCTGGGAAGCTTCAGTTGCCAGTTCAGAGTACTTGGTCTTTTTCTTCTCATAAGCTTCTTTGACACTATCTTCCCATGGTACTGTCAATTCCACAACATATGTCAGCTTGGCTGTTGTGGACCACAGGACCATGTCTGGCTGGAGTGTTGTAGCTGTAATGTCATACTACTGTGTAACAAAGTCACCCTGAATCTTTGCTAAATCAACTTCAATGCTGCATTCCAAGATGAGGCCTTGAATCAGGGTGGATTATATTATAGTCCAACTGGGTAGCCTCCAACCCGATGGCATGAATATCAATTTCCCCACTCTGGTCTCTTAGCTCTTTTCACCTGCCTATCACCTCCCCCCAGGTCCTCTCCTCCTCCTCCTTCTCGTATGGTCCACTGTCCTCTCCTGTCAGATTCCTTCCTCTCCAGCCCTTTACCTTTCTCACTCACATGATTTCACCCATCACCTTCTAGCTATCCTCCTTCCCCTCCTCGCAACTTTTTATTCTGGCATCTTCCTGTTCAGTCCTAAAGAAAGGTCTTGGCCTGAAACGTTGACTGTTTACTCTTTTCCACAGATGCTGCCCAGCCTGAGTTCCTCCAACATTTTGTGTGTGTAACTTTATATTCTTCTCATCGCTGATTTACAAACTGCAGGTGGCAGCAGCGTAATAAAAAAACGCTCCAATATTTGAGGGCAGATCACTGTAAAGATTAGGACTATTGCTTCTGCACTCAGCCTGTCCTTGCTTGGTTGTGCTGTGAGCAATGTTTGGGATAACCTGCCCTCAATCCTTCCTGGCTCCTTATGGCCGCTGAACTTGGCGCCTAGTGTTCAGGATTCTGAGAGATGTTGTCCCTTTTGGGGGGGCCAATCAGATTTGTTGACAAATTCTAAAACTAACATCGTGGTGTGATCACTCAAGTTGTGTAAGATGTTCTCCTAAGGGGTTATCTATTGAATGTCCTCAGGTGGCTGTAGAGACTGATCTTGGATCCACATATTCCTGTGCAGTGTGGGCACGAGTAAGTGTTGGCTGTGGTTAGTGGTTGGATCTGATGGTTGTTCAAAAACAAACATAACATGTCAAAGCATTGGTAAAATATGTAAGAGGAACCTGAGGGTTAATGTAAGCAGGTTATTTCCACTGAGATTGGGTGGGACTAGAATTGGAGATCATAGGTTAAGGATAAAAAAAAAGGTAATGGCAAACCACTTCTGTAGAAAAACTTGCCAAGAACAATCAAGGGGAACAAACTAAATGTAGAACGAGCTGCCAGCAGATTTAATTGCAACATTTAAGAGAAGTTAGGATAAGTACATGGTTGGGAGGGGTATAGAAGCCTACAGACCAGGTGTGGGTCGTAAGACTAGGCAGAACATGTTCAGGATAGATGAGATAGGCTAAAGGGCCTTGGTACTCTATGACTCTGATTCAAAGTGATTGGCAAGACAAGGATCTCCCACTTAGAACTGATATGTGGTAACGTTCAGTAATGTTATGGAGAGGAGGCATTATGGCGGGTGAGGAGAAGACGAGGGGTGGCGGTGTAACTAGTATAGGGAATGGTTATGAAGGGGAGGAGAAATTACTGGAGGCTTGAGAAATCAAATGTTTATCATTCTAGTTACCTTCTCACCCCTTCTCTTCTCCTCACATGCCATAGATGTGGCCTAACTTGCTGAGTTCCTCCGGTATTATGTATGTGTTACCCTGTGGATTGGACTGGTGGTGCTGAGATGGGAACTTTTACTGACCAAGTTGGATTCTTTTGGGTGGCTGGGTGGAGAGACGTCTCTACCAAAGGAAGTGAAAGGCACCCCTTCCCTCCACTACCCTGTGGGTCACCTTTGGACAAGGTGTAGTACCTGCTTAGTTTCTCCCCCCTCTCCCCACCCCCCCCCACACACACCACTGATTTGGGTCACTTAAAGCCATGGGAGCAGATAGTGAATGGTCTTAAAAGCAACTGGTGCATATCACAAATCCTGGTTATGTGACCACCGACGTCAGGCAGACAATCTCTAAAGAGTATTGATAATGGCTGGGGTCACCCATCTTGTAAAGATACTGCCCAGAAGAACGCAAAGGCAAACTACTTCTGTAGAAAAAGATATAGGAGCAGAATTAGGCTATTTGGCACATCGAGCCTGCTCCGCATTTCATCATGGCTGATCCATTCGATAGGTTCCAATTAGGTCAGCCCGTATTCTTCTAAATTCCAGTGAATAGAGGCCCAAAGCCCTCTTCTTATGACAAGCCATTTAATCCTGGAATTATTTTCATGAACCTCTTTTGAACCCTCTCCAGTTTCAGCACATCCTTTCTAACATAAGGGTCCCAAAACTGCACACACTACTCCAAGTGAGGTCTCACCAGAGCATTATAAAGTTTCAACATTAGATCCTTAATTTTATATTCTAATCCTCTTGAAATGAATGCTAACATTGCATTTTCCTTCCTCACCGCAGACTCAACCTGCAATTAACCTTTTGGAAATCCCTTGTGCCTCAGATTTTTGTATTTTCTCTCCATTTAGAAAATAGTCAACCCTTTCATTTCTTCTATCAATGTGCATGACCATACACTTCCCAAAACTGTATTCCATCTGCCTCTTGTTTGTCCATTCTCCTAATCTGTTTTAATCCTTCTGTAGCCTCCCTATTTCCTCAAAGCTACCTGTCCCTCCACCTATCATTGTATTGTATGCCAATTTTACAATAAAACCATCAATTCCATCATCCAAGTCATTAACATATAATGTAAAAAGAATCAGTCCCAACACAGACTCCTGTGGAAAACCACTGGTCACTGGCAGCTGTTACGAGAATACACATAAAATTAAGATGTTTGCTGGCCTGGGCTAGCATCAGTGGCATCAGCAGTTGGTCTGCCACCTGCCCTCAGGGGAAGGAGAGATAAGGAACAATGGAGCAGCGTCTGGAGATGTGTAATGAAGGGATGTGGGAGGAAGAGCTGTCTGGAGCGGCTCCCCCCTTTGAGCCCTGAACTGTTTGAAGTGATGGACAGGCGATACCCCAGCAGGGGGATAAAAAGGGACAGGTTCGCTAAGACAGACACACACGCCACCCGAGGTAACGAGACCCTGGAAGCGGTGCGCTTCTCACGAGTGGGTGAGAAGTCCCAGACAACGACAAGGGTGGAAAGGTACGATCAGCGGGAACCCGGTGTGTGTCCGCCCTTGCCTGGGTGCCGGGTTCACTGCAGAGGATCGACCGCATCTGGAGGAGGGGTCACAGTCGGTGACCTCAGGTGACATCACCAAGGACCCGCCCAAAAGCTGTTTGTGAGCCATCTCGCTGGTCTGTGAGTGAAGCTGTGCTGAATGATGAGTTGTTCTCTCTGTCTCTCTTCCCCCACCTTGTCCATCGCCATGGCAACGATCACTGCGAACTGAACTTTGAGTCATTTTGAAATTGGTCATTTACCCCTAGACGACGATAGAGCTTGATTGATGCTGTTATCTTAATTCTGTGCACATGTGTGGTTATCATTGTTGAATTGTTGCATTTATTATCCTTTCGATTACTGTGTTGCTTGTTTCTTTAATAAAACTTTCTTAGTTCTAGTACTCCAGACTCCAGCTGAGTGATCCATTTCTGCTGGTTTGGCAACCCAGTTACGGGGTACGTAACATAAGTGGGGGCTCGTCCGGGATTTTGAACGCTAAATTTGGGACGGAGTAAATTGATTGGGTTAAAATTCCCGAAAGAAAGAAAAGACAAACAGCAGAAATGGAGGTTGATGAATTTATAAAGGCGCCGACCTTGGAGGCATTAGAGGATGCCAGGAAATCGGAATTGATAGCTGTGGCAAAACGGGTGAATCTTGCTAAGGTGAAGTCGACAATGAGGAGAGAGGAGATACACAGAGCTATTGTAGAGCACTATGTATCTAAAGGTGTGTTTCCCCAAGGTGAGCTGGGGGAGGTGTCTATTGAAAAACCTGCTGGAGACGCGGTACAGGTACAGCTTGAAAAACTGAGACTCGAGCACGAGTTCCGGGTACGGCAGTTAGAACACGAAGAGAAGCAGTTAGAAAGGCAGGAGAGAGAGTTAGAAAGGCGGGAGAAAGAGAGAGAGTTAGAAAGGCGGGAGAAAGAGAGAGAGTTAGAAAGGCAGGAGAAAGAGAGAGAGTTAGAAAGGCGGGAGAGAGAGAAAGAGTTAGAAAGGCGGGAGAGAGAGAAAGAGGTAGAAAGGCAAGAGAGAGAAAGACAGTTGGAGAGAGAAGAGAGAGAGAGGGACAGGCAGTTGGAGAGAGAGGAGAAACAGAGGGAAAGGGAATTTGAGCTGGAGAAGTTAAAGATAAGGGCCGAGCAGGGGCTCGTGCCGAACCAAGGTGGAGGGTTCCGGGCGACCCAGGAAGTTAGGCTGGTTCCCCCATTTGACGATACCGATGTGGATCGGTACTTTCTCCACTTCGAAAAAGTAGCTATAAGTCAGGACTGGCCGAGGGATAAGTGGGTTGTTTTACTTCAGAGTGTACTGAAAGGGAAAGCCCAAGAAGCTTACTCAGCTTTATCCGCGGAAGATGCCCAGAAGTATGAGGTGGTGAAGGAGGCCATCCTCAGGATTTATGAGTTGGTCCCGGAGGCATACCGGCAGAGGTTCCGGAATGCGAGGAAGCGGTGGGACCGCACGTATTTGGAGTTTGCTCGCGAGATGCAAACATATTGTGAGCGTTGGTGCGCCTCGAAAGGGGTAGAGGGGGATTATGACAGACTGCTGCAGCTGATTCTGATTGAGCAGTTTAAAGGTTGTGTCCCTGAGGGTATGAGACCCTACCTCGATGAGAAAGAGGCAGCCACGTTAGCCGCAACTGCTAAGTTAGCGGATGAGTATGCGTTGACGCATAAAATGAAGTTTGCCCCGAGTAAAGGCTACCAGAAGGGTAGTCAGGACGGCGGGGAGAGTCCGCCGGAAAAGTCAGAAAGTAAGCCGGGGACTAGTGAAAAGGATAAGGTAGACCGGGAGCAGCCTGGTAGGAAGTCTCCTGGGGTCGTCTGTTATAATTGTGGGAAAGTCGGACACTTTGCGTCCAGGTGCTTTGCCCCAAGGAAGGAGACGGGGAAAGGAAAAGCGGAAATTTTGAATGGCTGTATTGAGCTGTTAAGCGAACCGCTAGGGAAGGACAGGTCTGAAAAAGTCCAGGAAGGGCGCGAGAGGTTTATCTCGGCCGGACTGGTGTCAGTGAAAAAGAGGTTAAAACCAGTTCCAGTGCGGATCTGGAGAGACACGGGAGCGTGTCAGTCACTAATACTGAAGAGTGTATTAGAGTTTAGCTCAGAGACCCAGACTGGGGAGGTAGAGGTCAAAGGTGTTGGGGAAGGGACAGAGTCAGTCCCTTTGCACCAGATACATTTACAGAGCAACCTGGTCTCTGGACTAGTCACGATTGGGGTGAGGTCCGAATTACCGATGAAAGACGTGGAAGTCTTGCTCGGTAATGACATCGCCGGAGGAATCGTGTTCCCAGTCGTGAGATTGACGGGTCAGCCTGCCAGCATGGAGGCCCCGCCCGCGATGGTGAATTTGGCTGAAACATTTCTGCCAACCTTGTATGAGACAGGGTGTAGTGAGATAAGAGGTAGTGAGGGAGCTGGGACGGACGTAGCAGTAGCCAGGAAAGAATTTGTGCAGACGCAGGAGCGAGACGAGGGGCTGATGGTTTTTGCCGAGACCGCTCTCTCTGACACAGCCTTGACAAGCTATTGTGCGGATAAGGAGGTGCTAAGGAAGAAAGGGAAATCAAGTACAGCATCCGCAGATGAGGAGTGGGGGGTGGTGCAAAAGAGTTATGGGGATGAGGTTTTTAACATGGCCCACGAGGTACCCCCCGGTGGACATTTTGCGGTGCTGGAGGAAACAGTTGGTGGAATCATGAAAGAGATTTACCGGCTGCCCAGGGGGAAAAATGTTATTGATCATGACCGACGCGAACTGAGACGGTCACCGGCTTTTGATATGCTAACAAACCTAGTCGGTGTTAGCGTGGAAATCAATGAAGCGAGGGGCCCCCTGCTAAGAGAAAAAAACCATTTTGAAAAGATTAGGATGGGATCGGTCAGATGGGAGAAGGCTATTGTTTTGGCCAGGTCTACTGATAAGGTCTCTCCCTTAATCCCCGAAGGAGTAATTAAACGACTCGCACCCATGTGTTTGATTGTCCCGAGGAAATGCAAAGAACTGGGACGTTGGGTTATGTCGGTTACAATAGGGCGGCCAAGCAAACAACACCCATATTTTTCGAGTAATTCAGTGACTAAAGGGCTGATGAACACAGAGGTGTGTATTGGCAATTTAATACGGCTGTCTGAAGCCAGCGTGATAGTGAGCCTTGGAAAAAATGAATTCGGCCACACGAATGTCACTTACCTGGGAATTGTGGTGACACAGGGGCAGCTGGCAGTGATGCAAGCTACAGTGCAGGCTATCGCTGACCTCCCAACCCCGACAGACAAGAGGGCCCTCAGAAGGCTTTTGGAGATGGTGGGGTACTGCAGGAAGTTTTGCAATAACTCTGCGGTCAATACCCGTCCCCCTCCTACTAAGCCCTTGCGAGGGAAAATTGAGTCGGAATGGGACGACCCTTGTTGTTGTGGTCCGGGACAAAACCAAATGAGAGGTTACATTGGTCGCAATTCATCAGTGTTTTTGGCCACTATGAAGTTTGCTGAGTTGGAGCCTGGTCTAAGGGATTATTAATAACACGTGTAAAAGGAACAGAAAATGTGATGACTGTCTGTCAAGGTGTTGACAGCTTCAAATTCTCTGTATTAGCTAAATAACTGTTAAAGATGTATATTGTGTATGTATCAGATAATGTAGTCATGTTTGTAATTTTTACCTCCCGGTAAAAATCCTTAAAGGGGGGAAGTGTTACGAGAATACACATAAAATTAAGATGTTTGCTGGCCTGGGCTAGCATCAGTGGCATCAGCAGTTGGTCTGCCACCTGCCCTCAGGGGAAGGAGAGATAAGGAACAATGGAGCAGCGTCTGGAGATGTGTAATGAAGGGATGTGGGAGGAAGAGCTGTCTGGAGCGGCTCCCCCCTTTGAGCCCTGAACTGTTTGAAGTGATGGACAGGCGATACCCCAGCAGGGGGATAAAAAGGGACAGGTTCGCTAAGACAGACACACACGCCACCCGAGGTAACGAGACCCTGGAAGCGGTGCGCTTCTCACGAGTGGGTGAGAAGTCCCAGACAACGACAAGGGTGGAAAGGTACGATCAGCGGGAACCCGGTGTGTGTCCGCCCTTGCCTGGGTGCCGGGTTCACTGCAGAGGATCGACCGCATCTGGAGGAGGGGTCACAGTCGGTGACCTCAGGTGACATCACCAAGGACCTGCCCAAAAGCTGTTTGTGAGCCATCTTGCTGGTCTGTGAGTGAAGCTGTGCTGAATGATGAGTTGTTCTCTCTGTCTCTCTTCCCCCACCTTGTCCATCGCCATGGCAACGATCACTGCGAACTGAACTTTGAGTCATTTTGAAATTGGTCATTTACCCCTAGACGACGATAGAGCTTGATTGATGCTGTTATCTTAATTCTGTGCACATGTGTGGTTATCATTGTTGAATTGTTGCATTTATTATCCTTTCGATTACTGTGTTGCTTGTTTCTTTAATAAAACTTTCTTAGTTCTAGTACTCCAGACTCCAGCTGAGTGATCCATTTCTGCTGGTTTGGCAACCCAGTTACGGGGTACGTAACACAGCCAATCAGAAAAGGCTTCCTTTGTTCCCACTCTTTGCCTCCCACCAATCAGCCACTGCTTTATCCATGCTAAAATCTTTTCTGTAATATCATGGACTCGTGGCTTACTAAGCAGCGTCATGTGTGCCACTTTGCCAAAGGCCTTGTGAAAATCCAAATAACCAATATCAACTGAATTCTCCTTTGTTTATCCTGCTTGTTATTTCTTCAAAGAATTCCAACAGATTTGTCAGACAAGATTTTCCCTTCAGGAAACCATGCTGACTATGGTCTATTTTATCATGTGCCTCCAAGTACCCTGAGACCTCATCATTAATAATCGACTCCAACATCTTCTCAACCACTGAGATCAGACTAACTGGCCTATAGTTTCCTTTCTTCTGCCTCTCTCCCTTCTTGAAGTGTGGAATGACATTTGTAATTTTCCAATCTTCCAGAACCATTCCAGAATCTAGTGATTTTTGAAAGATCATTGCTAATGCTTCACGATCTCTTCAGCCACTGCTTTCAGAACCCTGGGGTGTACACTATGTGGACAAGGTAACTTATCTACCTTCAGACCTTTCAGTTTCCCTGGAACCTTCTCTCTAGTAATGGTAACTTCACACTTCATTACCCCTGACACCTGGAACTTCCACCATACTGCCAGTGTCCTCCACAGTAAAGACTGATGCAAAATACTTATTCAGTTCATCTGCCATTTCATAGTGCCCCATTTCCATCATTTTCCAGCAGTCCGATATCCACTCTTGCCTCTCTTTTACACTTTATATATCTGAAGAAACTTTTGGTATTCTCTTTAATATTATTGGCCAGCTTACCTTCGTATTCCAGCTTTGCCTTCTTAATGACTATTTTAGTTGTCTTGTTTTGTTTTTAAACGCTTCCCAATCCTCTATAACTTCCCACTAGTTTTGCTGTATTATATGCCCTCTCTTTGGCTTTTATATTGGCTTTGACTTCCCTTGTTAGCCATGGTTGTGTCATCTTGCCTTGTTAACTGATAGAAGACAGAGACTTGGTATAAATGGATGTTTCTCCGGTTGGCAGTCAGTGGTGAGTGGGGTGCTGCGGGGGTCGGTGCTGGGCCCGCAGCTGTTTACCATTTACATTCCTCATTTGGAAGAGGGGACTGAGTGTAGCGTAGCAAGATTTGCTGATGACACTAAACTGAGTGGAAAAGCAAATTGTACAGAGGATGTAGAGAGTCTGCAGAGGGATATAGATAGGTTAAGTGAGTGGGCCAAGGTCTGGCAGATGGAATACAATGTTGGTAAATGCAAGATCATCCACTTTGGAAGGAATAATGGAAGAGCAGATTATTATTTAAATGGTGAAAGATTGCAGCATGCTGTTGTGCAGAGGGACTTGGGAGTGCTTGTGCATGAATCACAAAAAGTTGGCTTGCAGGTACAACAGGTTATTAAGAAGGCAAATGGAATGTTGGCCTTTATTGCTAGAGGGATTGAATTCAAGAGCAGGGAGGTCATGCTGCAACTATACAGGGTACTGGTGAGGCCGTATCTGGAATACTGTGTGCAGTTCTGGACTCCTACTTGAGGAAGGATATACTGGCTTTGGAGGCAGTGCAGAGAATGTTCACCAGGTTGATTCCAGAGATGAAGGGGGTTAACCTGTGAGGAGAGATTGAGTCGCGTGGGACTATACTCTCTGGAATTCAGAAGAATGAGAGGGGATCTTATAGAAACATACAAAATTTTGAAAGGGATAGCTAAGATAGAAGTAGGAAAGTTGTTTCCATTGGTAGGTGAGATTAGAACTAGGGGACATTGCCTCAAGATTCAGGGGAGAAGATTTAGGATGGAGATGAGGAGAAAGTATTTTTCCCAAAGTGTGGTGAATCTGTGGAATTCTCTGCCCAGGGAAGCAGTTGAGGCTTCTTCACTAAATATATTTAAGAAACAGTTAGATAGGTTTTTACATAGTAGGGGAGTTAAGGGTTATGGGGAAAAGACAGGTAGATGGAGCTGAGTTTATGGACAGATCAGCCATGATCTTATTGAATGGCGGGGCAGGCTCGATGGGTTGGATGGCCTACTCCTGCTCCTATTTCTTATATTCTTATATTCTAATACTTCTTCCTCTTTGGGATGTATATATCCAGTGCCTTCTGAATTGCTTCCAGAAATTCCAGCCATTATTGCTCTGCCATCATTCCTGCCAGTGTTCTTTTCCAATCTATTCTGACCAACTCCTTTCTCATGCCTCTGTAATTTCCTTTACTCCACTGTAATACTGATACATCTGGCTTTAGCTTTAGCTTCTCCTTCTCAAAATTCAGGGTGAATTTGATCATATTATGATCACTTGTCTCCAAGGGTTCTTTTACCTTAAGCTCTCTAATCAATTCCTGTTCATGGCACAACACCCAATACAGAATAGCTGATCCCTTTAGTGGGCTCAACCATGAGCTGCTCTAAAAAGCCTTCTCACAGGCACTCTAGAAATTCCCCCTCTTGAAATCCCACACCAACCTGATTTTCCCAATCTACCTGCATATTGAAATATCTCATGACTTTTGTAACATTGCCCTTTTGGCATGCATTTTCTGTCTCCCATTGTAACTTGTAGACCACATCATTACTACTGTTTGGGGGTCTGTATACAACTCCCATCAGGTCTTTTTCCCCTTGCAGTTCCTTAGCTCTATCCACAACGATTCAATACCTTCCGACCCTATGTCACCTCTTTCTAATTATTTCAGTTTTTGCCGTCGGAGCTGCACCACCCCTTCTGCCTTTCTGCCTATCCTTTCGATACAATGGACTTTAATCTCCCACCTATAATCTTCTTTCAGCCATGATTCAGTGATGCCTACATCATACTTGCCAATCTCTAACTGTGCTACAAGTTCATCTACCTCATTCCATACACAGTGCACATTCAACTACAACACCTTTAGTCCTGTATTCACCTTTTTTGATTTTATCCGGCTTTTATATTACAACTCATCCTGTTGACTGCATTATCAGCCTCTCCTTGCTAGGAGTCTCACTATGTATTATCTCTGTTTGTAAACCAACTACCTCATCTTCTGCACTATTATTCTGGTTTCCATTCCCCTGCCAAATTAGTGTAAATCCACCCAAATTAGTTTGGACCCTCTCGGATTCAGGTGTAACCCATTTTAGTACATGTTATACCTTCCCCAGAGGAGATCCCAATGATCCATACATCTCAAAACCTCTGCCACCTGCACCCGTCCTCACCTGCCAAATCATTCTATTCTTACCCTCACTGGCACATGGCACAGACAGCAACCCAGAGATTACCACCCTGGAGGTCCTGTTTCTCAGCTTTCTATCTAGCTCCCTAAAATCTCTCTTTAAGACCTCCTCACCTTTGAAAACCTATATTGTTGATGGATTCCTTATAAACACCATTCACATTCCCTGTCAGAGACTGAAGGAGGTTATTTCCTTCTCAAATTCTGTGCTGCCCCACCATGTACTGAAAGCAAAGCCTCCCCAACACTAGTGCCAGGATAGCGTAGTGGTTAGCACGTCGCTATGACAACGCGGGGTGTCGGAGTTCAGAGTTCAAATCTGACGTCATCTGTAAGCAGTTTGTACGTTCTTCCCCATGGAACGCATGGGTTTCCTCTGGGTGCTCCAGTTTCCTCCCACAGTCCAAAGGCATACCGGTTAGTAGGTTAATTGGTCATTGTAAGTTATCCCATGATTTAGGCTAGGATTAAATGGGGATTGCTGGGCACTGTGTCTCAAAGGGTTGCGAAGGCCTGTTCCATTCTGTATCTCTAAATAAATAAGTAAACCAACAATAATAACAGCAGTTACCGTTGTTCTGTTTTCACCAATGTTTCACAAACCCACCAGCGTTTGCAGAATGAAGCCATATCACACCACTATTGCCCTCCACGCGAGCTGATCTTACAAGCTGTGTAGGTACGGCCAGATTTGGGAACAGCTTCTTTCCAACTGTGATAAGACTGCTGAATGGATCCTGACCCGGATCTGGGCCGTACCCTCCAAATATCTAGACCTGCCTCTCGTTTTTTTTGCACTGCCTTACTTCCCATTTTTCTATTTTCTATTTATGATTTATAATTTAAATTTTTAATATTTACTATTTTTAACTATTTTTAATATTTACTATTTTTAACTATTTTTAATATTTTTAATATTTAATATTTGTAATCCAGGGAGTGTGAAGCGCAGAATCAAATATCGCTGTGATGATTGTACGTTCTAGTACCAATTGTTTGGCGACAATAAAGTATAAAGTATAATGGAGCTTCTTCCAGTAAGCTGATGCACTGAAGCACCTGGATGAGATCTATACAATATTAAAGAGCTCAGTTAGACCCATCAATTAGAAGTTAAGTTTAATGGATTTGTAATGACTTCAGGTTAGTACAGTAACCGGGAGGAGCAAACAATTCGCCAGAATCTGAAAATGTTGCTTGCTTTTTTGTGGAGCTTGGCTCTGACTGGGTGGGCAGAATTGAATCAGCAGTTTGTTGATTCGTGGACTTGAGAACAAGAAGAAAGCATTACTGCCAGAAGCATTATTGCGCCAAGATTTGTGCCCTCTGGTAACTTCAAAACAGTGCCCTGAAATCATTTTGAAGAGCAGAGGAATTCTGATGCCGTGGTTTGTATTTATTTAATTGACTGATTGAAAAAGAAAATTTGGTGTTGGTTTATTATTGTTGCACGTACAAGATGCAGTGAAAAGCTTGCCTTCATTCTGTTCCTGCACATCAAATCATTACACAGTGCACTGAGCTAGAATAAGGAAAAACAATCGCAATGCAATAACAAAATCTACAGATAAAATGCAGTGCAGGAACGTAGTGAAGTGCCAGAGCATAATAAGGTAGATTGTGAGGACAAGAGTCCACCCCATTGTACAAGAGGTCCACTCAAGAATGTAGGAAAGTGGGATAGAAGCTGACTTTGATCCTGGTGGTATGTTCTATCCGGCTTTTTATGTTCAGCCCAATGAGAGAGGGGAGAAGAGAGAATGTCTGGAGTGGTTGGGGTCTTTGATTATGCTGGTTGCTTTACTGAGACAGTGAAGAGTCAACAGAGTCCACAGAGAGGAGGCTGCTTTCCATGCTATGCTGAGCTGTGTCCACAGCTCTCTCTGCAGATTCTTGAGTCATGTGCAGGATACTTGCCATACCAATTATCAATTGATTATTTTTCAAAGATCTGTGCAAGTACAATTTGTTTGCCATCTGATACTTCGATTCAAAAATATTTAATTGCTAATAAAGTTCCTGGGAGAGGAGCAGAATTGGGCCATTTGGGCCATTTGGCCCATGGAGCCTGCTCTGCCATTTCATCCTGGCGAATCCATTTCCCTCTCAGCCCCAGTCTCTTATCAGACCGTGAGAAAGGTGTGGAGTGGGATGAAGGAAATTGTATCCAAAGTTTGATGCAGGGATAAATGGGATCATTCAGCACATTGATAGATTTCTACAATCAGTTTGTGGTTCTGTTATTCACTTTATTAACTAAATGATCCACTTTGATACTGTAACATTTACTGCTGTTGCTATATCTCATTAAGAGTTTTTGGGGATTTGTTATGTTACTCTGGCAAAGACTCTAGCAGACTTCTACAGATGTTCAATGAAGAGCATTCTATCTGGTTGCAACACCTTCTGGTATGGAAGGGCCACTGCACAGGATCAGGAAAAGCTGCAGGAAACTGTAAACTCTGCAGCTCCATCATAGGCACTAGCCTCACCAGCATTGAGGATGTCTAAAGAAGTCAGTGTACATCACAAAGGATTCTCACCAACCAGGAAATGCCCTTTTCTCATTTTGTTATTGCATTAGAGATGAGGTACAGGAGCCTGAAGACGCTCACTCAATGTTTTGAGCTTCTTCTCACATATATATAATGAGAGATCACAATAATAAATGTGTATTTGTTATTGTCATTTATAATTTTTTAATGTATTGCATTGTACTGCTGCCACAAAACAACGAATTTCATGATTCTGATTCTGAGCAAAACTATCTTGTTGGGGCAGAGTTCCAGATGTCCACTGCCTTTTCTGCTAGGGTTATTTTCCCAGAGGCTCGGAATCATAAGATTTAATATATCAACTTCGACAATCACCTTCGACATTGAAGAATATTTTACAAGTTTAACAAGATTTTAGACACTAACCCAGGATAGCACAGAGCAGGTCACATTGAAGTAAGCCTTTTGAAATCCGAGTAGTTCCGGTTTATTCATGTGCTGTGCTGACTTGATGGAGTTACCATCTGCTGTAGTCAGGGTTTGTTTAAGATGAACTTCTCTCACTTTGTGAACCTAACAGATTCGAGTAACTGATGAATCCCAAAGTTCATATTCTTAATTAAGAACAGAGAATGATGGAAATACTCAGCAAGTCAGGCAGTATGTGTGGAGAGACAGTTGCATTTAAGATCAGTGATTTTCTTAATCCCCATAACTTGAGTCAAATTTGAGGCTAGTTTCAAAATAATCTGTGCTTATATGTAATTGTATCATAATACTTATGATCAGGGACCATTCAGCTTGCAGGCACTTTGATAGAACTATGCTATTCGTCCCTTTCTCAAGACGAGGAATTTTTGTCTTCAAGTGTTTATTCAGTTTGCTTTTGCGACTATTATTGAATTAGCTTCCTCAAACCTTTGAGGCAGAGCTTCTCCACTTCCAGCAACATGAATTATTTTGACCTCACCTCTAAATCTTTTATCAGCCTGTCTCTGATTACTGCCCCTTCTTGGGGAAAAAGCTAAAGCAGTATGTAGAGTAAATGCACATGGACATGCAAACATTGAGATCTATTTACACAGACACAGATGTGCATGCACACGCTGACACGCAGTGGCAGACACGCACGTGCACACATAAGACCATATAGGAGCAGAATTAGGCCATCTGGCCCATAGAGTCTGCTGCACCATTCAATCATGGCTGAACCTTTTTTTCTGATCTCCTCCTCAACCCCAGTTCCCAGCCTTCTCCCTGTAACCTTTGATGCCATGTCCAAACAAGAACCTATCAGGCTCTGCCTTAAATACACCCAACAACCTGGCCTCCACAGCTGCACGTGGCAACAAATTCCACAAATTCACCACCATAGAACCAGAGAACATTACAGCACAGAAACCAGGCCTTTTGGACCTTCTTGGCTGTGCCGAGCCATTTTTCTGCCTAGTCCCACTGACCTGCACCTGGACCATATCCCTCCATACACCTCTCATCCATGTACCTGTCCAAGTTTCTCTTAAATGTTAAAAGTAAGCCCGCATCTATCACTTTATCTGGCAGCTCATTCCACTCTCCCGCCACTCTCTGTGTGAAGAAGCCCCCCCCCCGCAATGTTCCCTTTAAACTTTTTCCCCTTCACCCTTAACCCATGTCCTCTGGTTTTTTTCTCCCCTAGCCTCAGTGGAAAAAACCTGCTTGCATTCACTCTACCTATACCCACCATAATTTTTATATACTTCTATCAAATCTCCCCTCATTCTTCTACACTCCAGGGAATAAAGTCCTAACCCATTTAATATCTCCCCCATTTCTTTTGGTTTCAAACATAGCCAACCACTCTGATCTTCAAGAGGACCAATTTTATCCCTTACTATCCTTTTGCTCTTAATATACCCGTAGAAGCTCTTTGGGTTATCCTTCACCTTGACTGCCAAAGCAACCTCATGTCTTCTTTTAGTCCTCCTGATTTCTTTCTTAAGTTTTTTTTTGCACTTTTATACTCCTCAAGCACCGTATTTGCTCCCTGTTTCCTATACATGTTGTACATCTCTTTCTTCTTCTTTATCAGAGTTCCAATATCCCTTGAGAACCAAGGTTCCTTATTCTTATTCACTTTGCCTTTAATCCTGACAGGAACATACAAAAAAAAAACAACAGGAATTCTGCAGATGCTGGAAATTCAAGCAACACACATCAAAGTTGCTGATGAACGCAGCAGGCCAAGCAGCATCTGTAGGAAGAGGTGCAGTCGATGTTTCAGGCCGAGACCCTTCGAAGGTTGAAGGGTCTCGGTCTGAAACATCGACTGCACCTCTTCCTACAGATGCTGCTTGGCCTGCTGTGTTCACCAGCAACTTTGATGTGTGTTGCAGGAACATACAAACTCTGCTCTCTCAAAATTTCTCCTTTGAAGGCCTCCCACTTACCAATCACATCCTTGCCAGAGAACAACCTGTCCCAATCCATGCTTTTTAGATCCTTTCTCTTTCTTTCTTTTTCAATCTTTTTATTAATTTCATAGAATGAAAACATAACATAGCAATAATACAAGTAATAGGAGATACATTGTTACACTTAAAATGAGTAATTGTAAGACCAAATAGTATAAATTGACAAAGCTCCCAAGCGTGTAGAATAACAATGAATAATACAAAGCAAAAAAAAACTGAAGAATCATGAAAAAGAAAAAAAATTAAAAAAAAACAAACCCCATCCCAAAAAAAAACTAAACTAAACAGAATTGGTCAACTAAACTAAAAAACTTGGGCAATACTAACAACTTAAAAATGGGAAAGAAGAAAACCTTAGTGTCGACAACTCCATTCCTCTCAACCAACAGTACAGAGAAAGAAAACAAGTTTGGAAATGGTCAAATTACATCAAATGAAAATGCTGAATGAATGGCCTCCAAGTCTTTTCAAACTTAATGGAAGGGTCACAAACCGCACTTCTAATTTTTTCCAAACTCAAACACACCATAGTTTGTGAAAACCAATGAAATACAGTAGGAGGGTTAATCTCTTTCCAATTCAGCAAAATGGATCATCTAGCCATTAGAGTAAGAAATGCAATCATCCTACGTGCTGAAGAGGTTAAATTATTTAAGTCTATCATTGGTAATCCAAAGATAGCAGTAATTGGATGAGGTTGTAAGTCTATATTCAAAACCATTGAAATAATGTCAAAAATATCTTTCCAATATTTTTCCAACAAAGGACATGACCAAAACATGTGAGTTAAAGAGGCTATCTCGGAATGACATCTATCACATATTGGATTAATATAAGAATAATAATGAGATAGTTTATCTTTGGACATATGAGCCCTGTGCACTGCTTTAAACTGTATCAACACATGTTTAACACATACAGAGGATAAATTAACCAATTGAAGAATTTTTTCCCATTTTTCAATCGGTATAATAATCTTAAATTCTCTTTCCCAGTCAGCTTTAATTTTATTGGAAACATCAGGACGTAAATTCATAATTACATATAATTGCTACAACACTTTTCTGAGAAAGATTTAAATCTAAAATTTTTTCCAAAGTGTCCATTGAATATGGGTGTGGAAAATTAGGAGAGACAGTAATTAAAAAGTTTCTAATCTGTAGATATCTAAAAAAAAAGTGAGATCTGGGTAAGTTATATTTATTAGAAAGTTGATCAAAAGACATGAAACAATTATCCAGAAATAAATCACAAAAACATATTATACCTTTGGTTTTCCAATCAAAGTAAGCTTGATCCATCGTGGAAGGTTGAAAAAAGGAAATTAGATATAATAGGACTTCCTAAAATAAATTGATTAAACCCAAAAAATCTTCGAAATTGAAACCATATATGTAAAGTATGCCTAACTATTGGATTATTCATTTGTTTATACAATTTAGAAGTAAAAGGAAGCGAAGTTCCTAAAACCGAACCCAAGGAAAACCCTTGTAATGAATTACATTCAAGATTTACCCGATGATCCTTTCTCATTTCTTCAAATTTGGCCTTTTTCCAGTTTAGAACCTCAACCTGAGGACCACATCTATCTTTATCCATGATCAAGTTGAAACTAATGGTGTTGTGATCACTGGAACCAAAGTGTTCCCCTACACACACTTCCGTCACCTGTCCTAACTCGTTTCCTAATAGGAGATCTAATATTGCATCCTCTCTAGTTGGTACCTCTATATATTGATTTAGAAAACTTTCCTGAACACATTTTACAAACTCTAACCCATCTAGACCTTCAACAGTATGGGAATCCCAATCAATATGTGGAAAATTAAAATCCCCTACTATCACAACTTTATGTTTCCTGCAGTTGTCTGCTATCTCTCTGCAGATTTGCTCCTCCAATTCTCGCTGACTATTGGGTGGTCTATAATACAACCCCATTAATGAGGTCATACCTTTCCTGTTTCTCAGCTCCACCCATATGGCCTCGGTAGACAAGCCCTCTAATCTGTCCTGCCTGAGCACTGCTGTAACATTTTCCCTGACTAGCAATGCCACCCCCCCCCCCCCCGCCCACCCTTCATCCTCTGCCTCTATCGCATCTGAAACATCGGAACCCTGGAACATTAAGCTGTCGGTCTTGTCCCTCCTGCAGCCAAGTTTCACTAATGGCTATAATGTCGTAATTCCATGTGTCAATCCACGCCCTCAACTCATCAGCCTTCCCCACAATACTCCTTGCAATGAAATAGACACACCTCAGAAGATTATTACCACCACACACAACCCTTCTATTTGTGACTTTGCATGAACTTTTAACGTAATTTATTTTCAGCCCTGCTCCACTATCTGCTCTGGCACTCTGGTTCCCACCCCCCTGCAAATGTAGTTTAAACCCTCCCCAAAAGCACTAACAAACCTCCCTGCAAGGATATTGGTCCCCTTGTAGTTCAAGTCTAACCCGTCTCTCTTGTACAGGTCCCACCTGCCCCAGAAGAGGTCCCAATGATCCTGAAATCTGAAACCCTGCCCCCTACACCAGTTCCTCAGCCACGTGTTCATTCGCCAGAATATCCTCTAGCAAAATGAATTTCTCACTATCTCTGTCTTGAAAGGGTGCTCTTCTATCCTGAGGCTGTACCCTATTGTCCTAGACTCTCTCACCATGGAAAACATCCTTTCCACATCTACTCTTTCAACATTCGAAAGGTTTCAGTGAGATCCCCCCCCATCCTTCTGAATTCCTGCAAGGACAGACCCAGAGCCATCAAACATTCAGTCAGTCAATGGATGCCATCCCGAATCTGGGGTTGGCGGCTATGTACCTCCATCTTCTTCGATCTTGTGACAGCACTGAGTACGGCCTCTCCTCCAGTTTGTTCTCGCTGGCCGCCTTGGCACCGCATGCCGCTGCCCCGCCGAACTTGAGCCCGAGGCTATATCGGCCTCCAGCTACAGCCGCTTCTTCAAGCTTGGCCCTTTCTTAGGCGGAGGCCTTGGGCAGGTCCAGGCACACAGTGCAGTGCCCAAGTTCATCATGTCTCTTCTAACTAGGTGCATAGCATACCATTCGAAGATAAGTGGTGAGGCTGTAATCTCTTCCACGGAAGATGGCCGCTGGCTCACAAGGAGCTCATCCTCCCTTTGTCAGGTCCTGCTGGGTGTCGTCACACCCTCCTCACCAGACTAAGCCCAGTGGGGGAGTCGGCTCAAGTCGCCGACCACTCGATCACGGCCCCCCGCCGGGCGCCCGCCCCCTGCCAAATCTCTCTGAGCGTCCGGCGCCCGACCGAAAACCATGGTTGGTGAACATTACTCATACGATAACCCTTTCGTTCCTGGAATCATCCTTGTGAACCTCCTCTGGACCCTCTCCAATGCCAGCATATCTTTTCTAAGATGAGGGGCCTAAAACTGTTCATGATTCCCAAGGTGAGGCCTCACCAGTGCCTTATAAAGCCTCAGCATCACATCCCTGCTCTTGTATTATAGACCTCTTGAAATGAATGCTAACATAGCATTTGCCTTCCTCATCACCGACTCTACCTGCAAATTAACCTTCAGGGTGTTCTGCACAAGTGCATCTGCATCTCGGATTCCTGGATTTTCTCCTCGTTTAGAAATAGTCCGCACATTTATTTCTACTACCAAAGTGCATGACCATGCATTTTCCAATATTGTATTTCAATATGTGCGCACTCTTTTTATTACTGTATCGTTGGGGCTACAATGAGGTAATACATCAACTAGTATTTATCCTTAATTAGTGTATGTATATATTTACAAAGGAAAAGATTGATTAGCTTTACCGAACTACATCAGCAGAAAATGACGGGTTAATTGTCCTGATGACACTTCATTTATTGCTTGCTTTTGCTTAGTTGTCTTTCAAAAACATCTAGAATTAGCTATCAGCTCTGTGAAATTTTGTACATGATAAATAGATCTTCCAGCAGTCCCAGCCTCTGCCGAGTTAAACTGTCTGGTAGAAATAAAAAATTGAGTTACTGTTAAATTGACCCCGGCAGTATTAAATAAATCACAATCCAGTCTCTCAGCATCTGCCATGAAATATATCCTCTGTTTTTTGTCTTTGACCTGAACTCCGTTCAGTTCTCCGCTCAGCCCCCAAGACTAGCACTCACTTATCAATTGGCCGTATGTCAAGCACCATTTTACTGGGGTATGGGGGGGTCCTGAGGGTATAATTATAAGTAATTCAACTTGTTCAGAACTAATTTGACTCTTCCACTGTGCTGTGACCCATCAAGTATATCCATTGTCCTCGGGGATTAAAGGACTTTGGAGTTGTTAGTTATTAGCAATATGCTGACTTGAGGACAAAGTCACAGAACACTACAGCACAACAGGCCCTCCCCCTCCCACTCCCATCTAGTCATGCCAAACCGTTACCCTGTCCAGTGCCATATCCCTCCCATCCATGTACTTATCAAAGCTTCTCTGTAATGTTCCAATCAAACCCACATCCACCACTTCTGCTGACAGCTCATTCCACACTTGCACTCCTCTCTGGGTGAAGAAGTTCCATTTAAACAATTCATCTTTCACCCTTAACCTATCATGCAATGCCCAATGCCCATGAACGGAAAATCCTACAAAAAGTAGTGGATACAGCCCGCTCCATCGCAGGTAAAGCCCCTCCCCACCACTGAGCACAGGAAAGCAGCATCCATCATCAGGGCTCCCCCCCACCCACCCACCCAGGCCACGTTCTCTTCTCGCCACTGTCATCAGGAAGAAGGTACAGGAGCCTCAGGACTCACACCAGCAGGTTCAGGAACAGCTTCTACACCTCAACCATCAAGCTCTTGAACCAGTGGTGATAACTTCACTCAACTTCACTTGCCCCATCATTGAAATATTCCCACAATCTACGAAGTGACTTTCAGGGGCTCTACATGTCACGTTCTCGTTATTTGTTGTTTTTTTATTTATTGTTATTATTTCTTTGTGTACTTGCACAGTTTGTCTTTTGCACACTGGTTAAACACAAGTTGGTGTGGTCTTTCATTGATTCCTTTGTGGTTATTATTCCATGAATTTATTGAATATGCCAGAAAGAAAATGAATCCGAGGGTTGTATATGTACTTTGATAATAAATTTACTTTGAACCCTTTGAACCTCTAGTTGTAATGTCACCCAACCTCAGTGGAAAAAGCCTGCTTGCATTTACCCTATCTATACCATCATTTTGTGTAGCTCTATCAAATCTTCCCTCATTCTTCTGCACTCCAGAGAAAAAGAAGTCATAATCTATTCAACCTTTCCC
This sequence comes from Mobula hypostoma, assembly GCF_963921235.1. NCBI lineage: Eukaryota > Metazoa > Chordata > Chondrichthyes > Myliobatiformes > Myliobatidae > Mobula > Mobula hypostoma. The sequence continues at coordinate 170,462,026 of NC_086098.1, read as the reverse complement.
TACAACTCAGGTCCTCAAGTCATGCAACATCCTTTTAAATTTTCTCTGTACTCTTTCAGTCTTATATCTATCTTGTAGGTAGGCAACCAGAGCTGTACACATACTTCAAATTTAGCTTCATCAACATCTTACACAACTTCAACATAACATGTCAACTCTTGCAATCAGTGTGCTGATTTATGAAGGCCAATGTGCCAAAGGCTCTTTTTATGATCCTATCTACTTGTATGTAAAAGGTCTCTTGTTGATTCAGTTGCTGTAGTCTGTTGATGTTCACTCATTTCTGCTTTACACAGGCATTGCAGCTCAAACTGAAGTACATGGAAATGTATCAGTGACCTCCCAAATTAAAGTATTTGCATGATGGAGTTTTCCAATTAAATAGAGCTAAAATCTAGTATACAGAGATTTCAGTTAATTGGGCCATCGGTTAATCAGGACAACCGCTTATTTGGCACAACTCTTTATAAAAAAAAAACTAATTGAGAAAATTGTCAGGGTTCCCTTTGCTTATTTGGGACATAATGACACTATTGGAACAGGAGGCTGATGCCGAACAGCTTCCGACTGGCATCAGTCACATGCACTTATGTGGCTGTTAGATGCTACACTATGCTTAGAGAGAATGTTTTTTAAATAGCGTCAGTTGTGTGTGTTTGTGTTCAAAAACCAGTGTATTTTGTCACTGATAGTTGGCAAAAATTAAGCAATAAGACAATTCGTTACTGTTTTACTCACTGTGGTTTCAAGCATTGAGGCTTGGAGATGCCAGAAACGGCTGGGAGTGAAAATGAAACAATTTCACTGCTTCAGCAAGTTAGGATCTATGAGGAATTTGAAGGTATCAACAATCATCCTGAACGTTAAAATGAAAATGGAGATTTGGAGGAAGCAATTGTCGATAGCATTGTGTGAAGGCAGTCCATTATCTACACTAGATGTCTGCGGTGATTATGTTCATTTGCAGTCAATCAGAAGAATGTGGCAGTGTGCACTCCTTCAATAACTACTGGGAACTAAGTCACAGATTTATAGTATTGTACTATTATTAGTAATGTTCTTTATTTCTTTTAAATACACAATTTGTTACTCAGTTTGAATTTTTTATACCTTTTCAACTATTTCCATGGAACTTCAGTTATTGGGACAGCTGCTTAACTGGGCTAAAGTGTACTTGTCGCGATCTGTCTCAGTTAACCAGAATCCACTGTATATTGTTTGAACAAAACACTCAGATTTGTCCATGTGAATAAATGACACATAACAATTATGTTATAGATTGTAACAGGTCAAATTTGAAGGCAGAATACAGGGCTGATAGCATGATTCTTAGCATTGTGGAGGAACAGCACGACTTTAGGGTCCATATCTATCGATCGCTCGAAGCTGCTGCGCAAGTTGATAGGGTGGTTAATTGAAGATGGAATTTACATGGACAAGTGCAAACTAATGCTGTGGAGAGGATGTTTGCCACAGTGGGTGAGTCCAGAAACAGAGGGCACTTCATAGTGGAGAGACTTAAAACAGATGAAGAGGAACTTCTTTAGGTAGAGGGTGGTGAATCTATGGAATTCATTGCCACAGGTGACTGTGGAGGCCAAGGCTTTGGGTATATTTAAAGCGGAGATTGGTAAGTTCTTGATTAATCAGGGTGTCAAAGATTTTACAGAGAGAAGGCAGGAGAATGGGGTTGAGAGGGATAATAAATCAGCCACGATGGAATGGCAGAGCAGACTCAATACTCCGAATGGTCTAATGGGGAGGTTAAACAAGGATGAGGCTTGCACAGTAAATAGCAGGTTACAGAACAGAGATATGACGTGGCAGTGTAGCAGTTAGTGCAGTCTCTTTACAGCACAACTGATCACCAGTCTGGATTTGATTCTTGCCACTGTCTGTAAGGAGTGTGTGTGTACATTTTCACCATAACCGCTTGGGTTTCCTCTGGGTGCTCTGGTTTCCTCCCACGTACGGGTTAGGGATAGTAAGTGGTGTACATGCTGTTGTCATCAGATGCATGGCATTCTTTCTCCCTTTCCCAAGTGCCAGGGCTCAAGGCCATTTTAGAAGATGAATTTGTCATCCAATCTGGGGTTGCAGTGCTCCTGGCTGTCGAGTGTTGCACTGTCAGTATTATACTGCCTTGAATCTTCTCTGAGGATGGTCATCTAGGTGTGGTGGAGGGGTTTGAGAGACCCTGAAATCTCAAGAATGATGCCGTCTGGAGTTTAGCCATCTGGTGCTTAGCTCCTGGTAGGGTCACCCATGACATTAAGGTCAAGGGGGAGGTTCCAGTCAAAGAGTGATCCAACCAAGACCTCAGTGGCGGAGTTGGTGGAAGATGATGTCACATCACAACAGCAGTGAAGGATCCCCACTTGTCTCGCACTCTATGCCACTGAAACCAGACCCCAATCTGTCAAGGACTGTGTGGTGGCCCGTGCATCAGCCTCTCCATGTTAAACAAAATCACACACATTAGGGAAATCCGCCCTAACATCCAAGAGGCATTCCTTAGATCAGGGGTGGCCAGCCTTTTACATTCCATGCGTCTATTTGTTCACGCACAGGTTCAGATGCACCATACAACTCTTGTACCCCCATTCAATTCTTGTAAGAATGTTAATATAGACATATTTAGCATTTTTACATGATATATTGATTTAATATAAAAACAAAATAAACATTACTTACCTTAATGAGACTTTTAACAAATATTTTGTCTTCTTTTGATTTCTTCATTTTTCTTAATCACATATTCTTTCCATAACTCAGACCCAAGCACTAGCTTCAGTTTTCCTTCTATTTCAGTCTGGTGTTGTGTTTTATAGTGTCTATTAAGATCATGTCTTCTATTATGTGAGAAAGTGTTTTCATAAACAACGCACAATGGTTTTCCTGACAGACCTGCTATAAATAAGAACTTATTTTCCCACTGTTCATTGAATTCATGCTTACTATCACTTTTCTGCTTTTCTTTTGCACTGTGATGGGTAACTGAATGTAAAAAACAAGGCTTAATTTTCGAAAAAGTACAAAACTGCAAATGTTCACAAAGGACGAACAAAGCACAACTCTGTAGTGCACGAGTGTCAATCGTAAACTGACTGGCAAAAACCCGCGACGCACCGCTGGTGCAGACGCCTGGCGCCTCAGGATCAAACAAGTATCAAATGTGTATTGAACAGTTATGGAACGACTGCAGACCAACAGTTCTTCTTTCCTAGTTTGACTCATTGAACTTTTTTTTTAATTGAAAACAGATTAATGTGAAAGAAGATAACATTTGCCAAAAGATGTGCACGAAATAATAAAATCGCTAAAAATAATTGCTAAGTTTTAGATTTATTCTCAGTAAAACCCATTTCTAGCTCTAAGCTACTTGAATTCCTGTTATAGATCTTTTTTCTACAAATTGGTTTTTGGTTAATACTTTTTGCATGAGTAGGCTTACTTTTTTATTATTATCACTGGGGTGCAATGCGCCACTTCTAATCATCCAATGCGCCACAGGTTGCCCATCCCTGCCTTAGAGCATCACACGTGACTCGAGTGATTGCAATACTACATTCATACTGCCTCAAATGTACAGAAGATTCCACAGCCCTGTCTGAAGAGGCAAAAGGAGTTCTTGCCTGCTATCCACTGTTTCAAGAATTAAACTTAAAAATAAATATATTATCAAATTACTTGTTATCTTTTTAGCTTAAATTTAAGTTCTTTGTGGGGGGTGGGTGATATGGAACTGCTTGATATGGAAATGCTGATTTTTGAAAATTGGTTAATTTTCAAAACAAGTTTCTTAACCATTTATTATCTTAAACATAAATTAATTTTCTGTAATTTATTATTATACAATAAAATAGTAATTTTACTATTATTACATGGTGACATATCTCAGAGTAGTTTATAATACCATATAATTCTGTGAGATTCATTTTCTTTCAGTCATTTACAGGGAAACAAAAACAAACAATAGAATATGTGATAAACTACACAGCAACAAAGACTGACATATAACCAAAGTGCCAAAGAAGGCAAATTATAATTTAGAAATAATAATACTGACGACAGTGTTTAGAGCCCCTGAACGCAAGCCTGGAGGTTGTGGAATTAGTTCAAAGTTGAGGTGGGTGAAGTTAACCATGTTGGTTCAGGAGTTTGATGGTTGAAGGTTAATAACTGTTCCTGAACCTGGTGGTGTGGGACCTAAGGCTCCTGCATCTCCTGCCTGATGGTAGTGGTGAGAAGAGAGCATGGGCTGGATGGGTGGTGTCCTTGATGATGGATGCTGCTTTCTTGTGGCATCGCTCCTTGTAGATGTGCTCAATGGTCAAGACCTGTAGCCAAAATGCATTCACCCTTTTGATGTTTTTTTAGGTCCTTGCAGTGTGCATTTTGTCTATTGTGAGATTCTGAAGAACTATTACAGCACCTTTCATTGAAATGCCTCAAGTACCAGGAGATGATACACGATGAACAATATAAAATTTAAATTCCAGTTTTTTCCAATAAAAAAATACAGCTGTAGTCACAGTAATGTTACTCTTCTGAAGGGACAAAAAAAATCACGTCATGTGCCAGTGATAATAACCCTGATCCTGAAATTACTTAAAATAATTTATCAAAGTACATCTACTGTATGTCACCATATACTACCCTGAGATTCATTTTCTTGCAGGCATTCACGGTAAATACAAAGAAACACAATAAAATCAATGAAAAACTCACACAAGATGGACAAACAACCAACTGTACAAACACAAAAAGAAAATACAAACATATTAATTATAATCATAAATGAGCAATAAATATTGGGAACATGAGATGAAGAATCCTTGAAAGTGAGTCCATGGGTTGTGGGAACAGTTCAGTTTTGGAGTGAAAATAAGATTTTTCAGACTGCAGTTCAATTCCTCAGATTCATTATTTTCATTTGGTTTCTTTTGCTGCTTCATCAGATATTGATCAAAGTTTGGAGTTCTTGGGAGCTTGGAACTGCTTGTACATTACGCTGATGTTTCAAGATTGATTCATTTTCGAGACCCAGGATGCTTAAGCATCAAATTGGGCAGATGGTATTTGGAAACCCAGTCAGTCATGACCTTATTGAATAATTGAAAATTAATGACCTAATCTTGTTTCCATATTTCTAATACAAACCTGCCACAGCACCCTGTTTTAATAGTTTAATGGTTTTAAATCAGTATCATCAAGTATCATGAATCCTATCGAATATTGAAAGACCCAAATAGAGTGGATGTGGAGATGTTTCCAATAGTGGCTGAGTCTAGAACCAGAGGACACAGACTCAGTGCAGAGGGGCATTCCTTTAGAACAGAGATGAGGAGGAATTTCTTCAGCCAGAGGGTGATGAATCTATGGAATTCATTGCCGCAGACAGCCGTGGAAGCCAAGTCATTGAATATAATTAAGCAGAGGTTGATACGTTCTTGATATGTAAACATGTCAAAGGTTATAGGGAGAAGGCAAGAGAATGGGGTTAAGAGGGATAATAAATCAGTTATCACGGATCAGACTCGATGGGCTGAATAGCATAATTCTGCTCATATGCTGTATGGTCATCCATATGTAAAGGTGGTTTAAAAATGGTGCATTTCTAGTAGACTATCCTATTTCAAGGCATGAAGGTAGGAAACATCCTATCTGGGTGCACCATGGCTTCATACAGCAACTGCATTGTCCGAGACTTCAAGGAACTGCAGAGAGTTGAGATCACAGCTCAGTACATCACAGAAACCAACCTCCCCTGCATGGACTCTGTCTATACTTCTTGCTGCCTTGATGAAGCAGCCAGCAAAATCAAAAACCCCTCCTACCCAGGACATTCTCCCTCTGTCGTTGCATTTCACTGTATGTTTCGATGTGCCTGTAATAAAGCTAATCTTTAATCATTTCTCTAACTGTATTCTGCACTCTGTTATCCTTCTCCCTTGTACTACTTCAATGCAATTGTAATAAAACAATTTGTACGGATGTAATAAAAATGAGTTTTTCACTCTACCTCGACAATAATAAACCAATCTGAAAATTTACGCTGGGCAGCAATTCTCTCCAATTTCATACTAGGAAGATAAACCATCATCTCCAACATGTTGATCATGGTAGGCATCCTTTGTTGGCACCAGAATGTGTGTCAATACTTACGGGTTGCCCCTAACACATCCTCTGGTAAGTTATTTTTTAATGCAAATGATGCATTTCACTGTATGTTTCCATGTACATGTGATAAATAAACTTGAAACTTGAATCTTTTGTCCTTCTTAGCAACTAAGCTTTTCAGCCATTGACTCGCATCTCTTCTTCACAATTTCCTGCGCATAAATCAAGTTATCTCGTCATCATTGACCTTGATTTGTGCTTTGAGTAGCAAATACATTCTTAAGAATTAATTCTTAACTGAAAGCTGTTGACATCATCAGCACTTATTCTCTCTCCTTGGGAAATGGTAGTGAGCCCTCTTCTTGGACCAACACACAAAATGCTGGAATAACTCGGTGTGAAGCAAGGCCCCAGAGTGTCAACTGTATTTCTCTCCATAGCTGCTGCCTGACCCACTGAGATCCTCCACCTTCCTGTGGGTTGCTCCAAGTTCCAGCTTCCAGCATCTGCTCTCTATTGTGCCTGTGTCTGCTGGAACCACTATAGTACTTGAGCTGAAGATGCCTTCACCTTGCTGTTGGTTGGGGTGCTCCAAGATTCAAATAAGGATTGATTAAGGACTGTTGATATATTTCTAAGTCCTGGTGGTGGCGGCTTATGGGAGATCTTGCCGGCCATAGTGTTCCCATTGAAATTCTGCTTTTGTTGTCCTTGGTGATGGATGTTTCAGGTTTAGGAGATGCTGTTGGGGTAACCTTAAGCACCCTCAGGTTCTAGGCCGTGACCCCTTCTTGCCGCTGCCGTCAGGAAGAAGGTTCAGGAACCTCAGATCCCACACCACCAAGTTCAGCAACAGTTATTAGCCGGTGTGTGGGTGGATGTGTAGGAGGAAAGAAAGAGACTTGCTTTGTTGTTGTGTTGTTCTGCTGAACACATTGGGTACGCTATGTTGGCGCCAGAATGTGTGGTGACACTTGCGGGCTGCCCCCAGCATATTCTTAGGTTGTGTTGGTCATTGACGCAAATGACACATTTTACTGTATGTTTTGGTATATGTGTAGTAAATAAATGTTCTGAATTTTACTTACTTATTTAGAGATACAGCATGGAACAGCCCAACGAGCTGCACTGTCCAGTTACCCACCTATTTAACCCAAGCCTAATCAAAAAAACAATTTACAATGACTAATTAACTTACTAACTAGTACATCTTTGAACGGTGGGAGGAAACCAGAGCACTCAGAGGAAACCCACATGGGGAGAACGTACGAACTCCTTACAGACAGCAGAGGGAGTTGAGCTGTAAGACTTAATGCTAACTGCTGTGTTACCATGCCATCCCCACTGAGTTCTTCCAGCATTTTGTGTTCCAGCACCTGCAGCCTCCCTCATGTCTCCATACATGCCCTTGTGCTATGAGTCCTGTCCTGCTTCAGCTGGCTGCCTGCTACTTGAGTGTCAATGAACACTCCCTTATCTGTAATACCAAACCATTTAATTGGAAGATAAGAAATATGTCATGCTTGAGCAGAATGCTTGATTTTCTACGTTGGAGGCAGAGTGTGCGTTTTAATTTTCTCCTAGATGTTTTTCACCCTGACTCTGTGTTTGCCTGAAGGAAACAAATTCTCTGTGCTACGTACCACATTAGTTATTCTATCATAGTTCAGCTGGCATCCTTCGGATGGGGGCAGTAGGACAAGATGGATGCAGCCCAGTCCATCAGAGGCAAAGTCCCCCTCCACCATTGACAAGGAACACTGGTACAAGAAAGCAGCATCCATCATCAAGGACATCCACCATCCAGTTGCTGCTACCATCAGGCAGGAAGTACAGGAGCCTTAGGTCTCAGATGTCCAGGTTCAGGAACAGTTATTACCCTGCAACCATCAGGCTCCTGAACCAGTGTGGATAACTTCACTCACCTCAACTCTGAATTGATTCCACAACCTACAGACTCTACCAAGGACTGTACCACTCATGTTCTCAATATTATTCATTATTTTATTTGCACAGTTTGTCTTCTTTTGCACATTGATTGTCAGTCTTTATGTATAGCTTTTTTCATGAATTCTGTTGTATTTCTTTACTTTCCTGAAATTGCCTGCAAGAAAATGAATCTCAATACAGTATATAGTAACATATATGTACTTTGATAATAAATTTACTTTGACATTGAGGAGCACAGCGAGGCAACATGTGAAATGTTTATTTATGAGATGCAGAATATCCACAAGCAGTGAGAGATGAGAGCCTGGAGCTGAGCAAAATGGAAGTGTCATTATCATATCAATCAAGTCTTGTTTGAAAATTGAGGGACATCTCTTTAGAACAGAGATGAGGAGGAATTTTTTTTTAAGAAAGGGTGGTAAACCTGTGGAATTCATCTTCACAGACGGCTGTGGAGACCAAGTCCTTGGGTATATTTAAGATGGAGGTTGAAAGGTTCCTGAGTAAGGGTGTCAAAGGTTACAGAGAGAAGGCAGGAGAATGGAGTTGAGAAGGATAATAAATAAGCCATTATTGAATGATGGGGTAGACTCAATGGGCTAAATGGTCTGATTCTGCTCCTTTGCCTTATGGAGACTGATTTCAGTGCCATTGCTTTATTTGAGTAGGAGGAGTTGTACGAGGAAGAAGTTGTATGATGTGCAATAAGAGAGCACTGCTTGAAGCCAGCTCCACAAGGTTAAACTCTGGTGACTTGATGTTTGAAGGTTACCTTGTCATTTAAATAGAAGGCTGGATTGATTGGTTTCTTTTTTGATGTGCTTTGGACAATTTCTTTGTATTGTACTGCAGGAAGGCTAATTTTCAAACAGAAAGCATATTTTATTAATGAGGCAAAGCACAGATGACAGTGATATGAGTTCAGAGATACAGTAATGCCAAACAAAATGACTTTCTTTTGCATTTCAAGAAAATAGTTGAAAGAATTCCACCCAAAGCATCTCTGTTGGAAAGGTCCAACATTTTGACTTTGTTCTACCTCCAAGGTCATACTTTGAAGGACACAGAGAGCATAGAGCAGTGCGACACAGGAACGCACCCTTTGGCCCATGATGTGTGGCGAACCAATCAACTAAACTAATCTCTTCTACCTATTACTATGCCCATTTTCCTCACATTCAATGGTTAAATTGTTCCATTTAATATCAGAGAATGTATACAATATACAACCTGAAATTCTTAGTCTTCACAGACATCCATGAAAACAGAGAGAACCCCAAAGAATGAATGACAGTAAAATGTTAGAACTCCAAAGCCCCTCTTCTCCCTCCCACACACAAGCAGCAACCCTTCCCCCTCCACCTCCCCCACTAACTTCAGCAGGAAATATCAGCACCCACCACCCACCAAGCAAGCAATAGCAGCCGCCTTAAAGGGAGAACCTGATCTGCAGTCCAACAAAAACTAATTGTTCATTCATGTGCCAATCTAAACGTCTCTTAGAAAACCCTAATGATTCTGCCTCTACTACCACCCAGGCAGCCACCACTCTGTATAATAAAAAAAATCTTGCCCCTTGTATCTCCTTTGAAATCACACCCCTCCCCCCACCTTAAATGCTTGTCCTCTGGTATTAAACATTTCAACCCTTGGGAAAAGATACTATCTGTCTACTCTATCTATGCCTCTCATAATCTTAAACCTCTATCAGATCTCCCCTCAGTATTCTCCTCTCCAGAGAAAACAATCCAAACTCTCATTATGGCATATGCCCTCAAATCCAGGCAGTATCCTGACTGCTCAGCACCCTCATTGAAGCCTCGAAGATGAGGCAATAAGGTTGGTGGTGCTGTAGCATAGTGGTTAGCACAACACTGTACAATGCAGGCAAGCCGGGTTCAATTCCTGCCACTGCTTGTAAGAAGTTGGTACATTCTCCCCGTGACCGCGTGGGTTTCCTCCCACAGTCCAGAGGTGTAGAGTTTGGTAGGTTAATTGGTCCTATGATTAGGCCAGGGTTAAATCATGGGATCACTGGGCAGCGCATCTCGAAGGGCCAGAAGGGCCTACTTCACGCTGTATCTCAATAAATACATAAATGTCAGAGATGCAGAGGAGATCAGAACTGGAAGAGTAAAGAGGTCTAGAAGGATTATTGGCTCAGAGTTGGCCACAGAAATAGGGGTAGGGCTGTAAAGACGGACAGAAGGAGAGAGCTTAAAGCAGTGTTTTATTGTAAACTAACTTCATTCTGTTTTGTTTCCTACACCTCGAATCTCATCTTCCACCTTAAAAACCTGAGCTTTTTGAGAAGGTAGAAGGTGAGATCCCAGGTAGGAAACATAATGTAATTAAGTAAATTTATAACATCTCTAGCAAAATACTGAAGTGTTTCAATTCTTTTCTATTCATTTATGAGAGATGGGTGTTACGGAAAGGTCAGCGCTAAAAACTATTGCCCTCAGTAGGGTGTTGGGTGAGCCACATTCCTGAATTCCTGTGCTTCTGGTAAAGATACTTGCACTGTAATGTGGGTATGAAGTTCCAAGAGTTAGATCCAGCAGTGATGAAGGAATAGCTGGTATGTAAGTTGGTGGTAGAATGGAAGGGAGTGATGCTCCCATCACTTACTGACCTTTTCGTTGGCAAGTTTGTAATGTGCTATTGATGAAATGCAGAGGGTTTTGCAGATCATCCACACTGCAGAGGGTGGCGAAAATGCAAGTTAGTGAAGGTGAATAAGATACTAGTTGTACTGCTTTGCTCCACGTTGTGTTGAATTTCCTGGTCATTTTTGGAACTACACAAAAGTGGAAAATCTTAGCAATGTAACAAGTTTTAAAGCAGAGAAAATGAGGATTAGGGAGAGAGGGGCTGCAGGAGATCATATTGCAAAAAGGATGAATGTGCAAGACCAAGGTAGTGCTAAAGCAGGGAGTGAGTCTGTGCTTTCAGGACTGTTTTAAAGAAATCAGTGCAGTTCAGTCGGCATCTGCAGAGCGTCAAGCTTGAGGCCTGGAAGCTCGACTGTCCATTTCCCTCCACAGATACTGCCTGGCCCATTGAGTTCCTCCAGCAGTTTATCTTTAGCTTCAGCTTCCAGTGTCTGCGGTCTCTTCCGTCTCAGAGCCATTGCTCGGTGATCAATAGTGGAATATTTCTCTCCCAAAATATTCCATTTAATTGACCTTCACATGCTTGGCTAGAGAGGTTTGAGATAATATATGCTAATCTTGTAGTGTACCATACAATATTTTAAGTGCATTACAAGGCCATATTTCAAATGACTGAGACATATAATACACATCCAGCAGGTGCACTTAACTCATAAATGTCTCTCAACACTTGGCACTGGTTGCTTAACAAGATATAAATTAAAAATCCCTGTCGAAGTCTTGAATAAGGTTTTAGAGAGTGTAGTGAATCCTGTTGGGTGACTGGATTCTGGGAAACTTGGAATGTGAGGAGTTTTGAGAGGTTGACCAGAAATGTGTGCAGGAACGGTTTGAGGGCAATTAGCATATGTTTTGGATGAGTTTCAAAAAGAAATAAGATTTGTATTGATTTACTGACATCAATTAGATTTTAAATTTTGCAATCAGTTTTCATAAGGAATACCTTGGTGCTGATAATCTGCTTGTTGGGTATCAAGTGATCAAATTTAAAATATGGTATATTTTAGCAAAATTACTTTATAAAAATGTTTTAACCCGATGTCTACTGTTTAGTAATGAATATTTACAAACGTTTGTAGAAACATTTGTAAATTTGCAAGAGACTTGTAGACACAGCACCGCACATCATGGAAACTATCCTCCCCTCTACAGTCTCTGTCTTCATTTCTCAGTGCCTCAATAAAGCAGTCAGTATAATCAAAGACTCCACCCACCCCAGGTATTAATTTGTTTGTTTATTTATCTCATGTACATCAAAGCATACAGTGAAATGTATGAAATGTACTCGCTGGAATTTAGAAGATTGAGGGGGGATCTTATTGAAACGTACAAAATTCTAAAGGGATTGGACAGGCTAGATGCAGGAAGATTGTTCCCGATGTTGGGGAAGTCCAGAACGAGGGGTCACAGTTTAAGGATAAAGGGGAAGCCTTTTAGGACCGAGACGAGGAAAAACTTCTACACACAGAGAGTGGTGAATCTGTGGAATTCTCTGCCACAGGAAACAGTTGAGGCCAGTTCATTGGCTATATTTAAGAGGGAGTTAGATATGGCCCTTGTGACTAAAGGGATCAGGGGGTATGGAGAGAAGGCAGGTGCAAGGTTCTGAGTTGGATGATCAGCCATGATCATACTGAATGGCGGTGCAGGCTCGAAGGGCCGAATGGCCTACTCCTGCACCTATTTTCTATGTTTTCTATGTGTTATTTGTGTTAACAGTGAACACAACCCAAGGATGTGCTGGATGTCACCTCAGATTCCGATGCCAACTTTGCACGTTCACAGTGTTCAGCAGAACAACACAAGCAACAATGACAGAATAGCAACAAAAACAACCACAAGAAAACAAGCCCCTATCTTCCCTCTCTCGCATACAGAGACAGCCCCAGGACAGACCACCTCACAAACTTGAAGACATTAGAGCTCTGGCTCCTCAGTAGACTCGTCCGCTTCTCCATCCCACACACCAGTCTGGAAGGAGATACAGGAACCTGAAAGCATGTACCACCAGACTCAAGGACATCTTCTATCTCACTGTTATAAGACTATTGAATGGTCCCCTAGATAAGATGGGCTTCTGACTTCAGTCTATTTAGCACCTTATTGTCGTCCTGCACTGCACTTTCTCTGTAACTGTAACACCTTATTCTGCATTCTGTTGTTATTTTTCCCTTGGTATTACCTCAGTGCACTGATCTATATGGGTTTTTCTCTGCACCTTGGTACATGTGACAATAATAATTCTAGTGTTGTTATCTTAAATAGTATCATGTGCTCTTCATCCATTACTGGAGCTAGAAGCATACAGCTCCCTGAACAGTAAACAGGAATCATCAGACCCTCTATCTGTGGTTCTCATTGCCCTTAGGTCCACCACCTTGTACTTCTTTGTCTTCTTCTTGAGTCTGCCACCCCTACTGGGCATCGGCTGCTGACGACAGCTCGCCAGAGTCCTCTGTCCTGGGCCAGTCTTACAGGTTGTCCCCGGGTATAGCCCATCCTCTCCCAGGGATGAGGTCCTGGGATCTTCTGTTGCCATTTCTCTAGCTCTGGGTTTTTACAGGATGGGGTTGCTAGCCCCATGCCCAGCCCTGCATACATGAATATAAATACATTTAGACTCCATGATAAACGGTCTTATGACTGTCTATGGAAACTGTACTCCACAATAGTATTTTCTTCCAGGCCAATCCACACTGAAGTTCTAAATATTGAACACCTTGGTCAAGTCTGGCTCTGATTTTAATTTCATGTTACAGGTGGGTAGGAAGCTTTATTCACCTTGAGATCAGCTTGTTCACCCTGCACTGGGTGGGAAGGGCCTGTTCTGTGCTGTATCTCTCAGTAAATATGAAGTGATTAACTTGCAGGTTGAGCCTGTGGTAAGGAAAGCAAATGCAATGTTAGCATTCATTTTGAGAGGGCTAGAGTACAAAAGGTAAGAAATACTGCTGAGGCTTTATGAGGTATAGGTTAGGCTGCACTTGGAGTATTGTGAACAGTTTTGGGCGCCTTATCTAAGAGAAGATGTGCTGGCATTGGAGAGGGTCCAGGGAGGTTCACAAGTATGATGCCAGGAATGAAAGGGTTAACATACAGTATGAGGAGTGTCAGTTGGCTCTGAGCCTGTACTTGCTGGAGTTTAGAAGAATGAGGGGGATCTCATTGAAACCTATCGAATATTGAAAGGTCTAGCTGGAGTGGATATGGAGAGGATGTTTCCTGTAGTGGGGATTCTAGGACCAAAGGGCACAGCGTCAGGATAGGGGGGCCTCCATTTAGTACAGAGATGAGGAAATATTTCTTTAACCAGGGGTGGTGAATCTGTAGAATTCATTGGCACCTGTGTCTGTGCAGGCCAAGTCATTGGGTATATTTAAAGTGGAGGTTTATAGGTTCTTGATTAATCAGGGAGAAGGCAGGAGGATGGTGTTAAGAGGGATAATAAATCAGCCTTGATGGAATGACGGAACAGATTTGATGGAGCAAATGGCCTAATTCTACTTCTATGCCTCATTGTCTTATGGTCCACTAATTCAGTTTGAACGGTAGTATTCTCAAGGTTTCCTTAAACTGCTGCTCAGGACTGCATGTCAGCTGTAAAGGTCAGACTGTGTTGATAAAGGGAGGGCAGAAGTCAACAGAGTGTAAAATGTTCTGATTAGGAAGTTTGATCCTGTTGCAATAAGCACATATTTGCACAGCATCTTGGAACAATCATTGAACGATTGTCGAAAAATATTGTTTAAATGCTCCCAAAGAGAGGCTTGTTTATAGGGAGCAGCATACATCATTTTGAACAGCCTCTCTGGAAAGGAACACGGAGGTGAACTTTGTCCAGGAGCCAGGAGAGGCACAAGGCAGTGTAGGAAAAGGATAATTCCTTCCCTTTGTGGGAACTGCCCAACTAGCCCCACTGTCGTGATGTATCTTCCTATATTTTCCACTTTAATTCTTCATCTAATTCCATTTTGGAAATCACAAACAAGAGAAAATCTGCAGATGCTGGAAATCCGAGCAACACACAAAATGCTGCAGGAACTCAGCAGGCCAGGCAGCATCCTGGGAAAAAGTAAAGTCAACGTTTTGGGCCGAAACCCATCGGCAAGACTGGAGTAAAAAAAGCTGAGGAATAGACTTAAAAGGTGGTGGGAGTGGAAAGAGAACCACCAAGTGATAGGTGAAACCTAGAGGGGGAGGGATGAAGTAAAGAGCTGAGAAGTTGATTGGTGAAGGAGATAGAAGTCCATGGAAGAATGAAAGAGGAGAAAACAAATTCTTCCATGGCCTTCTGGAAGTGTTGATAATTGGGGAGGAAACTTTGAAAGCATGAGGTGGCTTCAAAAAATTAAACCTCGCCCAGCTGTGACATCAAATTCCACAGGCACAGTGCCCTCTGGCCCTAGATTCCCTCACCAAAGGAAACCTCCTTTTCATGTCCACTCTTTCAGCCTTTCGACATTCGATAGGTTTTGATACTTTGATAATAAATCTACTTTGAATTTTACTTTGACCTACCTTAACCACAAAGTCATTGAAACAGACTAGGAGTGCTCAGTTTAGTTCAGTTCACTCTAGTGTTATGTACTCCTAGGGTTCATATTTTCTGTGGACTGTCACTTTAAAACGTTGGGAGAATGAGACTGACTGTAGACACTGTTTGAGCTGCTCGAGAGAGAGAGGTATTTGATGGACAATCGATGTTATGGTTTCTCTAAAGTGTGTTTACACTTATACAAGGATGCTGCCTGCTTGTGAGTTCTTAGAGAGAGCAGCGAGCAGCTCGTGGGTCGCCATAGTGACCGAAGGCGGTGTTATTTGATAGAGAGCTGATGTTCAGCATGCTGAGATAAATACAAGGTCAGTTGGTTGTTAGACAGACACACATGGTTTTGGACACTGGATGAACTTTGTGTGCCCACAGAAAGGTGGGTTTTGGAGGATCGATCGGGAGAATTGATCAGTGGCTCTCGCAGTGTGGAAAAGGTGTGACCGGTGGGAAGTTATCAGTGTGTCCAACCCTTGCCTGGGTTGATAACTTTACCACAGAAGATGGTCTCCTTTTTGTGGTCACATCTGGTGACTTTAAAGGAAGAGAAGAGGGGAGAGGAAGGTTTGAAACAGAAGAAACCTAGTGACAAAGAGGTCACTGTTTGGACTCTCTCTCTAAGTAGCCCGTGAGGGTGAGTTTGAGTTCCATTCGAATACGAAGGTGTGACTGTCACGTAGTTAATCCACAGGAGTGGATTCTCTGATGAGGGGAGTACCTTTGTGAATACCATTTGTTTGTTACCCTTGTTTGGGTGTGGTAGTTCACTGAAGAAAGGCGTCCCTGTGGCAAATCAGTGTTGGAGTTATTTCGTATGTCGTGGAACTGGATAAGTGGCTATCACGTTGTGTGTTTGGAGTAACATTGTGGAATCTACCGGTGTGTCGACCCTTGCCTGGGTGGGGGTTCCCTTGAAGAGAGTCCCCTTAGTGATAAGCTATTGTTGGTAATAATCCATGCGTGGATTTGATTTGAGTATCCTGTGGCCACCACTTTGGGATGACCCGTAGCTGAATTTGGGTGTGGTACCACTTGTGCTGAAAGGATATTCGTTGAAGATCACTGTCGGTGATGCTTTGTGTGTGGAGTGGAACAACTTCAGAGATAAAACCTACTACTATTGTTATCTCGTATTGCTGTCGTGGAATCTGTGGGTTATCGACGTAATTGCCTTTTCTCGACATTTACCCTGGATTACAAATATCTCTCTCTCACCACCTATTCCATGGATGAACTGAACTTCCATACTTTACCATCTCAAGACTGCAAGCCTTGTTTCCCCCAAGCTCAATAGTTCGGGAGCTATATTTACACACACAACACTGTTAACCTGTTTCATTTATCTGATTTTATATTACTGTTTTGCCTAGTTACTAATAAAAGTAGCATTAGTTAAAAGCAAGTTAAAGGTGTTCTCCATTTCTACTGGTTCTTTAACCCGTTAATGGGGTACGGTACGGGATACCCTAGCAGGGATGACAGTGGAACAGCAATGGCAGGTATTTCTGGGAATAATACAGAAGATGCAGGATCAGTTCATTCCAAAGAGGAAGAAAGATTCTAAGGGGAGTAAGAGGCGACCGTGGCTGATAAGGGAAGTCAAGGACAGTATAAAAATAAAAGAGAAGAAGTATAACATAGCAAAGATGAGCGGGAAGCCAGAGGATTGGGAAACTTTTAAAGAGCAACAGAGGGGAACTAAAAAGGCAATACGGGGAGAAAAGATGAGATACGAAAGCAAGCTAGCCAAGAATATAAAGGAGGATAGTAAAAGTTTCTTTAGGTATGTGAAGAGGAAAAAATTAGTTAAGACCAAAGTTGGGCCCTTGAAGACAGAAACGGGTAAATTTATTATGGGGAACAAGGAAATGGCAGATGCATTGAACAGGTACTTCGGATCTGTCTTCACTAGGGAAGACACAAACAATCTCCCAGATGTTATAGTTGCTGGAGGACCTAGGGTAACGGAGGAACTGAAGGAGATTCACATTAGGCAGAAAATGGTGTTGGATAGACTGATGGGACTGAAGGCTGATAAATCCCCAGGGCCTGATGGTCTGCACCCCAGGGTACTTAAGGAGGTGGCTCTAGAAATTGTATTGGTAATCATTTTCCAATGTTCTATAGATTCAGGATCAGTTCCTGAGGACTGGAGGGTAGCTAATGTTATCCCACTTTTTAAGAAAGGAAGGAGAGAGAAAACAGGGAATTATAGACCAGTTAGCCTGACATCAGTGGTGGGGAAGATGCTGGAATCAATTATAAAGGATGAAATAGCGGTTCATTTGGATAGCAGTAACAGGATCGGTCCGAGTCAGCATGGATTTACGAAGGGGAAATCATGCTTGACTAATATTCTGGAATTTTTTGAGGACTTAACTATGAAAATGGACAAGGGAGAGCCAGTGGATGTAGTGTATCTGGACTTTCAGAAAGCCTTTGATAAGGTCCCACATAGGAGATTAGTGGGCAAAATTAGAGCACATGGTACTGGGGGTAGGATACTGACATGGATAGAAAATTGGCTGACAGGAAACAAAGAGTGGGGATTAACGGGTCCCTTTCAGAATGGCAGGCGGTAACTAGTGGGGTACCACAAGGCTCGATGTTGGGACCACAGCTATTTACAATATACATTAATGATTTAGATGAAGGGATTAAAAGTAACATCAGCAAATTTGCAGATGACACAAAGCTGGGTGGCAGTGTGAAATGTGCGGTGGATGTTGTGATAATGCAGGATGACTTGGACAGGTTGGATGAGTGGGCAGATGCATGGCAGATGCAGTTTAATGTGGATAATTGTGAGGTTATCCACTTTGGTGGCAAGAACAGGAAGGCAGATTACTATTTGAATGGTGTCAAGTTAGGAAAAGGGGAAGTACAATGAGATCTAGGTGTCCTTGTTCATCAGTCCCTGAAAGAATCATGCAGGTACAGCAGGCAGTGAAGAAAGCTAATGGCATGTTGGCCTTCATAACAAGGAGAGTTGATTATAGGAGCAAAGGGGTCCTTCTGCAGTTGTACAGGGCCCTGGTGAGACCACACCTGGAGTATTGTGTACAGTTTTGGTCTCCAAATTTGAGGAAGGACATTCTAGCTATTGAGGGAGTGCAGCGGAGGTTCACGAGGTTAATTCCCGGGATGACGGGACTGTCATATGTTGAAAGATTGGAGCGACTGGGCTTGTATACACTGGAATTTAGAAGGATGAGAGGGGACCTGATCGAGACATATAAGATTATTAAGGGATTGGACACGTTAGAGGCAGGAAACATGTTCCTGATGTTGGGGGAGTCCAGAACCAGAGGCCACAATTTGAGAATAAGGGGTAGGCCATTTAGAACGGAGTTGAGGAAGAACTTTTTCATCCAGAGCGTTGTGGATCTGTGGAATGCTCTGCCTCAGAAGGCAGTGGAGGCCAATTCTCTGGATGCTTTCAAGAAAGAGTTAAATAGAACTCTTAAAGATAGTGGAGTCAAGGGATATGGGGAGAAGGCAGGAACGGGGTACTGATTGTGGATGGTCAGCCATGATCACAGTGAATGGCGGTGCTGGCTTGAAGGACCAAATGGCCTACTCCTGCACCTATTGTCTACTGTAACATTAGTGCTGTGTCATCTTGTGACTGCAGGCCACAGAGCCAGCTTGCCCCAAACAAAATCACACAAATAGCAATTAAATAAGGAGTAACCAGAAACACACACAATATGACTCTAGTCCAATCCACAAACCCATGTCAATCAAACCTTGTCCAAGACCCAAGACTTCCGGCACCATATTCCAACTGCACCAAGCGAGAGGGAGGGAGACACCGGTCAAATACGGGCACCTGCTTCTGAAAGTGGTGAGCGAGAGGCGAGGGAGACTGGTCAAACACAGGCAGTGGCGCTAAACACCCACTTGCCTTCCACTCTCATGCAGGAGAGAGCATTCAAGAATGACTGAATATTTCCAGTAGAAGTTCCAAAGTTCATCCACCCGTTCGTTTCCTTTCACTCAGAAAATTAGACCCACCATGTTAAACTCGTACCAAACTAGTTCAAGTTCAAGCTCAAGTTTCCTATTGTTCAGCTATACATGTGTATACAGTGAAATGAAGCATCATTCTTGTGGGGCCAAGATGCAAGACACTGTACGTAGAGTTACAATACAGCACTTATAGTTGCAATGCAGCTCATATAGATACGATGCAGCACAATCCAGTCGCAAAATAATATTAGCACAAGTCCCTGAGTGGCATGTTCCAAAGGTTAATGGTACATGGGAGGTTGTCCTGGAGTCACGTTTCACGTTTCTTTAAGAATAAGCACTCAGCAGTTCCTCACCTTGGGCTGGGTCAGTTGTAGACAAAGGTAATGCAGTTTTGTTTTCTAGGGAGCTTCGAGTACAGTGTATGGTTGTTTAAAAAGGCAGGGCATTGAAAATGCTGCAAGAAAGAATGGCCTTTGCTCTGTGCCTTAAAATTCAAGTTACCTGGCTCGATGTAGGCTGCAAAACATAAAACCAAGGTAACACAAAAAGTCAGATTTAGCACCATTGCAAGGAAAGAAGTAATGTTGCTGTCTGTCTGAATGCTGTAGACTTTATGTAATTGCCTTTACAGTTTAATAATCATCTGAGTGGGCACACTTGGTTCTGATTTATAGAAAGGCAGTCCACATTAATTACATCTTCTACATAGAGCTTCGATGTGTAGTATCATGCCAGATTTACATGAGGCTCGGTGGTTGGCATTGATGCAGAAATCCATAAGCACTATAGTTTATTTCTTTGAGAAGCCCAGATTTTTTGCAGAGAGGTACTTGCGATTCTCAGCACTAAGGATTAGGATTTACTGCGATTTAAATTCACAATTCAAAATTAAGGCCAGATTCACATTTAGAATGAATCCATTCTTGACTGAATGGTCTGAAATGTGAGAACTTTATAATAAAGACATGTTCAGAAGTAGTTTAATTTGTATGAAAAGCAAAAGAAGATTTGCATTGTCAGTTTTCAGGTATTGACTCTGATGCTGAATCTGTGACTGAGCATCAGGAAGCTGAATCCTCAACCTCTTTAACCTGTTTCCCTTTTGGGAAAAGCATCTTGCCTCATGTTTTACTTCAACTACAATTGTCACGTCAGCACAAAGACCTTAGTTGGAGATATGTCCCTACCAAAAGAGGAGTAGGGTGCCCCTTCTCTCCATTAGTCTGCAGGTCACCCTTGGGCAGGGTGCAGCACCTGCTTAGCCCCCTGAATTCATGTGAGCAGGTGGTGGATGGTCGTACGAGCAACTGATCGATATCACAAGTCCTGGTTATACGACAACTGACACCAGACAGACAATCTCTGAGATGTATTGATAGTGGCTGGGGTCATCCATCTTGTAAGGACACTGCCCAGAAGAAGGCAAAGCAAACCAGTTTTGTGGAAAAATTTGCCAAGAGCGATTATGGCCATGTAGACATGGCACGTAATGGTAATGATGTCAAAAAATACAATGTGATGTGTCATTTGCAGTAAGAACCAACACAACCTAAGGTTGTACTGGGGGCATCCCACAAGTGTTTCCAAACATTACAGAGCCAACATAACATGTGCACAATGCTCGGCAGAACAAGACAAGCCTGAACACAACAAGCAATAAAACAACAACAGCAAAGCAAGCCCCTTTCCTCCCATTCACCCACTCATACTCCAGGACCGGCCTCCACCCTTCAGTCTCCTAGCTTCGACCTCTGCACTACAATCGCCCTTTGGGCTCCGATCTTCGGAATTGACCCCCTCCCCAACTAGCTGATGACAGAACCCTGAATCCAAGTTCAAACTCCAGCACACTATGTGACTTGCCCTCGTGGCTCCTCATGTCTCCTGCTCGCAGAGTCCTGGTTGCCGGCCTTCGAGCACGTAGCGAATGCCTGGACTGCAGATGTCCTTCATTGCATGTCCACATCAGGGGTGACAGCTTTAGATAATGGCTGTAGACAAAGGATCCCACAATAAATTTCTTAGGTGAACAGCAGTCCAGGACTCTAACCGCAAAATACCTTGATCCAAAGGAGGTGGCGGAGTTCATTGCTGGCAGACGGTCATCATTTTGTGCATGGTGTGGAGCATTCAGGAACCGGCTGCACAATTAGTTCGGACCCTCAGTGCTCTTATAGCAAGTAGGTGCCAGAGGTTGGCACGCCTGTTAGGCTTGTATGAAAGTTAGCTTTCATATGGAAAATAACCCAGCAAAATACATTCAGTATCTCCGCAATGAAAGTCATTAGAATGTAAGCAAGGGAGCTGACTTTTCTCTGCTTTGATCTCCAGTTTATTCTCTGAAACAGTCTTGTCATTGCTGCTTTGAAAGAGAGAACATTTAAACTGAGTTGGCAGTTTTGTGGAGATCTGAGTCAGCTAGGGTCAGAATCAGGTTTATTATAGAACGTAGAACATTACAGTGCAGGCTTTTCATCCCAGAATATTGTGTCGACCTTTTAACCTAGTTCCAAGATCAATCTCACTTCTTATCGTTGATATATGTTGTGAAATTTGACGTTTTGTGGCAGTAGTACAGTCATCATCATCATAATCGTCATCACATTCATTATGTACTGTGTCATATGACATAGGCAATCGTGGTCTTTTGGCCATGATTGTTCTTGGCAAATGTTTCTACAGAAGTGGTTTGCCATTGCCTTCTTCTGGGTGGTGTCTTTACAAGATGGGTGAGTTCAGCCATTTCTTCAGAGATTGCCTGGCATCAGTGGTCAGATAACCACGACCTGTGATATGCACCAGCTGCTCATATGACCATCCACTGGGGGCTAAGCAGGTGCTACACCTCGCCCAAGGGTGACCTGCAGCCTAGCGGCGGGAAGGAGCACCTTACACCTCCTTTGGAAGAGACATAACTCCACCCCGCCACCATAGTACACTGCAAGACATAAAAATCAGTGTAGGTTGCAATAATAAGTGGTACAAAAGGTGAATAACAAAGTAGTGTTCATGAGTTCACACAGTCCGTATGGAGTGTCAATAATTATGTACCTTTCATGCGGGAGTGAGACTTGGAATATATGAAGGCAAGGGTACTACAGTGAACAATGAGTAATACTTGGCACAAGCTGGGGGAAGTAAGAAGACCATAATAAAGGCAATACTACTCCCTCTTCCACAATATTTTTATAAGTAGAATTTTTATTTCCTAATATAGCACCATTAGTAAAGGTGAATTGATTGATTATTCTCCATACAAATCAATTCATTAGAACAATGCATTGTGTTCATGGGAAAACAATATACTGAGAGGTACCAGAAAAGGGCCTGTAACATCTTGAAGGATCCCACCCACTCTGCTCATGGACTGTTTGTCCCATGCCCATCAGGGAGGAGGCCATGTAGCATCTGCACCAGGACTACCAGACTCAAAAGTTATTTTTCCCGAGTAGTAACACTGATCAACAGTTCTACCCACTAACCCACCCCCTCCACACCCCGAACCACCACTACTTTATCATTTCCTGTCTTGTCACCTTATCTCCAGTGCCTAGCATCACTTTATGGACATATAATCAATATAAGCTAACTTGTGTATTTATATTTATTATTTTTTTATTATTGTGTTTTTATCTTCTTCTGTTTTTTTGTGCTGTATCAGACGCTGAGTAACAGTGGACATATTCTGCTAGTATCTCAATAAATAAATAAATAAAGGTGTATGTTCTCCTTTCCACTTGTGTACTGGAAATGATATTAAACAATCTTGAATAACAGAATGCAGAATAAAGTGTTACAGTTACAGAGAAAGTGCAGTGCAGACAGACAAGGTCATGACGAAGTTGGTTGTGAGATCAAGAGTTTGTGCTATTTTACTAGGGGGCTGTTCAGTTGTCTTTCAGCCCCATGGTGTACACTTTCAGGCTTCTGTATCTTCTGCCAGATGGAAGTGGAGAGAGGAGAGAATATCCAGAGTGCGAGGGGTTTTTGATTACGTTGGCTGCTTTACCAAGGAAGTGCGAAGTATAGACAGAGTCTGTGGAGGAGAAGCTAGTTTCCATGCTGTGCCGAGCTGCGTCCACTGCTGTCTGCTTTTTCTTGCAGTCTTGGGCAGAGCAGCTGTGGTGTGTCTAGATAGCATACTTCCATTGGGCATCGATAAAAATCAGTGAGGGTCAACGCAACATGCCACCTATACCAAAATATTCTATCAAATAAAATTTGTTTTTAAAGAACATTTTTAATATTTATTTAGAGATACAGAGGGGAATAGGCCCTTCAAATCACATAACTCAGCAACCCCCCAACCCCCCCAACAATCCCAGCGGTTTTAACCCTAACCCAATCACGGGACAACCAGACAACTTACAGTGATCAGTTAACCTGCTTGTGTGTCTTTGGACTGTGGGAGTGAGCCAGACCACCCAGGGAAACCCAGGCGTTCCACAGGGAGGACGTATAGAGATCGTTACAGAGGATGCCAGGATTGAACTGTGAACTGTGAAATCTGACCCCCGAGCTATAATTGTGTCACTCTAACTGCAACACTGTCATGGCACCCAAGGAACCTCCAGTCTTCAGATAAAAAAAGTACCAAACAATGACTTTAATGGTGTGCACATAGAGAAAAGGCCAGAGTAGACTATTCAGCCATTGTGTTGTAACTAACTTGAGCACACTGACTATCAACAGTGAAATCTGTCTTATTATTTTGCTAGTAAGAGAGCAGTTCAGGGAAAGCACCAAGCTCTCAGCCAAAACTGGCTCAACATTCTTCCTTACAAATCCTTCGTATACTGTTTCTCCTTGTTCAATAACTTCCCATGACCTGTGCTAGGTCACGTAGAGATCAGCTACAGTCAGATAAAGACATGACTAGAAAACAGACTCAACAGGGAGCTACTGCAGAATATTTTGCAGGAGTTTAGATAGGCACATGAATGTGAGGGAGTGGAAGGATATGGACGCTGTGTAGGCAGAGGGGATTAGTTTTAGTCGGCCATTTGGTTATTAATTTAACTGGTTGTCAGTCAAAGGATCTGTTCCTGAGCTGTACTGTTCTACATTTTAAACATAACTCTGCAAAGCTCAATTCATTCAAATGGTTAAACATTCTTGATACCAA
This sequence comes from Mobula hypostoma, assembly GCF_963921235.1. Classification (NCBI taxonomy): domain Eukaryota; kingdom Metazoa; phylum Chordata; class Chondrichthyes; order Myliobatiformes; family Myliobatidae; genus Mobula; species Mobula hypostoma. The sequence continues at coordinate 170,437,629 of NC_086098.1, read as the reverse complement.
AGAGGTACGGGTTAGTAAATTGTGGGCATGCTACGTTGGTAACAGAAGTGTGGTGATACTTGAGGGCCGTCCCCAGCACATCCTCGGGCGGTGTTGGCCTTTGACATATTTCACTGCATGTTTTGATGTACGTGTGATAAATAAAGCTAATCTTTATCTTTAGACTTGGCGATGCTGCAGCAAGGATGTGCAGTGAATCACTAACCCGCACTTCTGCCACCACCACCATTCAGTAAGAATCACAACTGACCTTCCTTCTTGGCATTGCCTTTCTGCAGTAACACTGCAATCAGAATTCTTCTAGAATATACTGAATCTCCAAAGTTCTCCTGAGTAGAGGCTTGCTTCCTCCTGTGGTGGGGGGGGGGGGTGGTGGTGTGGGAAGTCTTAGCTGAGTTTGTGGCACACTGACTCTTATGTTGAGACAGTAAACCTTGATTCTAGATACCCTAGTCATATAGCTTCCCTGTCAGTCATCGTAAGAGTTTTGTAGACTAATTTGGAGAGAGATTTGATGAAAGAATTCAGTTCTTGGGAGTAAAAGTTCAAAGTATATTTATAATTAAAGTGCCTACTGTATAGTCATGTGGAATGCCTTAAGAAGCAACAAGGTTTTGAGGAAGGAAGTTTCAAAGCAGGATCCTCTTTTGAGTCAGTATGGGTGGAAGTCAGGAACAGGAAGGGAGCAGTTACTCTGTTGGGAGTATTCTATAGGCCCCCTGGTAGCAGCAGGGATACAGAGGAGCAGATTGGGAGGCAGATTTTAGAAAGGTGCAAAAATAACAGGGTTGTTATCATGGGTGACTTTAACTTCCCTAATATTGATTGGCACCTGATTAGTTCCAAGAGTTCAGATGGGGCAGAGTTCGTTAAGTGTGTCCAGGACGGATTCCTGTCACAGTATGTGGACAGGCCAACTAGGGGGAATGCCATACTAGATCTAGTACTAGGTAATGAACCGGGTCAGGTCACAGATCTCTCAGTGTGTGAGCATCTGGGGGATAGTGACCACCGATCCCTGGCCTTTAGCGTTATCATGGAAAAGGATAGAATCAGAGAGGACAGGAAAATTTTTAATTGGAGAAGGGCAAATTATGAACTTGCAGGTGTGAATTGGGATGATGTTTTTGCAGGGAAATATACTATGGACATGTGGTCAATGTTTAGAGATCTCTTGTGGGATGTAAGGGATAAGATAAAGAGTGGTAGGGTGAAGGAACCATGGGTGACAAATCAGGTGGAAAATTAGTCAGGTGGAAGAAGGCAGCATACATGAGGTTTAGGAAGCAAGGATCAGATGGGTCTATTGAGGAAAATAGGGAAGCAAGAAAGGAGCTTAAGGAACTGAGAAGAGCAAGAAGGGGGCATGAGAAGGCCTTGGCAAGTAGGATAAAGGAAAACCTCAAGGCATTCTTCAATTATGTGAAGAACAAAAGGATGCAAGGAGTGAAGGTAGGACCGATTAGAGATAAAGGTGGGAAGATGTGCATGGAGGCTGTGGAAGTGAGCGAGGTCCTCAATGAATACTTCTCTTCGGTATTCACCAATGAGAAGGAACTTGATGATGGTGAGGATAATATGAGTGAGGTTGCTGTTCTGGAGCATGATGCTATTAAGGGAGAGGAGGTGTTGGATTTGTTAAAATACATTAGGATGGATAAGTCCCTGGGGCCTGACGGAATATTCCTCAGGCTGCTCCACGAGGCGAGAGAAGAGATTGCTGAGCCTCTGGCTAGGATCTTTATGTCCTCGTTGTTCACGGGAATGGTACCGGAGGATTGGAGGGAGGCGAACGTTGTCCCCTTGTTCAAAAAAGGTATTAGGGATAGTCCTGGTAATTATAGACCAGTGAGCCTTACGTCTGTGGTGGGAAAGCTGTTGGAAAAGATTCTTAGAGATAGGATCTATGGGCATTTAGAGAATCATGGTCTGATCAGGGACAGTCAGCATGGCTTTGTGAAGGGCAGATCGTGTCTAACAAGCCTGATAGAGTTCTTTGAGGAGGTGATCAGGCATATAGATGAGGATAGTGCAGTGGATGTGATCTGTATGGATTTTAGTAAGGCATTTGACAAGGTTCCACATGGTAGGCTTATTCAAAAAGTCAGAAGGCATGGGATCCAGGGAAGTTTGGCCAGGTGGATTCAGAATTGGCTTGCCTGCAGAAGGCAGAGGGTCGTGGTGGAGGGAGTACATTCAGATTGGAGGATTGTGACTAGTGGTGTCCCACAAGGATCTGTTCTGGGACCTCTACTTTTTGTGATTTTTATTAATGACCTGGATGTGGGGGTAGAAGGGTGGGTTGGCAAGTTTGCAGACGACACAAAGGTCGGTGGTGTTGTAGATAGTGTAGAAGATTGTCAAGGATTGCAGAGAGACATTGATAGGATGCAGAAGTGGGCTGAGAAGTGGCAGATGGAGTTCAACCCAGAGAAGGTGAGGTGGTACACTTTGGAAGGACAAACTCCAAGGCAGAGTACAAAGTAAATGGCAGGGTACTTGGTAGTGTGGAGGAGCAGAGGGATCTGGGGGTACATGTCCACAGATCCGTGAAAGTTGCCTCACAGGTAGATAGGGTAGTTAAGAAAGCTTAAGTTAAGTTAAGTTAGCTTAACTTAAATTAAGTTAGCTTTCATAAGTCGAGGGATAGAGTTTAAGAGTCACGATGTAATGATGCAGCTCTATAAAACTCTGGTTAGGCCACACTTGGAGTACTGTATCCAGTTCTGGTCGCCTCACTATAGGAAGGATGTGGAAGCATTGGAAAGGGTACAGAGGAAATTTACCAGAATGCTGCCTGGTTTAGAGAGTATGCATCAGAGATTAAGTGAGCTAGGGCTTTACTCTTTGGAGAGAACAAGGATGAGAGGAGACATGATAGAGGTGTACAAGATAATAAGAGGAATAGATAGAGTGGATAGCCAGCGCCTCTTCCCCAAGGCACCACTGCTCAATACAAGAGGACATGGCTTTAAGGTAAGGGGTGGGAAGTTCAAGGGGGATATTAGAGGAAGGTTTTTTACTCAGAGAGTGGTTGGTGCGTGGAATGCACTGCCTGAGTCAGTGGTGGAGGCAGATACACTAGTGAAGTTTAAGAGACTACTTGACAGGTATATGGAGGAATTTAAGGTGGGAGCTTATATGGGAGGCAGGGTTTGAGGGTCAGCACAACATTGTGGGCCGAAGGGCCTGTACTGTGCTGTACTATTCTATGTTCTATGTTCTATAAAGATGAGGCTATTACTGCTTTGGGCTTCGTTTAGACCCAGTGAGCCATAAATGTTAACAGAGGGCTTGGATGTGTAGTGCTGGTAGGGGTTTAAGGTCAGGGAAGAGGCTTCGTCTGTCATGTCAGTGTTTCATCCACTGACTCTCTATATTCCCTAAAGATTAGCACTCAGAGAGTAATTCAGCTGGGGGACTTTTCAGGCATAAATCTTAACCCATATGGGAGCTGATAATGGTCTAGCTTAGATATTCTATCCCAGTAATTGATATATAGCTGTCAAAACTGTCATAAGGAAAATGTTAGTAGCTATTAAGCTATTACGAAAGACTTTGTAGCAGAACACTTAGTGAGAATCAAGGTCCTCAGGCAAAGTCAGTATAACTTTGTGAAAGGAAATCTGTTGAATTTGCTGGAGTTTTTTGAAGAAGTAACATGCACTGTGGGTAAATAAGAACCCATGAATGTACTAAGATACTGCAAATAATTGGGAGAGCTAACAGCGATATCGTTTATTGCTGGGGGGAATATGTCCAAAGTGGAGCAAAAATCAAAAAACTAGATGCTGGAAATCCAAAATAGGACAGAAAATGGTGGAAACACTCAGCAGGTCTGATGCCAGCTATACAGATAATGATCAGATTTAAAAAAAAGGTGCTGATGAAGGGGCTAGGCCCAAAGTTGTCAGCTCTTTATTCCTGTCCACAGATGCTGCCTGACCTGCTGAGTTCCTGTGTGTGTTGCTCTGGTCTCCTTATGTAAGGAAGAATGTTAATGCATGGGAAGCAGTTTAAAGGTTTGCTGGAATGATATTTAGGAAAGGCCGGAGTTTAGGATGAGGGAGGACTTGACTGAAATGTATAAAATCCTGACAGATATTAACATAGTGCATGTGAAGAGGGTATTTCTTCTTGTGCGTTAGTTTAAATTGAAGTCAACACCCCTTTGGGACAGATGAGGTGAATCTTTTCCTCTCCCAGGTTCGGGAGTCTTTGGATCCCTCTTCTCAAAGAGCAGTGGAAGCTGATTGGATATTAAGGCAGATGAAACATAGAAAACCTACAGCACAATACAGGCCCTTCGGCCCACAAAGCTGTGTCGAACATGAAGTGAATTGAAGTATTTGTTGAAAGAGGGAATAAAAAGTCCCACGGATAGATCAGAATTCTCATAGGAGTGAGAATGTTATAAGGGTGTCAGGGTAGCATAACAGTTAGCTAAAGGCTATTACAGAGTTCAATTCTGGTGTCCTCTGTAAGAAAGTTTGTACTTTCTTCCCATGTGTGTGTGGGATTCCCCCGGTGCTCTGGTTTCCTCCCACAGTCCAAAAGACGTATCAGTTCATAGGTAAATTGGTCTTTGTAAATTGATTAGGCTAGTGTTAAGAGGTTGGATTGCTGGATGGCATGGCTTGACGGGCTAGAAAGGCCTGTTCTGTGCTCTATGTATAAATCAGTTAGATTTGCCACAGTCCTTTTGATTAAGGAGTAAACAAGGGCCCAAATGGTCTAATCTTGTTTCTAATCCATATATAGGTAATATTTTCTCTACATTTCCAGAGATAGACAACAGGGGAATCCAAATGTACTGATTTCCCTGTCAAAGAACCTTAAATGCATGTCTCCTCCAGTTAATACAAAATAATTTAAAGTTTTATTGGGGTGCCATGGTAGCATAGCACCAAGCACAACACTATTACAGCCCGAGGTGCTGGAGTTCAGAGTCCGATCCCAGCGCCCTCTGTAAAGAATTTGTACTTCCTCCGGGTATTCTGGTTTCCCCCCACACTCCAAAGATGTACTGGATAGGGTAATTGGTGATTGTAAGTTGTCCCGTGGTTAGGTTAGGGTTATATCAGAGTTGTCGGGGGTTACTGGGCAGTGTGGCCCAAAGGGCTGGAAGGGCCGATTCTGCGCCCTATCTCTAAATTAAAAATTTCATTTCATTTCATTTGTCACTTAATTAAGGTTTTGTTCACTGCAATGAAAGGAAGGAATGCATTTGAAGATTATATTTATAATCCGAGTCTGTGAAAACCACTAACATTTAACAGCCTTTTCCACTTGGTTACTTGGAAGGCGAGTCTGTGTAGTAAACAAGTTATTTAAGGTGGATAACACCTCTGTTAAGCACCTGTGTTCTTCCATCAAAGTACTTGCACATACAATCCACCTTGTTAAAGCAAGCAGTTTGCTTTTGGTTACATCCTCACTGGGAGGGAGATGGCAAACATCTGTCTTCTTGTGTTTCCAACCACAGTGATGATGTGCTCTGTACCAGCGGCTCCAGCAGTAAAGAGTCTGAGACAGGTTTATTATCACTGATATATACTCAGTGGCCACTTTATGAGGTACACCTGCACATCTCATCAGCCAATCATCTGGCAGCAACACAATGCATAAAAGCATGCAGACATGGTCAAGACGTTCAGTTACGTGAGAAAATCAGGTTCATTTATTGTGACCAAACATCAGACTGGGGAAGAAATGTGATCTAAATGACTTTGACTGTACAATGATTGTTGGTGTGGTTTGTGTATCTCAGAAGCCGTTGATCTCTTGGGATTTTTGTGCACACCAGTCTCTAGAGTTATAGAGAATGGTGCGAAAAATGAAACAAAAACATCCCGTGAGCAGCAGTTCTGTGGGTGAACACCTGTCAGAGGAGAATGGCCAGACTGGTTCAAGCTGACGGGAAGGTGACAGTAATTCAGATAACCACACGTTACAACAGTGGTGTGCAGAAGGAGATCTCTGAATGCACAACACATCGAACATTGAAGTGAATGCCCTACAGCAGCAGAAAACCACACTAAATTCCAGTCCTTTGGCCACTGTATTAGGTACACACCTATACTTAATAAAGTGGCCACTGAATGCATGTTGTGAAATATTTTGTTTTGTGGCAGCCATACAATGTAAGACATGAAAAATTACTCGTAAGTTACAATATTATTACTAGGGACCATTGTGCCATTCCCTTGTACAATAAACAGGGCTTTTGACCTCACAATCTACTTCACTATGGCCTAGCACATTATTGTTTGCCTGCACTGCACTTTCTCTGTAACTCCTTGGCTTTATTCAGCATTCTGTTATTGTTGTCCCTTGTACTACATCAGTACACTGTTTTAATGAAACAATCTATATGGATGGCATGCAAAGCACTGTGCCTTGGTACAAGTGTCACTAATAAATCTATTTAGAATGTAAGGAGAAACTACTGTGAGAATGACTGATTACTTGGTGTTTATTTTAAAGTGCTGTTTGGATTTATTCTTTGGAATCTAGAGCATACTTATATTTTATGTTTACTGTATTTTCCCATGACTCACTTCGACGTATGAGGAACACCAATTAGTCGTGCTGATAAAGCAGTATTTTATGGGAACTGATATGTCCCAGTTGGCCATTGAAATACAGAGTTGTCCTTCAAAACAGCTCAGTTTGTCCTTCAAAGCCATCGTATTTCAGTGAGTCCACATCAGATCTGCTGACCCCACTGCCCATTGAGGGGGCTTTGACGTTGCTCCAACACCAGCCCATCCCTGCACCTACCATTCACTCTGCAGCACTCTGCTTTACAAGCTGCTGCCCTTCAAGGGCTCAGTACTCACCAAATTGAATAAAGTTCCACTTCAAAATAGAAGAGCATTCTGACAGGCTGCATCACTGTCTGGTATGAGGGGCTACTGCACTGGACCAAAGGAAGCTGCAGTCGGTTGTAAATCTAGTCAGCTCCATCTTGGGTACTAGCCTACAAAGTACCCAGGACATCTTTCAGGAGCGGTGTCTGAGAAAGGCAGTATCCATAATGAAGGACCTCCAGCACCCAGGGCATGCCCTTTTCTCACTGTTACCATCAGGTAGGAGGTACAGAAGCCTGAAGGCACACACTCAGTGATTCAGGAACAGCTTCTTCCCCTCTGCCATCTGATTCCTAAATGGACATTGAAGCTTTGGTCACTTTTTTTAAATACACAGTATTTCTGTTTTTGCATGTTTTTTTAAATCTATTCAATATACGTAATTGATTTCCTTGTTACTTATTATTATTATCATTATTTTTTTCTCTCTGCTAGATTATGTATTGCATTGAACTGCTGCTGCTAAGTTAACAAATTTCATATCACATGCCAGTGATAATAAACCTGATTCTGATTGTGAAATAAGTTTTATATAAGAGCAAGTTCATAGTTCTTTACTACAATGAGATTTCAGTCTGAGTTAGCACAGGAATTTCTGTTCTCTGTCCTTTCTTGAAAGATAGAGTCATAGCAAAATACAGCACAAAACAGGCCATTTGGCCCATCTAGTCTGTGCTGAACTATTTAAATTGCCTACTCCCATTGAGCTGCACTGGGACCATAGCCCTCCATACCCCTACCATCCATTTATCTATCCAAACTTCTCTTAAACAATGAAATCAAGCTCACATGCTTCACTTGTACTGGCAGCTGGTTCCACACTCTCATGACCCTCATGAGTGAAGGAGTTTCCCCTCATGTTTCCCTTAAAGCGGGTTAGTTTAGGTGTCCATTATGAGAAGATGTTGAAGGCGTGTTAGAACTTACAGCACAGCACATTGCAGGTCCTCCAGTCCACGATGTTGTACCAGCCTTTTAACTTATTGTAAGATTAATCTAATCCTTTCTTCCCCTAAAGCTCTCCATTTTTCTATCATTCATGTGCAGTCATCTGTCTGGAGAAGATGTAAGTGGGAAAAGAGTAGAACAGGGCAGAACGAAATGTGCTGGAATCGGTCATTGGTTTATTATTGTCACATGTACAGAGGGGGTGAAGAATTGTTTTGCATGCCATCAATACAGATGGTTGCCTTATATCAGTGCATTGAGGTAGAACGATAGGCAGGCGATACTTGAATGCGGAATAAAGTATTACAGTTACAGAGACGGTGCAGACAGACAACAAAGTGTGAGATAGTTTGTGAGGTCAAAAATCCAACTTATCATACTAGATGTCCATTCAGTTAGTCTCACAACAGTAGGATAAAAGTTGCCCATGAACCTGGTGGGGTATGCTTTCAGACTTTTGTATCTTCTGCTTGATGGGGGGGTGGAGAGGAAGAAGCAAGGATATCCGTTGTCTGCTTTACCCAGACAACCAAGGGTAGACAAAGGCCATAGAGGTGAGGTTGATTCCTGTGATGTGCTCAAATGTGTCCGTAGTTTGTTGAAGTCACGGGTAGAACAGTTGCTATACCAAGCAGTGATGCCTTCGGATAGGATAGTTTCAATAGTGCATGGATAAGGTTGGTGAGGGTTCTGTGAGCGAACTCAGCAGACAAGAGTTGTGTGAATTCGAAAATGAACAAGTAAAACCCAAATTACAATATATCTGACTTGGCTGGAGAAACTCTGGAGGAATGTGGGATAAAGCGTTTTGGAGATAAAACTTGGCAGAGAAATATTGAGCCGTACAGAGGGTCAATGTTATCCAACCGGAGAGAGTCATTTTCCTCTCCCCCTACTCAGCATCATTATGTGCCATGTTGTATGATGCGGCCGATCATAGACTCCTTGACCATGATTGTTCTTGGCAATTTTTTCTACAGAAGTGGTTTGCTATTGCCTTCTTCTGGGCAGTGTCTTTACAAGACGGGTGACCCCAGCCATTGACAATACTCTTCAGAGATTGGTTATTGATTAGTCAGGTCGACAGATATTATGTGGAGAAGACAGGAGAATGGGGTTGAGAAGGAAAATAAATCAGCCTTGATGGAATGGCAGAGCAGACTCGGTGGGCCAAATGGACTAATTCTGCTCGTGGGTCTTATAATCTTATTGTCCTAAACATTGGAATTAGCTCTCATTTTATTTATTTGAGTATTTTTGTGGCGGCAAGAAAATAAAATCTAACCCCTTTTTTAAAATATCATTTGCAGTTAAAAAGTTGGACCGTTGAAGAATTGCAGAGGAGACTCGCGTCACTGGACCCCACGATGGAGCAGGAGATCGAAGAGATTCGCCAGCGCTACCAGGCCAAGAGGCAGCCCATCCTGGATGCCATCGATGCCAAAAAACGACGGCAGCAGAACTTCTGAGACTCTCGCAGGAGTTCCCACCAGCGGGGCAATGGGTTGAACCCGCTCAAGGCTCATTGAAGAAGCATTGTCTCCAAAGCACACATGCACACACATTCACACACATTCATACACACATACATGGACAGATACATACCACACAACCTTTACTGTTACTTTGCACATACAGGTACACACACATTTAGGGGGAGTATACAGATTTGCACTCATTCCCTCTCCCTCTCCCCTTCCCCCTCCCCTTCCTCCTCCACCCTCCTTCTGTCCTCCCTCTCCCTCCCCCTCCCTCTCTCCCTCTCCCTCTCTCTCTCTATCTCTCCCTCTCTCTCTATCTCTTTCTCTCTCTCTCTAACACACACACACACACACACAAAACCATAGACTCTCACGCAGACACAACAAAACAGCTCTCCTACCATGGACTAATAGGCACGTTGCCCCCTCTAACCTCAGGTGTCTTGCTTATGGTTAAGTGGCTTATAAAGAGCCACCACCAGGATGAACATTGTTTTTATTTTATTTTTTAAAAACTATTTTTCTAAGATATTTTTTCCGGAAGCCATCATCATTCTGAGAAACCTTAAGCTATCTATTTTAAACAAATGAGAGGAGCTCCCCAGATTAACACTTTTCAATACGGCTACTGTATATCAAGGCTTCGGGCCTATTCCCAGTCTCCACTCATCCCTACCTAACCACTAAAGGTTGACTTTGAACTATGATGGAATATCTATCTCCAAGACATGAAATGACATGAATCGCTGCATTCACAGAAACGTTCTGTTTCTCTCCAATTTCCTCTCTTGGAGTACTGTGCTTTACAATGCCCTCCACAACCAGAAGACCCAGTGATCTCTGCTATTGTAAATGCTCGAACTGAGACAAAGGCACCAACTAACTTTTGTTAACATTTTTAACCCTTAAAATTTTGTTTCTTACAGCTTTTTCAGCTTTGTAATTTGTTCTGTCGAAATAATGAGGTGGTTTTGACAGGTGGAACTTGCTGCATAACGTTAGGATGAGCCAGTGAAATGTTTCTGAGATTGCAGTTTCTTTACTCATGTGGTACACATAGCAACCAACTTGTTCCCTGCAACAGAAATATCTGTGGAGGTTTAAAAATCTTAGCGGGTTAATCAGCATCTTTGGGGGCGAAGGAGTTAACTATGCATCAGTTCCCAGTGAGCTCCCACAAGGATCAATGAAATAATATTGATATCAGGTTTTTTTTTAGAGAGAGGGGTTAATAAAGAAACAAGCATTGATCATGGCACAAGAGGAGATCTCCCCTGCTCTTAGACCGTAGATATAGGAGCAGAAATAGGGCATTCGGTCTATCGAATCTGCTCCGTCATTTCCATCATCGTTGATTTAATATCACTTTCAGCCTTGTTCTCCTGCCATCTCCCCATGACCTTTGACATCCTCACCTATCAGCCTCTGCTTTAAATATACCCAGTGACTTGGCCTACACAACCGTTTTTGGCAGTGGAGCTGTGGCATGGTAGCGTTACCTAGATCCAATTCCCACTGCTGCCTGTAAGATGCTTGTACATTCTCCCCGTGACCACGTGAGTTTCCTCCCACAGTCCAAAGATGTACTGGTTGGTAGGTTAATTGGTCATTGTAAATTGTCCTGTGATTAGGGTTAAAGTCAGGCATCGCTGGATGGTGTGGCTCAAAGAGCCAGAAGGGCCTGTTCCGTGCTGTATCTTAATAAAATTACTCCGGTTCACCACCCTCTGGCTGAAGAAAGCTACTCTCGCTTTCTATTTCTCATTGTTGTTGTCTTTGAGATGATTTTAATAGGACCTTTTATCTCCAGCTGACAGTGCAGATAGGGCCACAGCTTAGTGCTTACCTGATAATGTGACACTCTCCTGGCACGGCACAGGAAGTTTTACCCTGGGTATTATGCTTGTATTATGCATTAAGACTCGAACTTAAGATCATTTCATTCCAAATGAGAGTGCTGGCACCTTTATAAAGTGGCATTTCTGGACTGGCATCCATGTCATTCCAAACCTTTCAGTTCAAATATTATTTGTAACACACACAGGAGCTCATCAGGTCATGGAGAGGAATAAACAGTCGACATTTCAGGCCGAGACTTTTCATCAGGACTGGAAAGGAAACCAGAATAAGAAGGTGGGGGGAGGGGGAGTACAAGCTGGCAGGTGAGAGGTGAGACCAAGTGAGGGAAAACATCATATTCTGCAGATTCTGGAAATCAAAGTTCAAAGTAAATTTACTTCAAAGTATGCATACATTTTCTTGAGCAACGCACAAAATGCTGGAGGAACTCAGTAGATCAGGTGGCATCTGTGGGGCGGGGGGGAAGTGACCAAACAGTTAATATTTTGAGCCAAGGACCTTCCTCAGGACACCCATCCTGAAATGACTACTGTTTGTTCCTCTCTACAGGTGCTGCCCTGACCTCCCGAGTTCCTCCAGGATTTTTGTGTGTGTGTGCGTTGCTCAAGATTTCCAGCATCTGCAGAAGTCTCTTGTGTCCCAAATATTATTTGCGGCATGTAAAATGCCCTCAGATCCTTTGGGTGTTTAAGCAGTTGTCGTTACCTTTGCTGATAGTGTTAAACGCCGCTGTGCTGGCCCTCACTAGGCATTGCTGTGGTGCCAGTATCATCTACTTGATATCCACAGCACCTTTTCCTAGTATGCGCTAGTATTTAGTCCATTACTGCTTCGTTTTGGAACCAATTGTTCTTTGGTTCTGTAATTACTCATGATCAGACTGCCCTCTAAATATAAACTGGTGGAAATTCATAGTTTATTGAAAGTAATGCTCAGCAATTTAGATGGAGCCCACCATCAGAATTCATTCCTCCATGAACTGTTGCTGACTAACTTCGTTTCATATCTTATTACAATATTTACCCCTAAATGCTCACCCTCCTTCTTAGCGTGAAACTTTTCCAGGCAATAAGCTTTGAACATTGATAGTAGAAATGATAACTCGCGCAGTATTTTGTTTTTTATTTTGCAGTGTTTAACCAGCTGACGTGGGATTTAGCACAAAGACAAGAAAATTTGCAGAAGCTGGGAATCCAAACAATGCACACTAAATGCTGGAGGAACTCAGCAGGTCAGGCAGCAAGTGTGGAGAGGAATAAACAGTTGACGTTTCAGGCCGAGACCCTTCATCAGGTCCTGTGAAGAAGCATTGGTTCCACAACATACATTCATGCACCACAGGTTCTCACACATAACTTGCACTGTAACTTTGCACATACAAGTGTACACTCACTTGAGTGAAATATACGGACTTACGCTCATTGTGACGCATATGCACACAAAGAGAGGAATATGCACACTTTCTCTCTCTATCTTTCACATAGTCCCTCTGGCTCCCTCAGTGGCCCCCCTTCACTTTCCTTCTCTCACCTCCCTCCCTCTCCCTGTTCCTCTCTCTTGCTCTTTTACTGTTTCATACACGCATATACACCCTTTCACACCAGAGATAAGCATCAAAATAAAACAGCTCCCATACCATGGACTGTCTAACCTCATCCTTGTGTTCTGATGAAGGGTCTCTGCCTAAAGCTTATTCCTCTCTCTAGATGCTGCCTGACCTACTGAGTTCCTCCAGTGTGTTACTCTGGATTTCCAGCGTCAGTAGAATCTCTTGTGTTGACGAGGTGTCGCTGGGTTGGTTCCCCAAACCAAGGCAGCTGTGTCTTTGCTTGATGATAGTGTGTATCACCTAGCTCACCCAGGGCAGGTGGACGATACATGACTTGCCTTTACCTCTGTGCAGATAAAATTTCACAACCACAGTGCTTGCTGCTCCTCCATTTGCAAGATGCCTCAACAGGTCCATCCTGCACTTACCATGAAGCAGATCTCAGATGGATTAGAATGGCTCTGGTTTCTGTTGCATGTTGTGCATTGTGTCAGCTGCTGGCAGCAGGCTTGCCTTTTTGCTCCCTGTGCCCAGATCCAGTACCCTTTTCCCATCCATAAGATGTAGGAGCAGAATTAGGTTATTTGACCCGAGTCTGCTCGACAGCTGATTTATTATCCTTCTCAGCCCCACTCTACTGCCTTCTCCAATGATAACTGCTGTGAAATCCACCTGTGTACCTCTCACACAGTGTTTTACAGTGGCTGAGTAGCCACTGTCTCTTGGCTTACCGCAGCTTTGATCAGCACAGTGTATTAGCAATGTTGATAGAGATGTTTCGGCAACAGACTTGGAATATGATGATCTGTGAACTTGCCTTAGAAAATGCACACGAATTAGCTAATTGGGATCCACCCTGGAACATATCCACACTTGTTGAATGTACAGTGCAAAGAATTTACTCATCTTGTGAAGATCTACATCATTGTTATATTTAGGGTGTGAAAAAATAGATTTTCACTGGTGTTTTTCAGTAAACTGGATTGAAAGTGTTCAATTTCAAACTGTTTGAGAAGTGCTAATGAGACAGAAATGGCCCATGTTCCTCTGCTTGTGGCAGCCCCATACTTGCTTTCTGTAGCTTGTTACGATGAGAAATTTTGACTTTTTTTTTACCTAAGTCTCTGCACCGTTTTAAACATGAGATTCTGCAGAGGCTTAGATAGAAATAGTTTTGCAGAGGGATCAAGAACTAGATCAACGGTTCCCACGGAGCCATACCACTAACTGAGGAGTCCGTGGTCCCCAGGCTGGGAACTTCTGAACTAGAGGGATCGAGGGCACATAGTGAAGTGACTGGCAAAAGGGGCCAAAAGTGACACAAGGATTGTATTTTACCTTACACAGCAGGTGGTTGGGTGCCGGGTACAATCATGGAGGTAACGGTGGTGCTGAATAATAGAGTTGTGTAAGAGAATCTGCAATACTACAGGGATCAAGTGAAACTAGTTGTGATAATCTGCATGAGTTTTCATTACAGCCACAATTCTCACCCTCATTTGGCTATAAAGTCCTCTCCTGGAAGAAGAAGCCATTTTGGCCTTTCAGGATGTCTCTGAAAGAGGCAAGTCATTTTTGAATAGTCCCCCAACACTTGCTGCCTTATGCTGTCTCCTAAAAAAAAATGACATGTCAGATTGTAATCAATATGCAAAATAGAGGATAGAAGCAGGAGGAGGTTATTCCATATTCCACTCAATCAGGGTTGGCCTGTCCTTCACTCCCAATTACCACTTTCTGTAGTACCGTAACACCTTCGATCAAATTTGATATTGTCATCCAAGCAGTTTCTGTGGGAGAGTGCTCTGCATTCATGCTTCCTTGCATGTGAAGAAATGTTTCCTGATTTCAGCATTCTTTGGAAGGCTCTAATAGTAAGGCTGTTCATTGTTTGGAATCCCCTAAGCCACTAAACAACTCTGCCTGACTCCCTACCCTATCTTGGGTTAACCCTGGTGTCGCACCATGTAGTAACACTGCCTGCTCTCGTTACCCCCGGAATTGTTTTCCCTCAACTAACTAACTCGAGTCAGTAGACCTCAAAAGATATACGAGGAATGTAGCATGCTTAAGACCCATGATAAATTAAGGAAATTGTTTTAACACCCCGAGTGTCTTGATGTTCTATAGGTGGTCCCGTGGAATCTACTTTCATTACATTCTGGACTAGATTGCATGTAACACTGCGATAATGGAACTTGCTCTCAGCTTTGACGAGCAGCGCACTCTCAGGTACTGAAACCCCCTTGGCCTTTATGAGCGATGTTGCAAGGACAATGAGGTTAAGGATTATAATCATGCAGTATTTTATTCATCTTTCCCCCGGGTTTTGAAATTAATTTCCAATCTACTGTTGACAGTGACCCCCAACTTTCACTGTGTATAATCATGTTTAACATACTTTCTCTTTTAAAACCCAGACACACTGTATATATTTGATCAATGGTGCAGAGACATCTACGGAGAGGTACAAACAGTCAGCTTTTGGGCCAAAACCCTTCATCTTGTGTTCAGGAAAATTAAATTTGCTTATTTATTTTAAGTGAGTAGTGCCTGTTTTACTCAGGGCAAAATAAAAATGTAAGCTAAACCGTGAGTTTAACCCAACATTAGGTCACTCTGGTCTCCTCACTCCTTCAGCTAACAAGTATGAAAAAGAAAAGCTGTGACAGACAAATGGAGAAGTCCATGACATTAAAGAATGTAGGTGTTACTGAGCACAATTATACAGTACGTGTGCAGATTTTACCTGACATCTTCCCCACTGAAGCACTTGAACCATAAAGCAAGATTTAAAGAGCAACCAGAGTTGGAAGTGGACCTTCCCATTGCCTATTATGACTTTCCTATCCAGTGCTTGACTTATAGAGTCATAGAACGCAAGAACACAGAAACAGACCATTCAGCGAATCTAGTCGTGCTGAACTGTTAATCTCCCTGGTCCCATACTCCTGCACCCAGACTATAGCCCTCCAGACCCCTCCCATTCATGTCCTTATCCAAACGTCTCTGAAATATTGAAGTCGAACCCACATCCACTATTTCCACTGGCAGATCATTCCACACTCTCACCACCCTCTGAGTGAAGAAGTTCCCCCTCATGTTCCCCTTAAACATTTCACCTTTCACCCCTAACCCATGACCTCTAGTTGTAGTCTCACCCAACGTCAGTAGAAAGAGCCTGCTTGCAGGTTATACCCCTCATAATTTTGTATACCTCTACTGTATCAAATCTCCTATGTTGACTCTCCCTAATCAGTTACATACAAGGAATGTGGAGAGCAGACTCACCTGATGTTGGGTTAAATTAGTTAACTCTGTGTTAGTTTTTTGTGGTTATGAACATGTAAAGCCAAGTGCTTACCTAACAGTGTTAGTTACCTATTAACTTGAATTCATCCTGCATGACAGAGGTTATTGTCTGCAAGTGTTTGAATTACCAGCTGATTTGGGAAAAAGGAGGAATGACCCTTTCCTCAATCTGCCCCTTTTTAATCTGTGACCTCAGACTACAGCTATGGCCTCTTCCCCTCATGGTCATATTATATTGGTTTGTGACCACTTTTTAAGTGCTGATCAAAGACTGACTGGAGCCTCTCGAGCTTTCTCACTAACACCAAGCATTGCCTCAACATGGTAATAGAAGTAGCCCTTCTTCCCTCCAACGCAAGCACATACAGTCCCTCAGTGTCTTTCAGGAGTGTTGATGTGCATAAGGTAGACTGATTAAGTAATTTCATAAATTAACAAAGGGAGCCTTTATCTTTCGATGGGGTTTATCCAGAAAGTGAAGGAGCAACTTTAAAATTAAAGCTGCTCTACTCATGGATGAATTGAGGAAACATGACAAGATCTGGCCCTTCCCCTCAATTTGCTATCCAAACGTAATGAAATGTTTCTGATGTTTTGGGAGCTCCGGGCTTCAATCTCAGCCCAGGAAGCTGGTCTGTCCTGCAGCTCAGAAAGAGTTGTCCCAATCTGTTCCTCACCAATCTCTCCTAGACCTAAATATTGATTGATTTTTGAAACTGTTTCCAATGGCCTTTCAGGTCATGGGCAGCCTCTCATAACCTGAAAACAGTAACTTCTCTTCTCTCAGATTCTTGATCCAATTAACCTAAATCTCTGAGTTCTAGCCCTCCTGAGCCTCCCTGATAATTATGAGCACCTCTATTAAATCTCCCCTTAGCTTGCATGCGCCTAAAGGGATGATTGTAGTAGCCTCATGCCTGGTGCGTCATTTGTAAATTTCCTGTCCATTGTCAAGCATCCTTACTGGCATGGTACGTAAAGTTGACTGAGCACCAGACCGTGGGGAATACAGGAGCTCTGTACCTCTGTAGAGCTCTTCTCACATTCACTTGTTTAAAATACCACTAGTGATTCAAGTTTTGTTACAGGGACTGAAAGCTGGAAGAATTGTGCTGTCATTCAGAAAGGTTATTGTGAATGCAAGTCCAAAATCCATCAGCTTAGAGGTAAATTTGGGGTGGGGGTGGAGAAGAGACTGGTAAATTAATGTGGGGACCATTTGAAGAGCGATTTTCTAAATCTAATGAGACTTTGCTATATTGCAGCCAATTTACAAAAGGCTAAGTCAATGTTTGAGTCCTTATCATGAAAGCACTGGGATGGAAAGACACGAGTAATTGGACTTTCCAGTTTAAAGATTCAAACAGTTTCAAAGAGATGTATTGTCACAGCAGGTTCTGAACATTTGAATTGGAGATCAAATCAGTCTTTTTCCTGTGTGCATATTATATAAAATGTTCAATTTAGATGTGTATGTTTGTGGGTGAAGAAAAGTTTGTAAATTTTACTGTCTTTTATTCTGATTTAATGTTGCAGCCACTTTGTTCTGTAAACTTTGTTTTACTATGTTTGACAACGATAATGTCAATTAAAATAAATCGTTGGGAAGTGTTTGAAGGGTTCTTTCTTGATCTGATAAAATACAGCAAGGTTGCACAAAATGCATCTGAATTCTGAGTTATACTAGACAAGCTCGGTGAGGGTTCAACTCTCATTGTTGTTTGTACGTTCTCCCCATGACTGCATTTCCTTCAGATGCTCTGGTTTTCTCCCACATTCCAAAGGCGTACAGGTTAGTTAGTAAGTTATAGATGTGCTACACTGGCACTGAAAGAAGCATTACAATGTTTGAGTGCTGTGCTCCAGTACATCCTTGGACTGTCCTGGTTATAGATGCAAACACTGTACACGTGACAAATAAAGCCAATCTTTGATGCCTAGATCCCTCTGACCCCAGAAGAACAATGTCAGTAGAGGCACAAAAGACTGCAGGTGCTGGAATCTGAGAAACTCAAACTTGGATGGTCAAAGTGAAGTTTATTGTCATGCACAGGTGCAATGAAAAGTTTACAATGGCATTGTATAAGTTTAGTTTTATCTTTATCAACTTTATTTGTCATCTACACATCAAAATGTACTGTGAAATGCTTAGTTCACCAGAAACACAAACTATAAAGATAAATAATACATAATTTTTGCAAGAAAGAGCACAATTCAAACAAAAAAATGTCCATTTCAGTGCAAAGTGGTCACTGTATTAGTAAACTGCAGTGATTAGGGCTGTGCTGATTGGTTCAAGCCCGGTGAATCTCCACTGCACGCTCTCCAGTGAAACCACATCCTTGGAATCAATGGAATTCTCCCAAGAATGCACCTCATTGTTCATGAGGCATCAGTCTGAGACCCATCATCAGAACCAGAAAGGAAGGGGGAGGAAGCCAGAATAAGGAGGGGGCAGGGGGAGGGAAGGAGTAGAAGTTGCAGGTGATAGATGAGAGAGTGGAGCGATGAAGTGAGAAGCTAGAAAGTGATAGGTAGAAGAGGTAAAGGGTGAAGAGAAGGAATCTAATGGGAGAGAAAGGGAAGGGAAGGTAGAGAGGCACCAGAGGGAGGTCAGGAGAAGAGAAGAGGTAAGAGGGGAGCCAGAATGGGAAATGGAAAAAGAGGGGGGTGGGGGGGCGCGTAGAACTAACCAGAAGTTAGAGAAATTGATGTTTGTGCCGTCAGGTTGAATGCGACCCAGATAGAATGTAAGGTGTTGCTCTTGAACCTGACTGTAGCCTCATTGTGCCAGTAGAGGAGGCCATGGGCCAGCATGTCAGAATAGAAATGGGAAGTTGCATTGAAGTGGGTAACTACCAGGAATTTCTAAAAATGTTCCCTTTGCTCATTTTGATGATTATGAATGAAGGGAGTGACATCTTTGATGAGGCGTTTCCAAGGCAACCCTGCTGCCTCTGTATTGTCTGTGAGGAGGGAGACAATGTGGTGGGCTCCTTGTCACAGCTTCAGCACGAAGCGGAGTTTTAGCCCGCAGCATCGCTGATGATCAGGCGATTATCAGCCGGCTCTTTGTGGGTGGTTGTCATTCAGGATCACAACCCATGACTCAACGTCAAAACAATGGTTCATTGGCTGCAAGGAGCGCTGGGGCATCCTTAAAGGGGAATGAACATACATGCACCTTGTTTATATTTGACAGCATCTGTGGTAGTTTTCTGGCTGACTTGGTGCTTGTAGAAAACAATGAAACCTAAGTTATCAGTAATGGTCTATATTTAGCATCCTCCTGCCTCCTAGTTGCTGCTATTACTTCTACTTCACTGACTGCTGTGTATCTGAACCGTCAGGACATGAAATAATATCAGCTATATATGACATGTCTATGCTTCTTGACATGAACGTTCAGTGTAAATAAGATAATCCATGTAAGCTCAACACCATCTTCAGTCTGGCGACCAATAACTGCACAGTCCTCGGCCTGAAACGTTGCCTGTTTATTCCCATCCACAGATGCTGCCTGACCTGCTGAGCTCTTCCAGCACACTGTGTGTATTGGTCCAGATCTCCAGCATCTGCAGTACCACTTGTGTTTGTACAGTGCACAATCACTTTGAGGTCAATGTAAAAAGCAACTCCAGTAATAGTTCAATAGCAGTCCTGATGAAGGGTCTCAGCTCAAAATGTGGTCTGTTTGCTCTCCTCCATGGATGCTGCCAGACTTGCTGAGTAGGATGGCATGGTAGCACAGTGGTTAGCGCAATGCCGTAAGATTGGGGTTCAATTCCTGCCGTGGTTTGTAAGGAGTTTGTACGTTCTCCTCCCCCACCCCATGACCGCCTGGACTTCACCTGGGTGCTCCGGTTTCTTCCCATATTCCAAAGACCTACTGATCAGGATAAGTGAATTGTGGGCATACAGTGTCAGAGCCTGGTGGCTGCCCCCAGCTCATCCCTGGGTTGTGTTGGTTGCTAACGCGAACGATGCATTTCACCGTATGTTTAGATGTACATGTGATTAATAAATAGATCTGAATCAGAATGATGGGCACCGCCTGGTCCATCATGGGCACAGCCCTCCCAACCATCCAAAGCTTCTACATGAGGCATTGTCTGAAGAAGGCCGCATCTGTCACCAGGGATTCCCACCATCTGGGCCATGCCACCTTCTCGTACCTATCATCGGGCTGAAGGTACAGAACCTTGATGTCCTGCACCACCAGGTTTAAAACCAGCTACTGTACTTCCCCTCAACCATTAGGTCCTTAAACCAACCTGCCCAATCACATCACTACGGAGACCCTTTAGAGCAGGGGCTCCCAACCGGGGTTCCACGGACCACTTGGTTAATTGTAGAGGTCCAAGGCATAAAAGAGGTTAAGAACCCCTGATTGAGAGGAATTTGGGCCAAATGCAGGCAATTGGACTACCTCTATACATCACGACCACATCCCACCTCACCATCGGTATCTACATGGGACACTGCCTCAAGAAGACAACATCCATCGTCAAAGTTCTTGATCAGGGTTTCCAATCTTTTCTACTTGTGAGTCTCTTGGGGTCATCTATTGCATCAGGGTGCTCCCGATGTGGCCTCCTCTACATCGGTGAAACCCGACGCAGATTGGGAGACAGCTTCGTGGAGAACCGCCACTCCGTCCGCCACAACAGACAGGATCTCCCGGTCGCCACCCACTTCAACTCTGCTTCCCATTCCCATTCAGATATGTCCATACATGGCCTCTTCTACTGCCATGATGAGGCTAAACTCAGGTTGGAGGAGCAATACCTCATATACCATCTAGGTAGTCTCCAGCCCCTTGGTATGAACATAGAATTCTCCAACTTCCAGTAATTCCCTGCCTCTCTCTTCCCCTATCCCCATTTCACTCTGCCCCCTCCCCCAGCTGCCTATCACCTCCCTCATGGTTCCGCCTCCTTCTACTACCCATTGTCTTTTTCCCTATTCCTTCTTCACCTTTCCTACCTATCCCCTCCCTGCTTCCCCTCCCCCACCCCTTTATCTTCCCTGTTACTGGTTTTTCACCTGGAACCTACCAGCCTTCTCCTTCCCACCCTCCCCCCACCTTCTTTATAGGGTCTCTGCCTCCTCCCTCTTCAGTCCTGATGAAGGGTTCCGGCCCGAAACGTCGACTGATCGTTTCCACGGGTGCTGCCCGACTTGCTGAGTTCCTCCAGCGTGTTGTGAGTGTTGCTTTGACCCCAACATCTGCAGAGTATCTTGTGTTTACCAATCTTTTTTATGCCATGGACTCCCCCCCCCCCCCAGGTTGGGAACCCCTGCTCCTGATCATCTGGAACGTGCCATCTTCTCACTACCACTGTCAGGCAGGAGGTACAGAACCCTCAAGTCCCACACCGCCAGGTTCAGCAACAACTGTCAGGTTCTTGAACTGACCTGCACAACTATAACCCTACCTCAGCAACAGAAAACTACAAACCACATCTTGCACTACCATAGACCTGTTTCTATGTTTTTGTACTCATGTCTAGTTTAACACAGTATTTTTCTTCACTGTCTTGTATAACTTATGTTCTGTGTGTTGTCTGAAACTGGGTGCCTGTGAGGCCGCTGCGAACAAGTTTTTCATTGTCACCTGTACTTGTGCACAGGACAACAAACTAGACTTACTGTATATAGGACAGAGAACATTCTTATAAGACCATCAGATAAAGGAGCAGAATTAGGCCATTTGGCCCATTGAGTCTGCTCTGCCATTCCATCATGGCTGATCTATTTCCCCTCTCAACCCCATTCTCATACCTTCTCCCTGTATCCCTTCATCCCCTGACTAATCAAGAATCTATCAACCTCTGCCTTAAATATACCCAATGACTTGGCCTCCACAGCTGCCTGTCGCAATGAATTCCACAGATTCACCACTCTCTGGCTAAGGAAATTCCTCCTCATTTCCATTTTAAATGGATGTCCTGCTATCCTGAGACTATAGGAAACATCCTTTCCACATCCACTCTATTGAGGCCTTTCAATATTCACTAGGTTTCAATAAGATTCTCTCCCTGCCCCCCATTCTTCTCAATTCCAGTGAGTACAGGCTCAGAGCCATCAAACACTCCTCATGTAATAAGCCTTTCAATCCCAGAATCATTTTCATGAACCTCCGCTGGACCCTGTCCAATGTCAGCACATCCTTCCTTTGATAAGAGGTCCAGAACTGATCACAATATGCCAACCTCACCCGTGCGTTATAAAGCCTCAATATTACATCCTTGTTTTTATATTTTAGACCTCTTGAAATAAATGCCAACATCACATTTGCCTTCCTCACCACAGACTCAGCCTGCACCCTTTGGCCCATGATGTTGTGCTCATCTTTTAACCCATGTACCATAAAATTAATCTAACCCTTCCCCCCTACTTTCCTACCCATGTGCCTGTCTAAGAGTTTTTTTAAATACCCCTGCCACCCCTGGAAGGACATTCCACGCACACACTGCTCTGTGTGTAGAAAAAACCTACCACTGACATTTCCCCTGTGCTTTCATCCAATTGCCTTAAAGGATGCCTCCTCACATTAGCCATTTCTGCCCTGGGAAAAAGTTCAAAGTCAAAGTAAATTTATTATCGAAGTATTTATTTGTCACCATATACAACCCTGAGATTCATTTGCTTGCAGGCATTCACAGTGGAACAAAGAAACACAATAGAATCAATGAAAAAGCATGCACACATTCTGACAAACAACCAATGTGCAAAAGAAGATCATCTGTGCAAATCGATAAAACAAGTAATAATAATAAATAAATAAAACTGAGAACATGAGTTGTAGAGTCTTTGAAAGTGAGTCCATAGGTTGTGGAATCAGTTCAGTGTTGAGGTGGGTGAAATGGTCTGCACTAGTTCAGAAGCCTGGTGGTTGAGGGATAACTTCCTGAACTTTGTGGTATTGTACCTAACAACCCTGTACCTCCTTCCTGCTGGCGGCAGTGAGAAGAGAGCTAGCCTAGGTGGTGGAGGTCCTCGATGATGGATGCTCCTTTCTTGTGGTAGTGCTCCTTGTAAATACGTTCAATGGTGAGGAGGGTTTTGTCTGTGATGAGCTTGGCTGTATCCACCACTTTTTGTACGATTTTCCATCCTTGGCCATTGGTGTTTTTATACCAGGCCATGATGCAACCAGTCAGGATACTCTCCACTGTACATCTAAAGAAGTTTGTCAAAGTTTTAGATGACATGCTGATCTGCACAAATGTTTAAGAAAGTCTCTGGCCATCCACTCAGTCTATGCCTCATCATCTTGTACACCTGTTTCAAGTCACCTCTCATCCTCTTTCATTCCAATGAGAAAAGCCCTAGCGCTCTCAGCCTGTCCTCATAAGACTTGAAGGCTGAAAATTCAAGCCCAAGTTCAGAAGCTCGCACAGAGACATCTGCACAGGGAGTCACTGCACAAGAAGGTGTCACCTTTTGTGTGAACCCAAGATCCTGACTGCTCTCTTCAAGATTCAGAGACACCACTTTGAAGAAGAGATGGCGAGTTCTCTCTCTAATTATCACCAGCTCTTCCAGTGCGAATACGACAGCCAGAGGAGAACAGAAGGGAAGAACTGACTGTCAACCAGGTATTATGGGAGAACTTCTGACGGGCACACTCTCAAAGCTGACAAATCACTTCATCGTGATGTAGCTGGTGACAGATTTAGCCCACTTAACAAAATTTCCTGTTCATTTGCATGCTAATGAACAATTTGAACCAATTTTGCTGCCTGATGTTCCTGTGTGAATGAGAGCTAAAGAGG
Source organism: Mobula hypostoma (assembly GCF_963921235.1). Taxonomy (NCBI): domain Eukaryota; kingdom Metazoa; phylum Chordata; class Chondrichthyes; order Myliobatiformes; family Myliobatidae; genus Mobula; species Mobula hypostoma. The sequence continues at coordinate 170,413,826 of NC_086098.1, read as the reverse complement.
TATCTGAAGCTCGTTATACCTGAAGCAGACAGATCAATTCATCAGACGTGTTCTAGCAAGATAACTAATTGTGTCCTCTTGAAACACAACTTGCCATTAATATCCAACCTTTCTCTGGATCATAATGCAAATTCCACATGGAACATTGCTACTCCTAACCAAAACGTCAATCAGCATGGAAGAAGGCCCTTCAGCCCTGCTGGGACATGCTAACCCCTCTAAGTTAGACCCTCCCCCCCCCCACCTTCTTGCTCTGACTTATCTTTTTTTCCCAGTCCTGATGAAGGGTCTCAGCCTGAAACGTCAACTGTTTATTCATCTCCATTGATCCTGCCTGACCTGCTGAGTTCCTCCAGCATTTTGTGTGTTTTGTCTTGGATTTCCAGCACCTGGAGATTTCCTTGTATTTGTAAGATAGACCCATCTTTTCTAACTTTTAGAAATACAGGGTGGATCAGAGCCTTCCAGCCCAATGAGCCACCAGCAAACCACCTATTGAACCTTAGTCTAATCACATGATATTGTGTATTTAATATTTCAGCAGCACATACGTCATCACACTACCATGTGATACGTGCTCACTTCGCTTAATGTAATGACAGAGTCAGACCCGCATTCCCAGGCTCCATGTCTCCCTTTGAATTAGTTTAATGTTTTGAAGTTACAAGACATAACCCAGACAATTTACAATGAACCTTCTAACTGTGGACAGTCGGGGGGAGCCCACGTGTTCACAGGAGGAGAATGTGCAGGCTCTCACATTCAGGGGCAGGAATTGAACCCCAGTCTTACAGCATTGCGTTAACTGCTACCATACCGTGACACCCCTGAGCTGCCCACATCTCCTGTACGTCTCCATATCCTTCCCAAGCAGATACGGGTCCAAGTAATTTTAAATGTTGTTAATGTAGCTGCCTCAACCACTTCCTCTGGCAGCTCGTTCCATATACAGACCACCCTCTGGGTGAAGAAGATGCCCCTCAGGTTCCTATTAAATCAGCTTAAACCTGTGCCCTCTGGTGTTTAATCCCCCAACTGGGAGAAAGGCTGTGCATGTTCGCCCTGTCTGTGCCCTCATGATTTGTACACCTCTCATTCTCCTACACTCCAGTGAGAACAGTTCCAACCTGCTAAACCTCTCTCCATAACTCAGTCCTCTGAATCCAGGAAACACCTTTGTAGATCACCTCTGCCCTCTGGTTTTAGCTTAATGGCATCTCTCCTGAAGCGGGGCTTACCAAAACCAAACACATATCCTGAACCATAAACATGAGGCACTCAGCAGATGCCGGAAACCATGAGCAACACGCACAAAATGCCAGAGGAACTCAGCAGGTCAGACAGCATCGGTGGAAAACAGCAGACGTTTTGGGCCGAGACCCTTCATCAGAAACTTCGACTGTTTGCTATTTTCCAGAGATGCTGCCTGGCCTGCTGAGTTCCTCCAGCAATTCGTGTCTGTTGCAGGTGATAGGTGAAACCAGGTGAGGGGAGAGGTGGATGGGTGGGGGAGGAGGAATGCAGTAAGAAGCTGAGAAGTGATAGGTGGAAGAGATAAAGGGCTGAAGAAGAAAGAATCTGATATTCCAAATGTGGTCTCGTGCACATTGACCCTCATGATCGTATACACCTCATTCTCCAGGGGATTCGGAGCAAGAAGGCTGCGAGTGAACGGCTGATTTCGGAGCCAAGGCAATTTTTACCACTCGGGGTAAAAAAGAGGCAAGACTGCGCAGGTGCATGATGTCAGCCAGTAGAGCACGAAAGCTTTAAAAAGAAGACTGCCATATCCAGTGGGCAGCAGAGTGAGAGGCAGCAGAGTGATAGGGCTTTGGCTCAACGGGATTAGGTGGTAACAGGACGAGGCGAGGTAGGTTTACCTGTGTTAATTGCGGAAAGGAAGCAGTATGTGTGAGAGTCCGGTGTTCTGTGCTCGGTGTCAGGCGTGCGAAGTCCTGGAGTCTCCCAGCCTCCCGGATGGCCATATCTGCACCCGGTGTGTCGAGCTGCAGCTCCTAAGGGACCGCATTAGGGAACTGGAGATGCAGCTCAATGACCTTCGTCTGGTCAGGGAGAGTGAGGAGGTGATAGAAAGGAGTTATAGGCGGGTGGTCACAATGGGGCCATGGGAGACAGACAGGTGGGTAACAGTCAGGAGAGGGAAGGGGAAGAGTCAGGTACTAGAGAGTACCCCTGTGGCTGTCCCCCTGAACAATAAGTATTCCTGTTTGAGTACTGTTGGGGTGGACAGCCTACTTGGGGGAAGCGACAGTGGCCGTGCCTCTGGCACAGAGTCTGGCCCTGTGACTCAGAAGTGTAGGGGAAGGAAGAGGATGGCAGCAGTGATAGGAAACTCTATAATTAGGGGGTCAGACAGGCGATTCAGTGGACACAGGAAAGAATCTCAGATGGCAGTTTGCCTCCCAGGTGCCAGGGTCCGGGATGTTTCAGATTGTGTCCAAGATATCCTGCAGTGGGAGGGAGAACAGCCAGAGGTCGTGGTACATATTGGTACCAATGACATAGGTAGGAAAAGGGAAGAGGTCCTGAAAAAAGAATACAGGAAGTTAGGAAGGAAGTTGAGAAGCAGGACCACAAAGGTCGTAATCTCGGGATTACTGCCTGTACCACGTGGCAGTGAGTGTAGGAATAGAATGAGGTGGAGGATAAATGTATGGCTGAGGGATTGGAGCAGGGGGCAGGGATTCAGATTTCTGGATCATTGGGACCTCTTTTGGGGCAAGTGTGACCTGTACACAAAGGACGTTTTGCACTTGAATCCCAGCGGGCAATATCCTGGCGGGGAGGTTTGCTAAGGCTACTGGGAAGAGTTTAAACTAGAATTGTTGGGGGGTGGGAACCAAACTGAAGAGACTGGGGAAGAGGCGGTTGGCTCACAAATAGAGAAAGCTTGGAGACAGTGTGTGAGGGAGGATAGGCAGGTGATAGAGAAGGGACACGCTCAGACCGGAAGTTTGAGATGCGTCTGTTCTAACGCAAGGAGTGTTGTGAACAAAGCGGATGTGCTTAGAGCGTGGATCAGTACTTGGAGCTATGATATGGTGGCCATTACAGAGATTTGGATGGCTCAGGGACAGGAATGGTTACTTCAAGTGCTGGGTTTTAGATGTTTCAGAAAGGCCAGGGAGGGAGACAAAAGAGGTGGGGGCATGGCACTGCTGATTAGAGATAGTATCACGGCTGCAGAAAAGGTGGATGCCATGGAGGGATTGTCTACGGAGTCTCTGTGGGTGGAGGTTAGGAACGGGAAGGGGTCAATAACTTTACTGGGTGTTTTTTATAGGCCGCCCAATAGTAACAGGGATATCGAGGAGCAGATAGAAAAACAGATCCTGGAAAGGTGTTATAATAACAGAGTTGTCGTGATGGGAGATTTTTATTTCCCAAATATCGATTGGCATCTCCCTAGAGTAAGGGGTTTAGATGGTGTGGGGTTTGTTAGGTGTGTTCAGGAAGGTTTCTTGACACAATATGTAGATAAGCCTACAAGAGGAGAGGCTGTACTTGATTTGGTATTGGGAAATGAACCTGGTCAGGTGTCAGATCTCTCAGTGGGAGAGCATTTTGCATACAGCGATCATAATTCTATCTCCTTTACAATAGCATTGGAGAGAGAGAGGAACAGATAAGTTAGAAAAGCGTTTAATTGGAGTAATGGGAATTATGAGGCTATCAGGCAGGAAATTGGAAGCTTAAATTGGAAACAGATTTTCTCAGGGAAAGGTACGGAAGAAATGTGGCAAATGTTCAGGGGATATTTGTGTGGAGTTCTGCATAGGTACGTTCCAATGAGATAGGGAAGTTATGGTAGGGTACAGGAACTGTGGTGTACAAAGGCTGTAATAAAACTAGTCAAGAAGGAAAGAAAAGCTTACAAAAGGTTCAGAGAGTTAGGTAATGTTAGAGATCTAGAAGATTATAAAGCTAACAGGAAGGAGCTTAAGGAAATTAGGAGAGCCAGAAGGGGTCATGAGAAGGCCTTGGCGGGCAGGATTATGGAAAACCCCAAGGCATTCTACAAGTATGTGAAGAGCAAGAGGATAAGATGTGAAAGAATAGGGCCTATCAAGTGTGACAGTGGGAATGTGTGTATGGAACCAGAGGAAATAGCAGAGGTACTTAATGAAAACTTTACTTCAGTATTCACTATGGAAAAAGATCTTGGTTATTGTAGTGATGACTTGCAGCAGACTGAAAAGTTTGAGCATGTAGATATTAAGAAAGAGGATGTGCTGGAGCTTTTGGGAAGCAACAAGTTGGATAAGTCGCCGGGACCGGATGAGATGTACCCCAGGCTACTGTGGGAGGTGAGGGAAGAGATTGCTGAGCCTCTGGCGATGATCTTTGCATCATCAATGGGGATGGGAGAAGTTCCGGAGGATTGGAGGGTTGTGGATGTTGTTCCTTTATTCAAGAACGGGAGTAGAGATAGCCCAGGGAATTATAGACCAGTGAGTCTAACTTCAGTCGTTGGTAAGTTGATGGAGAAGATACTGAGAGGCAGGATTTATGAACATTTGGAGAGGTATAATATGATTAGGAATAGTCAGCATGGCTTTGTCAAGGGCAGGTCGTGCCTAATGAGCCTGATCAAATTTTTTGAGGATGTGACTAAACACATTGATGAAGGAAGAGCAGTAGATGTAGTGTATATGGATTTCAGCAAGGTATTTGATAAGGTACCCCATGCAAGGCTTATTAAGAAAGTAAAGGGGCATGGGATCCAAGGGGACCTTGCTTTGTGGATCCAGAGCTGGCTTGCCCATAGAAGGCAAAGTGTGGTTGTAGATGGATCATATTCTGCATGGAGATTAGTGACCAGTGCAGTGCCTCAGGGATCTGTTCTGGGACCCTTACTCTTCGTGATTTTTATAAATGACCTGGATGGGGAAGTGGAGGGATGGGTTAGTAAGTTTGCTGATGACCCAAAGGTTGGAAGTGTTGTGGGTAGTGTGGAGGGCTGTCAGATGTTACAGTGGGACATTGATAGGATGCAAAATTGGGCTGAGAAGTGGCAGATGGCGTTCAACCCAGATAAGTGTGAAGTAGTTCATTTTGGTAGGTCAAATAAGATGGCAGAATATAGTATTAATGGTAAGACTCTTGGCAGTGCGGAGGATCAGAAGGATATTGGGGTCCGAGTCCATAGGATACTCAAAGCAGCTACGCAGGTTGACTCTGTGGTTAAGAAGGCATATGGTGTATTGACCTTCATCAATCGTGGGATTGAGTTTAGGAGCCAAGAGGTAATGTTGCAGCTATATAGGACCCTGGTCAGACCCCACTTGGAGTACTGTGCTCAGTTCTGGTCACCTCACTACAGGAAGGATGTGGAAACCATAGAAAGGGTGCAGAGGAGATTTACAAGGATGTTGCCTGGATTGGGGAGCATGCCTTATGAGAATAGATTGAGTGAACTCGGCCTTTTCTCCTTGGAGCGGCGGAGGATGAGAGGTGATCTGATAGAGGTGTATAAGATGATGAGAGGCATTGATCGTGTGGATAGTTAGAGGCTTTTTCCCAGGGCTGAAATGGTTGCCACAAGAAGAGACAGGTTTAAAGTGCTTGGGAGTAGGTACAGAGGAGATGTCAGGGTTAAGTTTTCTTACACAGAGAGTGGTGAGAGCGTGGAATGGGCTGCTGGCAACGGTGGTGGAGGCGGATACGATAGGGTCTTTTAAGAGACTTTTGGATAGGTACATGGAGCTTAGAAAAATAGAGGGCTATAGGTAAGCCTAGTAATTTCTAAGGTAGGGAAATGTTCGGCACAACTTTGTGGGCCGAAGGGCCTGTATTGTGCTGCAGGTTTTCTATGTTTCTAAATCCCAACCAGTGCAACCTCCTCCTGTAACTGGTAATATCCTTATAAATGTTTTCTGCACTCTTTCCATTTAATGACATCTTTCCTATAGCAGGATGACCAAAGCTGAACACAATTTCCAAATGTGGCCTCACCAGCGTCTTGTACAATTTGAAAACAATGTCCCAGCTCGATGTCCAGTGTGCCTAATGCCACCTTCCACACCCTGTCTACCTGTAACTCCACTTTCAGGGAAATGTGTACTTGTCCCTCCAGGTCACTCTGTCCCGCAGCACTGCCCAGTTTTGCAGTCAGGTGTGGAAATCCAGGTCCCTTCCTCTGCATAGCATTTGCCGTCCCAGTTCTTTCCATGCTGGATCTTCTGGGGTGGGTGCATTTGCAAACATAGTGAAACATTACCCTCAATTGTATCACCACGTCTGGGGGAGGGGGGAGAAGGCCACTCGGGAGAATCTCCTGGTGGGTTTGCTTCTGGGCCTGGTCAAGGTGGCCCTTCGTGGGTCCAGGCAGCGGGCAGTGAAAGGCACTGACCAAACAACTGCCTGCACCTCTTCCAGGGTTATGTCTGTGCCCAGGTGTCCTTGGAGATTTCTGAAAATGATGGGCCCCCTCAGGACCTTGAATATGTAATAATTATATTTTAGTTGGAATTTCTAAATAGCTTATAAAACCCTCGTTACTGTATAATGAACTGATAGTGGGTTTCAGAAAGGGTAAGATGAGGGAACACACACCAATTCTCATAGAGGGATCAGAAGTGGAGAGAGTGAGCAATTCCAAGTTCCTGGGTGTCAAGATCTCTGAGTATCAAATCTGGATCCAACATATCAATGCAGCTACAAAGAAGGTACATCAGCAGTTGTATTTTATTAGGTGTTTGAGAAGATTTGGTATGCCATCAAAACCCTTGAAAGTTTTTACAGATGTACTGTGGAAGAGCATTCTAAATGTCTGTGTCACTGTCTGGTATTGTTGGGGGGTGGGAGGGGGCTCCTGCACAGAACCGAAGTAAACTGCTCAGCATTGTAAAGCCAGCTGGCTCCATCATGGGCGCTAGTCTCTGTAGTATCCAGGACATCTTCAGGAGCAATGCCTCAAAAAGGACCCCCGTCACCCAGGACCTGCCTTGTTCTCGTTGCTACCATCGAAGTACAGGAGCCTGAAGAGACACACTCAGTGATTCAGAGAAACTTCTTCCCCTCTGCCATCCAATTTCTGAATGGACACTGAACCCACAATCACATCCTCACTACTTTATTTCTACTTTTGCAGTATGTATTTAATTTAACTATTTAATATATGTACACTTAATGTAGTTCACAGTTTTTTCTCTATTATTATGTATTGCATTGTACTGCTGCTGTAAGGACAACAGATTTCACAACATAATCCAGTGCTATTAAACCTGATTCTGATTAGAATAAACATTTGTAATTGAAAGAATAGGAGAATGTTTTACCCGGTCTTCTTGATGTCATTTACTTTCTTTTATGAACATGATTGAGCATATTTTTCATTCATTAATAAACACTAATGAATCCACCATCCTTTTGATGAAGTTCTTTATTGAATTGAATAGTGCTTTACACGATCAGGTACAGCATGCATAGATAGTATTTAACCGCATGTAATTCCACATGCAAATATTTATCAATACAGTGTAATCCTCAGTGTTATTGATAGATTATTCCGAATACTAGTTGATTCCTAGATGCTGTTACTGAGACAGATCTTAGCAAATGTCTTCAAGTTGAATAGTAATCCCAGGAGATTGTCTTTAATGGTACCCCGATCTTATATTGGTATCTTTTATTGTAGTTTAAGTGTTTTTGCCTTTGGCCCGACCTTGAGAATCTGAAACTTGAAAAATTGAATGATTCTCTTCATTTCTCCTCGACTTTCTCAACGTCTGTGCACTGTCCTGTTGAGGTATAATGTCTTCACCTTGTCTGGAGGGTCTACGTGTGGACCTTAGATTTCTCTAGATGCACCAGCACCCCCTCAAGGGTCAAGAGGGAACATAGGGGAAATGTCCACATCCTGAGACTGATTAACCCTCCCATTCCTGAGCCATGTTTCCATCACTCCCCTCACCTTCAACAAAAGGTCAAATGGGTTCAAACCCAAATGTTTTGAAGATATGTACAACATTTCATTAGGTTGGGATAGAGTGGGCTGAGAGAAGCTGCAGGGAAAAGCCACCAAAACAAGGATCGAACAATGACGGGAGGTTGCATAGATTAGGTAGACTGATATTCCCTTGACTATAGGGATGTGTAACTGAGGTATCTAAGAGGATTAAAGAGGTTGATAGGAAAGATAAGGACCAGACCATTCAGGGCTGATCCTAGGAAGCACCAATTCACGTAAAGAAATGAATAAATCTCGAACTGCCTCCCTGGAAGAACTACTGAGACTGCAGGAGTCACTTGAGAATTTAAGAACCATAGAGGACAGACCTTTGTTAGGATCGTAGTGGCTAGATGGAGCTAAGATCCAAATTGCCAAGGGATGGTGGAACATGCCTAATGGTCACTCCTGTTCCCAGACCTGTCCTCAGGTAATGCAGTTGATCTGAAGTGCCCCTGTTGGTGGGGCAACTGGTGATGGACAGTAAAAGGTAGCCTTACTCACATCCTATGGGAAAAAATACACGGAAAGGACAAGGTGGAACGTCCTGCACAAAGGATAAATTGTGAGGTTCTCACCCTTGAGGTGGGAGGGAGTCAGTGGGTGACGGCACAGTTTGCTCGGGGGATTCTGGCAGTATCCCACTCCAGGAGCAGAGGACACAGTCTGTTCCAACAATCCCAGGGGGTCGCGACAAAAGGCCTGCACTGCCTCTGGTATCGTTCTTTGGATGAGAAGCTAATCCGCCTCATCGGGTGAACACAGATCTCACAACACTACTTCCAAAATTCTCCACGATTACTTGAACACCTTTGATCCACATTTCAAACGAAGATCATGTGTTAGGGCACATCTGTCCATGCACACATTTCTATCAATGTATAGACATGCCTTTCCAAGCATACATGTTTCTTTTTACAATTTGTCCATGCACACATTTCTAGCCATATATAGACATGCCTTTCCAAGCATACATGTTCCTTTCCACATAGCTGTCCATGAATACTTGTTTCTGTCTATGTATAGACATGCCCTGTCTCAGCATACATTTGTCCTTGTGTCTAAGTATACATGTTTCTGTACTTGTGTCTCTCTATGTATTAATGTTCCTATCTACATCTGTCCATGCATACACGTTCTTGTTCATGTCTTCACATGCATATCCACGTTAACATGTTCTGGTCCATCTGTCTGTCCATGCATTCATACCTCTGTCCACATCAGTCCATGAAAACACATGCCTGTCCATGTATACTGGTCCCAATGAGGAGTCTCGTCCCGATTACTTGACTGCCTGACTTGCTGAGCTCTTCCAGCGTTTCATGTGTGTCACATGTGTTCAGTGTTTGCATGGGTGATGCATTTGTGTGTCTATGATGATAATTTAAGTCATTGCTCTTTGTGGGATCTTGCTGTTCCAGTGCTACAGGAGAGGCTTGCCAGCTTCATCAGCTGCACATCACTTTGGCATCTCCTGAGGTCCTGAAAGGTGCTACACGAATGTAGATTGCATCTTTAAACCATGTGTTGTTCATGGTGAACATGTTCCCTTGGGGGTGCAGAGCGGTCGTGGAGGAGAATGTAAAATGCGACAGTGAGGAACGCGTTGCCGTTGTGGGGGTGTGATCGGCGGGGTCAGTGTTGAGGACAGCTGTCCTTACACTGCCCCCCTGCAGGGGAAGCAAGCCTCCTCTCTATCAGCGGTAAACCAGACAAAGTGCTGAAGGAACTCAGCAGGTCGGGCAGCATCTACGGAGGGGAATGTACAGGTGGGTAAACTGAAGGAGGGTCTCTGCCTGAAACATCGGTGTATTCCCCCTCTACAGATGCTGCCTGACTTGCTGAATTCCTCCAGCATTTTGTGTGTGTTGCTCGAGATTTCCAGCATCCGGAGAATCTCTTGTGTTTATCAGCTGGATCGGTAACATCTTTAGAAACAAATGCAGTGGGGAAATCGTAGCCTCCAGCCCCAGCACGCCTTCAAGCCCAGAGGGAGTTTCCTCCTGGAGCTCTGGGCGGCTTTCAGATTCAAGTCACAAACAGCTGCCATTTGTGTTGTAGTCAGTGCCCACAGGAGGCCGGTCTGAGAATGTCACTAGTCTCATTTCATCAGACCCTGAATAATCTGACAGCTACATCATGATTTCCAATGATACCTCTGTGTGCATTGCCCTGGACTTGCAGCACCTGCAGAACCTCTCATATTTCCAGTGGACCCTCTGTATTATGAACCCTTTTACAACATGGATACCTTTACGTAAGCAAGCATATGAAGGCCAATCTGTACCAGTGTCTGCTTGTTGTATGGTATGTGCGCACATATCTGCTTGGGTGACTCATTAAGTCAAACAACACAGAATAAGGCCCTTCGGCCCAACTGGTCCATGCTGACCAAGAGTAATCCCGTTTTCCCACTGTCAGGTCTCGGTCTGCGACATCTGTTTATTCCCCTTACGCAGATGCTGCCTGACTTGTTGAATTCCTCCTACACTTTTTCCCAATTTACCCACATCCCTCTAAACCTTTCTTACTATGTACCTGTCCAAGTACCTTATAAATGTTGTTCATGTACCTGTCTCAGCCACTTCCTCTGGCACCCCATTCCACATACTGACCACCCCCTGGGCGAAAAGGTTGCCCCTTAGAACATAGAACAGTACAGCCCAGAAACAGGCCCTGCAGCCCATAATATTGTGCCAAACCAGCTAAAGTGTAAATCAAAAAAACCCAAAAATCTAATCCCTCCTACCACATGTCCACATCCCTCCATCTTCCTCATATTCATAAGCCTATCTAAATGCCTCGAATGTACTTGCCTCTATCACCATGCCAGACAGTGCATTTCAGACATCCACACTCTCTGAGTAGAAAGCTAACTCCTCACATCCCCTTTGAACCCAACCCCTCTCACCTCCAGTGCATGCCCTCTGGTATTAGACATTTCAACCCTGGGAAACAGATACTCTCCGTCTACTCTCAATGCCTCCCATAATCTTATAAACCTCTATCAGATCTCTCCTCAGCCTCTGGCGCTCCAAAGGAAACAAAACAAATTTGTCCAGCCTCTCATGATAGCACATGCCCTCTAAACCAGGCAGACAGCAGCCTGGTAAACCTGTCCTGCGCCCTCTCCAAAGCTTTGACATCCTTCTTACAGTGGGGTGACCAGAACTGTACACAATACTTTCCCCTCTCACACTCCAGCTGTGTGCCCTAGTTCTTGGTGTGCCCATATGCCTGTGGATGTGATGTATTTGTGTGTATGTTTATATGTGTGTGTGTGTGAGAGAGAGGCACACAAGAGAATGCAGAGGCTGGAATCTGGTACAACACAAAAGGCACTGGAGGCACTGAGTGGGTCAGGCAGTATCTGCAGAGGGAAATGGACAATCCGTGTCTCAGGTCAAGATATGTCAACCAGCTAGAGTGCAGCCTCGACTCAAGGTGTCAACTCTCCATTCCCCTCCATAGTCTCCTGACCTGCTGAGTTCCTCCGGGGTGTGTGTGTGTGTGCGGTGAAATGTCAGTGTTTCTCTTTAGTTGTGTACTGGATTGAGGACAACAGCTGCGATTTCAGTCACTCGTGTTACCTGGCAAGGACATTGTAGTGTTGGAGAGCTGGAAAAACTACTGCTGACACTATCCACCCTCGCAGTCACCTATTCACCAAAATGCCATCAGGGAGTCCATCAAAAGTCCATCACTACCAGGGCTACACGTCATCTCCAAAGCTTCTTTCCTGCAGCTATCCAGCTTCTCGACAAAACTCACTCTGGCGTAATACCCCAGTTGTCCCTGAACAACTTCCATTAATTGGTCTTTCCTGCTCTCCTTGTTCTGTTGAGAATGATTGAGTCTGTTCATATGTTAACATTTATTTAAGTTTGATTATTGACATGTGTACGTGTAACTGTTTTGCTGATTGTTGATTACTCATGGCTGTTTGCACTATTGTCTTGTAAATTGTTGGTTGCTATTGTGATGTCTGTTATAAGACCATAAGATATAGCAGCAGAATGAGGCCATTCAGCCCATTGAGTCTGCTCCACTATTTCAATATGGCTGATCCATTTTCCCCCTCAGCCCCAATCTCCTGCCTTCTCTCCTTATCCCTTCATGCCCTGACCAATCAAGAATCTGTCAACTCTGCCTTAAATGTGCATAAAAACTTGACCTCCACAGCTGCCCGTGGCAAAGAATTCCACAGATTCACCACTCTCTGGCTAAAGAAATTCCTCCTCATCTCCGTTCTAAAGAACATCCCTCTATTCAGAGGCTGTGTCCTCTGGTCTTAGACTCATTCACCATAGGAAACATTCTCTCCACATCCACCCTATCAAGGCCTTTCACCGTTTGATAGGTTTCAATGAAGTCACCCTGCGTTCTTCTGAGTTCCAGTGAATACTGGCCCAGAGCCATTAAACACTCCTCATATGTTAGGGTATTGTCCTGTATTTATGCTTGGTACTGAACCACAATCAATTCCGGTATGTCTTACATATTGGCAATAAAGTGCCTGTGATTCTGATTACCTGCTTCATTTGTTCAGTTCTGTATTGATGGGGAAGACCGATGAGAAGCTTTTGAAGTGCAGAACGGGAGCTCACTATCTCCTCCAACAAGAATAACATGGAACTGGAGCTCTAAGGAGCGAGAGACCATCAGTCATTTGACATCAATATCCATCTGATCTCTCGAGCTCATTGTTATTCCAGCTTTCATAGCCTTTCTTCTCCCAATGCTCTTTAATCATTTCTATTGATCAGCTCCTTCAGTAATAACTTTTGTAAAGAGTAAACTGTAAAGGTCATAGTGGTGATTTCTTGACGCTTGTGCTTGTGCCTCCTTCAAATGACTTGCCAACCCATCAGAAAACTGGATTCCTCTTGTCTAGGCAGCTGAATTGAATGGTTCAGTTCTGTATTTCGGTTTCATAAATCCACAGGGTGAGCAGCTGGAAGTTGGGGGGGATTGTGCCCACGGGCACAGCTGGAAATTGGAGGGGATTGTGCCCACGAGCACAGCTGGAAGTTGAGGGGATTGTGCCCACAGGCACAGCTGGAAGTTGAGGGGACTGTGCCTATGGGCACAGTTGGCCGACGTGTGCGGCGTAGATTTATGGGACAGGTGAGGCCGCTCAGCCCACGGTTCCCGAGCTGGCTGTTGAAAGCAGCATCTCACCACCCCCAAACCCATGCGACAAGCAACTTGTTGGAGGGAAGTCAATCAGGTGAACAACATCTGTGTCCCTGTCTCAGTACTACTCCAAGCCCCCTTCACCTGCCTGCCCCTTTGTCTCTCTATCTATCCCTTTCTCATTACTCCTGTGCACACATATAAATCATACGCAAGCAGTTCTGCAGACACTAGAAATCCAGGACAACACACACAAAGTGCTGGAGGAACTCAGCAGGTCGGTCAGCATCTATCAAAGGGAATAAACAGTCGATGTTTTGAGCTGAGAACCTTCTTAAGGACTGGAAAAGAAGGGAAAAGGAGGCAGAATAAAAAGAAGTGGGGGGAGGAATGGAGGACAAGCTGGAAGGTAATAGGCGAAGCCAGGCAGGTGGGAAAGGTGAAGGACTGGAAAAGAAGGAATCTGATTGGAGAGAAGAGAGATGACCATAGGACAAAGGGAAGAAGGAGGGGCGCCAGAGGGAAGCGATAGGTAGGAGAGCAGAGAGTCAGTAATATGCCAGAATGAGGAATAGAAGAAGAGGGGAGGGGGAGGGGGGAAATTATTGGAACAGAAATGGGGAATAGGAATTAAATGGTTGGCCACCGGGAAAATCTGCTTTTGGCAGAGGGTCAATATGACTGTAATGAGGGTAAACTCCACCTTGACTTCAATTATTCATGTAATACATTTTAGAAAGACTGAGACACGCCATTCCTAATCACAAATCACTGTCCTAATTCATTTCACCTTTCACCTTGCAGAGAGAAGAAGTCAGATGCTGAAACCACGCTCAGTCACTGTGACAGCAATTTAGCCAATTTCCCTTTGGAAAGTTATTGGCTTCTGTCGTTCTCAGAGGCAGAACATTCCGGTTCACACTACATTAAATAATAGCTGCACTTCGCCCTTCTAGAACAAAATACTGGAGGAAATCAGCAGGTCAGGCAGCATCTATGGAGAGGAATGGGGTTGAAAAGGCTAATAATTCAGCCACGATCAAATAGCAGAACAGACTCAATGGGCTGAATGGCCTAATTTTGCTCCTACGTCTTTTGGTCTTAAATAGTCTATGTTTCAGGCCGAGGCCCTTCATTATGACCTAATGAGGAGTCTTGGCCCCAAATATCGACTGTTTATTCATTTCCATAGCTGCTGCCTGATCTACTGAGTTCCTCTGGCATTTTGTATGTGTTACTCTAGATTTGCAGAATCTCTTGTTGTTATCAGTTCCCTCCTAAGCCTTCTGCAATGACCTTCAAGCTATGGTTGGTCCTAACCTCCAAGCTGATTGCATGAACATTGATTTCTCCAACTTTTGGTAATTGTCCCCCCTCCCCTTTCCCTCTTCTTCAATTCCCCACTCTGGCTCCTCACCTGCCTATCACCTCCCTTGATGCCTCTCCCCTCCTTTGGTGCCTCACCTCCTTCCCTATCTCCCTTGGTCCACTCTCCTCTCCTATCCTATTCCTTCTTCTTCAGCCCTTTTCTTTTCCACCGATCACCTCCCAACTTCTCCCCCACACCCACCAAGTTTCACCTATCACCTTCTAGCTTGTACCCCTTCTTACTCTGGCTTCCCTCCCCTTTCCTTTCCAGTCCTGATGAAGGGTTTCGGTCCCAAACCTTGACTGTTTATTCCTCTCCACAGATGCTGCCTGACCTTCTGTGTTGCTCCGGCATTTTGTGTGTGTGTTGAGTGGGCAAGGTTTATCGCTGGTTACTCTTGCACAACCCCCTCAGGGACGTTCAGATGAATCCATGGTTCAGGGGAAGCTGATGCCAACGTTTGGATCTGAAAGCGGAGGTGGGTTGGGGGAATGTCATGGTGGCAATGAATTGGGCACCTGGAACCCATGTCACCAATCGCTGGTCTGTGGATAATGCAGCAGGCTTTTTTTAATTAAGTGCAATCGTGAACAACAGCCAGATCAGAAATGCTGATCAAGTCAACTAGTTCCCAAAGAGAACTCAGATAGGCCAATCAGATGGTTCACTGCTGCTCAGCGACAGAACACAAAACAGGCATAAAGGTCGCTAGCCCCTGTACCCCAGAAACACACCTGAGCGGTGTGGCAGAGGTATGTGCTATGCATGACCTGATCTGAAAGCATCATGTTGACGCATAACCGATCGTGTTCACGGTGGAACAGCTTGGTCAAGGATGAGGTGATCAGCACTGATGGACAAATTATACCTCCACTACCCCTTCCTGGTCCTGAATCCTGACCTCAGTTATCCCACTCATTCCACGTTCCATTGCAGCCACCCAGGAGAGGAGACGCCAGAAGAGAGCAGAGGTCTCTGTGGGCTTGCTGGAGACTGTACTGGGTTGGGGGCTCGCCCCTCCCATTAGTGCTGCCCCCCAGTGTTCGCTCGGTGGAAGAACAAGCTGGAACTGGACAACATCCCATGCACCATCAGTCTACAGACCATGCCATTCAGGGACTTGGGCTATATATATTTTTTGTGTGACCATATGCTTTTGTGCAGTCATAACTATATCTGCTATATGTGCTGTGTGCTGCTGGTAATGTGTTTTGCATCTTGGCCCCAGAAGGAACGTTACTTTGTTTGGCTGTATTCATGTATGGTTGAATGACAATTAAACTTGAACTTGAATCATGGAATCATGGACCAATACAGCTTGAATACAGTCCCCTTTGGCCCAACAAGTCCATGCCAATGACTGTTCCCACCTAACTAGTCCCAATTCAGTCCATATCCCTCTAATTCCCATCCCTCCATGTACCTTCCCAAGTGCTTCTTAAGTACCTGTCTCAACCACTTCCTCAGGCAACCCATTCCATACCCTCACCACCCTCTCCATGGAAATGTTGCCTTTTGAGTCCCTTTTCACATTTCCCCTCTCACCCCAACCCTACGCCCCTTAGTTTTGGACTTCCTATCCTGGCGAAAAGAAGGCAGCATCTCTCATCAAGGATTCTCACCATCTGAGCCATGCCATTTTCTCCCAGCTCCAAGATCACTGACCTCCTGAACTTAATCGCTTCACCATTGGCAGCCGGACATTCAACTGTTGAAACCCTCAGCACTGCAGTACCTGCCTTACCTTCTCCCCCACCCCTTCTCTTTCTCCTTCAATACCCCCCTTACCCTCTCCCCTACCCCTTCAATACCCTCTTTTATCCTCTTCCCCACTTCTTCCCTTTCTCCTTCAGTAAGCTTTTTATAACCCTCTCCTTTGACCAAGCTTCCACAGCCTCTCCCCACTCCCTTCCCTCTGGCATTTGTTCATTTGGCATAGTGCCACAGTCAGTTTGATATTGCCCCTTGAGCCAGCTGCAGGAGTTTGGTAGGTCAAAAGGCACTACATAAATGCAAATTCTCGCTGCTGTGCATTTAAATAGAGCTAGTTGGCACTGGAGCTGGCAAGTCCCACTGAGGATTGTGATCACTCTTCCCCACTGAGGATTGTGATCACTCTTCCCCATTGAGGATTGTGATTACTGTTCCCCATTGAGGATTGTGATCACTTTTCCCCACTGAGGGCACGTTACAATTATTGCTGCGTGTAACATGGTTAGGATGATGGTGGGGAATGGTAAAAATGAAGGGCTTCCTGGGTCTCCAGTGGGGACATTAGCCCACTGGCAGAGAGTTGGAGCAGGCAGAGCGTCCAACTGTCCGACCAACAAACTGGGGAAGTGCACCACACCCTCCATATTGAGGTTGTCTTGAACTTCTCAAGGGTGAATGGAAATGTGACAATGATAAAGTTCTGACAACAGTCCTTATCTTTTTGGAATGTTCCTGGGTGAAGAAAGCCCTGTGATCTAATATAGATTCGATAGGAGGGTCCTCCTGTGAGACTGCCGGCCTTACTTTGTGGTGGGTTTGTGGCCCCCCGCTCCAGTGGCGTCCTGTGGTGCACTGTCATCCTGCTGCCCCGCCTCCTCGCCGGCGTCCTCCCCATCGGCGGCCACCTCTGTCCCCACCCTGCGGCTGCCCCGCACGGCCTCCTCCAGCGCCCTCTGCTGCCGGTAGAAGTGGGAGAACTTGTTGAAGATGATAGTGATGGGGAGGGCCACCACCAGAATGCCGCCCAGGATGCAGCCCGATGCGGCCAGCTTACCCGCCACCGTGATGGGCACCACATCCCCGTAGCCCACCGTGGTCATGCTCACGGTGCCCCACCACCAGCAGGCCGGGATGGTGCCCAGTCCGACATCCTCGTCCTTCTCTGCCGTGTACGCCATGCCGGAAAAGACACACACGCCCACGCCCAGGTACAGGAGGAGGATCCCGACTTCCCGGTAGCTGTGCTGTAAGAAAAGAGACAGAGAACTGTCAGGGACGCAGAACATCGACTTGTGTCTCAGTCGCTGAATGTACCGCCACCAGCGGGGAGCGATTACAGTGTGAGGCAGGCCATTTGGAAATGAGACTGCTCCCACTAAGCTGCATGGGTGCGCAGCCATGCAGTAACTGAAATATTCCTGCATTGCTGCACAGCTCGAGTTTCCTTTCATAAGGACAGGAAAGTCTGCAGATGCTGGAGATCCAAAGCAACCCACACAAAGAGCTGGAGAAACTCAGGCTGGGCAGCATCTACGGAAATGAATAAACAGTCCCAGTTTCAGACCAAGACCCTTCTACAGGACTGAGAAGGGAGGGGGAAGACGCCACAATAAAAAGATGGGGGGTGGGAGAGGGGAAGAGGGCTAGCTGGAAGGTGACAGGTGAAGCTAGGTGGGTAGGGATGATAAAGGGTTGGAGAGGAAGGGATCTGATAGGAGAGGAGAGTGGACCACGGGGGAAGGGAAGGGAGAGGGGACTCGGTGGGAGGAAGTGATAGGGAGGAGAGAAAAAGTAAAAGGCCAGAGTAGGTAATAGAGGAAGAGGGGAGGGGGAGGGAAAAATATAATTTTTTAAAATTAAAGTGCCTTGCGGTTTTCAGGCTGTATAAAAACTTCCTGCTCAGAGCAATGGTTGGTCCGTGCAGCTGAAAAAGAAAATTAGACTGAACGTTAGTCACAGAGCATAGAAACAGGCCCTTCGGCCCAATTGATCCATGCTGACCAAGGTGCCGCGGGAGGCAAAAAAAAAAGCGTGTCCCTGTCAACTGTTGCCGATTTTTATCGATGCACCATAGAGGTATCCTGTCTGGATGTTTGGCATGGCCACTGGCCTGACCGTGACTGCCCAAAGCTGCAGAGAGTTACGGACGCATGTCAGCACATCACAGGAACCAGCCTCCCCTCCATAGACTGTCTGTACTTCTCACTGCTTCAGTAAAGCAGCCAGCATCACCAAATTCACCACCCACCCCAGACATTCTCATTCCTCCCCTCTGCCATCAGACTGAAAGCCCTTACCACCAGGCTCAGGGTCAGCTTTTATCCCCTGTTACCAGATTCGAATGGATGTCTTGTATGATAAGATGGAACCTTGACCTCACAATCTATCTTGTTGTGATCTTTGCCCTTTATCATTTACATGCACTGCAGGTTTTTTGGTAACTTTAACACTTAATTCTGCATTGTTATTGTTTGACCTTGTTTTAAATCGGTTCACTGTGTAATGACCTGATCTGTATAAACAAAATACCAGCCAAGCTTTTCACCGTGTCTCGGTACACGTGACAATAATAAACCAATTCCAATACCGTCCAAGCTAGGTACATTTTTGCAAGCAATTATCCTGTCTCCTTCTAAACCTTTCCTATCCACGTACCTGCCCAAATGTTGCTATTGTTCCTCCCTCAGCCACGTCCTCTGGCAGGTCATTTCATATATGGAGCACTCTTTGGGTGAAAAGGCTGCCTCTTGGGTTCCCGTTACATCCTTCCCCTTTCACCTTAAACCTCTGTGCTCTATTTCTAATCCTGGGGGGAAAGACTGTGCACATTCACCCTATCTATGCCCCTCATGATTTTATACACCTTAATAGAATCACCCCCTCAGTCTCCTATATCCAAGTCTTAGCCTGGCAGTAACGGTTAGTGTGACACAATAACAGCACCAGTGACCCTGGTTCAGTTCCGTCACTGTCCGTAAGGACTTTGTGTGTTCTTGTCATGGCCGGGTGGGTTTCCTCTGGAAGACATGTGGGCTGGGGTTAGTTAGTTGTGGGCATGTTACGTTGGTGTTGGACACATGGCGATACTGACGGGCTGCCCCAGCATTGTACCCAGACTGTTTTTTTTATTTAGTGGTATAGAGCATAGTGGGGCCTTCTGGCCCTTTGAGCCACGCCCACGCCACCTCAGCAACCCCTATTAACCCTGACCTAGTCACGGGACAACGTATAGTGACCAGTTCATCTATCTGGTACGTCTTTGCAGCAGCTGGAGAAAACCCTGGGGAGGACGCACAGAGACTCCTTACAGAATGGGGCTGGGTTAGAACTCTGAACTCCAGACACCACTACGCTATCATGGTGCCCAAAAGACTTTCTGGTGCATTTTTAATAAATTCTAGTAGAAAGTGAGAACTTATTCTTCACCCGATGGCAGTGGAGGGATTTGAACCCATGTCTCTGTGGAGACTGGAGCCTAAATCCAGCGCTTTAGAGCACGCAGCCACGGGACCACTATGTTGGTCACTAATGCAAATGGCAAATCGCACTCTATGTTTTGAAGTACATTTGGACAGGCCATAGATAGGGAGGGCTGAGAGGGATATGGGCAATTGGGACTGGCTCTGGTAGGCAACTTGTTTGGAATGGATATCTCGGGCCGAAAGGCCTGTTTCTGTGTTCTGTAACTCAATGACGAAAGACAGACAGGTTCAGCGGGGAGAGGAGAGGAGAATTAGTGTGACAGGTCCCTCCTATAGGCTGGATCAAGCTATTCTGCAAATCACACCCGGTGTCTCTGATTTGAAGCAGTCCGCTAAATTGAAGAAAGTTCACATGAATCTTTGCTCTGTGCGAAGGTGTTTGTGTCCCTGGATAGTGAAGAGTGGGTGGTTGCACCTACTGCCATTGGAGGGGAAGGTCCCGTGGGTGCTGATGGAGGCAGAGGGACTTCCAAGTACTCAAAGTATGGCTCTCAAGGCTTGTCAACGATTTCTGATAGCCATTATCTCTCAGAATTGGCAGGTCCTGATGAAAAGCCTGTAATGATGCCCTTGCTTTCCCCTCTACAGCTGCTGCCAACCTGTCTAGAATCCTCTTTTATTTCAGTGCTCCAGCTGCTGAAGTGTTTCATGCCACGCAGATCTGACATTGTTTTTGCTCTCTCCTCTGTCCTCGCCGTCCTCCTCTGTTTACACTTCCCACAGCCTGATCTATTACATTAGACTGAGTTTTCGAGCTGGTGACGAATGCTATTAGTGCTGTGGATGTTGTCCAGATGGACTTCAGCAGGGCATTTGACAAGGCCCCTCATGTGATGCTGATCCAGCAGGTTAAGATGCACTGGATCCGCGGTGAATTGGCTGTTTGGATTCAGAATTGGCTTGCCCATGGGAAACAGACTGTAGTGGTCGACGGGACCTGTTATGGCAGGAGATCAGAGACTTGTCGTGTTCCTCAGAGATCTGTTCTGGGACCTCTGTTGTTTGCGATATATAAATAATTTGGACAAAAATGAGGGGGGATCTCATTGGCACCTATCAAATGTTGAAAGGCCTCAATAGAGTGGATGTGAAGAGGATCCCTCCTATAGTGAGGAGTCTAAGACCAGGTGATGCAGCCTCAGAATAGAGGGATGTCCACTGAGATGAGGAAGAATTCCTTTAGCCAGAGAGGAGTGAATCTGCGGAATTCATTGTCACAGACCGCTGTGGAAGTCAAATTATTGAGTGTATTTAAGGGAGAGGCTGACAGATTCTTGATTAGTCAGGGCATGAAGGGTTACGGGGAGAAGGCAGGAGTTTGGGGCTGGGAGGGAAAATTGGAACAGCCATGATGAAATGGGAGAACAGACTCAATGGGCCAAATGGCCTAATTCTGCTCCTATATATTATGTTCTTTTGGTAAGTGAACAGGATAGTATATCACAAACATAAGAAAGTCTGCAGATGCTGGAGATGCAGAGCAACACACACAAAATGATGGAGGAACTCAGCAGGTCAGGCAGCATCTATGGAAATTGGTAAACAGTCGATGCTTTGGGCCAACAACCTTATTCAGGACCGAGAAGGAAGGCAGGAGACGCCCGAACAAAAAGGTGGGGGAGGGGATAGAGGCTAGCTGGAAGGTGATAGGTGACCTGCGGAGTTCCTCCAGCATTTGTGTGCTTTGTTGGGATAGTTTGTTTGCATCTGATATGAAGATGGCAGCATTATGGAGAGCACAGAAAACTAACAAAGGATTTAACGGGATATAGATCAGTTGCAGACATGGGCGGAGAAATAGCAGGTGGAGTTTAACCCAGCCAAATATGAGGTGTTGCACCTTTGAAAATAAAATGTTTTTTCACACAGGGAGTGATGGTTTTTAGCAGGGTCCTGAAATTGGTTGTTTGTAGCCTGTATTGAGAATGACAACCTATAGATTAGCAAAGCATAAAGGAGGTAATTCAACCCAATGAAAAATACACTCAAAATGTTAGAGGAACTCAGCAGGGCAGGCAACATCTATAGTGGGGGATAAACAGTCGACGTTTTGGGCCGAGACCCTTCATCAGGATAATACTTTCAACGTTCCAGCAGTGTGGTGGTTGGCACAACGCTTCACAGTACCAGCAACCCAGGTTCAATTCCCACTGCTGCCTGTACGTTCTCCCCCTGATTGTGTGGGTTTCCTCCAGGTGCTCCAGTCTTCTCCCACAGTCCAAAGACGTACCAGTTGGTAGGTTAATTGGTCATTGTAAATTGTCCTGTGATTAGGCCAGGGTTAAATTGGGGGATTGCTGGGCGGTGTGGTTCGAAGAGTCAGAAGGGCCTATTCCGTGCTGTACCTCATTCAATAAGCAAAAATAAATAAAAGAATTATCCAATCATTTTTCGCATCTCCCTCTGCTCCTCCATCCGAGAAACATAGAAAATAGGTGCAGGAGTAGGCCATTCAGCCCTTCGAGCCTGCACTGCCATTCAGTATGATCATGGCTGATCATCCAACTCAGAACCCTGTACCAGCCTTCCCTCCATACCCCCTGATCCCTTTAGTCATTAGCGCCATATCTAACTCCCTCTTAAATATAGCCAATGAACTGGCTTCAACTGTTTCCTGTGGCAGAGAATTCCACAGCTTCACCACTCTCTGTGTGAAGAAGTTTTTCCTCATCTTGATCCTAAAAGGCTTCCCCCTTATCCTTAAACTGTGACCCCTCGTTCTGGACTTCCCCAACATCGGGAACAATCTTCCTGCATCTAGCCTGTCCAATCCCTTTAGAATTTTATACGTTTCAATAAGATCCCCCCTCAATCTTCTAAATTCCAGAGAGTATAAGCCTAGTTGATTCAGTCTTTCATCATATGAAAGTCCTGCCATCCCAGGAATCAATCTGGTGAACCTTCTTTGTACTCCCTCTATGGCAAGAATGTCTTTCCTCAGATTAGGGGACCAAAACTGCACGCAATACTCCAGGTGTGGTCTCACTGAGGCCTTGTACAACTGCAGTAGTACCTCCCTGCTCCTGTACTTGAATCCTCTCGCTATGAATGCCAACATACCATTCGTCTTTTTCACCGCCTGCTGTACCTGCATGCCCACTTTCAATGACTGGTGTATAATGACACCCAGGTCTCGTTGCACCTCCCCTTTTCCTAATCGGCTACCATTCAGATAATAATCTGTTTTCCTGTTCTTGCCACCAAAGTGGATAACCTCACATTTATCCACATTAAATTGCATCTGCCATGAATTTGCCCACTCACCTAACCTATCCAAGTCACCCTGTATCCTCTTAGCATCCTCCTCACAGCTAACACTGCCGCCCAGCTTCGTGTCATCCGCAGACTTGGAGATGCTGCATTTAATTCCCTCGTCTAAATCATTAATATATATTGTAAACAACTGGGGTCCCAGCACTGAGCCTTGCGGTACCCCACTAATCACTGCCTGCCATTCTGAAAAGGTCCCGTTTATTCCCACTCTTTGCTTCCCGTCTGCCAACCAATTCTCTATCCACATTAATACCATACCCCCAATACCGTGTGCTTTAAGTATGCACACTAATCTCCTGTGTGGAACCTTGTCAAAAGCCTTTTGAAAATCCAAATATACCACATCCACTGGTTCTCCCCTATCCACTCTACTGGTACATTCTCAAAAAATTCTATAAGATTCGTCAGACATGATCTTCCTTTCACAAATCCATGCTGACTTTGTCCGATGATTTCACCGCTTTCCAAATGTGCTGTTATCACATCTTTGACAACTGACTGTAGCATTTTCCCCACCACCGATGTCAGGCTAACCAGTGTATAATTCCCTGGTTTCTCTCTCCCTCCTTTTTTAAAAAGCGGGGTTACATTAGCCACCCTCTAATCCTCAGGAACTAATGCAGAACCTAAAGAGTTTTGAAAAATTATCACTAATGTATCCACTATTTCTTGGGCTACTTCCTTAAGCACTCTGGGATGCAGACCATCTGGCCCTGGGGATTTATCTGCCTTTAATTCCTTCAATTTATCTAACACCACTTCCCTACTAACATGTATTTCCCTCAGTTCCTTCATCTCACTAGACCCTTGGTCCCCTACTATTTCTGGAAGATTATTTATGTCCTCCTTAGTGAAGACAGAACTAAAGTAGTTATTCAATTGGTCTGCCATGTCCTTGTTCCCCATGATCAATTCACCTGTTTCTGACTGTAAGAGACCTACATTTGTCTTAACCAATCTTTTTCTTTTCACATATCTATAAAAGCTTTTACAGTCAGTTTTTATGTTCCCTGCCAGCTTTCTCTCACAATCTTTTTTCCCCTTCCTAATTAAGCCCTTTGTCCTCCTCTGCTGAACTCTGAATTTCTCCTCGTCCTCAGTTGAGCCGCTTTTTCTGGCTAATTTGTATGCTTCTTCTTTGGAATTGATACTATCCCTAATTTCCCTTGTCAGCCACGGGTGCACTACCTTCCCTGGTTTATTCTTTTGCCAAGCTGGATGAACAATTGTTATAGTTCATCTATGTTATCTTTAAATGCTTGCCATTGCATATCCACCGTCAACCCTTTAAGTATCATTTGCCAGTCTATCTTAGCTAATTTATATTTCATACCTTCAAAGTTACCCTTCTTTAAGTTCAGAACCTTTGTTTCTGAATTAACTATGTCACTCTCCATCTTAATGAAGAATTCCACCATATTATGGTCACTCTTACCCAAGGGGCCCCGCATGATAAGATTGCTAACTAACCCTGAAGGTCTTCTTTTCCCTAATACTTACATTTTTTTGACAGTTCCCATTGCATGCACAGTGTTCCCACTGCCCCTTTGAACAGCGAGTTCTACAACAACTTGCTGAAGATACAGGAGAGGGAAGAATCTGGAGAACTCCTTGTTCTTGCTTTGCCATTTAAACACCACTAAGTTCAGGAACACCTCCAAGAGGACCATAACCTTGTTGTAGAGTTTGGAGGCTTGCATGTCTGAATGGCCTGGAGAGCTATGCTGGCTGGAGTTGGGGCTTTATGTTTTGGCTCTTGGTAGGGTCTCCCATGCCAAACAGGTCAAAGGTCAGACTGAGAATGGTCCACTGGTCTGCCAGGTTCGGGGGTTCAGCTCAGGGTTAACAAATCTGACTGGTAAAAGAAAAATTGTTATGGAAACAGCAATGAAGAATCCTTCTACATCTAAGGTGACCAAGTTCAGACAGAGATGGAGGACCTTCACTGCTACCCTAAACACCAGTAGCATAACGGGTAGCAAGTAAGATTCAGGAACAGTTATTTCCCTTCAACCATCAGGCTCCTAAACCAGAGTGGGTAACTTCACTCACCTCAACACTGAACCAATTCCACCACCTACAGACAAACTTTCAAGGACTCCACAACTCATGCTGTCAGTATTATTTTTTATTTTTCACAGATGTGCTGGGGTGGTGAACAACCAGTGTCGTACTTTGTCACCTCAGCGACATTCGCGGGAGTCTGTGCTCAGTAAGATGCTACCAAACGGCAGCTGAAATGAGCAGGTGATGTAACTTTGGTGATGCTGATCCAGGGGTAAATAATGGCCAGGGAGAACTCTCCTGGTCCTCTTCAGATAGATGAGTAAATACAAGCAGGCTTTTTCTATTGACGTTGAGTGAGACTAGAACTAGAAGTCATAGGTTAAGAGGAACCTGAGGGAGAACTTCTTCACTGAGAAGGTGATGTGAGTGTGGAACAAACTGCCAGCAGAAGTAGTGGATGCCACACTTAAGAAAAGTTTGGATAGGTACCTGGATGGGAGGGGTATGCAGGACAATGATCCAGGTGCAGGTCGATGGGAGTAGGAGGAACAACATTTCAGCATGGACTAAATGGGCCAAAAGGCCTGATTCTATGTTGTAGTGCTCTATGTCTCTAGGTTAGTACCACTGGAGCTTTATTACACTGCTGTGACATCACAGGGAGTCTGTGCTGGGGTCAATCCCACCAAAGAGCATCTGGCCATGAGCAGGTGTCTCTTCATCTCATCTTCTCAATATTTATTGCAAGCGTATTTATTATTATCTTGTTCATTGTCTTTTACATATTGGTTGTTTGTCTTGTTGGGTACAGATTTTCACTGATTCTATTGTGTTTCTTTGCTGTGAATGCCCGCAAGAAAGTTAACCCCAGGGTTGTATATGGTGGCATAAATGTACTTTGATAATAAATTTGCTTTGAACTTTGAACATTGAGCTAGTCCCATTTTCCTGCGTTAAGCCCACATCCCTCTAAACCAGGGATTCCCAGCCGTTTTTATGCCATGGACACCTACCGTATACCAAGGGGTCTGTGGACACCAGGTTGGGAACCTCTGCTCTAAACCCTACTTCTCCAAATGTCTATTAAATCTTTAGATTCTTTCAGATTCAGATTCATGAATTTATTTATCACATGTACATCAAAACATACAATGTTTTGGACAGTGTTGTTTGCGTTAACAACAAACGCAAGCTAAGGATGCCATAAAAACATGAGATTCTGCAAATGCTGGAAATCCAGAGCAACACAAACAAAATGCTGGGGGAACTCAGCAGGCCAGGCAGCATCTATGGAGAGGAATAAATAGTTGACATTTCTGACCTAGACCTGCCTAGCCTGATGAGTAACGCCATCATTTTATGTGTGGTCTTACCTCTCTCACCTTAATTCTCTGCCCTCTAGTTTAAACTCTCTTCTCCTTGGAAGCAGACAGTGACATTTTCCCCTAACTATCCCCCAGGTGATATTATAAACCTCAAAAATCAGAGGTGCAGAGGGACTTGGAGTCCTCGTGCAGGATTACCTAAATCTGTTTTTCTTGGTGGCAAGAACAGGAAAACAGATTATTATCTGAATGGTGGCCGATTAGGAAAAGGGGAGGTGCAACGAGACCTGGGTGTCCTTATACACCAGTCATTGAAAGTGGGCATGCAGGGACAGCAGGCGGTGAAAAAGGCGAATGGTATGCTGGCATTCATAGCGAGAGGATTCGAGTACTGGAGCAGGGAGGTACTACTGCAGTTGTACAAGGCCTTGATGAGACCACACCTGGAGTATTGTGTGCAGTTTTGGTCCCCTAATCTGAGGAAAGACATTCTTGCCATAGAGGGAGTACAAAGAAGGTTCACCAGATTGATCCCTGGGATGGCAGGACTTTCATATGATGAAAGGCTAGATCGACTAGGCTTATACTTGCTGGAATTTAGAAGATTGAGGGGGGATCTTATTGAAACGTATAAAATTCTAAAGGGATTGGACAGGCTAGATGTAGGAAGATTGTTCCCGATGTTGGGGAAGTTCAGAACGAGGGGTCACAGTTTGAGGATAAAGGGGAAGCCTTTTAGGACCGAGATGAAGAAAAACTTCTTCACACAGAGAGTGGTGAATCTGTGGAATTCTCTGCCACGGGAAACAGTTGAGGCCAGTTCATTGGCTGTATTTAAGAGGGAGTTAGATATGGCCCTTGTGGCAAAAGGGATCAGGGGGTATGGAGAGAAGGCAGGTACAGGGTTCTGAGTTGGATGATCAGCCATGTTCAGACTGAATGGCAGTGCAGGCTCGAAGGGCCGAATGGCCTACTCCTGCACCTATTTTCTATGTTTCTATGTTTTTAAAGGTTAACTTGCAGGTTGAGTCAGTGGTCAGAAAGGCAAAAGTTAGCATTGATTTTAAAAGGACTAATATTATCATGACATCTGTCAGTGATAATTAACCAGATTCTGATTTCAAGGTCACCCCTCATCCTCTTTCACTCCAAGGAAAACAATCCCAGTTTGTCCAGCCTCTCCTTGTAGTCTCCAAGTTCAGTAACACTCTTGAGCAGAGTGTGAAGGCAGTACAGTATCGCACTCCCACAGAAACCTGCTATTGCTTCAGCCTCGGGCTTGAATGATTAACCCTCCAGAGGTGGATTTGAACCAGCAGCCTCCTGACTCGAGGGCCAGCTTGCTACAGAGTGAGCCCGGGCTGATGCTCTCTGTGTAAAGCACTTACTCTGACATTCCTACTTTCCTGGTATTGAGAGGAATGATGGAGGGACAGAGTGATAGGTGAGGAAGTGTTGCGAGGGGCTGGAGTGGGAGGACGGCTGGCATCATTGATCAGGAGATGGCAACTGAAATTTCTGGGACATGTACTTAGGAAAGAGAAGCTCGAACAACTTGCAGTGACTGTAAAAACTGATGGAGGAAAAGGTCACAGGTGGCAGCTCATAATGTTCATGGGTTACATCAAGGGATGGACAAGCAAAAGTTTTGTAGAGCTTATTAGAACTTTTCAGATTAAAGACAGTTGAAAGATCATGATTGCCCACGTCATACAACATGGGAATAATGATGATGGTGATGAATCACCTTAAAATTATGCCCCCTTGTATTAGCCATTTCTTCCCTGGGTAAAAGTCTCTGACTGTCCACTGGATCTATGCCTCTTATCATCTTGTACATCTCTATCAAGCCACATTTCATCCTTCTTCACTCCAAAGAAAAACACTCGCTCTAGCTCCCTCAATTTTCCCTCAAGACATGCTCTCTAATCCAGGCATCCTGGTAAATCTCCTCTGCACCCTCTCTAAAGCTTCCACGTCCTTCTTATAATGAGGTGAACAGAAGTTAACAAACTCCAAGGCAACAAACACAAAATCCCTGAAAAACTCAGCAGGTCAGGCAGCAGCTATGGGATGGAATTAACAGTCGACGTTTCGAGCCAAGACTCTTCAGCAGGTGTTGCCTAACCAGGGTTTTATAAAGCAAACAGAAGAGATTCCCTCTAACCTTTAAGGTTGCCCCTAACGATCGCAGTCCCGTAGAGTGGCGTGCTAATTTGAGCACCCGGAAGATCCTCATCAGCCGGAGGATTTGGATGACTTTCCCCAGGTTCTCCAAGTCCATGGACTGGCCGAAGATCAGGCCCACAATCAGGGTGATATAGAATGGGAGCACTGAGATGATGTCAATGACGTTGAGCGGGTGGAAGCAGAACCTCTTGACGTTGGGGGTCAGGAGTAGCCGCGAACACACCTCCATGGAGAACCAGGCAATGCAGAAATACTCCACCATCTGCAGCCTGGGGTCATCGATCTCCACCCCAAATTCATCAAAGTGCTGGTACTTGGACATGCTGTGAATGCACATGGTGGCGATGGAGCCCAGCACAACGCTGATGGACATGAAGCTGAAGAGCCTACTGGGGATGGAATATCCAGGGTTCTCCAACGTCAACCAGAGCTGCTTCCGGCAGTTTCCGTACTTCATCCCTTCGAATCTCAGCAAGTCCCGGTTAAAGTTGGAGATGTCATCTGGGGAGGTGTCAATGCTGCTGACGTCGCTCTCCTCGTCCCAGTTCTTGCGCCTGCTCTCTGTCTTGCGCTCGTGGTATCGGTTGCTGCAGCAGGAGTCCAGGAAGAACTCATTGATGCCCCAGTACTCGATCTCCTGCGAGAATGAGAAGACGCAGAGCTCATCCATCATGTGCAGCTTCCCAGTCCGGTAGAAGTTGAGGACGTACGGGAAGAGCCCTGGGTGCCTGTCGAAGTAGTACTCCCTCTTGGAGACGTCATAGTCATCGCAGATGCGGAGGATGGACTCCTCCGAGTCGCAGGTGAGTAGCTGGCCAAGCCTGGTATTAGGGAACTTAGAGAGCGTGCTGGAGCTCAGTTTCCTCTTCAACCCTCCAACATTCACATTAATAGCTTGATCCTCAAACTTAGGGTCCCAGGTTCGAGATGTCTCATTCACCATGGTAACCAGGAGAAGAGATGAGGAACAACCTGGGAACGGACAAAGGGATATGGTTATACCAAACCATGGAATTTACTGGGAAACACACCAGGAACAGAAAGTGTCCTTTGCCCCTCACTTGCATACACTCAATGGCCACTTCATTAGGTACACCTCTACCCCTGCTCGTTAATGCAAATATCTAATCAGCCAATCATGTGGCAGCAACTCAATGCATAAAAACATGCAGACTTAGTGAAAAGGCTCATTTGTTGTTCAGACCAAACTTTGGAATGGGGAAGAAATGTGATCTAAGTAACTTCCACTATGGAATGATTATTGGTGCCAGACGGGGTGGTTTGAGTATCTCAGAAATTGTTGATCTCCTGACATTTTCATGCACAACAGTCTCTAGAATTTACAGAGAATGGTGCGAAAAAATCAAATAGAAACATCCAGTGAGTGTCAATTCTGTGGGTGAAAACAACTTCTTAATGAGAGAGGTCAGAGGAGAATGGCCAGATTGTTTTAAGCTGACAGGAAGGCGACAGTAACTCAAATAACCATGTATTACAACGGTGGTGTGCAGAAGAGCATCTCTGAATGCACAACACATTGAACTTGAAGTGGATGGCCACAGCAGCTAAAAACACAAACACACGCTTCCAGTGTACCTAATAAAGTGGCCACTGGCTGTAGAAGTGGATACAATAGCTGTGTTGAAGAGGTATTCAGACAGACACATGAATAGGCCGGAAATTGGGGATATCGACCATGTGCAGGCATATGAAGGTGGTTTAATTTGGCACTTTAGTTGGCACAGACATAGTGAATGTGATGCCTACTAAATGTTAATCCTATTCTGGAAAGGGGAATTTAAACTCAGACAGATTTAAGCTGAGAAGTGAAACATTTATTACCCTACAGCCATCAAAAAGTTCAAAGTAAGTTTTCAAAATACATATATGTCACGATAAACAACTCTGAGATTCATTTTCTTGCAGGCATTCACAGTAGAACAAAGAATTTCTATAGAGTCAGTGTAAAACAACACACAAAGATTGACAATGTCCAAAAGAAGACAAACTATGCAAATACGACAGAGCAACAAATAATCAATAAATAGATAGATAGATAGATTGATTGTTTGATAGATACTTAGATACATACAATAGATAGATAGATAGATAGATAGATTGATAAACAATACTGAAGATGGTTCAGGCTCCTGAACCAGCATGGGCCTGTAGGGTGGATGTGGAGAGGATGTCTCCTATGTTGGGGGAGTCTATGACCAGAGGGCACAGCCTCAGAATAGAGGAACATCGATTTAGAACAGAGATGAGGAGGAAGGTGATGAATCTGAGGAATCCATTGCCACAGACGGCTGTGGAGGCCAAGTCATTGGGTACAAAATAATCTGCAGATGCTGGGGTCAGAGCAACACTCACAACACGCTGGAGGAACTCAGCAGGTTGGGCAGCATCCGTGGAAACGATCAGTCGACGTTTCGGGCCGGAACCCTTCATCAGGACTGTAGAGGGAAGGGGCAGAGGCCCTATAAAGAAGGTGGGGGGAGGGTGGGAAGGAGAGGGCTGGTAGGTTCCAGGTGAAAAGCCAGTAAGGGGAAAGATAAAGGGGTGGGGGAGGGGAAGCAGGGAGGTGATACGCAGGAAAGGTGAAGAAGGAATAAGGGAAAACACAATGGGTAGTAGAAGGAGGCGGAACCATGAGGAAGGTGATAGGCAGCTGGGGAGGAGGCAGAGTGAAATAGGGATAGAGGAAGGGAGGGGAGGGAACTACCGGAAGTTGGAGAATTCTATGTTCATACCAAGGGGCTGGAGACTACCTAGATGGTATATGAGGTGTTGCTCCTCCAACCTGAGTTAGCCTCATCATGCCAGTAGAGGAGGCCATGTATGGACATATCTGAATGGGAATGGGAAGCAGAATTGAAGTGGGTGGCTACCAGGAGATCCTGTCTGTTTTGGCGGACGGAGCACCGGATCTCAACGAAGCGGTCCCCCAATCTGCGTCGGGTTTCACCGATGTAGAGGAGGCCGCACCAGGAGCACCGGATCTCGATGAAGTGGTCCCCCAATCTGCGTTGGGTTTATTGTCATTGGGTATACTGAAGGCGGGGGTTGATAGGTTTTTGATTAGTCAGGGCGTCAACAGTTATGGAGAGAAGGCAGGAGAATGGGGTTGAGAGGGATAATAAATCAGCCATGATGGGACGTTGGAGCAGGCTTGATCGATTGATGGACCTAATTCTGCTCCTAGGCCCTATGGCCTTGTGGTCACAATGGAGGATTTCCAGGACTGGTGGGAGCCACAGAGGCATGAGTATGTTCTGGATAGAAATGAATACATTTTAATTTGGAACTTTTGACTATCAGTCGTGCGAATGGTGGAAAACTTCAGAATCATAAAGCTGTGATGCTGTAATCACTGAATAAACTTCCTTTGGAAAAGTGAAAGGTCAAAACAAGAAGGGTGAGACTCCCTCAGTGCAGCCCTGTACCATCAGTCCAAAACCTTCTGCTCAACTCTCCTGGGTCCAAGATGATAAGAGGCAAAAACATAGTGGACAACCAGAGATCTTCCCTGGACAAAAATGGCTAATATGTGGGGCATTATTGAAGGATAGTAGAGGGAGGGTGTCAGAGGTGGGTATTTTACACAGAGAGTGGTGGGTGCACAGAATGCACATCCAGAGGTGGTGGGAGAGGCTGATACATTAGGGACATTTAAGGGTTTCTTAGATAGCAAGACCGATGAAAGGAAAATGGAGGGCTATGTAGGAGGGCAGGGTTAGATTGATCTTGGAGTCTGTTAAATGGTCAGCACAACGTTGTGGGCTGAAGGGCCTGTACTGTGTGACACTGATCTACAGTACTGTGCAAAAGTCTTAGACACATATGGGGTGCTTAAGACTTTTGCACAGTACAGTATTTGTCAAGGTGGAGTGGAGAGTGATTTTGTAAATCTGGCAGGAGCATAGGATATTGGGAATGGTGAGGGTGGGGTGCTGTGGGAGGAGTGTGGGACAGGTGGCAGAGAAGAAGTGTCAGGCTGAGGGTGATGTAGGTGCAGATACACCCAGCCCTAAGACACCAGGCCAGGTCATTTGATTCCAAACATAGAAACATAGAAACATAGAAAATAGGTGCAGGAGTAGGCCATTCGGCCCTTTGAGCCTGCACCGCCATTTATTATGATCATGGCTGATCATCCAACTCAGAACCCCGCCCCAGCCTTCCCTCCATACCCCCTGACCCCCGTAGCCACAAGGGCCATATCTAACTCCCTCTTAAACATAGCCAATGAACTGGCCTCAACAGTTTGCTGTGGCAGAGAATTCCACAGATTCACCACTCTCTGTGTGAAGAAGTTTTTCCTAATCTCGGTCCTAAAAGGCTTCCCCTCTATCCTCAAACTGTGACCCCTCGTTCTGGACTTCCCCAACATCGGGAACAATCTTCCTGCATCTAGCCTGTCCAATCCCTTTAGGATCTTATACGTTTCAATCAGATCCCCCCTCAATCTTCTAAATTCCAACGAGTACAAGCCCAGTTCATCCAGTCTTTCTTCATATGAAAGTCCTGCCATCCCAGGAATCAATCAAGTGAACCTTCTTTCTACTCCTTCTATGGCAAAGATGTCTTTCCTCAGATTAGGGGACCAAAACTGCACACGATACTCCAGGTGTGGTCTCACCAAGGCCTTGTACAACTGCAGTAGTACCTCCCTGCTCCTGTACTCGAATCCTCTCGCTATAAATGCCAGCATACCATTCGCCTTTTTCACCGCCTGCTGTACCTGCATGCCCACTTTCAATGACTGGTGTATAATGACACCCAGGTCTCGTTGCACCTCCCCTTTTCCTAATCGGCCACCATTCAGATAATAATCTGTTTTCCTATTTTTGCCACCAAAGTGGATAATTTCACATTTATCCACATTAAATTGCATCTGCCATGAGTTTGCCCACTCACCCAACCTATCCAAGTCACCCTGCATCCTCTTAGCATCCTCCTCACTGCTAACACTGCCGCCAAGCTTCGTGTCATCCGCAAACTTGGAGATGCTGCATTTAATTCCCTCATCCAAGTCATTAATATATATTGTAAACAACTGGGGTCCCAGCACTGAGCCTTGCGGTACTCCACTAGTCACCGCCTGCCATTCTGAAAAGGTCCCGTTTATTCCCACTCTTTGCTTCCTGTCTGCTAACCAATTCTCCACCCACACCAATACCTTACCCCCAATACCGTGTGCTTTAAGTTTGCACACTAATCTCCTATGTGGGACCTTGTCAAAAGCCTTTTGAAAATCCAAATATACCACATCCACTGGTTCTTCCCTATCCACTCTACTAGTTACATCCTCAAAAAATTCTATGAGATTCGTCAGACATGATTTTCCTTTCACAAATCCATGCTGACTTTGTCCGATCATTTCTCCGCTTTCCAAATGTGCTGTTATCACATCCTTGATAACTGACTCCAGCAGTTTCCCCACCACCGACGTTAGGCTAACCGGTCTATAATTCCCCGGTTTCTCTCTCCCTCCTTTTTTAACAATTGGACTATTGATCATTACAGAATATCTCTCTGGTGCTTCCCACTCCCTCCCCTCTCCCTTCCTCTTTTCCCAGCCATGATTCCCCTCTCCCTGCCCCCTTCCCACTCTCAGTACACATCAGAGACCCATGTTGGAATCACTCACATATATCATGAATTTGTATTTTTCTTTTGCGGCAGCAGTACAGTGCAATATATAAAATTACTCCAGTACTGTGACAAAGTGTTTAGGCTATATGTATGTGCCTAAGACTTTTGCACAGTTCTGTAAATTCTAAAAAAAAAATTTTATCACTCTGCTTAAGTTCATATGACAATAATAAATCAATTTACCAATTTAATTTTGGAAGAAGTTGCTGAAGACTATAAAGAGATTGTGCAGATGCTGGAAATCCAGAATAACACAGACAAATTGCTGAAGGAACTCAGCAGGTCAGGAAGCTGCTGTGTTATTTCCTACATTACTCCACTAACTGCAAGGGGCTTTGAGCTGGTCTCAGGTCAAGACAGGCACAATTCGGGAGTCATCAACTGAAACAGCACCAAAGGAGGTGACTCAGCCCTTTCTGCCTGAGCCAGCCCTTTTGAAAGTGCTGTTAGATATGATGATATTGATCCAGAAATTCTTTGGAAGTCAGGAATGAGGCATAAATCTTGAAATTATAGCCTTGTTTGTTAGGTGTTCATAACAGTAAAAATAATGGTAACCAACTCACTCTACTGTAAGGGGGAGAGGGAGAGAGAGAGAGAGAGAGAGGGAGAGAGAGAGAGAGAGAGAGAGAGAGAGGGAGAGAGAGAGAGAGAGAGAGAAAGAGAGAAAGTGAAGGAGGTGAATAAAGAAAAAGACAAAGAGAAAGAAACAGTGATTGTCTTATAACAAAACCAGCTGATGAGAGAGATAAAGAACAGTCCAATAATAAGAAGTAACCAATTAAGTAGTTGGATTCTGTGGTGTGATACCTGCTGTAGAAAAACTAAGAAGTCTCTAGAAGTACGTATTCAGCTATAGCTGATTCTGTATTTTTATAGAAGCTTAGAAATTACGGGAAAATTCTCTGAACAATTACCCCCATAGGGGTGATTATATAGGATTCACACAACCAGCTTCAAGAAAGGTTGCTACCTCACAGCCATTAGGATCTTGAACAAAAGGGGATAACCACACTCACCTGCCCATCAGTTGAGATGTTTCTACAACCAATGATCTCACTTCAAGGACTCTTTACCTCATTATCTCATGTTCTCGTTATTTATTGCTATTTATTTGTATTTGCATTTGCACAGTTTGTTGTCTTCTGCACTCTGGTTGATCTTTCATTGATCCTATTATAGTTACTATTCTATAGATTTATTGAGTATGCCCACAAGAAAATGAATGTCAGCGTCATATATGGTGACATATATGTACTTTGATGATAAAATTTACTTTGAACCTTTGAACTTTGCTTATGTAAGATATGTCTTCCCTCTTAAGAGGGACTTGGTCTGCAACATCAACTGTTTATTCAGTTTCATAGATGCTGCCAGACCTGCTGAGTTCCTCTAGCATTCTGTGTGCATTGTGCTCTGGATTTCCAGCATCTGTAGAATCTCTTGTATATAGGAAAATAACAATCTTACACTGCAATCCAACAGTGGCATTGATCTAATTCTGTAATGAGATCTTCAGGCATACGAACCCAGACACAGAGTAAACTCAAGACTCAAAGGTAGAAAGTAACATCGAGGATTTATTTGAAGAATGTAACAGAGGAATAACAAATGACTTGACCGTACTTACTCGAGAGGGCTGGAGGGCAC
Organism: Mobula hypostoma; assembly: GCF_963921235.1. Taxonomy (NCBI): domain Eukaryota; kingdom Metazoa; phylum Chordata; class Chondrichthyes; order Myliobatiformes; family Myliobatidae; genus Mobula; species Mobula hypostoma. The sequence continues at coordinate 170,378,051 of NC_086098.1, read as the reverse complement.
AGAAGGACAGGTCACTCAGAACCCAAATTCAGGACTCATGAACACTAGTTCTGAAGAATGTGAATAATGCATATAACATGGGAATCCGCAACACTCACAACACACTGGAGGAACTCAGCAGGTCGGCAGCCTGTCGCGCCGCTCCGCCATTCAAGAAGATCATGGCTAATCTGGCTCCACCAACCTGCCTTTTCCACATAACTCTTCATTTACCTATGATGCAAAAACCTAGCGAACTGTGTCTAATATGTTTAATGAGGTATCCTTTACTGCTTCCCTGGGCAGAGAATTCCACAGATATGCAGGAAATATTCAACAGGCCATCTGTCATGATGAATATCTTTGAGTTGAAGCCAATCTTTGTGGTTGATTCTGACTAAACTGCTGAGGGGTTCCAGGATTCCCTGTTTTGATTTCAGATTCCCAGCCTCTGCAGTACTTTGGTAATTGTTTTTGTTACATGTACTGAGATACAAGAAAGATATCAATAAGAGTACAGAGAAAATTTACAAGGATGTTGCCAGGACTTGAGGACCTGGGTTACAGGGAAAGGTTGAATAGGTTAGTATTTATTTTCTGGACTGTAGGAGAATGATGCGAGGTTTGATAGAGGTATACAAAATTATGAGGGGTATAGAGAGGGTAAATGCAGGCTTTCTCCAGAAATATCTGAATGCTGGAGGAGCTCAGCAGGTGACACCTGTGGAAAGAATAACGAGTCCACATTTCAGGCTGAAGCTTTTTCCATTGAGGTTAAATGAGATTAGAAGTAGAAGTCATAGGTGAAGGGTGAAAGGTTAAGGGGAAAATGAGGGGGATCTTCTTCACTCTGAAGGTGGTGAGAGTGTGGAACAAACTGCTGGCGGAAGTGGTGGATTTAGGTTTGATTGTAACATTTAAGAGAAGTTTGGACAGATACATGGATGGGAGGGGTAAAGAGGGTTATAGTCCAGTTGCAGATTGATGGGGCTAGGCAGTATACCAGTTCAGCATGGACTAGATGGGCCAAGTGGCCTGTTTCTGTGCTATATGACTCAATGATGTGAAGAACTTTGTTTTGGATGCCATCCATACAGATCATTTCAAACATCAGTGGCATCGAGTGAAAGGCATTAACAGAGTGTTACAAAGTGCAGTGTGGGCAGACCGTATGGTACCAGTGCAAGGATGAGGTAGGTTATGAGGTCAAGAGATGCCTCTGAACCTGCTTCCATTGCCAGATCAGATCAGATTAACACAGCATATGATTTTACTTTCTCAATGTGATCTTTGAGGCTACCGACGCCAGTTCCACCAGATTAAATTTCACTTGATCTAAACACTTCAGCATTGAGTGAATTTTCTAAACCTCCCCTTATTTCACCTTTGACCTATTACCTCTTGTCGTAATCTCACCCAACCTCAGTGGAAAAAGCCTGCCTGCATTTACCCTACCTATACCCTTCGTATTACAACCGAATAGCATGGCCATTAAATGGTGTAATTTCAGGTAAACTGCTCCTCCCTGTTCATTTTTTTTTCTCCACTTTCTCCTACACTCACCACACACACCAACAGCCTGCTTCACTCCCCCCTTCCATACAATTTCCCAGTATTTCCATCTGCCCTCTCCAAGTTGGTTCTGTGCTCCATCTTGCTGTCCTATCAGAATCCACCATACCTCCACCTATCACCTTTGTCACTATTTCCACTCTCCACTCCTCTGCCTGCCTATCATCCCTCCTCCCCTAGATCCACCTATCAGCTTCCGGCTCTTTCTCCACCCCTTCCCTCCATCTCCTTACTCTGGCTATCTCCCCTCTATCTTTCCAGTCCTGAGGAATATCGCCTGTCCATTTCCCTCCTCAAATGCTGCCTGACCTGCTGAATTCCTCCAGTGTTTTGTACTTTTGCTCCCCTTAACCTTGTCTCCTCTAGCAAACCAATCCCACTACAGATTACTATCACAACCTGTAACAGGCAGGATGGCATGCTTTAAGTTAAGTCTATAAGACCATAAGACAGAACAGTAGAATTAGGCCATACAGTCCATCAAGTCTGATCCTCCATTTCATTATGGCTGATTCATTTCCCTCTTAATCTGATACTCATGACATTTCCCCATAACCTTTCACGTCCTGACTAATCAAGAACCTATCAACCTCTGCTTTAAATGCACCCAGTGACTTGGCCTCCAAGCTGCCCGTGGGAATGAATTCCACAGATTCACCACTCTCTGGCTAAAGAAGTTCTTCCTCATCCCTGTTCTAAATGGATATCCCTCTACTTTGAGTCTGTGCCCTCTGGTCCTAGACTCCCCCGTCAAAGGAAACATCCTCTTCACGTTCACTCTATCGAGGCCTTCCAACATTCGATAGGTTTCAATGAGGTCCACCCCCACCCCCATTCTTCTAAGTTCCAGTGAGTACAGGCACAGAGCCTTTAACAGCTGCTCATACGATAACCCTTTCATTCCCGGAATCATTCCCATGAACCTCCTTTGAAACCTCTCCAATGTTGGCACATCCTTTCTTAAATAAGGGGCTCAAAGCTTCTCACAATACTCCAAGTGAGGCTTTTAGAGCATCCTTGCTTTTATATTCTAGTCCTCATGAAATAAATGCTGACATTACAATCGCCTTTGTTACCACTGACTCAACCTGCAAGTTAATCTTTTGGGTATCTTGCACAAGGAGTCCCAAATCCCTTTGCACCTCATATTTTTGAAATTTCTCCCCATTTAGAAAATAGTCTGTGCTTTTGTTCCTTCTGCCAAAGTGTACGACCATACACTTCCCAACGCTGTATTCCACCCACCACCTCCTTGTCCATTTTCCTAATCTGCCTAAGACCTCCTGCAGCTCTCTGCATCCTCAAAACTACCTGCCCCTCCATCTATCTTTGTATCATCTACAATCTTGGTCACAAGGCCATCAAAGGGACGATGAGGGGAAGGTCATCACAACTAAGACTTTTTTCTCAGGGCACAAATCGCTAATACCGGTGGGGGGGGGCATTATTTTAAGGTAATTTTTTAGTTCTTACCTTGCACAGAATGCTGGAGGATCTCAGCAGGTCAGGCACATCTATGGAGATGAATAAACAGTCAACATTTCAGGCTGAGAGCCTTCTTCAGGATTGAAAAGGACGGGGGAAGATGCTAGGAGGGGGTGGGGCTGTGGGAGGGATGGAGTACATGCTAGAGGGTGGTAGGTGAAGCCAGGTGGGTGGGGGAGGGTGAGGGGGTAAGAAGTTGGAGGGGATAGGCAGGAAAGGTAAAGGGCTGGAGAAGAAGGAATCTGGTAGGAGAGGAGATTTGTCCATGGGAGAAAGGGAAGGAGGAGGGACACCAGGGCTTGAGGTGAAAGGCAGATGAAGAGAAAAGGTAAAAAGCCAAAATGGGGAAGTAAAGAAGAGGGAAAGGGAGGGGGAAAGATATCAGGTCTTAAGATATTTTAAATATCCAGAGGATCTTGATCTAAAATGTTGACTGCCCATTGAAGAAAGTGCAGGGGAAATGTCAGAGTTCGGTTTTTAACACAGTGTGGTGGGTGTGTGGAATGTGCTGTCAGGGGTGGTGGTGTACCAGATAGACTAGGGACAGATAAGAAACTCTTAGACAGGCACTTGAACGATATAAAAATGGAGGATTACTTAGGAGGGTAGGGTCAAATTGGCCTTAGAGTAGCATCAAAGGTCATACAGCACCATGGGCCGCAGGGGCTGTACTGTGCTGTAATGTTTTGTGTTCTATGTTAAAAATGATTGTTTTCAGGGTTCTGCATGCTTGCTTTGCAAATTCCAAGTGACAGATGCAGAAATCTTCTTCAGTTAGAATTTATGTCAATAACCGCAGGGACCACAAGTTATTCTGTCAAGCAGTGTGGTTTGGGGCAGTGGTGAAGCTGCTGTGCAGATATAGCTGGGGGTTTCAAACCATGTGTTGTTGGGAGGAGAAGGACAAGGAGAACGGAACAGGGAATGTCAACGTAGTGTAGATCAGAAACAGGCTATTTGCTCCTGTTGGTCTAACGTCTAACCCAGAGAAGGCCAATGTGCCCAAAGCTCTTTTTATCAAGTTAAGTCAAGTTTATTGTCATTTAACTACATACCTGTATATAACATATATAACCATATAATTTATATAAATATGAGACAATGTTTCACCAAACCAGGATATAAAGCACAGTAGTACACAAAACACACAATAACTTATGAAGGTAAGGATAACATCTACAGATGAATTACACATAAATAGCAAGCTAAAGTACAAAAATTACATACTTTAAGGTATGGAATAAATTAACTAGAGACACTCAAATACTACACAGCAGGGAGTTCAGAAGCCTAATGGCCTGAGGGAAGAAAGTGTTTCCCATCCTAACTGTTCTCGTTTTAATGCATCAGAGTCTCCTGCCTGACGGTAGAAATTCAAAGAGGACACTGGATGGATGGGTGGGATCCTTAATAATACTGAGGGTCCTGCATACACAGCACTCCTGATAAATGTCCCCGGTGGATGGTAGGGAGACCCCTATGATCCTGTCATAGTCCTTTGTAGGGACTTCCGGTCCGATGCTCGGCTGCTCCCAGACCAGATGGAGATACACCTTGTCAGGACGCTCTCAGTGGTGCTCCTGTAAAATGCAGTAAAGATGAGGGGTGGGAGACTTGCTTGCCCCAATCTGCTTGGGAAATGGAGGCGTTGCTGTGCCTTCTGGTTCAGGAAGGTGATATTAAGGGACGAGGTGCGATCATCTGTGATGTGAACTCCCTGGAACTTTACTCTCTGTACGGAGGAGTCATGTATTTTCAGAGAGGGGTGGTTCATCTTCACCTTCCTAAAGTCCACAATGATTTCTTCGTTCTACTCCACGTTTAGACTTAGTTGTTCCTGTCACACTAATCCACCAACTGCTTCACTTCCTCTCTGTACTCCATCCCATCATTGTCTTGAGGAAGCCAGCCATTGTTGTGTCATCTGCAAACTTGATGACACAGTTTGCTGGGTCCTGCGACACAGTCATGTGACAGCAGAGTGAACTGCAGGGGGCTGAGCGCACAGTCCTGGGGAGCGCCCGTGCTTAATGTAATGGCACTAGAGACACTGTAGCCCACACGGACTGACTATGGCCTTACTGTTAAGAAGTCCAGTATCAAATTGCAGAGGGAGGTGTTGTGACCCAGCGAGGACAGTCTCCACACTATTTTCTGGGGTATGACATATTTGCCTGTGATTGGGTGGTGGGGTGGAGATACATCTCTACCGAAGGAGGTGTAAGGCACTCCTTCCCTCCACTAGCCTTCAGCCCACCTTTGGACAAGGTGTAGCACCTGCTTAGCCCCCGATCAGGGTCACGTGAAGCCATGGGAGCAGGTGGTGGACGGTCGGATGAGCAGCTGATGCATATCACAAGTCCTGGTTATGTGATCACTGATGCCAGGCAGACAATCTCTGAAGAGTATTGATAATGGCTGGGGTCACCCATCTTGTAAAGACACTGCCCAGAAGAAGGCAATGGCAAACCACTTCTGTCGAAAAATTTGTCAAGAACAATCATGGTCATGGATAGGACCATGATTGCTCACATTATATGACATGGCACATAATTATGTATGTGTATTTCCAGATCGCCCTGTTCTACCACACTCTTCAGTGCCCTACCACTCACCATGTAAATCCTACCCTGGCTTGTCCTCCCAAAGTGTAATGCCTCATACTTGCCTGCATTAAATTCCATCTGCTGTTCTGTGGTCTAGAATATGTTGCTTGTTGTGTTGATTTGGTAGTAGTTTTCAGAAGTGAGTTAAATAAATAGACAAAGGGAAAAATCAACAAGGCAAAGGAGGAATATGTAGAGAAGCAAAACTAATTGGATAGTTCCACCAAAGCACAATGGGCCAAAGTGTGATTCCCTCATTCATTACATCAATTACAGACAGAATGAGTCTTTATTCATATATTACTTTTAGAGTTTGAACAATTAAAATAATGTCTCATCTTTGTAATTTCATCCAACAAATTATTACAGTTAATTAGTAATGGCTAATGTTATCATTTCACAGATTGACTGCTGTAAATAGTGAAGAGAATTGTCTTGAGTGGGAACGTGATTAACTTAGGGATGGGTCTGTAATATTCAGCTTTGTAAACGTCAATTCAGCCCACAGTGATTTCACCCGGATGCCTAACTCACATCTCCCCAAGCAGATCCTTCACTCCCAGTTGAAGGAAGGTCAGAGAGCCCCTGCTGGGCAAACAAAATGCTTTAAAAATAACATCAGAATCCGCCTGAAGAAATTCAACGTTACGTCTGAAACCTGGGAAGACATTGCACTCAGTAGATACACCTGGAGGAAACCAGTTCAGGAGGGAGCCTCACTACATGAGAACAACCTCCGCTGTGCCACAGAGAACAAGTGGAGGCTGTGAAAGGAGAGACTGAACAACCAAAAGACCCGACCACTGACCACAGCCACCACTTACTCGTACCCACACTGCACAGGAATATGTGGATCCTGAATCGGCCTCTACAGCCTCGAGGACCTGCCAGTAGACAACCCCTTAGGTGATCATCAAACTCGACTCAAGTGATCACACAACTGCTTTTTACTTCCTCGAAGAGCTCTAACAGATTTGTCAGACAAGATTTCCCTTGACAGAAACCATGCTGACTTTGATTTACTTTATTGTTAGTCTCTAAGTACCCCAAAACCTCATCCTTAATAACATTTTCACAACCCCTGAGGTTGGGCTAATTGGCCTATAATTTCCCGCAAACACGATGAAATCTGCAGATGCTGAAATTTCAAGCAACACACATAAAAGTTGCTGGTGAACGCAGCAGGCCAGGCAGCAACTCTAGGAAGAGGTAGTCAACGCTTCAGGCCGAGACCCTTCATCAGGACTAACTGAAAGAAGAGCTAGTAAGAGATTTGAAAGTGGGAGGGGGAGGGGGAGATCCAAAATGATAGGAGAAGACAGGAGGGGGAGGGATGGAGCCAAGAGCTGGACAGTTGATTGGTAAAGGGGATATGAGAGGATCATGGGACAGGAGGCCCAGGGAGAAAGAAAAGGGGAAGGGGGGGAAGCCCAGAGGATGGGCAATGGGTATAGTGAGAGGGACAGAGGGAGAAAAAGGAGAGAGAGAAAAAGTATGTATGTATATAAATAATAAATAACGGATGGGGTACGAGGGGGAGGTGGGGGCATTAGCGGAAGTTTGTGAAGTCAATGTTCATGCCATCAGGTTGGAGGCTACCCAGACGGAATATAAGGTGTTGTTCCTCCAACCTGAGTGTGGCTTCATCTTTACAGTAGAGGAGGCCGTGGATAGACATGTCAGAATGGGAATGGGACGTGGAATTAAAATGTGTGGCCGCTGGAAGATCCTGCTTTCTCTGGCGGACAGGGCGTAGGTGTTCAGCGAAACGATCTCCCAGTCTGCGTCGGGTCTCGCCAATATATAAAAGGCCGCATCAGGAGCACCAAACACAGTTTATCACCCCAGCCAACTCACAGGTGAAGTGTCCTCTGGGACAATGCCAGGATGAAGTGATTCTGGAAAGATCATGACCAATGCATCTGCTACCTCTTCAGCAACCTCTCTCAGGACTCTGGGATATTGTCCATCTGGTCCAGGTGACTTAACCACCTTAAGTCCTTTGAGCTTGCATTGCACTTTTTCCTTTGTAATGGCAATGGCACACACTCCTGCTTCCTGACACTCACGGACTTCTGCTAGTGTCTTCCACAGTGTAGTTTGATGCAAAGTACCCATTAAGTTCATCTGCCATTTCTTTGTCCCCCATTACTACCTCACCACCATCATTTTCTAGTGGTCCAATAACAAATCTCACCTCCCTTTTACTCTTTATATAACTGTAAAACCTTTTAGTATTCTGCTAGTATTCAGCTAGTTTGCCTTCATATTTCAACTTTTCCCTTCTTGTAGCTTTACTTAGTTGCCTTTTGTTTGATTTTAAAAGCTTCCCAATCATCCAACTTCCCATTCACTTTTGCTATCTTATATGCCCTTTATTTGGCTTTTATGCTGTCCTGAACTCCCCTTGTCACCCATGGTTGACTAGCCCTGACACTTGAGAACAACTTCTTCTGTAGGACATATCTATTCTGCACCTTGTGAGCTATGTCCAGAAACTTCAGCCATCTCTGCTGTGCCGTTATCCCTGCTAGTATCCTCCCTCAATCCACCTGGGCAAGCTCCTCCCTCATGCCCATGTAATTCCCTTTATTCTGTTGCAATACTGATACATGTGACTTATGCTTCTCCCTCTCAAATTGCAGTATGAATTCAATCATATTATGATCATTGCCTCCTAAGGGTTCCTTAACATTAAGCTCCCTAATAAGATCTGAGTTACTACACAACACCCAATCTAAGACAGCCTTTCCTCGAGTCGGCTCAAGCACAAACTGCTCTAAAAAGCCACCTCGTAGGCATTTAACAAACTCCCTCTCTTGTGATCTGACACCAACCTAATTTCCCCAATCACCTTGCATATTGAAAGTCCCCCATTACAATTGAGTCATTACCCTCATTACATGCCTTTTCCAGCTCCCTTTGCAATCTCAACCCCACATCTTGGCCACTATTTGGAGGCCTATATATGATTCCCATAATAGTTTCTTTGCACTTGCAGTTTTTTAACCCTACCCACAAAGATTCAACATTCTCTGACCCTATTTCACCTCTTTCTAAAGATGTGATTCCATCTCTTACCAACAGAGCCACACCACTGCCTATGCCTTTCTGCCTGTTCTTTCAATACAAAATATATTCTTTGACGTTAAGCTCCCAACTATGGCCTTCTTTCAACCAATATTGCATTTGCCTTCTTCACCACCTGAAAGCTAACCTTTAGGGTGTTCTGCAGAAGGACTCCTAAGTCCCTTTGCATCTCAGATTTTTTGGATTTTCTCCCTGTTTAGAAACTAGGCTGCACATTTATTTCTATTAGCAAAGTGCATTCGTAACCATTTAAGTATTGGCACAAGAGATTCTGCAGGTCCGGCAATATCTCTGAAGGACATAAACAGAGATGAGGAGGAATTTCTTTACCAAAAGGTGTTGAATCTGTGGAATTCATTCCCACAAACAGCTGTGAAGGTAAGTCACCAGGTATTTTTTAAAGAGGAGATTGATAGGTTCTCGAATTGTATGGGTGTCAAGGGAGAAGGCAGGAGAATGGGATTGAGAAGGAGAATAAATCAGCCATGATGAAATGGTGGAGCAGACTTGATGGGCCAAATGGCCTAATTCTGCTCCTATGTCTTACGGTCTGATGGTTTAAACAGTCAACATTCTGGGTCAAGACCCTTCATCAGGACAGGAGAGGAAGGAGGAAGAAGCCAGATTAAGAAGGTGGAGGGAGGGGAAGAAATACAAGCTGGTAGGTTCCAGGTGAAAAACCAGTAAGCGGAAAGATAAAGGGGGGGAGGGGAAGCAGGGAGGTGATAGGCAGGAAAGGTGAAGAAGGAATAGGGGAAAACACAATGGGTAGTAGAAGGAGGCAGAACCATGAGGCAGCTGGGGGAGGGAGCAGAGTGAAATAGGGATAGGGGAAGGGAGGGGGAGGGAATTACCGGAAGTTGGAGAAATCTATGTTCATACCAAGGGGCAGGAGACTACCTAGACGGTATATGAGGTGTTGCTCCTCCAACCTGAGTTTAGCCTCATCATGGCAGTAGAGGAGGCCATGTATGGACATATCTGAATGGGAATGGGAAGCGGAGTTGAAGTGGGTGGCTACCGGGAGATCCTGTCTGTTTTGGCGGACGGAGTGGAGGTGCTCGACGAAGCGGTCCCCCAATCTGTGTCGGGTTTCACCGATATAGAGGAGGCCGCACCGGGAGCACCGGAAGCAATAGGTGACCCCAACAGACTCACAAGTGAAGTGTTGCCTCACCTGGAAGGACTGTTTGGGGCCCTGAATGGTGGTATGAGAGGAGGTGTAGGAACAGGTGTAGCACTTACGCTTACAGGGATAAGTGCCAGGTGGGAGATCCGTGGGGAAGGACGTGTGGATAAGGGAGTCGCGGAGGGACCGATCCCTCCCCCTCCCTTCCTCTATCCCTATTTCACTCTGCCCCCTCCCCCAGCTGCCTATCACCTCCCTCATGGTTCCGCCTCCTTCTACTACCCATTGTGTTTCCCCCATACCTTCTTCACCTTTCCTGCCTATCACCTCCCTGCTTCCCCTCCCCCACCCCTTTATCTTTCCCCTTACTGGTTTTTCACCTGGAACCTACCGGCCTTCTCCTTCCCACCCTCCCCCCACCTTCTTTATAGGGCCTCTGCCCCTTCCCTCTTCAGTCCTGACGAAGGGTTCCGGCCCGAAACGTCAATCGATCTTTTCCACAGATGCTGCCCGACGTGCTGAGTTCCTCCAGCATGTTGTGAGTGTTGCTTTGATCCCAGCATCTGCAGATTATTTTGTGTTTATCATCCCTTAGAGGATGCTGTCTGGAACTGGATCTTGGATGTCTTGATGGAAAGATCCCAGTCAGTCCAAGTTGGTAGCAACATCTCAAGCTCCATCACGCTGAACACTGGTGCCCCCCACCCCAGGGCTCTGTGCTCAGTCCACTGCTGACTCACAAATGCACTGCCAGACCCAGCTGAAGCTGGATCATCAGCTTCACTGATGTTATTACAGTGGTTGGCCATGACAGCAGTAATGATGAGTCAGCATACAGAGAGAAGCTCGTCAAATGGTGTGAGACCAAAAGCCTGCCTCTCAGCAAGGACAAGACAAAAGAGATGATTGCGGACTTCAGGAAGACACAGGTCAAACTCTCTCCATTGCACATCAATGGCTCTGCCGTGGGGAGCATAAAGTTCCTTGGTGTACACATAATGGACCCACAACACCTTCTCGATAGTCAAGAAGGCATAGCAGCATCTACACTTTCTGAGAAAGCGTGCAAGGCTCCCTGCCCCCACTCTAACAGATTTCTATAGGAGCACCATCGAGAGAGCACTGCCTGGCTGCATCATTTTGTGGGATGGAAGTTGCAAGGCATTGGACCAAGGAACCTACAGAGGATAGTAAAAACTGCCGAGGATCACGGGTCTCCTTCCCAGTGACTTTTCACCAGGACCATTTTATTCGACAGGTCTGAGCATTATGAAGGACCCCTACCCATCCCACAATCTCTTTGACCCACTCCTGTCGGGAAGGAGGTACACGAGCATCAGGAGTAGGACTGCCAGACTGGGTAACAGCTTCTTCCCTCAGGCTGTGAGACTGATGAATACCACCATCGAGATCTCGTCACTATGACAGCGAGCTGTTTACCTGTGCTGCACACTACATGCATTTTGAATTATATTTTATTGACTTATTTGTGGTAATATTTTGCTTTATGTGCTGTGAGTGATGTGTGTTTTGTGGGTGCACCGTGGTCCGGAGGAATGTTGTTTTATTTGGTTGTACATATGTACAGTCAGATGATAAAAAACTTGAGCTTGAGGAAAAGAGATGGGTAGCAGGGAAACCAGTATGTTGAATGGAAAAACAGAGAAGGAGGAAGGGGGAATAAATTACCAGAAGGTGGAGAAATCAATGTTTGTGGCATCAGGTTGGAAGCTACCCAGAATGAACATGAGGTGGTGCTCCTCCAACCCGAGAACAGCCTCATTGTGGCAGGAGAGGAGGCCTCGACAGTTAAAGATTGGACTTGGGTTCAGGCCAGAAGTGGGGGGTGACAAATGGGGTCGAAAAAGGGGAAAGGAAGTATAAAGAAAGGGAAAAGTAAGGACAGAGAGCAGGAGGGAGGAGGGGGAGGATAAAGGAGAGCAGATTCCCATCTGATCGTCACTCCTCCCTGCTGATCTAATGCACACCATAACAGAATGTATATGTGTTTCACAAGGAATTCGAGCCAATAATGCAAAACGGAATCGTGTCAGAATTAAATCTGCCCTTCAGGCAGCTAAAACTGTACAAATGCGGGGATGGAATCAATGATTAAGCCATTACTTGTTTTCCAGATTTTTAATTTTCTAAGCTCCTTGCACTGGAGAGAAATCTCTTAACCTCATCGAGGTTGCTGGGAGGAGACAGAGCATCTCTGTATCAAACACCTCAGAACCTGCAGCCTGATTAAATAAGTCCATAAGACATAAGGGCAGAGTTAGACCATTCAGCCCATCGACTCTGCTCTGCCGTTTCATCCTGGCTGATTTATTATCCCTCTCAACCTCATTTTCCTGCATTCTCCCTGTAACCTTTGATGCCTTGACTAATCAAGAACCTATCAAACCCCGCTTCAAGTGTACTCAATAATTTGGCCTCCACAGACACCTGTGGCAATGAATTCCACAGATACTTCACCCTCTGGCTAAAGAAATTTCTGTTCTAAATGGAGGACCCTCTAGTCAGAGGCTGTGCCTTCTGGTCCTAGACTCACCCACTACCTATCGGAAACATCCTTCCCACATCCACTCTGCCCAGGCTTTCAACAATCAATAGGTTTCAACGAGACTCCCCCACCCCCATTCTTCTAAACTCCAACGAGTACAGGCCCAGAGCCATCAAATGCTCATCATACATTAACCCTTTCATTCCTGAAATCATTTTTGTGAACCTCTCCAATGCCAGCACTACATTTGTCAGATAAGGGGCCCAAAACTGCTCACAATAATCCAAGGTTCAAGAACAGTTGCTACCCCTCAACCATCAGGCTCTTAATGAAACGGGATAACTACATTCACTTGCCCATCATTGAGACGTTCCCACAACCACTGATCTCACTCCTTACCTTATTATCTTATGTTCTCATTATTTATTGCCATTTATTTATATTTGCATTTGCACAGTTTGTTGTCTTCGCACTCTAGTTGATCCTTCATTGATACTATTCTATGGGTTTGTTGAGTATTCCCATGGGAAAATGAATCTCAGGGTTGTGTATGGTGACATATATGTACTTTGAACTTTGAAATGTCATCTGACCAATGCCTTATAAAGCCTCAGCATTGGAGGTAACATAAAGGTAGTGCAGGGCATGCTAATATGCTGGGACAATTTGAGATTAAGACAGAGGTAATGCAGGGTTTTAAAATAGATAAATCCCTTGGGCCTGATGACATATAGCCCAGAATTTTGACAGAAGCAAGTGAGGAGATTGCTGGGGCTTTGACAAAGATCTTTGTGCTCTCACTAGCAAAAGGCTAGGTCTTGGAGATTAGCAAATGTTGTGCCTTTTTTCAAGAAAGGGAGTAGGGACAATTACAGATGAGTGGCTTAGCGACAAGGGTAGGATAGTTATTAGACAGGATTCAGAGGGAGAGGACTTGCACCATGAAAATAAAGGAAAGACACAGCCAGGCTAGGGAAGGTCAAGATGGCTTTTAAGGCAGGTCATGCCTTACACATCTCACTGAGTTTTTTTTGAAGAGGTGACAAAGAAGCTTGATGAGGGTAAGGTAGTGGACTTCAGTAAGGCGATTGATAATGGTAGGTTGATTCAGAAGATAAACATGTACTGTATAGGACCCAAGGTGAATTGCAAGGTTGGATTCAGAACTGGCTAGCCCATGGAAAAGACAGACAGTGGGATGGAAGGCTGTTATTCTGGCCAGAGCAAGGATCTGAATCAGGTTTAAAATTATCGGCATGTGTTGCGAAATGTGTTAACTTTGCAGCAGGACTACAAAGCAATACATGATAAATATAGGAAAATACTGAATTACAGTATACTGTATGTATGTATATTAAATAGTTAAGTTATAATAAATAGTTCAAAAACAGTGTAGGGGCCTTTGCATGAAGATCAACACATTGTTGGTTGAATGGCCAGTCCAGCATAGTACTGTATAATATTCTATTTCCATCAAGGCGACCACAACCTTGTCGTAGGGTTTGGAGGCACGTGTGCTTCAATGACCTGGAGAGCTGTGCTGGCTGGAGTCAGGGCTTTATGGTATGGGTAAGGTCACCAATGCCAAACAGGTCAAAGGGTAGAGGTCAGGCTAAGAGTGGCCCACCGGTCCTCCAGGTTTGGAGGTTCAGCTCAGGGCTAACAGCCCTGACTGGTCAAAAAAGTTGTTATGCAAATGGCGATGAAACCAATCTTCATTGCTGCCCCAAACACCAGCGGCAGAATGGGCAGCAAATAAGTAAAGTACATTCTATTCCACTGAGAAGTCAAACATTCCATGGACGAGAAACTAAAGATCAAATTAGATTTAAAAAGTTTATAAGATTGTTAAAAAAAAAGAGTTTGTGAGTGTGTGGAAGCAGCAACAAACAACTAACATAAAAGGTGATTAAATGATGGAGAACAATCATGAAAACAAAGCAGGTTAAAGTTTATATAGTTAGTTAAAAAGAGAAAACTAACCACCCTTTGGATACTAAGGCAGGCAAAATTACAAGAACATGAGATATAAGAGCAGAATTAGGCCATTTGGCCCATTGAGTCTGCTGCACCAGTTCATCATGGCGGATCCATTTTTCCTCTCAGCCCCAATCTCCTGCCTTTTCCCTGTATCCCTTCATGCCCTGACTTATCAAGATTCTATCAACCTCTGTCTTAAATATATCTAATGACTTGGTCTCCACAGCCGTTTGTGGCAACAAATTCCACAGATTCACCACTCTTTGGCTAAGGAATTCCTAATTTCTGTTCTAAATGGATGTCCCTCTATTTTGAGGCTGTGTGCTCTGGTCTTAGACTCCCCCAGCATAGGAAACATCCTCTCCGCATCCACTCTCGTGAGACCTTTCAATATTTGATGGGTTTCAATGAGATCCCTCCTCATTCTTCTGAATTCCAGTGAGTACAGGACCAGAGCCATCAAACACTCCTCATATGACAAACGCTCCCCTCCTTTCAGTCCCGGAATCATTAGTGTGAACCTCCTTTGTATCCTCTTCAATGTCAACACATCCTTTCTTAGATAAGGGGCCCAAAGCTGCTTACAATACTCAAGTGAGAGCTCACCAGTGCCCTATAGAGTTTCAACGTTGCTTTTATATTCGAGACCTCTCAAAATGAATGTTAACATCGCTTTTGCCTTCCTCTCTACTGACTCAACCAGTAAAGTAACCTTTAGGGAATCTTGCACAAGGACTCCCAAGTCTCTTTGCACTTTCTAATATGAAGAGAAGGAACAAAAGCAAGGCTAGGGTTTATGGCTTGGTGAGACTGCTCCTGTATGCACAAAGCCACAGTTCTACCTGCATGCCCAATCACTGCACTACTGATCATAACATCACAGAATCTCAGAAGTAGGCCATTTAGCCCAACTCATCCATGCTTGTCTGTGCTAATTCCATTTCCCTGCAGTAGCCCAGTATCTCTATGTCTTTCCTGTCCAAGTGCCTTTTAACTGTAATTGTATTTGACTCTACTGTCAGAAAATGGTTTCTCAGCACACAGAACTCCAAACGTACAGTCCTGTGTGAAAGTCTTAGGCTATATATACAGTATATAGCTAGGGTGCCCAAGACTTTTGCACAGTACTGTATTTGTCAACGTGGAGTGGAAAGCAAGTTTGTAAATCTGGTGGGAGAAAAGGATGTTTGGAATGGGGAGGGGTGGATGTGGGACAGGTGACAGAGAAGGAGTGCCACGAGCAGGGGGTGCAGGGGCAGACACAGCCGGCCCTGAGACTGGGGCTGACAGGGAAAATGGATCAGCTGCAATGAAATGGTAGAGCGGACTCGCAGGGCCAAATGGGCTAACCTTATGGTCTAAAATAATAACCAGAAATCTCAGCAGTAGCATTAGACAGCAGAGCATCACGTGAGTAACATGGAATAAGTAGACTCATGTTTACTCTGAACAGGAGTGTGAGTGTGTGTCCACCTTCTCAAACTCGAAAGCATTACATTTGCAGCACGGATGGCTTTTGCTGTTGACAGCTGGTCTATGGTGGAAACAGATTCTGTTGTTTCAGAATGGAAAGCAAGAGAGACAAAGGGATGTCATCAAATGAGCAATAGAGTAATTAATATATAAAAGGGAATTACAGAGTACATGAATGGATGAATACCATTCAGGGAACATGTCACTTGACTTGTCAAATCAGCAGCAATCTGGGGGCAAAATGAGAAATAGATGCATGGCTCCTACACACAGTCCAGAGGTTTCAGGGGTCTTTGGCTATGCTGACAAGAGTGGCTGATTTCTCATACTTATTGAAGGGTGTAGAGATTCTCCAGAGACTGAAAGTGGTATCTACAGGCATCCAGGGGGTGTACAGTGCCTGTTCCTGAAAACTGCCTGTTTTCCTGTAATAACCCAACTTCCAAATGATCTCAAACACAGGGAAGTCTGCAGGTGCTGGAAATTCAAAGCAACACACGCAAAATGCTGGAGGAACTCATCAGTGTGTGTTGCTTCCAAAAGATCTCCCAGGTTTACTGTGTATCAGGCATTAAGGAAAATGGGGAAGGGAATGAAAGCCCTTACATCACTCACACCAACTCTGCCCAGATTCCCATGTCTTCTTTCCTTTCCTTCTTTTTCTCAAAATTCTGTCATTCCTCAGTTTCTCTCTCCCATTTCCCCATGTCCCTCTCTCTCATTCCCCAAGACTCTCTCTCTCTCTCCTATTCTTTCAGACTCTCTCTCTCATTCCCTGAGACCCTATGTCACTCCCATTCCCCCAGACTCTCTCTGTCTCTCTCATTTGCTCGGTCTCTCCTCTCTCTCTCTTGCATTCGCTCAGTCTCTCTCTCTCTCTCCCATTCCCTCATCCTCTCTCTCTCTCATCTCCCTGCTCTCTCCCATTTCCCCAGTCTCTCTCTCATTCTCCCAATGCCCTCCTCTCTTTCCTATTCCTGTTTTTTCTTTCTCTCTTACAATCCCCTAATTTCTTTCTCTTTCTCTCTCTCTCTCTCTCTCCCATTCTCCCAATCTCTCTCTGCAATTCATTCCCTCAGTCTTTCTCTCTCCCATTTTCCCAGTCTCTTGCTTTCTTTCTCTCTCATTCTCCTGGTCTCCCTCCTTGCTCTCTCACACACACATTACCCCAGCCTTTCCCTTTTTCTCTCTCTCACTCTGGTCTTTCTCTCTTCCATTCCCTTGGTCTTGCTCTCCTCCTTATTCCTTCTCTCTCTCTCTCCCGCCCTCCTCTTCCCCTAGCCACTTTCCCACTTTCTCTACTCCACAGTTTCCTTCTCTCCATCTCTCCATTTCTTCCTCCCGGGTCTCTCCCTTGCCCTCGTCTTTCCCCCGCCCCCCCTCCATCCCACCCACCACCAACTTCTCTCTCTTTCTCCCCCTCAGCCCGCATCTGTAAGAGGATCAGGGGTAAACGTTCCTTCACCTATAATCTTCTCTTTACCAACTGATAGCTTATCGGCACTGGGCAATTTGTGAAAGAATCAGACCATTCAGTTAGAACACTGCTAATGTCACCAGGCAATTGAGATATCAGTTTACAGCTTCGCTTGTTTTCCGGCTGGTGCTTATTACCACCGAGCGCCTGGATAACCTCAAGTTTACCGGTTATAGACGAAATCTTTCCTCGTTTGTCCCCCATGCCTTTCCTGTAGTGGGAGAGTCTAGAATCAGACGGCAAGACCTCAGAATACAAGGACGTATCTTTAAAGAAGAGATGAGGAGGAATTTCTTTAGGCTGGCGAATCTGTGGAATTCATTACCAGAGATGTCTGTAGAGGGCAAGTCAATGGGCATATTTAAAGTGGAGTTTGATAGCTTCTTGCTTAGTAAGGGCGTCAGAAGTTACGGGGAGAGGCGGGAGAATGCAGCTGAGAGGGATATTAATTCAGTCATGGTGGAATGGAGGTGCAGACTCGATGGGCGGAATGGCCTGATTTCGCCTCTATGTCAGATAGTCTTATGATGAATCTGTTGTTCCTCTGCTCGCCCTCAGCCGCCTTTTATCATTCCCTCCTCTGAAATCTTCTCGTCCTCCCTCCTCTGTGTACTTAAAATCGAGCAGCCACTCACCAGAAAAACAAATCACCAGTCGGGGGTTGACACCCGCCACTGCTTCAATAGCTGCTAGGGGTTTTAAGCGGGAAAGGAGGGGTGTGGAGAGCAAAGTTAATGTGCTTCTGGAAATTGTTTTAAAATAGATGGAGGTATCAGATAGGGAGATGTTTTGAACACAAGAGATTTTGCAGATGCTGGAAATCCAGAGTAACACACGCATTCAGCAACACAAAAGATGCTGAAGGAACTCAGCAGGTCAGGCAACATCTTTGGAGATGAATAAAAGAGCGGGCGTTTCTGGCCGAGACCCTTCATTGCGTTTCTTTGTAAGAGGTGTCGTGACAGGTTTATTTAGACAAAGTCAATGGGCAGTTCATTGCTGCAGTGCCGAAGACAGAGAGCGACCTTAATATATTAAATGGGTTAATTAATATTTCAAAAACATTACAGAACCTACTCGAGGAAAGCCCGCCGAATTGTATAATTTAACTTAGTTTACCTTCTAAGCGTAATTTGCACGCACTCCTTCGACCCTGGTCTGGTCCAGACTCCTTGCTTTCTCTCTCGAGCGGTTAATCCGGGTTTATCCTACTCCAACTCCGCGAACTCCGGGCTGCATTCTACCAACGTCCATTCAAGTTCCCTGAAGCTCCAGACTGGATCAGACGGCCTTTGATCTCTCCACGACTTTCACTCTCTGCCACCCGGAGCAGCGGGTGCACAAAGTTCAGACCAGGTTCCTGGTTTGAGCCGCCGGCTCTCTGGCTTTGCTCTGTGCCCGCTGAAATGTTGCTGGCATCGACTACAATGGTCCAGCTAACCTCTTCCCGGGCGCTGCCGGGTTTGGGATCACACGCCAGACTGGGTCGCGCGAATCTTCACTCCCCGGGGTCCGACAGCCGTGAATTTCCCACAAGTCATCGCAATCCACAAGGACCCGCGGACAAAACTGAGGTCTAAACAGCAACCACATTTAAAATTAAAATATTTCAAAATGCATCCGTGGTCACGACTTACAATTGAAAGATTGTATCATATCATTTGTAAATTTGTAAAATAGAATTGACATAAACCCACATAAATTAAATTTAAATAAAAACTGATTTCAAATTAATAATGAAATATATAAATAACAAATCTATCCAAATTCACAATACAAACCCACTTAAATACAATTCAACTAGAATCTATATCAAACTATGCAAATGTACACGCATGATAATTCTACTCAAATTCATGTACACAAATAAATATTTTATACCTTTGTTTTTCCTAAAGCAAATTATTGGCTCAGACTAGCGAGATATTCTAGTTGAAACGGATGCGGATTAGTTACGGTAGATTTCTGACTGGAATTGCACGTTGGGAATCACTGAGATCGGGATCCGGGGTTGCGGACTCCTCCTTGTAGTTACCTTGAACCGATGCCCCGCAGGACGAGCAGAATTAGCAGCGACTTCCCGCCACCCGGCCCGTGGGACATCAAAGGCCGTTTACATTTGGGTCAGGTCTCCTGAACTGTCTGCGACCTCGAGGAAGATTGGAGGGAAGAAGGCGGAGGGGAGATGTCTTTAATCGGGGCGTGCTGTTATCGCATCTCGTACTCCGGCCTGAGCGGATCAGACAGGAACATACAGAATATTCCCATCTCATCCCAGCATTGGGAAGGAACACCGGAGGGACTTGGGATCCGACCGGGATTCCTTTTGTTGTCTGTAGTGACTTGTCTGGGAACTTTAAGCGGCCGTGCGCGGGCAGGGCGTTGGGATGGGAGAGTGAGGGGTTTTCACAATGAGAGAGCAGTCTGCGGCCGAGGACCAGAGAGAAGGCTTGGCACATCAGCGAACGACCGAGGCGTTCAAATACGGATGAATACGGAGCAATCCGTGCCTTCGAAAATAAAATAAATCGGGAAAGATTGCAGGAGAGGGAAAAGGGTGGGGTGGGGGTATGCTGATCTCCAAAGAAGAAATAAATGGGCCGAACCGTCCCTTGCGCTATGGCTATTGCCGGCCCTCGGAATTTGAGATATTTCTCCCGAAACTAGTGTTGGGGTGAAGAAGGCTGTGAATTGATCCAAGGGTGAGACCGGTCTTTGTGCGGGTCGTGTGCGCGAGTGTCGGACTACAGACATCGGTGATCTTGAAAAAGAAAGTCACGGGTTAACCTCGCTCGATTTATATTTCTAGAGCTCGTTCAATTTTAAATTGTGTTTTCCAGCATATAATTTTACAGAAGGAAGGACAACAACGGCGAGAGAGAGGGGTAGACAGAGCTGGAGAGAAGCGGAGATGGTTGACAGAGAAGGGAGGATAGGGACGATGGGAGACGCAGAAAGAGAAAGGGAGAGATAGAGAAAGGGACAAAAAGAATAGAAAGGGAGCGGTAGACAGAGAGAGGGGGAGGGGGGAGGTTGGCAAAGAGAGAAGGAGAGGGAGAGAATGAAGAGAAATAAAGGTGGGTAGACGGAGAAAGGAGAGACAGAGAAAGGTAGACAAAAGATAGGGAGGAAAGGAAAGGTTGAACAGAGAAAGAAAGCGGGGAGAAATAGGGAGGGAAAGACAGGGGGCAGAGAAAAAGGGAGAGGATGGAGGGGAGGGAGTGAGAGAGAGGGGGTAAAGAGGAGGGAGAGAGAGAGTGGGATAGAAAGGTTGGCAGCAAAAGAGTTCGATACGTGAGAATGAGACTGTAGGAAAAGAGGGTAGGCAGAAAGAGGGACGGATGCAGGGACAAAGGTAGGGGTAGAGAGAGACAGACAGACAGACAGAGACATGCAAACGGAGTAAGAGGAAACGACACAAAATGTATCTGAGTGCGGGAGGTGGGTGGAAGGTGTGAGACAGTTGACAGGAGACAAAGAGACAGCTGGTCGAGAGGCAAAACCTGAGAAGAGAGAAAGGGGAGCGGGAAGAGAGAAAGAATGTGTATTTCCATGGGAAGGATCAAGGATTCCCACTATAGGAATTATCAGAAATATTGTTTACATCTCGCTAACCGGAAAGCGGAGTTAATCTCCCGTATTTTTTTTCTCTAAGGCCGAGTGAAACCCTCCTCCCACCACCCCCTCCCTTGCGGGTCTGGGGAGTCTCTGCCGACGTCACGAGAAATGTGGCGCTGGGGATCCCCGGCGGGGAATCCCCTCCCTCACCACATAAGGATACCACCTTTCTGTGCTTTCCCCTTTTTTTTCCAAAGCATTGTTAACTCCCCAAAATCCGGAGCTTTCACTACTCGAATCTCAGCATGTAAATTAACCGTATAAAGTACTGAATGCGAAGATTAACAGGGGATAAAATGAAGGTTCGCGATGCAGAGATCACGCCTGCACGGAGGTACTAATTGCTGTGGCGGATGTGGATCTGAAGCACGGGATTTCTCTCAGTTTCAAAGGTTGGGTGTTTAATTATTCCTACTTGTGTTTCTCGATTGCTAATGCCGATACGGATGGGAACGAACTGCAGGAGAAGCTTGGTGTTTTATTTTTGGTGACGACAGCATCAGACCATGAGATATAGGAGCAGAATTAGGCCATTCGGCCCGTCAAGCCTGCTCCGCCATTCCATCACAGCTGATGTATTGTCCCTCTCTTTCCACAGAACTAGGAGAGGACTGTTTCGGCAGTCTGTTTCATAAACGCAAGAGATTCTGCAGATGCTGAAATATGCCCAGGTGCTACAGGAACTCAGCAAGCCAGGCAGCATCAATGGAGGGGAATAAAGAGTGATCAGGACTGGAAAGGAAGGGGCAGAAGCCTACCGTGTGTGTGTGCCTATCCAAACTAATCCCACCTACCCACACATGGTCCATATCCCTCCATTCCCTGCCTGTCTATCAGATAATCCCATCCACCTGCACATGGTCCATATCCCGCCATTCCCTGCCTGTCTATCAGATAATCCCATCCACCTGCACATGGTCCATATCCCGCCATTCCCGGCCTGTCTATCAGATAATCCCATCTACCTGCACATGGTCCATATCCCTCCATTCCCTGCTTGTCTATCCAAACTAATCCCACCTACCCACACATGGTCCATATCCCTCCATTCCCTGCCTGTCTATCAGATAATCCCACTACCCACACATGGTCCATATCCCTGCATTCCCGGCCTGTCTATCCAAACTAATCCCATCTACCCGCACATGCTCTATATCCCTCCATTCCCTGCCTGTCTATCATATCTGCATTAATTGGTATTGTATCTGAAAAGTGTCTGAGTGCTGATAATGACTGGGGTCACCCATCTTGTAAAGGCACTGCTCAAAAGAAGGCAGTGGCAAGCCACTTCTGTAGAATTTACCAAGAACAATCATGGTGATGACCATGATCGCCCATGTCATACGACACGGCACATAACGAACGATCTGCTTCATCATTTCCCCGACAGTGTGTTCCGGACACCCACCATTCTCTGTGTAAAACAAAATGCCTGGTATAATCTCCTTTAATTTTTACCCCTCTCACCTTAAAATTATGTCCTCTAGTATTTGACATTTCCACCAAAAATAAAAAGGACTCTGACTGTTTACCCTATCTCTGCCTCCTATAATTTTGAATAATTCTGTCAGGTTGCCCCTCAGCCTCTGTGACTCCAGAATAAAAAGTATGTCTGAGCTCTCCTTTTCGGTATAACAAAAGCACATACAAATACCTGATAGCACGTACCAGGAGACACAAAGACAGCTTCTATCTCTTTGTTATAAGACTATTGAACTATCCCCTATTACGATAAGATGGATTCTTGACCTCACAATCTACTTTGATGTGCTCTTGCAGTTTATTGTCCACTGGCACTGCACTTTCTCTGTAACTGTTGCATCCTGTTATAGCCTTTCCCTGGTCCCACCTCAGTGCAGTGACGTGATGAAACAGTCTATATGGATGGCATGCAAAATAAAAGTTTTTCACTGTACTTTGGTACATGTGACAATGATGAACCAATTCACCAATTTATATTGAAAAGACCCCAGTATGATAAGATGGACTCTTGACCCCAGAATCTATGTTGTTATGGCCTTGCATCTCATCGTCTGCCTGAACTGCACTTCCTCTGTAACTAACAACATATTCGATTATTGATGGATTATTATGGATGGCAGGCAAAACAAAGTTTCTTACTGTCGCTCCACACATGTGACAATAATAATCCAATTTACAAATCCACTTTCACCCAGGAAATATGCATTGCGTGAGATGGAAGCACCCACTATCTATGTGAGCACACCATTTCGGTGGCACGACAGTGTTGTAGTTATCGCAATAGTTTACTGCGCCAGCAATCTCCAATCAGGGTTCAGTTCCCATCGTTGCCTGTGAGGAGATTATATGTCCTCTCTGTGACCACGTGGGCTTATTCCTGGTGCTCTTGTTTTCTTCCACATTCCAAACACACACAGTTATTGTTGTTGAGTTGTGGGCATGCTGGCAACACTTGTGGGCTGCCCAGCACAGTCCACACTGATTTGATTTGAAGCAAGCAAAACATTTTACTGTATGTTTGAATGTTTTGATGTACACGTGACCAAGCTAATCTTAAGTTTTCAGTGCCTCACAAACAGCAGAGTGATCATGACCAGGTAACCTAGTGCGAGATAAATGTTGTCCAATCTCTGGCGAGAGTTCCTCTGACTTCATTTGAAATAACATCATGATATTTTTTGAGGGAACAGGAGGAATCTTGGTTTAACATCTCCTCTGAAAGGTGGTGTTGGATTTGACTGTATAATTTTGTTATTTCCTTTGCAGTTTAATAATTTATGTACTTTTATATAACTACCTACATACATCAGCCGGCTGGTGGCATAGTGGCATCAGCGCCGGACTTTGGAGTGAAGGTTCCAGAGTTCAAATCCAGCCAGCTCCCTTGCATGCTTTCCATCCGTGCTGGGTTGAGCGTCGAGCTAGCAACTGGGCCTTGTAAAAATAAGAAAGCCTGCTAAGATAATGCCGTCATGACAGCGTCCCAATGACTCCACTCGGAGTTAAGGGCTTTCTTCTTCTTCTTCTACATACATGTATGTTTCCTAGTGGTCACAGTATGTATATGCAATTGTTCTGTGTGTCCCCTAGTGGTTACAATTCTGATTCTTTTTGGAA
This sequence comes from Mobula hypostoma, assembly GCF_963921235.1. Taxonomy (NCBI): domain Eukaryota; kingdom Metazoa; phylum Chordata; class Chondrichthyes; order Myliobatiformes; family Myliobatidae; genus Mobula; species Mobula hypostoma. The sequence goes on along the minus strand of NC_086098.1, from coordinate 170,354,037 downwards.
GATTCTTGGCATAACATTATTTGAATAGCAGCTATCTGATTAGTTAACTCTTATCTACAAATTTGAATGGAATGTTTCTTATCTATGGTATAAAAAGAGTTGAACTCATTGTCCCACAATCTTTCTTTCTCCTGTTTTTCTTCTTACCTACTAGACTTTTGCTACTCTATATTATATTTCCAACCCTCTTTGTTCTATTAGCGCTTAATAAAATTATCACTGATCAACAAATTTCATGTCTCCTTCTTAACTTCCGAAAAAAACTTGGATTAAAAATGTCAGAATCCAACAGTGCCTCCTCCCATAGCATGGCAATTCTTCAGTGAGACTGGAGTGTGCTCCAGAACACCAGCGAGACACTGCGGAGGTTCCAAAGTCAAAGTGAATGTCAATATAGTACATAAATGTCACCATATACTACCTTAAGATTCATTTCCTTGCCGGCATTCACAGGAAAGCAAAGAAATACAATAGAATAATGAAAAAACACACATGAACCAAGACTGGCAAACAATCAATGTACAAAAGAAGAAAAATTGTGCAAATAAAAAAATAAACAATACAGACAACATGAGTTGTCAAGTTCTTCAAACTGAGGCTTTATGTCATAGAATCAGTTCAGAGTTGTGCTGAGTGAAGTGATCCACACTGGTTCAGGAGCCTGATGGTTGTAGGGTAGTAACTGTTCCTGAACCTGGTGGTGTGGAACCCAAGGCTCCTGTACCTCCTGCCCAATGCTAGAAGCGAGCATGGCCTGGATGCTGGGGGACCTCTTTGATGATTGCTGCTTTCTTGAGACTGCACTCCACATAAATGTGCTCAGTAGTGGGGAGAGCTTTTCCTGCGATGGGCTGGGCTGTATTCAAGTTTTCCCTCCTTTACTAATTTAAATCTACGAAGATGGAGAACAACAAAGATAAATGCACGCTGACGAATTCTAATTGCAGAGGTCTGCTACCTGTTCTCCAGCTTATAATGGCTTTCTACTTAATCTTAGTGATAAATTAGTTGTGTGACAACTTCAGAAACACAAGAGACTGCAGGTACTGGAATCTGGAGCAACACTCAATCTGCTGGAGGAACTTTCAGATTAGCTTTATTTCTCACATGTACAGCACATAAAAAGGTCGAAGCTTGCAGTGACATGTGTCGTTTGCATCAATGACCAATACATCTGAGGATGCTCTTGGCAAGAGTTGCCAAGTTTCCGGTGCCAATATAGCATGCCCACAACTCACTAACTGTAACCCATACGTCTTTGGAATATGGGAGGAAACCGGAGCATCCTGAGGAAATTCACGTGGTCACGGGGAGAATGGACAAATTGAACCCCGATTGCTGATTGCTGGGTGCTGTAAAGCATTATGTTAACCACTGCCTTAGCATGTCTCAGGACATCAGCCAAACAGAGTCCTGAGGCAGGGCCTTGACCTGAAACTTCGAGAATTCCTTTTCCCCCACAGATGCTGCTTGATCCACTGTGTTTCTCTGGCATGTTGCTTGCTGGTATTTATGGGAAAATTGTCGGATATGAAATGTTTGTTAACTGTACCATGGGTATACCAGAACTCACCACACAACCCATAATTTTCCAAAAAAGCATCAGGAATGGGGTGCCGAAAACTCCAGCAAGACCCCTGGAATCCATGATGCTAAAAGGTATGTACCGTGGAGAGCATTCTAACTGGCTGCATCACCGTCTGGCATGGAGGGGCCACTGCACAGCACTGTAACCTCTGCCAGCTCCATCATGGGCACTAGCCTCCCCAGCATCCAGGTCAACTTCAAAATACAGTGTCTCAGGAAGGTAGCATCCATCATTAAGGAGCCCCATCACCCAGGACATGCTCTCTTCTCATTGCTTCCATCAGGGAGGAGGTACAGGAGCCCGAGGACACACACTCACCATTTCAGGAACAGCTTCTTCCCCTCTGCAATCAGATTTCTGAATGGACAATGAATCCATGAACACTATCTCACTAATTTTGCTCTCTTTTAGCCCAATTTATTTAAATTTATATATATATATATTTCTTATTGTAATTGATAGTACACTGTATTTTATGTATTGCATGTACTGCTGCTGCAAAACAACAAACTTCACGACGTGTGTCAGTGATGATAAACCTGATTCCGATTCTGATTCTAAAAATGGAAGTATACTCACTTTCCAAGTATAAATGTCCCAGATTATAGAGCCAGTTAATCAATGGATGTTGGAAATAGTTTCTTTGGGAATGACACAGCTGCATTGTTCAATAAGGATATCATTAAACAGGGCACGTCATAATGCTTTTTATGGGGCCTTCCTGTGCATTCCTCTGCTGGGTTTCGCAGAATACAAATAGTCCTTGCCAAATTACATCCTTGGCGATAAGTCATTTTGAGAGATTCCAATGTAGCAAAATTTAATTTAATTTTATGGTATTTTATTTAGAGATACAACCTATGGACTCACTTTTAAGGATTCATGTTGTCACTTTTATCTGTCTATCTATCTACCCATCTATATATATCTGCCTATCTATGTATCTGTTTATCTGTCTGTCTAGCTACCTATCTATCTATCTATCTATCTATCTATCTACCAACCTGTCTATCAATCTATCGATCCATGCATCTATCTATCTGTCTATCTATTGATCTATCTATCTGTCTATGTACGTATGTATGTATCTATCTATCTATATGTCTCTATCTATGTATTTATGTACGTATCTATCTGTCTATCTTTTTGTCTGTCTATCTGTATATCCATCTATAAATCTATCTATCTCTCTTGTTAGTTATCTGTTTGTTTGTTTATTTATTTGTATTTGTGTAATTTGTTGTCTTTTGCAGTCTTTGTGTGTAGCTTTTCATTGATTCTATTGTATTTCTTTGGTCTATTGTGAATACCTGCAAGAAAATATATCTCAGGGTAGTATATAATGACGTATACATAGTCTGATGATAAATGTACTTTGAACTTTGAAATATTGCTCCTGATATAGAATGTCCTTAATTTTCTCTGCCAAGAATATTTCCTGTAGCTTTTTTACGCATCCCCCAACACCAACAATTCAATTTCTTCTTAAGTTCTTCACTACACCCTCTGTGCTGTTCAAGACTCTCTCTCTCCTGCTCAATCCCAGTGATACGAGACTTGAAGATGCTGGAATCTGGAGCAACACACAACGTGCTGGAGGAACTCAGCAGGTCAAGCAGTATCGGTGGGGAGAGGAAGGAATTGTTGACGTTTTGGATCAAAACCTTGTGGCAGAAACCATCCCAGTTTATCTAGCTCCCTCTGAATCAAGTGACCTGATTTCATCCTGATTGTCTCGACGCAGGGGTTTGACCTGAAATGTTGAAAATTCTTTTCCTCCACTGATTCGGCCTGACCTGTTGAGTTCATCCAGCAGATTGTTGTCCCCTGATGCCGGATGCATATACCTGCCATAATCCTTTTTTCTCCCCCTGATAAAACCTCTAATGTCATAAACACTAAAGATTCTGCAGATGCTGGAAATTCAGAGTAACATGCAGAATGCTGAAGGAACTCAACAGGTCAGGCAGCATCTGTGGAAGGAATAAACAGTCGCCATTTTGGGACAAGGCCCTTCATCAGGAAGGGGCAGAAGAGCTAATAAGAAGGTGGGTGAAGGTAAGGAGTACAATTTGGCAGCTGTTAGGTGAGACTGGCTGAAGGGGAAGGCAGTTGGATGGGGGTGGGGTGGTTGGTGAGAGGCTGGAAGGCTATTGGAGGAAAGGTCTGAAGAAGAAGGAATGTGATAGGAGAGGATAATGGACCATTGGAGAAAGGGTGAGGGAGGGGGAATGAAGTAAGAATCTTGGAGGTGATAGGTGGAAGAGGTAAGGGGCTGAAGAATAAGGAATCTGATAGGAGAGGAGAGTGGACTATAGGAGAAAGGAAAGGAGGAGGGGAACCAATAGGAGGTGATGAGCAGATGAGGAGAAGGGGTAAGAGAGGATCAAGAATAAGGGAATGGGAAAAGAGAGAAGGGAAAGGAGGAGGGGGATCCTTTGCCATCGAAGTTTCATAATCTTGTCATCTTTGCTTCTCAACCTCACGAGAACATACTGGCCCGAATTCTTACTAACTCCCTTTTAGAAGACTCCCACTTGTCAGCTGTTGCTTTACTCACAAGAATCTGCTCTCAGGAGACTTCTGGCAGGTCCTCGCTCCTGCACTGTTGGAGTCAGCCTTCCCATTATTCAAGAGTCATGTCTGGATTCAGATTATTTTATTTATCACAGGCACATCGAAACAAATGGCGAGATGCATCATTTCCATTAGCAAACTAATACAACTGAAGGGTGTGCTGGGGGCAGCCCGAAAGTGTCACCACAACTTCTAGTGTCAACATAGGTTGTCCACCATGTTCAACAGGACAATGCAAGTAGCAACAACAAAACAGCAACAGCAAAACAAGCCCCTTTCCTCCCAGCCATTTTCACACACAGGTAGGCCTCCAGTCCCGGGAATGGCCCCCTCCAGGCCTCCAGCCACCAATTATTGTGCGTGCTGCTTCTTTCCTACAACAGCCAGTTCAAGTCCGCAACTCCTTAAGCTGCAAAGTACTTTATCTTGGCACATCATTTTTAATTTGAACCTTTTAATCAAACCACTGAATGGCAAGAATATTACAGCTCTATAAAGCTCTGGTTATACCACACTTGGCATATCGTGTTCTTTTCTGGTCTCCTCATTATAGGCACAGGAAAGTCTGCAGATGCTGGAAATCCAAAGCCATGCAAAGTGCTGGAGAAACTCAGCAGATCAGGCAGCGTTCATGGAAATGAAAAAACAGGAGATGTTTTGGGCTAAGACCCTTCAGGACTGAGAAGGAAGGGGGAAGATACCAGAATAAAAAAACTGGGGTGGGGGGAGAGGAAGGAGGCTAGCTGGAAGGTGATAGGTGAAACTGGGTGGTTGGGAAGGGTCAAGGGCTGGACAAGAAGGAATCTGATAGGAGAAGAGAGTGGACCACAGGGGAAAGGGAAGGAGGACGGGACCCAGGGGGAAGTAGTAAGCAGGTGAGAAGAGGTAAAAGGACAGAGTGGGGAATAGAGGAAGGTGGGGATGGGAGGGGGGAGGAAATTTGTTAACCAGAAGGAGAAATTGATGCTCATGTCATCAGGTTGGAGACTGCACAGACAGAATATAAGGTGTTGCTCCTCCACCCTGAGGATGGGCTCATCTTGCCACAAGAGGAAGCCATGGACTGACATGTTGGAATGGAATGGGAATTAAAATATTTGGCTACTGGGAAGCCTCACTTGTGGTGGACGATGCAGAGGTGGAAATTTCTGAGAGAGTGCACGGGAAATTTACTGGGACTTTGCCTGGATAAGGATAGATTGGTCGAGCTAGGGCTTTTCTCTTTGAAACAACAGAGGAGGAGACGTGACTTGATAGAGATAAGATTTGGAGAGGCATAGATGAATTGGACAGCCAGCAATTTTTCCCCGGGCAATAACGGTCAATGGCAGAGGACATCCATTTGAGGTGAATGAAGGCAAGTTTAGAGGAACTGCCCGAGGGAAGTTTTTCATACAGAAAGTGGTGGGTGCTGGGGTGATGGTAATGGATGATACTGTCACGGTGTGCACTGGCAATGTTGGAACCCAAGTGCGGAGAGAAGACAGACTCTCATGTAGAGACTCCAAGCAGAGTCTATTCATAATAATTCCAACAGAACAGTAGTGGCTCAGCTGAGTGACACTGCGAAAAGTAACATTCTCAAAACTAGAACCCCACAGTTAGCAATAATCAGGCATCCACTTAAACACACAAGTTACACAAAATCCCTGAGCAGGTTTATAAACTTTAACAGGTTGATACAGAAAACGCCAGGTGACAGCTTTACAAAAAGAGATTCGCTTGAGAAAAACACAAGGAACTCCGAATGATTAATGATGCTTGTTAAACAATAAGTGACCAATTCAGGTACTCTGAAACCCTCAGAGCCCAGTGTTTGTCAGCACCTCACACAGGCCAGAAGAGCTCATTACAGATACAATAGGGACATTTAAAAGACTGCTAGGGAGGTCAACAGATGAAAGAAGAATGGAAGATTCTGGGATGTGGGAAGGATGAAGAGGGTTAGATTAATTGTGGAGTAGGATTACTTAGGTCAGCACACCATTGTGGGTTGAAGAGCCTGTACTTTTCTATGAACACAGTGTTGCTTTTCATAACCTGTTGCTGTAGTTTAAGCTGTGTAATCTTGGTGTCTTCCCGCTACATCGCCACTGCAAGACCAATACATGTTTCGTAAGTTGTGGTGTCCAGACTAATCATCGTCATAGTCTAACCCGGAGTCTGTATAGGTATAGTGTACCTTCACCTCATTTATACGGCATATCTGGGATATATCAAGACCCATTATACAGCTTTGGAATTGTAGCTATTCTTGTTGGGCGAGTACGTAGCAATTCTTACCCTTATTTATAAGGTTAACAAACACCCAGTGCAGGAGTGAGGTGCTTCTTGGGTTTTAGAAAAGATTATCTGTGACGTGGTTAGCATAATGCTATTACAGTATGAGCGCAGCAGGTTCAACTCCTGCTGCTGCCTGTATGTCCTTCCCATGATCGTGAAGGTTTCCTCTTGGCGCTCTGGTTTCCTCCCATATCCCAAAGACGTGCTGGTTAGTAGGTTAATTGATCACATGAGTGTAATTAGGTGCCACATTCTCATTGGACAGAGGGCCTGTTACCATGCTGTATCTCTAAGTATATAGTATACAAGGGCTGTGCAAAAGTCTTAGGCTTATACTATATACTGTATATAGCTAGGGTGCGTAAGACTTTTGCACAGTACTGTATTTGTCAACATGATGCGGAGAGCGAGTTTGTAAATTTGGCGGGAGCAAAGGATATTGGGAATGGCGAGGGTGGAGCACCGCGGGCGGGATGTCGGACTGGTAGTAGTGAAAGAGTGCTGGGCAGGTGGGGTTGGTTGGTGTGAGTGCAGTCACACCCAACCCTGAGACACCAGGCAAGGTCATTTGATTCCAAACAATTGGTTTATTGATCATTATAGAATGTCTCTTGGGTGCTTCCCACTCCCTCCCCTCTCCCTTCCCTTTTTCCCTAACTGTGGTTCCCCTCTCTGTGCCTTCTTCCCCCTCTCAGACCACAGTGGAGACCCATATCAGAATCAGGTTAATCATCACTCGCATGTGGACAACACAAACACCTACGTCAGCATGCTGTTTATCGACTATAGCTCAGCATTTAATACCATCCTTCCCACAATCCTGATTGAGAAGTTGCAGAACCTGGGCCTCTATACCTCCCTCTGCAATTATTTCCTCAGCTTCCCAACTGGAAAACCACAGTCTGTGCGGATTGGTGATAACATATCCTCTACACTGACGATCAACACTGGCGCACCTCAGGGGTGTGTGCTTAGCCCACTGCTCTACTCTCTATGTACACATGACTGTGTGGCTAGGTATAGCTCAAATACCATCTATAAATCTGCTGACGATACAACCATAGTTGGTAGAATATCAGTTGGTGACGAGAGAGCGTACAGGAGTGAGATATGCCAACTAGTGGAGTGGTGTCGCAGCAACAACCTGGCACTCAAAGTCAGTAAGACGAAAGAGCTGATTGTGGACTTCAGGAAGGGTAAGATGAAGGAACATATACCAATCCTCATACAGGGTTCAGAAGTGGAGAGAGTGAGCAGCTTCAAGATCCTGGGTGTCAAGATCTCTGAGGATCTAACCTGGTCCCAACATATCAATGCAGTTATAAAGAAGGATTTGAAGAGATTTGGTATGTCAACAAAACACTCAAAAACTTCTATGGATGTACCATGGAGATCATTCTGACAGGCTGCATCACTGTCTGGCATGGTGGGGGGGGGGGGGTTACTGCACAGGACCGAAAGAAGCTGCAGAGGGTTGTAAATTTAGTCAGCTCCATCTTGGGTACTAGCCTACAAAGTACCCAAGACATCTTCAAGGAGCGGTGTCTCAGAAAGGAAGCGTCCATTATTAAGGACCTCCAGCACCCAGGGCATGCCCTTTTCTCACTGTTACCATCAGGTAGGAGATACAGAAGCCTGAAGGCACACACTCAGCGATTCAGGAACAGCTTCTTCCCCTCTGCCATCAGATTCCTAAATGGAAATTGAAGCTGTGAACACGACATCACTTTTTAAATATATATTATTTCAGCTTTTTGCACAATTTTTGATCTATTCAATGTACATATACTGTAATTGACTTATTTATTTATTTATTTATTATTATATTTCTTCTAGATTATGTATTGCATTGAACTGCTGTTGCTAAGTTAACAAATTTCACGATACATGCCTTTTTTCTTAATATCATTCTTATTGAGTTTTCAAAAAGAATACATGAAAAGATAGAATCTACCCTCCCCCCCCCCCATATATAGTCCTACCTAAAAAGAAAGAAGAGAAAAAAAAAGAAGAGCCACCTGGGTATTGGAAGGTTTCCACATGCTCCATGGGATTCAAAATAAATTTGGTATAATTATTCGTTACTTTCCCCAAGGGACCAAGGTCTTTATCGGAGCACTTAAATATGCCATCCTATCTTTTGTAAATAAGGGCGCCAAATATTCAAAAATGTTACATATTTATCTCTTAAATTATAAGTAATTTTTTCGAGTGGAATAGAACTTGCCATTTCATTATTCCAACGATCCATACTTAAATACGAAACAGATTTCCAAGTAACTGCTATAGTCTTCTTAGCTACTGCCAATGCAATTTTTATAAATTCTTTCTGATATTTATTCAATTTAAGTTTCGGTTTTATCCCTTCAATATCACCTAATAGAAATAATACAGGGTTATGTGGAAGTTGAGTTCCAGTAATTTGTTCCAATAAGACTCTTAAATTTATCCCAAAGGATTGAATTTTAAAACAAGATCAAGTAGAATGTAAAAAAGTACCAATTTCTTGATTACACCGAAAGCATTTATCGGATAGATTTGAATTTAATCTATTTATTTTTTGTGGTGTAATATATAATTGGTGTAAAAAATTATATTGTACTAATCTAACTCGAACATTTATTGTATTTGTCATACTGTCAAGACAGAGTCTTGACCAATTTGTTTCATCAATATTAATATTCAAATCTGTTTCCCATTTTTGCTTTGACTTATGGGTTCCTTGTTTAATTGTCTGTTCTTGAATCAAATTATACATACAAGAAATAAATTTTTAATTTTCCCTTTTTGAATTAAAATTTCAATTTCATTAGGTTTTGGCAAAAACATTGTTTGACCCAGCTTACCTTTTAAGTAAGCCCTTAATTGAAAGTAACAAAAGAAAGTATTATTAGATATTTTATATTTATCCTTTAATTGTTCAAATAACATCAATATACCTCGTTCAAAACAATCTCCTATAAATTTAATCCCTTTTTGGTACCAATTATATAAAAGTTGGTTGTCCATTGTAAAAGGAATAAGTCTGTTTTGAAACAAAGGTCTCCTTGCTAATAGAGATTTCTGTGTTTCATTATCATCATTTATCTTATTCCATAGATCAATCAAATGTGTTAATATAGGAGATTCTTTCTTTTCCCGTATCCATTTAGATTCCCATTTATATATAAAATCTTTGGGTGTATTTTCTCCTATCTTATCTAATTCTATTCTAATCCATGCTGGTTTTCGATCATCAAAGAAAGATGCGATAAATCTAAGTTGATTTGCTTTATAATAATTCTTAAAGTTTGGAAGTTGTAACCCTCCTAACCCAAATTTCCATGTCAATTTTTCCAATGATATTCTTGACATTTTACCTTTCCAAAGAAATTTTCTCACACATTTACTTAACTCTTGAAAAAATTTCTGTGGCCATTGTTTTGGTAATGTTTGAAACAAATACTGTAATCTAGGAAATATATTCATTTTTACAACATTGACTCTACCCACTAATGTTATTGGTAGTATCATCCATTTGTCAAAATCTTCTTGAATTTTTTTCAACAGTGGTAAATAATTAAATTTATATAAATTCTTTACATCATTATCAAGTCTTATACCTAAATACTTTATACCATTTACCGGCCATCTAAATTGGGTTACTAATCGACATTGACTATAGTCTCCTTTAGTAAGAGGTGAAATTTCACTTTTATCCCAATTTATTTTGTAACCTGATACCTTCCCATATTCATCCAATCTAGAAGATAGTTTGTGTAATGAATGTTGTGGGTTTGTTAAATAGATCAAAACATCATCGGCAAAAAGATTAATTTTATATTCCTCCTGATTAACTCTAAAACCCTTAATATCTGATCAATTCTAATTAGTTCTGCTAATGGCTCTATCGCCAGTACAAATAAAGCAGGTGATAATGGACAACCTTGTCTAGTTGACCTTTTTAACTGGAATGGTGTTGAAATTTGAGAATTTGTCACTACTTTAGCTTTAGGGTTAGAATTTAAAGTTTTAATCCAATTTATAAAAGATGTTCCTAACCCATATTTTTCTAATACTTTAAATAAAAAATCCCATTCTAATCTACCAAATGCTTTTTCTGCATCCAAAGCTACTACTATACTCTTCTCATCCCTGTTTTGTGCCAAATGAATTATACTGAGTAGCCGGGTTACATTATCTGCCAATTGTCTATTTTTAATAAATCCTGTTTGATCCATATGTATTAATTTTGGTAAATATTTAGATAATCTATACGATAAAATTTTTGCTATTATTTTATAATCCGTTTTCAATAAAGAAATAGGCCTATATGATGTTGGTTTCATAGGGTCTCTGTCTTTTTTTGGCAATACTATTACAATCGCTGTTGAACGACACATGCCTTTGATAATAAACCTGATTCTGATATGCCATGAAATCAGTTTTATTTTGCGTCAGCAGTACGGTGCCATCTATAAAGTTACCACAGTACAGTCCAAAAGTCTTAGGCACCCTAGCTACATACTGTATATGTGTGTAAGACTTTTACGCAGTACTGTAGTTCCCCTGGATCATGACCCTTCTCTTCAGGAGGCACCAAGCTTTGGCAGGTCACCATCGCTATCATACCAATCCACTCACTGGTTACAGCTTGGTAATAATCTTGCCATCCTTCGAGGAAGGACAGAGAACAGACATTCCTGTGCTAACTCAAGACTGAAATCTGTAATAAATCAATATATATATAGATAGATGGATGAATAGATAGAGAGATAGGCAAATAAATAAATAAATTGACAGATAGATTGATAAATAAATGGACAGATAGATAAATAGATAAATAGAGGTCACACTCATTGCATGTTTACAGAGAGTGGTGTAAGTTCTTGTCTCCCAACCTCACTAGGTTAATAGGACCTTGGTTGAAGATCATTCAGAAGATCGTGCCTGGGCTCAATTATCATAGATTCCCCTACGGTCTAAAAAGCTAATTACCCTGATCTTGAATATATTCAACAACTTAGCCTCCAGAGCTCTTGAGCAGACCAGAATTTTCAGCACAGCATTGAAGTTTTGGTGAGTTTGAGAGTGCTTGATGAATTTTGCTTGTACTTTTTTTTGCAACAGAGGGACCTTGTATTCTTAGGTCTCTCTGTTCTACAACACTCCCCACTCTCTCTGGAGGGTACAAAAACGCGTTTCCCTCAGTTGTGCTCATCAGGACAGAGGTCACAATTACCTACTGAACAGGTGCCCATCTCCAAGCTCATTCCAATGATTCGTGCTGCGGGGTCTCCACCTCAGATTCTGAACAGCAGAAGCTAACTGGCCCAGTTACCGGAGACACAAGTGACTGCTGATTCTGAAGTAACCAACAATCTGCTGGATGAACTCACTGGGTCGAGCAACATCAGTGAGGGTAGTGGGCGAAGAAAAAGAACTGTCTATATGGATACATGCTCTGATAATAAATGAACTTTTGAACCTTTGATAAAAATAAATAATACTGAGAACAGACAGGCTCTTGAACTTGCATGGATAACTTCAATCACCACTACTCTGAACTGATTCTATAGACAAAGACAGACAAAGAAGACTGTGAGCTTGTCCAACAGGGCTGAGATTTTTGCTCCCTGTGTGGATGACAATCGGGCTGTAGGAAGGATTTACAACCTAACTGTGGCACCGTAGTTCAGGGAGACATCCAAGAGGAGAGAAAGAAGAGAAATGTAGTAGTAATTGGGGATAGTATAGTCAGGGGAATAGACAGATCTCTGTCACAAGGATAGAGCATTCCCGAAGGCGCCTGGGTTCGGGACATCTGATCTGACCTGCAGAGGAATTTACAGTGGGAGGGGAAAGATCCAGTTGTCGTGGTCTATGTGGGTACCAACGACATAGCTAGAATGAGGAAAGAGGTTCTGCTGAGGGAACTTGAGCAGTGAGGGAATAAATTAAAAAGCAGAACCAAAAAGGCGGCAATCTCTGGATTACTACCTGAGCCACGTACAAATTGGCACAGGGTTAAGAAGATTAGAGAGTTAAATGCGTGGCTCAAGGATTGGTGTGGGAGAAGTGGGTTTGGATTCATGGCAAATTGGCACCAGTATTGGGGAAGGAGGGAGCTGTACCAATGGGACGGGCTGCACCTGAACCGTGATGGGACCTGGATGCTCAACAAAAGTATATTCCAGTTAAAAGCAAGGGCAGTAAGGGTGGGGAGAGGCAGCCTTGGATAACTAAGGAAATAAAAGAAGGCATCAAACTAAAAGCTTGTGCATACAAAGTCACCAACAGTGGAGGGAAACTGGAAGATTGGGAAAACTTTCAAAAGCAACAAAGAACCACTAAGAGAAAAATAAAGAAAGGGAAGCTAGATAATGAAAATAAACTAGGACAAAATATGAAAACAGATAGTAAAAGTTTTTATAATTATATAAAATGGAAAAGGGTGGCTAAATCTTGGGATTACTGCCTGTACCACGTGACAGTGAGTGTAGGAATACAATGAGGTGGAGGATAAATGCGTGGCTGAAGGATTGGACCAAGGGGCAGGGATTAAGATTTCTGGATCATTGGGACCTCTTCTGGGGCAGGTGTGACCAGTACAAAAAGGATGGGTTGCACTTGAATCCCAGGAGGACCAATATCCTGGCGGGGAGATTTGCTAAGGCTACTGGGGAGAGTTTAAACTGGAATTGTTGGGGGGTGGGAACCGAACTGAAGAGACTGGGGAAGAGGAGGTTGGCTCACAAATAGAGGAAGCTTGGGGACAGTGTGTGAGGGAGGATAGGCAGGTGATAGAGAAGGGACGCGCTCAGACCGACGGTTTGAGATGTGTCTATTTTAACACAAGGAGTATTGTGAACAAAGCAGATTAACTTAGAGCGTGGATCAGTACTTGGAGCTATGATGTGGTGGCCATTACAGAGACTTGGATGGCTCAGGGACAGGAATGGTTACTTCAAGTGCCAGGTTTTAGATATTTCAGAAAGGACAGGGAGGGAGGCAAAAGAGGTGAGGGCATGGCACTGTTGATCAGAGATAGTGTCACGGCTGCAGAAAAGGTGGACGTTATGGAGGGATTGTCTACCGAGTCTCTGTGGGTGGAGGTTAGGAACAAGAAGGGGTCAATAACTTTACTGAGTGTTTTTTATGGGCTGCTCAATAATAACAGGAATATTGAGGAGCAGATAGGGAAACAGATCCTGGAAAGGTGTAATAATAACAGAGTTGTCGTGTTGGGAGATTTTAATTTCCCAAATATTGATTGGCATCTCCCTAGAGCAAGGGGTTAAGATGGGTGGAGTTTGTTAGTTGTGTTCATGAAAGTTTCTTGACACAATATATAGATAAGCCTACAAGAGGAGAGACTATACGTGATTTACTGTTGGAAAATGAACCTGGTCAGGTGTCAGATCTCTCAATGTGAGAGCGTTTTGGAGATAGTGATCATAATTCTATCTCCTTTACAATAGCATTGGAGAGAGATAGGAACAGGCAAGTTAGAAAAGCGTTTAATTACAGTAAGAGGAATTATGAGGCTATCAGGCAGGATCTTGGAAGCTTAAATTGGGAACAGATGTTCTCAGGGAAAGGTACGGAAGAAATGTGGCAAATGTTCAGGGGATATTTGTATAGAGTTCTACATAGGTACATTCCAATGAGACAGGGAAGTTATGGTAGGGTAGAGGAACCGTGGTGTACAAAGGCTGTAATAAATCTGGTCAAGAAGAAAAGAAAAGCTTACAAAAGATTCAGGGAGCTAGGTAATGTCAGAGATCTAGAAGATTATAAGGCTAACAGGAAGGAGCTTAAGAATGAAATTGGGAGAGCCAGAAGGGGCCATGAGAAGGCCTTGGCAGACAGGATTAAGGAAAACCCCAAGGCATTCCACAAGTATGTGAAGAGCAAGAGGATAAGACATTAAAGAATAGGACCTACCAAGTGTGACAGTGGGAAAGTGTGTATGGAACTGGAGGAGATAGCAGAGGTACTTAATGAATACTTTACTTCAGTATTCACTATGGAAAATGATCTTGGTGATTGTAGTGCTGACTTGCAGCAGACTGAAAAGCTTGAGCATGTAGATATTAAGAAAGAGGATGTGCTGGAGCTTTTGGAAAGCATCAAGTTGGATAAGTCACCGGGACCGGATGAGATGTAACCCAGGCTACTATGGGAGGCGAGGGAGGAGTTTGCTGAGCCTCTGGCGATGATCTTTGTATCATCAATGGGGATGGGAGAGGTTCTGGAGGATTGGAGGGTTGTGGATGTTGTTCTCTTATTCAAGAAAGGGAGTAGGGATAGCCCAGGAAATTATAGACCAGTGAGTCTTACTTCAGTGGTTGGTAAGTTGATGGAGATGATCCTGAGAGGCAGGATTTATGAACATTTGGAGAGTTATAATATGATTAGGAATAGTCAGCATGGCTTTGTCAAGGGCAGGTCATGCCTTACGAGCCTGACTGAATTTTTTGAGGATGTGACTAAACACATTGATGAAGGAAGAGCAGAAGATGTAGTGTGTATGGATTTCAGCAAAGCATTTGATAAGGTACCCCATGCAAGGCTTATTGAGAAAGTAAGGAGGTATGAGATCCAAGGGGACATTGCTTTGTGGATCCAGAACTGGATGCACAAAGAACCTATTCTGCATGGAGGTCGGTGACCAGTGGTGTGCCTCAGGGATCCGTTCTGGGACCCCTACTCTTCGTGATTTTTGTAAATGACCTGGATGAGGAAGTGAAGGGATGGAGGGATGGGTTAGTAAGTTTGATGATGACACAAAGGTTGGAGGTGTTGCAGATAGTGTGGAGGGCTGTCAGAGGTTACAGCGGGACATTGATAGAATGCAAAACTGGGCTGAGAAGTGGCAGATGGAGTTCAACCCAGATAAGTGTGAAGTGGTTAATTTTGGTAGGTCAAATATGATGGCAGAATATAGCATTAATGGTAAGACTCTTGGCAGTGTGGAGGATCAGAGGGATCTTGGGGTCTGAGTCCATAGGACGCTCAAAGCAGCTGCGCAGGTTGACTCTGTGGTTAAGAAGGCATACAGTGTATTGGCCTTCATCAATCGTGGAATTGAATTTAGGAGCCAAGAGGTAATGTTGCAGCTATATAGGACCCTGGTCAGACCCCACTTTCAGTACTGTGCTCAGTTCTGGTCACCTCACTACAGGAAGGATGTGGAAACCATAGAAATGGTGCAGAGGAGATTTACAAGGATGTTGCCTGGATTGGGGAGCATGCCTTATGAAAACAGGTTGAGTGAACTCGGCCTTTTCTCCTTGGAGCGACGGAGGATGAGAGGTGACCTGATAGAGGTGTATAAGATGAGAGGCATTGATCATATGGATAGTCAGAGGCTTTTTCTCAGGGCTGAAATGGTTGCCACAAGAGGGCACAGGTTTAAGGTGCTTGGGAGAAAGTACAGGGGAGATGTCAGGGGTAAATTTTTTTACTCAGAGAGTAGTGACTGCGTGGAATGGGCTGCCGGCAATTGTGGTGGAGGTGGATACGATAGGGTCTTTTAAGAGACTTTTGGATAGGCACATGGAGCTTAGAAAAATAGAGGGCTATGGGTAAGCCTAGTGATTTCTAAGGTAGGGTCATGTTTGGCACAACTTTATGGGCTGAAGGGCCTGTATTGTGCTGTGGGTTTTTCTATCTTTTCCTAAAGAAGAAATAGCGAGGAATCTGGAAAGAAATGGATCCATCAGACAGGTGCAGCATGGATTCAGTGAAGGCAGGTCCTGTTTGACAAACTTACTGGAGTTCTTTGAGGACATAACAAGTGCATTGGATAGAGTAGGACAGAAGGATGTTATTTACTTGGATTTCCAGAAGGCATTCGATAAGGTGACACATAAAAGACTTATCCATAAGATAAGGATGTATAGAGTTGGGGGTGATGTATTAGCATGGATAGAGGATTGGTTAACTAATAGAAAGCAGAGAGTTGGGAATCATTGGTGTTACTCTGGTTGGCAATCAGTGGTGAGCAGTGTGTCGCTGGGGTCGGTGTTGGGCCGGCAACTGTTCACAATATACATTAACGATCCGGAAGAGGGGACTGAGTGTAGTGTATCCAAGTTTGCTGATGATACTAAATTGAGTGGAAAAGCAAATTATGCAGAAGATATGGAGAGTCTGCAGAGAGATATAGACAGGTTAAGTGAGTGGGCAAGGGTCTGGCAGATGGAGTACAATGTTGGTAAATGTGAGGTCATCCACTTTGGAAGGAAGAATGAAAGAGCAGATTATTATTTAAATGGAAAAAATTGTAACATGCTGCTATGCAGAGGGACTTGGCAGTGCTTGTGCATGAATCAAAAAGGTTGGTTTGCAGGTGCAGCAGGCTATCAAGAAGGCAAATGGAATGTTGGCCTTCATTGCTAGAGGGATTGAAGTTAAGAGCGGGGAGGTTATGCTGCAACTGTACAGGGTACTGGTGAGGTTGCACCTGGAGTACTGTGTGCAGTTCAGGTCTTTTTAATTGAAGAAGGATATACTGGCTATGGATGCTGTGCAGAGGAGGTTCACCAAGTAGATTCAATAGATGAGGGGGTTAGACTATGAGGAGAGATTGAGTCGCCTGGGACTGTACTTGCTGGAATTCAGAAGAATGAGAGGAAATCTTATAGAAACACATAAAATTATTAAAGGGATAGATAAGATAGAGGCAGGAAAGTTGTTTCCATTGGTAGGTGAGACTAGAACTAGAGGATATAGCCCCAAGAGTCTGGGGAGTAGATTTAGGATGGAGATGAGAAGGAACTGCTTTTCCCAGAGAGTGGTGAATCTGTGGAATTCTCTGTCCAATGAAGCAGTGGAGGCTATCTCAGTAAATATATCAAGACAAGTTTGGATAGATTTTTGCATAGTAGGGGAATTTAGGGTTATGGGGAAAAGGCAGGTAGGTGGAGATGAGTCCATGGCCAGATCAACCATGATCTTATTGAATGGCGGAACAGGCTCAACAGACCAGATGGCCTACTCCTGCTCCTATTTCTTATGTTCTTCTGTATCTACACTAACATTTAAGAAGGTAGAAGCATTTTTTTGTGTCTTCTTTGTTATGTGCTGGTCCCAGGACAGATTCTCTGATATGATATCGCCAAGGAATTTAAAGTTGCTGACCCTAACTACTTCACTGATGTTCAATTGGTTGGATGTTGCAAGAACTGTGAACATTTTATGTGTTAAACTGCATCTAAGCAGTGTGCTCCTCCCTTAGTCTTTAACTGACTTCTACGTATGTTGAAAGATATAAAATCCAAAGGGACATGATAGGGTAGATGCCAAGATGTTTCCACTGGTGGGACAATCTTGAAGGATGGAGACTGATTGCAAGATAGGACTCTGTTCATTGAAAGCTGAGGTTTGTAAAAATCCTTCATCACAGGTACTGGTGAATCTGCTGTTCTCTGCCCCAGAGATTTGTTTAGATCAAGTATTCCCAATATGGGGTACATGGACCCCTCAGTTAATGATAGGGGTCCATGGCATGAAAAAGGTTAAGGTCAGAGGTTTAGGGAGAAAGGGGAACTTTTTCCACTCAGAAGGTGATGCGAGTGTGGAACGACTTGCCCGTGGAAGTAGTGGATGCAATATTTAAGGGTAGATGAGCTTACAGATGGAAGGGGTATGGAAGGCTATGTCCAGTTACAGGTCAGTGGAACCAGACAGAATAACTGGTTGACATAGACTAGATGGACCGAGTGATTCTATCTCATCAACTGCAAAATCTGGAGGAAATTATGCACAGAGAGAGAAAGAGTAAAAGAGAGAAAGAGGAGAGAGAGGGAGAAAGATAGAGAAGCCTTGAATACTGACAACCATGGAGAGACATAGTACAGCAGCTCCAGATCACTAAGCACTGATTTAGAGTCTGAGCAGAGAACAAATGCTAAGTGGAGAAAGGCAGGACGATTAGGGACCAAATGTAGAGCCCACAAGGTAATACCAGACTCCTTCCGATGCTGTCTTGGTGCTGGGCCAGTTGTTTACCGTTCTATATATACCTGCTTGAATTATAGAATGCATTTTGGATATTCTACAGGGAAGGCAGGTTACAGGAAGTGGGTCTTGTTTTTCTGGCAAACAGCGTCCTGCCTCAGGCATGAAGCTATAGCAGGATGAAGGTAGTGGACGAGTGTAGAACGCTGATAGAGTTTGTTCAGTCACACAGCACAGAAACCAGGCCCTTCGGCCTAACCGGTCTACACTGACCAAGATTCCTATCTGAGCTAGCCCCATTTCCCAATATTTGGTCCGTATCCCTTTAATGCAGAGGTTCCCAACTCTTTTTATGCCATGGACCCCTACCATTAACTGAGGTGTCCGTGGACGCCAAGTTTGGAACCCTGCTCAAAACCTTTCCCATCCATGTGCTGTTTTAAATGTAATAGTACCTGCCTCTGAGGGGGTAAACCATGTGACTAAAGTAATTTCTCCACACCTCTGTTCTAAATGGACGTCCTTCAGTCCTGAAATCATGCCCTCTTGTCCTAGGCTCCCCTACCATGGGAAATAACTTTGCCATATCTAATCTGTTCAGGCCTTTTAACATTCGGAATGTTTCTATGAGATCACCCCTCATTCTCCTGAACTCCAGGAAATACAGCACAAGAGATACCAGATGTTCCTCATATGGTTACCCTTTCATTCCTGGAATCATTCTTGCTAATCTTCTCTGAACCCTCTCCAATGTATATCCTTTCTAAAATAAGGAGCACAAAACTGCACACAATACTCCAAGTGTGGTCTCACGAGTGCCTTATAGAGCCTCAACATCACATCCCTGCTCTATATTCTATACCTCTAGAAATGAATGCCAACATTGCATTTGCCTTCTTCACCACTGACTCAGCCTGGAGGCTAACTTTTAGGGTATCCTGCACAAGGACTCCCAAGTCCCTTTGCATCTCTACATTTTGAATTCTCTCCCCATCTAAATAATAATCTGCCCGTTTATTTCTTCCACCAAAGTGCATGATTACACACTTTCCAACATTGTATTTCATCTGCCACTTCTTTGCCCATTCTCCAAAACTATGTAAGTCTCTCTGCAGGCTGTTTCCTCAACACTACCTGCTCCTCCACCTATCTTTGTATCATTGGCAAATTTAGCCACAAATCCATTAATCCCTCGTCCAAATCATTGACATACATTGTAAAAAGCAGCAATCCCAACACCGACCCCTGTGGAACTCCACTGGTAGCTGGCAGCCAGCCGGAATATTTATTCCCACTGTTTTCTGCTGATCAGCCAATGCTCCACACATGTAGTAACTCCCCTGTAATCCCATGGGCTCCTACCTTGCTAAGCAGCCTCATGTGCGACACCTCGTCAAAGGCCTTCTGAAAATCCAAGTACACCACATCTACTGCATCTCCTTTGTCTACCCTGCTTGTAATTTCTTCAAAAAATTGCAGTATTTACAGTCAGGCAAGATCTTCCTTTCAGGGAACCATGTTGGCTTTGGCCTGTCTTGTCATGTGCCTCCAGGTACTCTAATCTCATCCCTAACAATCAATTCCAACAACTTCTCAACCACTGATGTCAGGCTAACAGGTCTATAGTTTCCTTTCTGCTGCCTCTCACCCTTCTTAAATAGTGAAGTAACATTTGCAATTTTCCAGTCATCTGGTAAAATGCCAGAATCTATTGATTCTTGAAAGAACATCGTTAGTGCCTCCGCAGTCTTTCCAGCTACTTCCTTCGGAACCCGAGAGTGCATTCCAACAGGTCCAGGAGATTTATCCACCCTCAGACCATTAAGCTTCCTCAGCACCTTCTCAGTCGTAACTTTCACTGCACATACTGTACTTCACTTCCCTGACACTCTTGAATGTCCGATATACTACAGATGTCTTCCGCTGTGAAGACTGATGCAAAATACACATTCAGTTCCCCTGCCATCTCTGCATCTCTCATTACAGTATCTCCAGCGTCATTTTCTATTGGTCCTATATCTACCCTCAACTGTCTTTTACCCTTTCTATACTTAAAAAAGCTTTTAGTATCTTCTTTGATTTTAGTCCCCAGCTTCCTTTCATAATTCATCTTTTCCTTCCCAATGACCTTCTTAGCTTCTTTCTGCAAATTTTTAAAAGCTTCCCAATCCTCCATCTTCCCACTAACTTTGGATTCCTTGTATGCCCTCTCTTTTGCTTTTACTTTGGCTCTGACTTCACTTGTCAGCCACGGTAGTGTCTGTCTTCCATTAGAAAATTTCTTCTTATTTGGAATATATCTGTCTTACACTTCCCTCATTTTTCGCAGAAACTCCAGCTATTGCTGTCCTGCTGTCCTTCCTGCAAGTGTTCCTTTCCAGTCAACCTTGGCCGGTTCTCCTCATGCCTTTGTAATTTCCTTTATTCCACTGAAATACTGACACATTGGAATTTAGTTTCTCCTTCTCAAATTTCAAAGTGAACTTGATCATATTGTGATCACTGTTCCCCAAGCTTCCTTAACCTTAAGCTCTCTTATCACTTCTGGATCATTGTATAACTCCCAATCCAACACAGCTGATCCCCAAGTGGGCTCAACAGCAAGCTGTTCTAAAAAACCACCCCTTAGACATTCTACAAATTCTCTTGAGATCCAGTACTGGCCTAGTTTTCCCAATCCACTTTCATGTTAAAATCCCCAACGATTACCATGACATTGCCCTTCTGACACACCTTTTCTATCTCCTGCTGTAATTTGTAATCCACATCCCAGCTGCTGTTTGGAGGCCTGTATACAACTGCCATTAAGGTCCTTTTACCCTTGTCATTTCTTAACTCAACCCATAGAGACTCTACACCTTCTGATCCTATGTCATATCTTTCAAATGGTTTAATATTATTTCTCATACACAGGGCCACACCACCCCCTCTGCCTACTAACCTATCTTTCTGATACACCGTATATCCTTGGACATTCAGCTCCCAATGGCAGCCATCCTTTAGACAAGTTTCAGAGATTGCCACAGTGTCATACTTGCCAATCTGTAGCTGAATTTCAAGATCGTACATTTTATTTCTTATGCTGTGTGCATTCAAATATAACACTTTCAGTCCAGTATTTGTTGCTTTCTGTTTTAACTGCACCATGTCTCTTTTGTCCTGTAAATCATCCCACTGGCTGTGATTATGCCTCATCTCCTACCTGTCCTTTCTATCATCTCTGTTGCATGCTATCTTTGATTTATTTCTGTCTTCCCCTTCCTCAGTCCTATCACTCCAGTTCCCATTCCCCCTGCCAAATAATTTTAAGCCCTCCCTAACAGCTCTATTAAACCTGCCTGCAGGGATATTGGACACCTTTCAGTCCAGGGTAACCCGTTCTTTTTGTACAGGTCGTACCTCCCCCAGAAGAGGCCCCAACGGTTCAGGAACTCGAAGCCCTGCCCCATACACCAGTCTCTCAGCCCACATTAATATTGCTGGTCCTGCTTTTCAGCTTCCCACCCAACTCCATGAATTCTCTCTTCAGGACCTCCTCCTTTTTCTACCTATGTCATTGGTACAAACATGCACCAAGACTTCTGGCTGTTCACCCTCTCCTTTCAGAATACTCTGCACCCGATCCGAGACATCCCGTACCCTGGCACCTGGGAGGCAATACACCATGCGGTCCTGTAATACCCTCCTGAATCTTTTCCACTTCCTCCTCCAGCTTACTGACGTTCCCTGTTCTGGACAATTTGAACTTAGCTAATGCCCTTAACAGTGCAAAGTTTCCCCATAGCAGTTATTAAACAGGAAAGAGGCAAAATTTGCCACTGGGACATTGGAGGAGATATGTGGTGATTGAAAACTTGGTCAAATGATAGCTTTTCTAGGGCATGTTAAAGAAGTGGAAAGGAACAATAATATCTACAGAAAGAGGTGGGCACAGATGGAAAAGTCTACAGAAAGTACTGGAGACAGCCCAGTCCATCTCATTCAAAGCCCTGCGCCACCATCAATGCGTACATTTACGTGAAGCGTTGCCACAAGAGAGCAGTATCCATCATCAAGGACTCCCACCCTCCAGGCCATGCTCTCTTCTCACCACTACCACTGGGCAGGAGATTTGTTTCTTTCTGAGATAGAGCCCGGAACAGGCCCTTCCGGCCCTTTGAGCTGCACTGCCCAGCAACCTCCGTTTAACTCCGACCTAATCATGGGACAATTTACAATGACCAATTAACCTATCAGCTGGTACATCTTTGGACTCTGGGAGGAAAATGGAGCACCTGGAGGAAACCCATGCGGTTACAGGGAGAACGTACAAACTCCTTACAGACGGCAGTGGGAACTCAGGAGCCATAGGTCCCACACCACAAGTCCAGGAACATAGAAACATAGAAACATAGAAAATAGGTGCAGGAGTAGGCCATTCGGCCCTTCGAGCCTGCACCGCCATTTATTATGATCATGGCTGATCATCCAACTCAGAACCCCGCCCCAGCCTTCCCTCCATACCCCCTGACCCCCGTAGCCACAAGGGCCATATCTAACTCCCTCTTAAATATAGCCAATGAACTGGCCTCAACAGTTTCCTGTGGCAGAGAATTCCACAGATTCACCACTCTCTGTGTGAAGAAGTTTTTCCTAATCGCGGTCCTAAAAGGCTTCCCCTCTATCCTCAAACTGTGAGCCCTCGTTCTGGACTTCCCCAACATCGGGAACAATCTTCCTGCATCTAGCCTGTCCAATCCCTTTAGGATCTTATACGTTTCAATCAGATCCCCCCTCAATCTTCTAAATTCCAATGAGTACAAGCCCAATTCATCCAGTCTTTCTTCATATGAAAGTCCCGCCATCCCAGGAATCAACCTGGTGAACCTTCTTTGTACTCCCTCTATGGCAAAGATGTCTTTCCTCAGATTAGGGGACCAAAACTGCACACAATACTCCAGGTGTGGTCTCACCAAGGCCTTGTACAACTGCAGTAGTACCTCCCTGCTCCTGTACTCGAATCCTCTCGCTATAAATGCCAGCATACCATTCGCCTTTTTCACCGCCTGCTGTACCTGCATGCCCACTTTCAATGACTGGTGTATAATGACGCCCAGGTCTCGTTGCACCTCCCCTTTTCCTAATCGGCCACCATACAGATAATAACCTGTTTTCCTATTTTTGCCACCAAAGTGGATAACTTCACATTTATCCACATTAAATTGCATCTGCCATGAATTTGCCCACTCACCCAACCTATCCAAGTCACCCTGCATCCTCTTAGCATCCTCCTCACTGCTAACACTGCCACCCAGCTTCGTGTCATCCGCAAACTTGGAGATGCTGCATTTAATTCCCTCATCCAAGTCATTAATATATATTGTAAACAACTGGGGTCCCAACACTGAGCCTTGCGGTACCCCACTAGTCACCGCCTGCCATTCTGAAAAGGTCCCGTTTATTCCCACTCTTTGCTTCCTGTCTGCTAACCAATTCTCCACCCACACCAATACCTTACCCCCAATACCGTGTGCTTTAAGTTTGCACACTAATCTCCTGTGTGGGACCTTGTGAAAAGCCTTTTGAAAATCCAAATATACCACATCCACTGGTTCTCCCCTATCCACTCTACTAGTTACATCCTCAAAAAATTCTATGAGATTCGTCAGACATGATTTTCCTTTCACAAATCCATGCTGACTTTGTCCGATCATTTCACCGCTTTCCAAATGTGCTGTTATCACATCCTTGATAACTGACTCCAGCAGTTTCCCCACCACCAACGTTAGGCTAACCGGTCTATAATTCCCCGGTTTCTCTCTCCCTCCTTTTTTAAAAAGTGGGGTTACATTAGCCACCCTCCAATCCTCAGGAACTAGTCCAGAATCTAACGAGTTTTGAAAAATTATCACTAATGCATCCACTATTTCTTGGGCTACTTCTTTAAGCACTCTAGGATGCAGACCATCTGGCCCTGGGGATTTATCTGCCTTCAATCCCTTCAATTTACCTAACACCACTTCCCTACTAACATGTATTTCGCTCAGTTCCTCCATCCCACTGGACCCTCTGTCCCTTACTATTTCTGGAAGATTATTTATGTCCTCCTTAGTGAAGACAGAACCAAAGTTACCATTCAATTGGTCTGCCATGTCCTTGCTCCCCATAATCAATTCACCTGTTTCTGTCTGCAGGGGACCTACATTTGTCTTTACCAGTCTTTTCCTTTTTACATATCTATAAAAGCTTTTACAGTCCGTTTTTATTTTCCCTGCCAGTTTTCTCTCATAATCTTTTTTCCCCTTCCTAATTAAGCCCTTTGTCTTCCTCTGCTGAACTCTGAATTTCTCCCAGTCCTCAGGTGAGCCACTTTCTCTGGCTAATTTGTATGCTTCTTCTTTGGAATTGATACTATCCCTAATTTCTCTTGTCAGCCACGGGTGCACTACCTTCCTTGATTTATTCTTTTGCCAAACTGGGATGAACAATTGTTGTAGTTCATCCATGCAACCTTTAAATGCTTGCCATTGCATATCCACCGTCAATCCTTTAAGTGTCATTTGCCAGTCTATCTTAGCTAATTCACGTCTCATACCTTCAAAGTTACCCCTCTTTAAGTTCAGAACCTTTGTTTCTGAATTAACTATGTCACTCTCCATCTTAATGAAGAATTCCACCATATTATGGTCACTCTTACCCAAGGGGCCTCTCACGACAAGAGATCGCTAATTAACCCTTCCTCATTGCTCAAAACCCAGTCCAGAATAGCCTGCTCTCTAGTTGGTTCCTCGACATGTTGGTTCAAAAAACCATCCCGCATACATTCCAAGAAATCCTCTTCCTCAGCACCTTTACCAATTTGGTTCATCCAGTCTACATGTAGATTGAAGTCACCCATTATAACTGCATTATAACAGTTATTACTCGACAACCATCAGGCTCCTGAAATGCTCACCTCAACTCTGAACTGATTCTATAACCTACAGACTCACTATCAAGGACTCTACAACTCATATTCTCAGTATTATTTTTACTTACACAGTTTGTCTTTTGCTCATTGGACATGTCAGTCTTAATGAAAAGATTTTAATAAAATTCCATTGTATTTCTTTTAATCCCTGTGAATGCCTGCAGAAAAATGAATCTTGGCGTTGCATATGGTGGCACAGAAGCACTCTGACAATGAATTTACTTTCAACTTTGAAGGTTGGAGGAAAGTAGGATGGACATTGGAGAATGATCAGATGTTCAAAGTAAATTTATTATCAAAGTACTGTATGTATACCATGTACAGCCTTAGAACATAGAAATCTACAGCACATTACAGGCCCTTCAACCCACAATGTTGTGCTGACCATGTAATCTACTCTAGAAACAGCCTATAATTTCCCTACCACGTAGTCCTCTATTTTCCTAAGCTCCATGTACCTATCTCAGAGTCTCTTCAAAGACCCTATTGTATCCACCTCTACTTCCTTTGCTGGCAGTGCATTCCGCACACCCACTACTCTCTTTGTGAAAAACTTACCCCTGACACCCCCTGCGTACTCATTTCCAAGCACCTTAATACTATTTCCCCTCCCATTAGCCATGCCAGCCCTGGGGAAAAGCCTCTGGCTATCCACTCGATCAATGCCTCTCATTTGCTTTGAGATCCATTTTCTTGCAGGCACCCACAGAAAATGATGAAATCCAATAGAATCCAGGAAAATCCATACGTAACACAGACTGACAAACATCCAGTGTGCAAGGGCAAATTGTGCAAACAATGGGCACCACAGTAACACAACACTATTATAGAGCAGAGTGTCGGAATTTGGAGCTCAATTCCAGTATTATTTGTAAGGAGTTTGTACGTCTTCCCTGTGACCATGTAGGTTTCCTCTGTGTGCTCCGGTTTCCTCCCACATTCCAAAGACGTACCGGTTAATAGGTTAATAGGTCAGTTTAAATTGTCCTGTGAAAAGGACAAGGTGTCAGGGCACTGGAGCAGGGATCCAATCGCAAACCCAGTACTGTGCACAGTGATATTAATTGAGTAACAGATCCCAAGGTGCAAACAAAGTCAGTGTCAAAGTTCAGGCAGAGATCAAAACACCCAGAGAAATCCAAAAACCAGAATCGGGAAACAGGCAGAGTCAATATTCACACAAACACGAGAAAATCTGCAGATGCTGGAAATTCAAGCAACACACACAAAATGCTGGTGAACGCAACAGGCCAGGCAGCATTTATAGGAAGAAGTACAGTTGATGTTTTGGGCCGAGACCCTTCATCAGGACTAATGGAAAAAAGAGATAGTAAGAGATTTGAAAGTGGGAGGAGGAGGGGGACATCCAAAATGATAGGAGAAGACAGGAGGGGGAGGGATGAAGCTAAGAGCTGGACAGTTGATTGGCAAAAGGGATACAAGGCTGGAGAAGGGGGGAGTATCCTGGGATGGAAGCCTTGGAAGAAAGAAAGGGAGAGGGGAGCACCAGAAGATGATGGAGAACAGGCAAGGAGTGATTGTGAGAGGGAAAGAGAGTAGGAATAAAGGGATGGGGTGTGAAAGGGAGGAGGGGCATTATCAGAAGTTAGAGAAATCAATGTTCATGCCATCAGGTTGGAGGCTACCCAGACAGAATATAAGGTGCTGTTCCTCCAACCTGAGTGTGGCTTCATCTCAACAGTAGATAGTCAATATTCAGGCAGACAGATTACAGATACAAATGCTGGAAAAACTCAGGAAAATTCACTGGCATAATCTGGCAGTAAACAGGTGAAAACACAGGACTGAAATACACTGAGCAATAAACAGAGAGGCAGATGATAGGTGGAGCACAGTGAGACACGGGTGGCAGCAATACAGGTAATAATGAGAAACAGGTGAGAGACAGAGTACCCAGTAATACAGGGGCTGGAGTAGAGCAGGAGCGGGGACAGGAGCACATGGCAATACAAAACCACAGACTGACAGCTAGGGGGAAAACACACAAAAAGACAGTTCAACTGGAGGTACTGACATAAGGTTAAGGAAAGGAAAGTGGACCATGGGAGAAAGGGAAGGAGGGGAACCAAAAGGAGGTGATGGGCAAGTGAGGAGAAGAAAAGAGGTGAGAGGGGAACCAGAAGGGGAAAGGAAAAAGGGAGGATGAAGGAAGTTGGAGGAATTGAAGTTTTTGCCATCAGATTGTAAGCTACCCAGTCATAATATGAGATGTTACTCCTCCAGTCTGAGTGTGGACTCATTGTGGCAGCAGACGAGGCCATGGACAGACAAGTCAGAAGGGGAATGGGAAGTTGAATTAAAATGGTGGCCATCGGGAGCCAATGTTTAAGCCATTTGTTTTCCCTTTCCCAGAAACAAATATTCTGAGTATTGTGCAGCTCCTGTGATCTTTCAGAGGCTCATACGTTTGTAGATACATGAATATACAGAGAATAGAGGGATATGGACCGTGTACAGACAGAAGTGATTAGGTGACATTAGCTCAATTTGCACTCAATTGAAAAGTGAGTAAGACATCCTATTATCCAATTGTATGTGTCTAGACAGCCCCCAGAATTGGTTTATAGTCCCATCTCTGACACTTCTGTAATGAACAAGCAGAAATGTTCAAGAAAATCATTTCTCTTTATTGTCTCTGTGACATTTCTCCTCCGCTGTTACTCTGGCTGCCGTTCCTGAGGGTAGTGTTCAGCACCAGAACATTTGTGGATAGCTGACAGCACCACTAACGGAGAACTCCTCCAAGAACATTATGGAGATTTGACAGGATCATTAAGTGTGGGATTTGACGGGATGAGGATGTAGGTGAGGTGACAGTATGTAGATAACGTCCGGTCTGGTGGGGGAGGTGCAGCTATACTTCAGAGAGGGAGAGAGAGGGGGGGAGAGAGATTGAAATAGAGACAGAGGGAGAGAGGGGAGAGAGGGGGAAGAGATAGAGAGAGGTGAGAGAGAGATAGAGACAGAAATACAAAATAATCTGCAAAGCAACACCACAACACGCTGGAGGAACTCAGCAGGTCGGGCAGCATCCGTGGAAAAGATCAGTCGAAAAGATCAGTTGACAGACAGGATCTCCCGGTCGCCACCCACTTCAACTCTGCTTCCCACTCTCATTCAGATATGTCCATACATGGCCTCTTCTACTGCCATGATGAAGCTAAACTCAGGTTGGAGGAGCAACACCTCATATACCGTCTAGGTAGTCTCCAGCCCCTTGGTATGAACATAGAATTCTTCAACTTCCGGTAATTCCCTCCCCCTCCCTACCCCTATCCCTATTTCACTCTGCCCCCTCCCTCAGCTGCCTACCACCTCCCTCATGGTTCCACCTCCTTCTACTACCCATTGTGTTTTCCCCTATTCCTTCTTCACCTTTCCTGCCTATCCCCTCCCTGCTTCCCCTTCCCCACCCCTTTATCTTTCCCCTTACTGGTTTTTCACCTGGAACCTACCAGCCTTCTCCTTCCCACCCTCCCCCCACCTTCTTTATAGGGCCTTTGCCCCTTCCCTCTTCAGTCCTGACAAAGGGTTCCGGCCTGAAACGTTGACTGATCGTTTCCACGGATGCTGCCTGACCTGCTGAGTTCCTCCAGCGTGTTGTGAGTGTGAGACAGAAATAGAGAGACACAGGGAGAGAAAGAGAGATAGAAATAGAGAGAGACAGAGGAAGAGAGGGAGAGAGATAGAGATAGAGATAAAGAGAGATAGGGACAGAGGAAGAAAGAGATAGAGAGAGAGAGGGTGGAGAGAGGGAGAGGGGTGGGAGAATGGTGGGAGAGAGAGAGAGGAGGAGAGAGACAAAGAAGGTGGAGAGAGTGAGACGGGAGAAGAGAGGGGGAGAGAAAGGAGGAGAGAGAGAAGAAAGAATGAAGGGAGAGGGGAGGGAGAGCAAGAGATGGCAGGGAGAGAAGAGAGCAAGGGGTGCAGGGGAGAGAGAGAGAGTGTGTGTGAGTGAGTGTGTGTGAGTGTGTTCAAGGTCACTGATATAGAATCTGAACCTGTTGGGTGCTTCCAGCTTGTTGGATTGAGTCCAGAACCAGCGGTCAGTACGGTGGAAGCTGCGAGGAAACCTGACAGGAGTTTATAAAATGATGTGACTCACAGACAGAGCAGACATCTGGTATTTTTTTCCCCAGGGTCAATATATCTAACAGTTAGAGGGCATGCATTTAAGATGAGAGGGGAAGGTTTTTTTTAACACAGAGGGTGGTGTGTGCCTGGAATGCACTGCCAGGGGTGACGGTAGAGGAAGATGTGACAGAGGCACTTCTGAGTTCTTAGACAAGCACATGAATGTGTAGAATATCATTGTCCTGAGCAATGACAATGAAGTCCTATTCTATTCTAAAATGGACCATGTGCAGGCTGTCATTAGTCACCATTGGCTATTAAGAACACGTGCTGCCAGTTTCTCTGAGGGAGGCCACAAAAGAGAGTTGTATTGGAGTCAGTGTCAGCATTGAGTTTATTGTCACTGACTGAGATGATATGATATTTGTTACTTGTGATAGCAGTGTCATGCAAAGACATAAAATTATGTACAGGACATTGTCATTCAGCACAGGAACAGGTGCCTTAGCCCACAATGTTGTGCAGAACTAATGACATTAGTAATCAAATGGCTCACTAAAGTAATCCTGCAATGCCTACGCAATGCCCATATCTTTCCATTCTCTGCACATTCATGTGCCTATCTAAGAGTCTCTTGAACATCTCTGTCATATTTTATCCACCCCCACCCTATGAATCACGTTCCATCATCCACCACTCTCTGTGCCCCCCACATCTCCTTTGAACTTACCCCCCCCACCTTAAATATATGCCCCCAGTATTAAACATTTCAACCCTGCGAAGAAGATACTGTCTGTCTATCTATCTATGCATTTCATAATCTTATAAACCTCTGCCAGATCTCCCCTCAGCCTGCACCTCTCCAGAGAAAACACCCCAAGTTTATCCTGGTAAACTTCTGCATCCTCTCCAAAGCCTCAACATCCTTCCTATAGTGGGGACGACCAGAACGGTGCACAATACTCCAGATGCTGCCTAACTAGTTTAATAAATCTAGAGCATAACATCGTGACTTTTGAACTCAATGCCTCAAGCAGGCAGGCCAAATGCCTTCTTAACCACCTTGTGTGGCCACCTTCAGGGATTATGTACTTAGACCCTGAGATCCCTCTGCTCAAGATTAACTAGGTAATACTCTGCTTAACCTGACCAATATTACTTGAAGCTCATAATGGCTGAACGATAATCTCAATGGTTCTGTAATACAGTGGGGCCATGTGGTTCAGAGTGTGTTCTTTGAAACTCCTTGCATCCTGAGCAGATATATCCCATTTGGAAGTACAGAGAGGGGCACAGATGATCTCCTTTGAACTCACCCCCTCATCTTAAAAATGTGCCCCCAGTATTAGACATTCCAACCCTGGGAGAAAGATACTATCTGTCTACTCTATCAATGCCTCTCATAGTCTTATAAATCTCTGTCAGATCTCCCCTCAGCCTGAGAAAAGAATGATAAAGATGACAGAGGATGGCAGCTGTGTGGGAGGCACATTCTGGTGGTGGTGGCAGATACATTAGGGACATTTTAGGGACTCTTAGACGGGCATGTGGGTGAAAGAAAAATGGAAGACTATGTGGGAAGGAAAAGTTAGTTTGATCTTAGTGAGGGTTAATAGGTTGGCACAGCACTGAGGGCTGAAGGGCCTGTACTGTGACGTAGTGTTCTATGTTCTAAACTAATTCAAGTTTGTCTAACCTGTCGTTACAGTACATGCTGTCTAATCCAGGCAGTGTCCTGGTAAACCTCTTCTGCACCCTCTCCAAAGTGTCCACATCCTCCCTATAATGAGGTGACCAGAACTGAATGCAATATTCCAGCTTTGTAAAGCTGCAACATAACTTCTTGACTTTTGAACGCAGTGCCTCGACTAATCATGCCATATGCCGCCTTAACCACCATAGCAACCTGTGTATCCACTTTCAGGGAGCTTTGAACTTGCAGCCCAAGAACCCTCTGCTCACCTAAACTCTTTCTGGTCTTACTATTATCAGCACGCTGTCTTGTACATTTGAGAGCGATAAATCACAAAAATAAACACGTGGTTAAAAAGGAACAATTAAGTAATGCTCATGGGTTCATGGACGGTTCAGAAATCTGACGGCTGAGGGGAAGAAGCTGTTCCTAAAACGTTGGGAGTTGGTCTTCAGCTCCTGGATCTCCTCTTAATAAATAATAGAAATATGAATTAATAAACTCCTAAGAACTTTCTATAGGGACACAATTGGGAGCATCCTGACTGGCTGCATCACTGCCTGGTATAGGAACTGTACTTCCCTCAATCACAGGACTCTGCAGAGAGTGGTGTGGACAGCCCAGCACATCTGTAGATGTGAACTTCCCACTATTCAGGACATTTACGAAAACAGGTGTGTAAAAAGGGCCTGAAGGATCATTGGGGACCCGAGTCACCCCAACCATAAACTATTCCAGCTGCTACCATCCGGGAAACGGTACTGCAGCATAAAAGCCAGGACCAACACAGGACAGCTTCTTCCACTAGGCCATCAGACTGCTTAATTGATGCTGACGCAACAGCAGTTCTATGTTAAATTGACTGTCCTGTTGTACATAATATTTATTATAATTTACTATAAGTTGCACATTGTACATTTATATGGAGACATAACATAAAAATTTTTACTCCTCATGTATATGAAGAACATAAGTAATAAAGTCAATTCAAATTACTTGATTTGACCTTCATTCTGTTATTCTCTGGAGGTGAATGTGGACGGGTTGCCAGACATCGCCATCTGCTGGAACCTTGAAGAAACACCGTCAGTCTAACCTCTGGAATTGGTTATTAATTATCATTACATGTAAAGTTCAAAGTAAAATTTATTATCAAATTATATATATATGTCACCATATACTACCCTGAGATTCATTTTCTTGCAGGTTTGTGGTGCATCTGTGCTGAGGGTGATCGAGATACAGTGAAAAGCTTGTCTTGTATACTGTTCATTACACAGTACTGTATTTGTCAACGTGGAGCTAAAAGCGAGTTTGTAAATCTGCCAATCCCAAATAATGTTGGGAATAGTCAGGTGGAGTGCCGTGGAGGTGGCAGGGAAAGAGTGCAAGGGCGACGGGGAGGGTGTGGGTGCAGACACACCCAGCCCTGAGACACCAGGCAAGGTCCAAACAGCTGGTTTATTGATCATTACAAGATGATCTCTGGTACTTCCCTCTCCATCCCCCTTTTCCCCACCATGATTCCCCTCTCCCTGTCCCCTTCCCGCTCTCAGTCCACAATAGAGACCTCTATCAGAATTGGGTTTATCATCACTCACGTATGTCATGAAATTTGTTTTTTTTGTGGCAGCAATACAGTGCAATGCATAAAATTACTCCAGTACTGTGTAAAAGTCAGGCATCCTACCTATATATATGTGTGTGTGTATATATGTAGTACAAAGTAAAACAATAACAGAATGTAGAATAAAGTGTAACAACTATAGAGGAAGTGCAGTGCAAACAAACAATAAGGTACAAGATTATAACAAGGTAGATTGTGAGGTCAAGTATCTAGTTTATCATACCAGAAACAATTAAAGTGTCATATGACAGCAAGGTAGAAGCTCTCCTCGAGCCTGGAATCAGATATTACCTTCCCCTTCACCTGTACATTGATGCCCAAGATATTGAAGCTGTTCCCCTTTTCCACGTAACAAAGTTATTGGCCAAACTGCAGTGGAGGAAGGGTTATGGCTCCAGACATTCCACAAGGAATTAATGGTTCCTTCTCTCAATGCAACACTTTAGAGCAAAATGATCACCCCCACCCACCTGAAAGCAGAACACTGCTGTCGACCAGTGTCAGAGTCAAAATTCCCTCTCATTTACATACACTATGTTTTTATGTATCAAATTCACAGAATAACTACATTATTGAGTCAGAATCACCTTTATTACCACAGACATATTAGATTAGATTATGAGGACACTCAGTCCTTGTTTATTGTCAATTAGAAATGCATGCATTAAAAAATGATACAATGTTCCTCCAGAAAGATATCACAGAAACACAGGACAAACCAAGACTAAAACTGACAAAACCACATAATTATAACATAGTTACAACAGTGCAAAGCAATACCATAATTTGATAAAGAGCAGACCATGGGCACGGTTAAAAAAAAAAGTCTCAAGTCCCAATAGCCCCATCATCTCACGCAGACGGTAGAAGGGAGAAACTCTCCCTGCCATGAACCTCCAAGCACCGCAAACTTGCCGATGCAGCACCCTGGAAGCACCCAATCGCAGCCGACTCTGAGTCCGTCCAAAAACTTCGAACCTCCCGATCAGCCCTCTGACACCGAGCACCGAGCACCATCTCTGCCGAGTGCTTTGACCCCACCCCGGCCGCCGAGCAACAAGCAAAGCCGAGGACTCGGGGCCTTCCCCTCCGGAGATTCTGGATCATACAGTAGCAGCAGCAGCAAAGCAGTCTTTTCAGAAGTTTCACCAGATGTTCCTCCGTGCTCTCATGTCCATCTCCATCAAATCAGGATTGTGTATGGCACCCTACTTGACAGATAACAGATATTGCCACCAGAGTGGCCGCTGCGAGCTGCATTGTGAATATGTCATGAAACCTGCTGTTCTGTGTCAGCAGTAGAGTGCAATGTATAAAAAATTACTATAAGTTACACAAGAAAAAGAAGTAGTGAGGGTGGTGTTCCTGGGTTCATTGTCCATTCAGAAATCTGATGGCAGGGAGGAAGAAGATGTTCCTAAAACATTGAGTGTGCATCTTTAGGCTCCTGTACCTCCTCCTTGATGGTAGCAATGAGAAGGAGGCATCTCCTGGATAGTGAGAGTCCTTTTGTACAACATAGCTGTATCATGTGTTATGTGGATTAAAGATGGTGGGATTAGTCCTTATGTTTTTGTAGATACAACTTCAAAGTGAATTATATCAAATATAGCTTAAAAATAATTTCCTGGCGTGATTGTTGTAAAGCTGAATAATAAACTGCATTTGGTAATGGAAAACTAGAAACTTCATGTGAGATGTCATTAGAGCATGTTTAATCTGGTTTTGGCCTTGTTTTCCAGCCAGGGGTCAGTGGAGACAGTGTACCTGCCTTTCAGTCTCCTGTGAATGTGTTCAAGTCAGCACAACCAGCAACGTTTAGCCCCGGACCTAGTATCAAACTTCAAAGCACATATATGTCACCATATACCACCTGCACACCTGCAGATTCACTTTCTTGTTGGCATACTTAACAAATCTATGGAATAATAACTATAACAGAATCAATGAAAGGCCGGCCAATTAGGAACACTCAATCTTAATGCAGAAGACAACAAACTGTGCAAATGCAAAAAGAAAAAAAGAATAATAATTTTAAAAATTTAACAATAAATATCGAGAACATGAGATGAAGAGCCCTTGAAAATGAATCCATTGGTTGTGGGAACAGTTCAATGATGGGGCAAGTGAAGTTGAGTGGAGTGAGTCTATTGGTTGTGGGAGCTCTTCAATGATGGATCAAGTGAAGTTGAGTGAAGTTATCCCCACGGCTTCAAGAACCTGAAGGCTGAGGGGTAGTAGCTGTTTCTGAACCTGGTGGTGTAAGTCCTGAGGTTCTTGTTCCTTCTTCCTGATTCCCAGGAGCCTACCCAAAATTAATTACATTTTAATCACTAGCTTGTCCCGGAGTTGGAGGCCTGTGTGTGTGGGTGAGTGGTTGTGTGGGAAAGGAACTTGTTTTGCTGTGGTTTGTTTCATTTTGTTAGTCCTCCTTGTGTTCTGCCAAGCATTGTGGACCTGTGCTGGTGCCGGAATGTGTGGTGAAACTTGTGGGCTGCCCCCAGCACATCCTTAGGTGAATTCATTTCCTTAGGTGCTGCCTGACCTGCAGGGTTCCTCCAGTATTTTATATGTGTTACATCCTTTGGTTGTGTTGGCTGTTAACACAAACGGCACATTTCACCCAACAAACACACATAAAATGCTGGAGGAACTTAGCAGGCCAGGCAGTATCTATGGAAAATAATAAACAGTTGACATTTCAGACCAAGACCCTTCAT
This sequence comes from Mobula hypostoma, assembly GCF_963921235.1. NCBI lineage: Eukaryota > Metazoa > Chordata > Chondrichthyes > Myliobatiformes > Myliobatidae > Mobula > Mobula hypostoma. Next base: position 170,318,559 of record NC_086098.1, on the reverse strand, counting down.
CAGGAAATCTCAGCCCGATCGTTGACTGTTTACGCTTTTCCCGAGATTCTACCTGGCCTGCTGAGTTCCTCCAACATTTTGTGTTTTTTTTACCTTAGATTTTCTCGTGTTGATACATTTCACCGTACGTTTTGATGTACATGTGATAAATAAATGGATCCAAATCTGAACATCGAGGACTCTACAATGAGGAATGTTTCAATATTCTGCAATTTTCTCTCTTGAAAAGTGAAAGGTGAAGTGGTAGTTGCTGAACCCATAAACCGATTCAGTCAGCGGGAGGTAGAACACCATAGTCAATCCCTCAGGTAAGGAAAAGCAAAATAAAAGTAAAAAAAAAGACAATTCAGGGAGAATTATTTTGTCTTCAGGTTGATTTATACTTGGAACAAATTCCCAGCACAGAGGCTGGGAAGGAAGCCCAGCCAAGGTTCATAAAGGATGCTGGCATGTTTCTAAAGGGATTTATATGATTATTAAAGTTTGTAAATGATAGCAGTCTATCACAGGAGAGTTCTGGGGTTTCTGTGCAAGCCATTTAAATGGGATGATTGATAAAGAACATTTTTGTGTCACCATACTCCTTTCTCACAGCAGCCAATACCACTGTCATTTCCTTACTGATGTTAGTATGTACTCCATTACACTGCTACTGAATTACAATGGTACTAAGTGATGATAGCATTACTCAGCACGTAGTGTAGTGGGGATGACATGCTAGCCTAGCAGTTAGCGTAACACTTTACAGTGCCAGCGACCCAGGGTCGATTCCCTCCACTGTCTCTAAGGGGCTTGTACGTTCTCCCCATGGTGGTCCTCCCACACTCCAAAGATGTACAGATTAGGGGTTAGTGAGTTGTGGACATGCTATGTTGCCACCAGAAACTTGACAACACTTGCGGGCTGCCCCGGCACATCCTCAGACTGTGTTGATTGTTAATACAAACTCTGTAATTCACTGTATGTTTCGATGTTTTGATGTACATCTGACTAATAAACCTAATCTAATCTTATTTAACTACGGTAGTATGGTACAAAATTTCTTTGTTGCCGTAGCAAGGTCCTGGTGAATACTGCAAAAGAAAATTTACAAGGCTGTTGCTGGGTCTGGAAGATGCGAGTTATGGTTGTAAGGAAAGATTGAATAGTTTTGGACTTTATTTCTTTGAACACCGAAGATTGAGAGTAAATTTGATAGAGATCCACAAAATTATGAGGGGTTAACATGACCCTGATCGGCGGGAGGGGGGTGTTGGGGGCTAAGCAGGGTGACCTACAGGCTACCAGAGGGACGGAACACCTTACATCTCCTTTGGTAGTGACGTATCTCCACCCCACCAACTCAGAGAAGGTGCAGAAGAGATTCACAAGAAAGTTGCCTGGTTGAGAGAGCTTGGGACATAAGAAGATATTGGATAGACTGGATCTGTTTGTTTGTTTGTTTATTTATTGATTGATACAGTGCAGAATAGGCCCTTCCAGCCCTTCAAGCCGTGTCGCCCAGCAACCCCCAGTTTAACCCCTAGCCTAATCACAGGACAATTTACGATGACCAATTGACCTACCAAATAGTACATCTTCGGACTGTGGGAGGAAACCAGAGCACCTGGAGGAAACGTACAGCGTCACGGGAAGAACGTACAAATTCCTTACAGGCAGCGGCAGGAATTGAACCCAGGTCACCTGTACAGTAACGCGTTGAGCTAACCACTACGCTACCGTGGTCCCCCTGAAATAATGGAGACAGGCAGGTAATTTGATCAAGGTACATAAAGTTATAAAATACCTAGGGTAGATTGCCAGGTCTGTTCCCCATGCCTTTGGTGTCTAAATCCAAAGGGCATAGGTTTAGGGTGAGAGGGAGGTGATTTAAAGGAATTTGAGGGGTGATGTATTCACACAAAAAGTAAGCGGTGTCTGGAATCCGCTGCCAGAGGAGGTAGTGGAGCAAAAACATTGAAGAGGAATCGGGACACGGACTTGAATGAGCAGTGCTAGGGGAATATGGGATTAATGAAGGAAGGTGGGATCAGTGTAGGTAAATATAGACTTGATGGGCCGAGTGGCCATTTACGCATACAGCTCCAGGTCTCCACACTCAGTGGCCACTTTATTAAATACCTCCTAAAAAAGAGGCGTATGATCGCCCTGTGATTAGGCTAGGGTGTATGTTCCTGGTCTTCTGCTGCTGTAACCCATCCACATCAAGGTTTGATGTGTTGTGCATTCAGAGATGCTCCTCTGTACACCAGAGTTGTTAACACTTGGTTACTTGGGTTACTGTCACCTTCCTGTCAGCTTGAACCAGTCTGGCCGTTCTCCTCTGACCTCTCTCATTAACAAGATGTTTTCATCCACAGAACTGCCACTCACTGGATGTTTTTTGTTTCTCACACCATTCTCTGTAACCTCTAGAGTCTGTTGTATGTGAAAACCCCACGAGTTCAGCTATTTCTGAGATACTCAAACCACCCCGTCTGGCACCAATAATCATTCCAATCATTCAAAGTCATTTTCCTCATTCTGATATTTGGACTGAACAACAACTGAACCTCTTGACCGTGTCTGCATGCTTTTATGCATTGAGTTGTTACCATGTGACTGGCTGATTAGATATTGAACTGAGGCCAATCTAGATTACCCATGACCTTATTGAATAGTGGGGCAGATGTGAGCAATATACACTCAGTGGCTACTTATTAGGTACACCCGTACGCCTGCTTGTTAATGCAAGTATCTAATCAGAAAATCATGTGGTAGCAACTCAATGCATAAAAACATGCAGACATCGTTAAGAGGTTCAGTTGTTGTTCAGTCCATTCATCAGAATGGGGGAAGGCACGTGATCTAAGTGAATTCGTTGTTGGTGCCAGACAGGGTGGTATGAGTATCTCAGAAACTGCAGATCTCCTGGGATTTACATGCACAACAGCCTCTAGAGTTTACAGAGAATGGTGAGAAAAACAAAACAAAAGAAAAACAGTGAGCAGCAGTTCTGAGGGCAAACAAATGCCTTGTTAATGGGAGAGGTTGGAGGAGAATGGCCAGACTGGTTCAATCTGACAGAAGATGGCAGTAACTCAAGTAACCAAGTGCTATAATAGTGGTGTGCAGAGGACGATCTCTGAACGCGCAACATGTTGAACCTTGAAGTGGATGGGCTACAGCAGCAGAAGACCACGGACATACACCCAGTGGGTACATTATTAGGTACAGGAGGTACTGAATAAAGTAGCCACTGAATGTGTTCCTACTCTGATCTTCTTGTGTTCCTGTGTAACCCGACTGCTACCTTTGCATTTAGTACCTGTGGTCTGGGTCAGAATCCTGATTCACCTCAATAAACGTGGGCTGCAACCACAGGATGGAAAGGAGCACACTCTTCCATCAGCCTACAGGCAAACACAGGATTTATGTTTCGCTAGTGGACGGCTTGTGGGCGAGAGATTTTCCTTGCCTTTGCTTTCAACTGAGTTGGAATTATCAGACAAATTGTGCTTTATTTATTGACACAGTGGAACTCTGGGGTTGGATGGGTGAGAAAGAGACTAGTAATTCACCAGCTCTTACTGACTATCGTCTTTGAGCTGCCCTTCATTCAATGTATACAGAGAGACGGCCACCTCGGCAGTAATTCAATGCTTCCACCTGAAATTGTGAGTGGACTTCTTTTATGGAGGCAAACTCTGAGTGTGTTGGTTTAACTGATTTCAGGCATTCACACACAACCCACTGGAACCCTGTTGACCCAAGATGGCCAGCTCTCTAGGAGTGCACTGTACTGTGTGGGAGCGGAAACACAGTCCGTCACAGGGAAAGCTCTTCCCACCACTGAGCACAGTTACATGGAGTGTTGCCTCAAGAGAGCAGCATCCATCGTCAAAAAACCCCACCATCCAGGCCATGCTCTCTCCTCACTACCATGGGGCAGTGGGTACAAAGCCTTAGGTCCCACACCACCAGGCTCCTGAACCGGAGTGGATAACTTCACTCACCTCAACTCTGAACTGATTCAATAACCTACAAGCTCACTATCAAGGACTGTACAGCTTAGGTTCTCAATATTATCGTTTTTTATTTGCACAGTTTGTCTTTTTTTTCACATTCACATAAGAAAATCTGCAGATGCTGGAAAACCAAGCAACATACGCAAGATGCTGGAGGAACTCAGCGGGTCAGTCTGTATCTGTGGAAAAGAGTAAACAGTTGACGTTTCAGGTCTTGTCCGGAAACATCGACTGTTTACTCTTTTCCATTGATGCTGCCTGACCTGCTGAGTTCCTCCAGCATTTCATGTGTGTTGCTTTTTTTTCTACATTGCTTGTTTATCAGTCTTTGTTTATGTATAGTTTTTCATAAATTCTTTTATTTCTTTATTTTTCTGTGAGTGCTTGCAAGAAAATTAATCTCAAGGGTATAATATGGTAACATATGTAATTTGAGAGTAAATTTGAATTTGACTCTAAATAGTATTCAACCCATAGTCTTAGGCAACACATTGATTTAAAAACTATGGAGATTTTAATTCATATTTATTTCACAAATACTACAAGTAAAGCACACAGAAGCCCATGACAAGATCATGTCTTTACAAGGATTGTGTATAAAGTTACACTGTGTACCTTCTTACAGCTACTGATGCCACAGAAATCTATCACAGGTTTGAGTGTAGAAGATTAAGGGCTGATCTACATAAAGTGGATTAAAGTAGATGATAGCCTTCATGTGTGGCTTAGCTACTAAACCCGGTGGAATCGTTTCTACTGAGAGAAGAAGGGGTAAATGTGGGTTACTGGCACCTTAAGACAAGATGGGGCTCTTCAGCCGTGGTTAGCAACTCATCTAGGAGAAGGAAAACTCTGATCTCAAAACTTGGCTGCCTTGCAGTTATACCCACTCATGAGAAAGGCATTGCGAGTAAACCCCAAAGGGAAAAATCCGGAGCTGAAGTTCCTAAGGCAGTCCTGCGCTGAGTTCAGCACTGACTGGCAACCTCTGGTGCCAAACTGTATCGGTCTCTGCCGTTCCTTTGAATTCATCAGCTGCGTGGAGAGGGGCAGCCTGCTGCATGGGCGACAGCTTGGTCTTCACATCGTACTGCGCTGGCTTGCATATCACGGAGACAGTTAGGACATAACATCCATGGTCGACCCTGACCAATGATGTTGCTGGTACTATACAGAATTTGTGGACATTCTGTCTGTCTCTCTTGCCTTGTTCACCTTCTGTGGTGTCTCCTTCCCCCTTGTATTTGCTAAGGTGTTAGCCAAACCCACTTCTCTGGATACTTCACTTTTCTTAGTAAATATTTTTACGTTTATTTACTTTTATTTCGAGATACAGCACAGAACAGGCCCTTCCGGCTTCACACGCTGCATTGTCTGGCAACCCACCCCAGCCTAATCACGGGCCAATTTACAATGACCAATTAACCTACTAACCAGTACGTTTTTGGACTGTGGGAGAAAACCAGAGCACCTGGGGAAACCCACTTGGTCACGGGGAGAACATACAACTTCCTTATGGATAGTGGTAGAATTGAACTTCAAACTCTGGAACACCCCAAGCTGTAAGAATGTCACACTAACTTCTACGCTATACCATGTCTCTGGCTCCAAATTGTCCTATGTGGACTCGAACTGAAATTTCTTCCTTCACGATTTGGACCCACCCAGGGTCACAGGTGTGTCTAATTTATCCAATGTGTATCGAGCAATCCTCAGACCCACACTCAGCATCATGTGTTCTTGGAGTCATACAGTACAACACAGAAACAGGTCCTTTGGTTCAAATGGTGTAGAAGATCGGCAAAGGACTTAATGCAGATATGGGCAGAGTAATGAAAGATGGAGTTTAACCCAGCCAAGTGTCAAGTTTGCACTTTGGGAAATCAAATGTATAGGGGCAGCATCTGTTCATGACAAGACCCTTAACAGTGTTAAGGTACAGTGGGATATTGGGGTGCAAACCCATTGCTCCTGAAAGTGCTACACAGTTTGATTGGGTGGTCAAGAAGGTGTCTGAACTTTTTGCTTCTATTAGTCAAGGAACTGAGTTCAAAAGTTGGGAAGCTATGTTGCATCTTTATAAAACTCTAGTTTTCCTGCATCTGGAGTATTGCATTTAATTGCTGTCACTCCATTATAAGAAGGAAGTGGAGGCTTTGGGGAGGGTGCGGAAGAGTTTTACCAAGATGCTGCCTGGTTTAGGGGGCACGTGAGATAACACGAAGTTGGACAAACTTGGGTTATTTCCTGTAGTGTGGCGGAGGCTGAGAGGAGAACTGATAAAGGTTCGTAAGAGGCATTGATAGACAGCCAGCATTTTCCCGGGGTTGAAGTGTCTAATACCGGAAAGTATGATTTAATGTGAGAGGGGGCACGTCCAGAGGAGATGTACGGGACGAGTTTGTTTACACAGAGAGTGATGGGTGCCTGGAATGTACTGCCTGGGTTTGACATGGTGGCAAATACAAAAGGCTCTTAGATAGGCCCATGTATGTGCAGGAGAATAGAAGGGCGTGGACATTGTGTAGGCAGACAGATTAGCTTAGTTGAGCATTTGATTACTAAATAGTGTGGCAGAACATTGTGGGCTGAATGTTTCTGTGCTGTACTGGTCTATTGTTCACACTGGCCAAGTTGCCCCATCCAAGCAAGTCCCATTTGCCAGTGCTTGACTCGTAACCTAACACTTTCCAACTCATGTACCTATCCAAATGTCTATTAAGCCTCAAGCAGCTCATTCCACATAGACACAACCCTGATGTCCCTCAGGCTCCACTTACATTGTTTGCCTCTCATTTTAAACCTCTACCTTCAAGGTCTTGGTTCTCCAACATCCCCCCCCCCCCACCGCCCCGGGAGAAAGACACCTACTCTTTGCCCCTCATGATCCTATACGCATCTGTAAAATCACCCCTTAATCTCCTACACTCCAAGGAATAAAGTCCTAGCCTGTCTGTCTTCTCTCAATGTCTCAGTCCATCAAGTCCCATCATCGTCCTTGTAAATCTTTTCTGTTCTCTTTCTAGTTTAATAACCTCTTTCCTACATCAGGGCAAACAAAACTGAACATAATACACCAAGTACAGCCTCATCAGAGTCTCATACAACCATATCATGGCCTTTGGTTCTCAGTGACCTGACTAGTGAAGGGCAGTGTGCCAAAATGCTTCTGCACCTCCCTGTCTACCCATGACTCCTTCTGACCTCTCTCTGCAATGTCATCCCATCTCAAGGCAATCATGGTCCACGGTTCCACTTCCTTATTTGCCGTACTCACCGATGCAGTGGGTGCCTTTTTACCTTCCTTTCAGATGTCAAAGATGGTAAACTCCAATGGGTCTTGTGTTCTAACTGTTCTGGATCTCTCTCCCTCTTCTCTTTCCTAGATCATATCTCTCCCCACAGTTCCACCCTCACCATGTTTTCACCTTCTCTTCCCACCTTCTCATATATCCCAAATGGACAGACCTCAGTTGTGTTCTCAACCTCTTACCCCTACATTCCCCTCATAATGAAATCTGACCTCAGCTTTTGCCCCCTACGCCTCCATGTTTTAACAATTGTGGACCCTTTCACATGTCTTCAGTTCTCCTGAATCACCTTTGCCCTTTCCTCTGGCCAATTACCTGCTCTAGATCTATTAATTGCCAACTTTTAACAAGATAGTGACCATCTTGACTTTTTCACCCCCCTCTTGTACTCTCATCTACCCCATTCAGAATATGTAGCACTCATTCACCAAGAAACAGCTCTTTACTTCTTCCACCAATTCCCTCGCAGATTCTCACTTCATTACCCCACCCCCTCCACTTCCCCACACCCCCCCTCCCCAAATTTCTCCTCACCTGGTCTTACCTATCACATGCCAGCTGATATGTCTTCCCCTCCCTCCACTTTCTTATTCTGGCTTCTTCTCCCTTCATGTCCAGTGCTGGTGAAGGTCTCGGACCCAAACATTGACTGTGTATTCCCCTGTCTGACCTGCAGAGTTCCTCCAGCATTTCGTGGGTGTGCTGCCCCCACTGAACCAGCTGACAAGGGTGACGTTGCTGTGGTGTGGTGAATTGACCTCTATCTCTCAGAGGCCGGGAACGACCTCTCAGACCCCTTCTGTACCTTTGGATCATAACCCACCATCAAACATCAGGCAACGGTCACCCAAGCAGTCGCAGACCTTGGGAGATCTTCCTTTATCATTTCCAGTTCCATAGAGTTCCAGTCCCACACAGCTGCTTCTATCTTCTGGCCCTTATCCACAAGCAGGTCTGCCCTGCTGGACCCAATGTTTCACTCTGATCTTGCTCCACCGTTCTTCCTTATAGAACCTGAGGGCTCAGCCTCAGAATAGAGGGATGTCCACTTAGAACAGAGATGAAGCGGAATTTCTTCAGTCAGAGGGTGATGAATGTGTGGAATTAGTTGCCTCAGTCTGCTGTGGAGGCTGAGTCATTGGGTATATTTAAAGTGGAGGTTGATAGGGTCTCGATTAGTAAGGGTGTCATTGGTTACGGAGAGAAGGCAGGAGAATGGGGTTGAGAGGGATAATAAATCAGCCATGATGGAATGGCAGAGCGGACTTAAGGGGCCAAACAGCCTAATTATGCTCCCTTCATCTTATGGTCTTATGTGCTGTGTTTGAGTTCATATCCTTCTGAACCCATTCTATCCATGTACCCATCCATGTTTACATGTGCCCATGAGACAATAATAAACCAATATCAATACACTCTCTTGTGCTTTCCTTTTCTCTAAACTTAATCCCCATTTTGACCACAGTCCCCACTGGAGGGTCTCAACCTGAAATGTGAACTAACCATTTGACTCCACAGATGCTGCTCGATCCACTGGGTTCCTCCAGCAGATTGTTCTCTGATCCCCATTTACCTCCTCTGGGAGAGATTTGAAAGCAGAATGGCTCATCTCTTCTCTTTACCCACAATTCACCTCCCTCTCATGGAGGGAGGGAACGTCGACTCTGTCTCATGTCCCTCTTCCTTCCATAAGATAATAAGACATGGGAGCAGAATTAGGCCATTCAGCCCTGCGAGTCTTTTCTGCATTCCATCATGGCTGATTTATTTTCCTTCTCAATTCCATTCTCCTGCCTTCTTCCTGTAACCTTTGACATCCTATCAGGAACCTATGAACTTCAATTTAAATATACCAAATAACTTGGCCTCCTCAGCTTTCTGTGGCAATGAATTCTACAGATTCACCGCTTTCTGGCTAAAGAAATTCCTTTTTATTCCTGTTCTAAAGTAACATCCTTGTATTCTGAGGGTGTGCCCTTTGGGCCTACACTCCCCCATTACAGGAAACAGCCTCTCCATGTCCACTCTATCTAGCTGTTTCAATATTCAATCATCTTCCATGGTCCAAGCTTCTCTCCTAGCAGATTCCTTCTTCTTCAGCCCTTTACCTCCCAGCTTCATACTTCAACCCTCTCCCCCAGGCAGCCAAGTTCTCCCTCACTTATCACCCGCCAGCTTGTGCTCCTTCCCCACCCCTAACCTTCCTATTCTCCTGTCTTCCCCCTTCCCTTCCAGTCCTGATGAAAGGTCTTGGCCCAAAACGCCGACCGTGTTTTCCCCTCATAGATGCTGCCTGACCTGTTGAGTTCCTCCAGCATCATACTTGTGTTGCAGAGGGGCTGATGTCTGTTTTCCTTGGCAGTTCTCCACCACAGACACTTGGGAAAATGCCTCAGAAAAGACACGCAAACTGGGAAAACTTTTCATCTTTGTGAGTGTAAATCCGAGCTGTAGTGTGATGCGATGAAACACCTTAATTTGTTTATGCACCTTTTTCTTAAATTAAATAGGTTGTTTTTATTCATTTAACGTATCTAATTAGGCCCATCGCAGTTTGTGTTGATTTTATTTCTTACACAGGATCCTGGGTCTATCCGTGGCTACACTATGCAGGAGTGTTTAAACAATGGCATTGCTTTGTGATAACTAATATCACTGTACCCTGCCGATAATTTCTCCATCTAGCAATGCCAAAGGAGGACTGAATTGGATGGGGCAATTTGATACCTGGTACTATACACCACCCTAAAATGGCTGCACCATTTTGTCGGCAATCTCACTCACACATTGCAAACTTGAGATTCTGTAGATGCTAGAAATCCAAAGTAACACACAGATGCAAAATACTGGAGGAACTCAGCAGGGCAGGCAGCATTTTCAAAAAGAACTTAAGATATAGGAGCAGAACTAGGACATCTGGCCCACTGAGTCCACTCCATCATGGCTGATCTGATATCCTTCCCTATCCCATTCTCCTGCCTTCTTCCTGTAACCTTGCTGGAGGAGGTCAGCAGGCCAGGCAGCATCTATGGAAAAAAGTGCAGTCAACACTTCAGGTCAAAACACTTCGGCGAAACTGAAGGGGATTGTCTTGCCGAAGGGTTTCGGCCTGAAATGTTGACTGTAATTTTTCCATAGATGCTGCCTGGCTTGCTGTGTTCCTAGAATTTTGTGTGAAATGCTCCTCATATGTTAACCCTTTTATTCCCAGAATCATTCACGTAAAGCTTCTTTGGACCCTCTCCAATGCCAGCACATCTTTTCTTAATAATGGGCCTAAAACTGCCCACAATACTCCATGTGCGATCTGACCAGTGCTTTATAAAACCTCAACATTACACTCTTTCTTATATTCTAGTCCTCTCAAAATGAATGCTAACATTGTATTTGCATTTCTTACCACTGACTCAAATTTCAAGTTAACCTTTAGGGAATCCTGCACAAAGGCTCCCAAACCTGTTTGCACCTCAGAGTTTTGAATTTTCTCCCCATTTAGAAAATAGTCTATGCCTTTATTCCTTCTACCAAAGTGCACGACCATGCACTTCCCTACACTCTATTCTGTCTGCCATTTCTTTGCCCATTCTCCCAATGTCTAAGTCCTCCACAGACTACCTGCTTCCTCAACACTACCTGCCCTTCCACTTATCTTTATATCATCCATAAACTTGGCCACAAAGGCATTAATTCTGTCATCGAAATGATAACGTGAAAAGAAGTGGTACTAACCCAATCTTTGTAGAACACCACTGGTCACCAGCAGCCAACCAGAAAAGGCCCGCTTATTCCTACTCTTTGCCTCCTGCCAGTCAGCCAATCTTTCCTGTATTACTAACAGCTCTTATCTTCTTATGCAGCCTTATGTGCAGCACCTTGTCAGAGATCTTCTGAAAATCCAAGTAAACAACATCCACTGACTCTCCTTTGTCTATCCTGCCTGTTAGTTCCTCATAGAATTCCAACAGATTTGTTAAGCAAGATTTCCCCTTCAGGAAATCATGTGCCTCCATATCCTTAATTATGGACTCAAACATCTTCCCATCCACTGATGTCAGGCTAACTGGCCTATAATTTTCTTTCTTCTGCCCCCTTCCCTTCTTAAAGAGTGGAGTAACATTTGCAATTCTCCAGTCCTCCGGAACCATGCCAGAATTTAGTGATTCTTGAAGGATCATTATTAATGCCTCTACAATCTCCTTAGCCACCTCTTTCAGAGCCCTTGAATGTAGACCATCTGATCCAGGTGACTTTTATCGAACTTCAGCTTCCCAAACACCTTCTCCTTAGTAATAGCAACTATATTCAATTCTGCTCCCTGACACCCTCTAATTTCTGGTATACTGTTAGTGTCTTCCACAGTGAAGACTGACAGAGAATGCTTCAACTCATATTACAACTTATCCCACTGACTGCAATGTTGCCTCGGTGTTGCCCATCTTCTGCCTGTCTTTCCTTACAGTTGCATTACAAACTGCACCTCCCTGCATACTAACTGCCTCTTCCTCAGCCCTATCACTCCGGTTCCCACTCCCCTGCCAAATTAGATTAATCCCTCCTGAACAGCTCTGGCAAACTGGTGCGCAAGGATACTGGTTCTCCTCGCGTTCAGGAGTAAACTATTTTTTGTACAGGTCATACCTTCCCTTGAAGAGATCCCGATGACCTAGAAAACTGAACCCCTGCCCCTTCACTTATTCCTCAGCCATGCATTTACCTGCCAAATCGTCCTATTCTTAGTTTCACTGGAGGTCTTGCTTTTCAGCTTTCTAACTAACTCCCTATATTCTCTCTTCAGGGACCTCCTCTCTTTTCCTACTTGTGTCATTTGTTCCAATATGTACCACAACTTCTGGCTCCTCACTCTCATCTTTCAGAATGCTGTGGACCTGGTCAGAGACATCCCTGACCCTGGAACCTGGGCGGCAACATACCATCTGAGGTTTCTTTTTTGATGTTTTGGGTTGACCCAGCCTAAAAAACAGGGTCTCAGCCTAAAAGACGTTGACTCTTTATTCCTTTCCATAGATGCTGCCTGACCAGCTGAGTTCCTCCAGCATTTTGTGTGTGTCACACACTGTAAAAGAGGACATTCTGACTTGAAAGCAAAAATAAAAGTAGAAATTCCACTGTGGACCCACTGGTTAACCTGAGAGGGGGGAGTGAGAAACATTTCAGTTGTTAATTATCTTTCATTTTGACATTTTACTCCATTAAAAGTGTTGTATAAAAGCCAATGCCAAGAAAGATCTCCAGCCACACCCTACTCCTTTAGTGTCATCAAGAGGGCGTGGCCACAATCATCATGAGAAAATATTGGAGATGGATTGGGCACACGATGAGAGGAGAGGCCAACTCCATCATCAAGTCCGCACTTCATTGGGCTCCTGACAGGCAGAGGAAACATGGGAGACCAAAGACAACTTGGCACCATATTGTAGAGTAAAAATTAGGACCCTGAACCACACCTGGGTGACAATAGAGAAGATGGCCAAAGACAGTCAGAAATGGAGACGATTCATTGCTGCCTTAAACACCAGCGGCGTAATGGGTAGTAAGTAATCAATAAAAACCGACAGGTCTTATAGTTGAACTAACCTTCAGCAGAGAGGTCAATTCTGACTGGGGCGGTGATGCATCAAAGGATTTACTAATCAGTGTGATTGATCACCAGATAATGGTTTTGATTGCCTGTATAGATATTTTCCAGGGTGTTTATTGGCATTGGTGAGAGCTTTCCCTGGGTGGTGAATGCTGATATGTTATCTGGTTATAGACTCATAGAGCACAAAGAAGACCCTTTGGCCCATTGTGCTAGTAAATAGGATTAGTTGAGGTGGGTGTGAGCAACTGCAACCTTCCAAGCCTTAGCAAATCAAATGCTTGTCTAGATAAACCTTGTGAAAGTCTCTCCCTCAAACATGCCCTCAGTCACAAGACTTAAGATGTGATAGTGTCAGTTGTTTCCCCAATCAATTAATTTCCTTTCCAGATCTGAGCATTTTTATTTTTTTTTATTTCTCGTTCCCACTGTTAGGGTATATTCCAGAGTTAGGAATTTAAACAAATATTAATTTCAACAGCAACCAATCTTCTGATCTGAATATAGATTGTAAATTAAATTTAAAATGCGGCTTGGAGCAATGGTCTTCCTGAAGCTGCATTTTAGAGTAAATTGCAGACCAGGAAACACCCAACTGACTGAGATGTCTGCATATACATGAATGCAATCAACCCTCCATTGCATGAATTGGACTCAAACAGCACTAACAGTAAATTATACATCAGGAGACATCCAATTGACTGAGATGTCTGCACATTCATGAATGCAATCAACACCCAAATGCTTGAATACGACTCAGAGACCACAGTAATTAACACTCATTTTGGGTGGGTTGGTGGGAAGATCCAATCATTTGAAAAATTACATGTAACTCAAAAGAAGTATTATAAGGGCATTATAACTATAGATATTGTCCTGTAACCTTTGTTCTTTAACATATAAAAATATCCTGTCATGTTGGATCAGGGAGCCTCTCTCTTGAGTGACTCCAAAGGCTGTCAGCTTGTGTGAGCCCCAAAAAAGGACTTTTATATCTACCAGCTTTGTCTCTCCGGTGGCTTTGCTCACAGTCAGGACACTCACCACTCTACTCTCCTCATCTCCCTTCGAAGGAAGTCCAGAGTGTACTGACCATGAAACCTTTCTCCTTCAATGACTCCCTTGCATCTTGATGCTATCGAATCCCTGACTAATGCCCAGTTTTCACATGCCTGTTTCTTAACCAATTCTTGTTGCATGTACAGGTACAACACAAAATGAGTAAAGATATACGTCTTGTAAAAATGGTCTTTTACTGTTAAATAGTTCGAAGCCATAGAAAATAAATGCATCCTAAATGAATATTTTCTTTGTAAAAAATAACTCCTGGAAAATGAGACCCAAAAAAAACCACATAAAGCTAAATCAATTTTAGCGATTTAGAAACACCTCTGATGATGTGAAGATGGTGGTCATTTACTTTTACGTTTCATTTCACTGATTTGACAATCCGGTTTTCCAAATCTTCCAGCTTGGCTGTCATCTGGGCCAGTGTCTGAGGTCAAGGAAGATTGCATGATGAAGGAACACAAAATTCAGAGCCATTGTATCTTACCACTTACATCCTCCTCGTAATATAACTTTCCTTTCCTGGTAAAAAAGGTTTTCATCTCAATTCCCTATCAGCAGGGTTTCATAGTTAGGATGGTGGTAGCTCGGGGTGAGGTGTTTGATGTAGTGGTGTTCGTTGAGCTTGGCAATTAGCTTGCAGACGTTTCATCACCAGTGGAGGTGACATCCTCAGTATGGGGTTGTTGGTGTTTCTCTTTGGGAATGCTCGCATTTGTATAAACCTCCCCCCCACTATTTTCTTGCCTCAGTCCTGATTGGCTACCACTTCAGTTGACCTTTGACTTCTTTGGCTCTTAGGAGTTCATAGATGGTGTCTATTTTAACATTTGTTTACAGAGTTATCTGAAGAGAGCCATGCTACTAAAAATTCTTGTGCTTCCTTCATGTTTGCCTACACTAGAACCTCCACAGTGTCCCAGTTAAATCAATGTCCTTCTCAGTCTTCATGTAACAAGATCACTTCTCGACTGTGCATTGAAACGTGTGACCTTGCCCTACATCAAGAATATCTGAGAAATGGCAGCTTGACCGCTTGAACCTCAATCGCTCACAAAACAATGGCGACTTTAAGGAAGCCTGTCTTAAGAACTGAGGTGCCAGTAAAGACCGCCGACAGAGGCAATGTAGTGCGCAGGATCACCTGTGGAAACTGCAACAAGAACTACGTTGGCCTGACAGGAGGCAAACTCTCAAGTCGTTTACGGGAACGCAAACTGGCGGCACAGAGACATGATCCACTGTTGCTGTTCTCGGTAAATGAAGGACACCACTTTAACTGGGACACCATGGAGGTTCTGGCGCAGACACACGAAACAGGCATGAGAATTTTTAGAAGTGTGGTTCTCCTCTGATAACTCCTTAAACAAACAATATCAAAATAGATGTCATCTACGAACCCCCAAGAGGCAAAAAAAAAATGCGAGCCAATAGAATTCAAAGGTCAACTGGAAGAAGTAGCTAGTCAGGACTGAGGGGCCTATATAAATGCAAGCACTCCTAGAAACACCAACAACTGTGTGCTGAGCATGTCACTTTGACTGGTGATGAAACTTCTGCAATCTAATTGCCAAGCTTGGCGAACACTGCAACATCAAAGGGTTTCCTGTTCCTTGCTACTATCTAGAAGAGTTCCTCTTGTCATGAGTTGCTTTGTCATGTACTGTATGTATACAAGCTAATCTTATGTATGTATGGCAACATTCAACAGTTACTTATACATTTTGTTTCATAGGATTGTTTTTATATTTATGGTTATTGTGTTTTTTGTGCTTACTGAGTCTTTTTATGCTGTATTGGATCTGGAGTAACAATCGATTGGTTCTCCTTTGCACTCGTGTACTGCAGAATGACAATAAACAATCTTGGATCCTGCCCCCTGGAACCTGGTCTTGGATCCTGCCCCCTGGAACCTGGCCTTGGATCCTGTCCCTTGGAACCTGGCCTTGGATCCTGCCCCTTGGAATCTGTCCCCTGGATCCTGGCCTTGGATCCTGGCCTCTGGAGCCTGGCCTTGGATTCTTGTCCCTGGAGCCTGGCCTTGGATCCTGGCCCCTAAAACTTGGCCTTAGACCCTGGCCCCTGAAACCTGGCCTTGGATCCTGGCCTCTGGAGCCTGGCCTTGGATCCTGGCCCCTGGAACCTGGCCTTGGATCCTGCCCCCTGGAACCTGGCCTTGGATCCTGCCCCTTGGAACCTGGCCTTGGATCCTGCCCCTTGGAACCTGTCCCCTGGATTCTGGCCTTGGATCCTGGCCTCTGGAGCCTGGCCTTGGATTCTTGTCCCTGGAGCCTGGCCTTGGATACTGGCCCCTGAAGCCTGGCCTTGGATCCTGGCCCCTGGAACCTGGCCTTGGATCCTGGCCCCTGGATCCTGGCCCCTGGAGCCTGGCCTTGGATTCTGGCCCCTGAATCATGAATCTTATCGAAGAGATTAGAACATGCTGATCCCAGTACACAACCCCACCCAAAATTGGTGCCCACTTGTACTTATGAGGGCTGGGTGTGAAGAGCTGATCTTACTTGCCCACCTCATCGAGGACTGGAGCAAAGCCCCAGTGACAACTAGGCCTCATCTGATGCATTGCTGAGGCCCCAGCTCGAGAATAGCTGAAGCTTCATCACCAGTTAGAATCTGAGACCTTTTGCACCTCTGTTTTAAATTTCTCTAGTTTTCAGAGAAAATATTAATGTAGATATTTAAAGATAATGGTAAAATCATAAAAGTATGTAAAGTTAGTCAATAAACACGTGAAAACACTTAATAAAGAATAAAAACTTAGAAACTTTACTGTGCTCTGTGCTGAACCCTTGGATGCTACCTCACTTTTTAAATATACAGGTATTTCTGTTTTTTGCACGATTTTTAATGTATTCAATATACGTAAACTGCAATTTATTTATTTATTTATCATCTCATTTTTTTCTTCTGTACTATAGAAAACATAGAAAACCTACAGCACAATACAGGCCCTTCGGCCCACAAAGCTGTGCCGAATCTTATGTATTGCATTGAACTGCTGTTGCTAAGTTAACAAATTTCACGTCACATGCCAGTGATAATAAACCTGATTCTGATTCTGTTCTGCCCAGCACTGTGGGCATGCTATGTTGGTGCCAGAATATGTGCTGGCACTTGCAGGCTGTCCCCAGCACAACCACAAGTGTATTGGTTGTTAATGCAAATAACACATTTCACTGTATGTTTTGAAATATATCGCAGTGTTGGCGTGTGGCCAAGTGGTTAAGGCATCAGTCTAGTGATCTGAAGGTTGCTAGTTCGAGCCCCAGCTGAGGCAGCGTGTTGTGTCCTTGAGCAAGTCACTTAACCACACATTGCTCTGTGACGACACTGGTGCCAAGCAATATGGGTCCTAATGCCCTTCCCTTGGACAACATCAGTGGCGTGGAGAGAGGAGACTTGCAGCATGGGCAACTGCTGGTCTTCCATTCAACCTTGCCCAGGCCTACACCCTGGAAACCTTCCAAGGCGCAAATCCATGGTCTCACGAGACTAACGGATGCCTATAGCTAGCATCGCAATAAAATCACTTTCTGAAGTGACTGACCTTTCCCCTTCACCTGGTCAAGAACTTCTAGAGTCATAGAGCTACACAGTGTGGAGTTGTATGCCCTAATTTCTATAAATTTTTTATAAACTATTTCAAGTTCTTCTTTTTCCATTCTGAGTGTAAAATAGAATAGCTGTTAGTATTCCGGTGGGATAATTCTTTGGGCTGCGGGAGGAAACTGAGGTGCTCGGGGAAAACCCACTCATTCCACGGGGAGGGTGGACAGTGACTCCTTACAGAACGGTGCTGTAATGAACTCCAAACTCTGGGATGCCCTGAGCTGTAATCGTGTCACACTAATCACTAAGCCATCACTTTTCTGTCATCCACATGTCTATCTGAGAATCTCTTACATGTCCCTAATGCGTCTGCCCCTACCAGCACCCCGGCAGGGTGTTCCACACACCTACCACCCTCTGTGTTTGAAATTGAACTCTGATGTCCCCCCTATTCTCTCCTCCAATCACTTTAAACTTATGCCCCCGCGTATTTGCGTCCTGGGTAAATATCTCTGGCTGCCTACTCTATCTCTGCCTCTTATCATCTTGTATTGAGTCACCTTTTATCCTCTGGCCCAAAGAGAAGAATCCTAGCTCGCTCAATCATAGAACATGCTCTCTAATCCAGTTTAATGAAGGCAGATAGTCAATTTCCCCTGCACCCTCTCTAAAGCTCCCACATCCTTTCTATAAGATAGCTTAATGTCATTTCCTGTACAAATGTAATGGAGAATGAAGTAATTTGTTACTCCAGATCCAATGCAGCACAAAAACACACACAGTAAGATAAAGAACACACGAATAAATAACACAATAAATATAAATACATAAAATAGATTGATTGTATGTCCATAACATGCTGACAGGCACAGGAATGTCTGTACATAAGGTGGCTGACAGGAAATGATAAAGTTGTGGTGGATGAAAGATCATCAACCTGAAACGTTAACTTTGTTCCTCTCTCCACGGATGCTGCTTGACCTGCTGAGTATTTTCTGATTTTATTTTGTAATTGCAGGAGATGCAGATTCTGATTTTCATCACTTTGTATACATTTTCTTTCTCCTGTACCCTGGTTACTCTGAAACACAGAACTATTTGTCTAATACAAATACATGATATCAGAGGGCATGCACTTAAGGTGAGAGCGGATAATTTCAAGGGAGATATGAGGGGCAAGATTTTTCCACACATTGAGTGGTGGCTGCTTGGAATGCTCTGCCTGGGATGGTGATAGAGGCAGATACACTGGGGACCTCTAAAGTACACAGATGTGAAGGAAATGGAAGGACATTATGTTGTCAGAAGAGATAAGTTTAGTTGACAATTTGATTATTATATTAATTGGTTCGATACAACAGCATTGGGCTGATGGGCCTGTCCTTGTGTTTCACTGTTCTATGTTCTGTTTCATGGTTTAGTGCTTTCATACTTGGGTAGCCCTTCTTTTGGGGTTCACATCTCTTCTTCCAATCTACAGCTCCTTAAAACCCACTCTGGAGACTGCTGTGTGTGAAAATCCCAGGAGATCAGTGGTGTCTGAGATACTCAAACCACCCCATCTGGCAGCAACAATCATTCCACGGTCAAATTCACTTAGATCACATTTCTTCCCCATTCTGATGTTTGGTCTGAACAACAACTGAACCTCTTGACCATGTCTGCCTGCTTTTATGCATTGAGTTGCTGCCACATGATATTTGCATTAATGAGCAGGTGTACAGCTGTATCCAATGAAGTGGTCACTGAGTGTAAGGGGACCCAGAGAGCTCCATGTTTCACTACATGTGTAATGTTTCGCTCAACTAAGTCTTGTCTGTATTAACTTTGCTGACTATCTGTAGGCCCCTGTTTGAGCTAACAGCCTCCCCTGTGTTGCTGCAATCGTGAAGGATATATTTTTGTGAGAACCCTTCCAGTGCCGAGAGTGTGTCCTGTTGGAAGGCTACAAGAGTTTCACATGCACACGGGTCTTTAATCGTTTCCTGTCCAGTAACTTCCTCTGAAAGAAAGAAAGGCAGGCTTGTATTTATAGAGCACTTTAACTTCCATGCTTCATCACACAATTTACAATGACCAATTAACCTACCAATTAGCCTTTGGACTGTGGGAGGAAACCAGAGCACTCAGAGGAAACCCACGTGGTTATGGGACGAACATACAGGCTCCTTAGAGGCAATGGTGGAAACCGAACCCGGGTTGCTGCTACTGTAAAGTCTCATGTTAACCACTACACTACCATGTCGCCCCATTCGCAACATTTACAGTTGACTGACATGGTAGCATAGTAGTGTAGAGACTAGCATAACTCTTTATGGCACCAGCAATCACAAGATCGGTGTTCAATTCCCGCCATTGTCTATAAAGAATTTGTACGTTCTCTCCACAACCGCGTAGGTTTCCTCCAGGTGCTCCAGTTTCCTCCCACATCAAAAAGACGTACGGGTTAGGGTAAGGAAATTGTGCGCATGCTACGGTGGCGCTGAAAGCATGGCAACATGATTTTCAAAAGGCTTTTGACAAGCTCCCACACAGGAGATTAGTGTGCAAACTTAAAGCACACGGTATTGGGGGTAAGGTATTGGTGTGGGTGGAGAATTGGTTAGCAGACAGGAAGCAAAGAGTGGGAATAAACGGGACCTTTTCAGAATGGCAGGCGGTGACTAGTGGGGTACCGCAAGGCTCAGTGCTGGGACCCCAGTTGTTTACAATATATATTAATGACTTGGATGAGGGAATTAAATGCAGCATCTCCAAGTTTGCGGATGACACGAAGCTGGGTGGCAGTGTTAGCAGTGAGGAGGATGCTAAGAGGATGCAGGGTGACTTGGATAGGTTGGGTGAGTGGGCAAACTCATGGCAGATGCAATTTAATGTGGATAAATGTGAAGTTATCCACTTTGGTGGCAAGAATAGGAAAACAGATTATTATCTGAATGGTGGCCGATTAGGAAAAGGGGAGGTGCAACGAGACCTGGGTGTCATTATACACCAGTCATTGAAAGTGGGCATGCAGGTACAGCAGGCGGTGAAAAAGGCGAATGGTATGCTGGCATTTATAGCGAGAGGATTCGAGTACAGGAGCAGGGAGGTACTACTGCAGTTGTACAAGGCCTTGGTGAGACCACACCTGGAGTATTGTGTGCAGTTTTGGTCCCCTAATCTGAGGAAAGACATCTTTGCCATAGAGGGAGTACAAAGAAGGTTCACCAGATTGATTCCTGGGATGGCAGGTCTTTCATATGAAGAAAGACTGGATGAACTGGGCTTGTACTCGTTGGAATTTAGAAGATTGAGGGGGGATCTGATTGAAACGTATAAAATCCTAAAGGGATTGGACAGGCTAGATGCGGGAAGATTGTTCCCGATGTTGGGGAGGTCTAGAATGAGGGGTCACAGTTTGAGGATAGAGGGGAAGCCTTTTAGGACCGAGATTAGGAAAAACTTCTTCACACAGAGAGTGGTGAATCTGTGGAATTCTCTGCCACAGCAAACTGTTGAGGCCAGTTCATTAGCTATGTTTAAGAGGGAGTTAGATATGGCCCTTGTGGCTACTGGGGTCAGGGGGTATGAAGGGAAGGCTGGGTTCTGAGTTGGAGGATCAGCCATGATCATAATAAATGGCGGTGCAGGCTCGAAGGGCCGAATGGCCTACTCCTGCACCTATTTTCTATGTTTCTATGTTTCTATGTAACACTTGCGAGCATCTCCCAGCGCATCCTCAGACTGTGTTGCCCTTTGAAGTAAACGAAATGTTTCACTGTATGTTTCGATAAACGTACATGTGGCAAATACAGCTAATCTTTGTCTTTGTCTGATCTGCAGGAGAAAGAAGAAAATGGGAAGCAGGCCCACCTTCCCAGGGACTTCTCCACACCCATGACACTGTGACCGTCAGACAGGCGCTCGCTTCAACATTTACCCTCACAGATGTTGAGTTTCAGGTTTTCTGCAATCTGATCGATGGCACTGAAGTCAGATGCATAGAAGAAGTGTTGATCCACAGGGTCTGAGGCAATTTCCCGCAGCTCGTCCTCCACGGCCTTCCCAATGCCGACCGCATACATGGTGATACCTGCAGGAGCAGACAGCAACAGGGGACAGGTTCACCCAAACTGTACAGCAAATAGACAAGCTCAATACAGTCTACCACTGTGTGTGTGTGTGTGTGTGTGAGTGTGTGCCTGTCCGTGTGTGTGTGTGTGTGTGTGTGTGTGTTTGTGTGTGTATGTGTGTGTGCGTGTGTGCATGTTTGTGTGTGTGTCTGTGTGTGCAAGTGTGCCTCTCCGTGTGTGTGTCTGTGTGCCTGTGTGTGTGTAAGTGTGTGAGTGTGTGTGTGTGTCTGTGCGTGTGTGTCTGTGTGTGTGTTTGTGTGTATGTGTGTTTGTGTGTATGTGTGTTTGTGTCTGTGTGTGTGTCTGTATGTGTGTGTGTGAGTGTGCGTGTGTATGTTTTAAGTGTGTATGTGTGCTTGTGTCTGTGTGTCTATGTGTGTGTGTGTGTGTGTGTGTCTGTGTGTGTGCCTGTGTGTGTATGTTTGTGCATCTGTGTGTGTGAGTGAGTGTGTGTGTGTATGTGTGTGTGCGTGTGTGCATGCTTGTGTATGTGTCTGTGTGTGCAAGTGTGTCTCTGTGTATGTGTTAATGTGTGTGTGTGTGTGTAAGTGTGTGTGTCTGTGTATGTGAGTGCGTGTGTGTATGTCTGTGTGAGTGTGTGTGTATGTGTGTTTGTGTCTGTGTGTGTGTGTAGGTGTGTGTGCATGTGTGTGAGTGTGTGCGTATGTGTTTGTGTCTGTGTGTGTTTTTGTGTGTGTATGTATGTATGTGTCTGTGTGTGTGTGTGTGTGTATGTGTGTGTACGTTTGTGTGTGTGTGTCTGTGTGCAAGTGTGTCTCTCCGTGTGTGTGTTAGTGTGTGTGTGTGTGTGAGTGTGTGTATGTGTGTCTGTATGCGTGAGTGTGTCTGTGTGTGTGTTTTTGTGTATGTGTTTGTGTGTGTGTGTGTAGGTGTGTGTGTATGTCTGTGTGTGTGTGTGTGAGTGTGTGTATGTCTGTGTGTGTGTGAGTGTGTGAGTGTGTGTATGTCTGTGTTTGTGTGTGTGTGAGTGAGTGTGTGTGTCTGTGTGTGCAAGTGTGTCTCTCCGTGTGTGTGTTAATGTGTGCGTGTGTGTGTGAGTATGTGAGTGTGTGTGTCTGTGTGTGTGTCTGTGTGTGTGAGTGTGTGTGTATGTGTTTGTGTGAGTGTGTGAGTGTGTTTGTGTGTGTGTGTGTGTGCAAGTGTGTCTCTCCGTGTGTGTGTGTGTTTGTGTCTCTGTGTGTGTGGGTATGTGTGTGTGTGTGGGTGTATGTGTGTGTGTGTGTTTGTGTGTACAAGTGTGTCTCTCCGTGTGTGTGTGTGTGTGTCTGTGTGTGTGTGGGTGTATGTGTGTGTGTGTGTAAAAGTGTGTCTCTCCGTGTGTGTGTGTGTGTGTATGTCTGTGTATGTGTGTGTGTATGTGTGTTTGTGTCTGTGTGTGTGTGTGTG